>NW_028126308.1:0-600000 GCF_965194825.1 Balaenoptera physalus | reverse complement strand
GCCAGGAAACATGATATCGGGTTGATTCTGGAAACTTCTGTCCTGGGAACATGACTCAGGTTTGATTCTGGAACCCTGTGTTCTGGGAATATAACAAAGGTTTGTTGCTGGAAGCCTGTTCCCTGGGTACATGACTGAGGTTTGATTCTGGACACCTGTGTCCTGGGAACATGAGTGATGTTTGATTGTTGAAACCTGTGGCCTTCGAACATGACTCAGGTTTGATTCTGGAACCATGTGTCCTGGGAATATGACTGAGGTTTGATTCTGGAAACCTTTGGCCTGAGAAAATGACTGAGGTTTCATTGTGGAAACATGTGGCCTGGGATCATGACTGAGGTTTGATGGTGGAACACTCTGTCCTGGCAAAATGACTGAGGCTTGATTCTGGAACCCTGTGGCCCGGGAACGTGACTGAGGTTTGATGGCAGAAACCTGTGGCCTGGCAACATGACTGACGTTTGATTCTGGATCCCTGTGGCCTGGGAACATGACTGAGGCGTGATTCTGGAAAACTGTGGCCTGGGAACATGACATCTGTTTAGATTGTGGAATACTGTGCCCCGGGAACCTGACTGAGCCTTGGTTCTGAAACCCTGTGGACTGGGAACATGACTGAGGTTTTATTCTGGAACCCTGTAGCCTGGGAACATAACTGAGGATTGATTCTGGAACCCTGTGGCCTGGGAACATGATACCGGTGGATTCTGGAACCCTGGGGACTGGGCATGTGACATCTGTTTAGATTGTGGAATACTGTGCCCCGGGAACCTGACTGAGCCTTGGTTCTGGAACCCTGTGGATTGGGAACATGACTGATGTTTTATTCTAAAACCCTGTAGCCTGGAAACATAACTGAGGATTGATTCTCGAACCCTGTGGCCTGGGAACATGACATCGGTGGATTCTAGAACCCTGTGGCCTGGGAACATGTCTGAGGTTTGATGGTGGAAACCTGTGGCTTGGCAACATGACTAAGGTGTGATTCTGGAAGACTGTGGCCAGGAAGCATGATATCTGGTTGATTCTGGAAACTTGTGTCCTGGGAACATGACTGAGGTTTGTTTCTGGAAGCCTGTGCCCTGGGAACATGACTGAGGTTTGATTCTGGACACCTGTGTCCTGGGAACATGACTGAGGTTTGATGGTTGAAACCTGTGGCCCGCGAACATGACTCAGGTTTGATTCTGGAACCATGTGTCCTGGGAACATGACTGAGGTTTGATTTTGGAAACCTTTGGCCTGGGAAAATGACTGAGGTTTCATTGTGGAAACATGTGGCCTGGGATCATGACTGAGGTTTGATGGTGGAACACTCTGGCCTGGCAAAATGACTGAGGCTTGATTCTGGAACCCTGTGGCCCGGGAACGTGACTGAGGTTTGATGGCAGAAACCTGTTGCCTGGCAACATGACTGACGTTTGATTCTGGATCCCTGTGGCCTGGGAACATGACTGAGGCGTGATTCTGGAAAACTGTGGCCTGGGAACATGACATCAGTTTAGATTGTGGAATACTGTGCCCCGGGAACCTGACTGAGCCTTGGTTCTGAAACCCTGTGGACTGGGAGCATGACTGAGGTTTTATTCTGGAACCCTGTAGCCTGGGAACATAACTGAGGATTGATTCTGGAACCCTGTGGCCTGGGAACATGATACCGGTGGATTCTGGAAACCTGGGGACTGGGCATGTGACATCTGTTTAGATTGTGGAATACTGTGCCCCTGGAACTTGACTGAGCCTTGGTTCTGGAACCCTGTGGATTGGGAACATGACTGAGGTTTTATTCTAGAACCCTGTAGCCTGGAAACATAACTGAGGATTGATTCTCGAACCCTGTGGCCTGGGAACATGACATCGGTGGATTCTAGAACCCTGTGGCCTGGGAACATGTCTGAGGTTTGATGGTGGAAACCTGTGGCTTGGCAACATGACTAAGGTTTGATTCTAGAAGACTGTGGCCAGGAAGCATGATATCTGGTTGATTCTGGAAACTTGTGTCCTGGGAACATGACTGAGGTTTGTTTCTGGAAGCCTGTGCCCTGGGAACATGACTGAGGTTTGATTCTGGACACCTGTGTCCTGGGAACATGACTGAGGTTTGATGGTTGAAACCTGTGGCCCGCGAACATGACTCAGGTTTGATTCTGGAACCATGTGTCCTGGGAACATGACTGAGGTTTGATTTTGGAAACCTTTGGCCTGGGAAAATGACTGAGGTTTCATTGTGGAAACATGTGGCCTGGGATCATGACTGAGGTTTGATGGTGGAACACTCTGGCCTGGCAAAATGACTGAGGCTTGATTCTGGAACCCTGTGGCCCGGGAACATGAGAACGGTTTGATTCTGGAACCCTGTGGCCTTTAACATGACATCGGTGGATTCTGGAACCCTGTGGCCTGGGAACATGAGAACGATTTGATTCTGGAACCCTGTGGCCTGGGAACATGAGTGAGGATTGATGGTGGAACCCTGTGGCCTGGCAACATGACTGAGGTTTGATACTGGAAGACTGTGGCCAGGAAACATGATATCGGGTTGATTCTGGAAACTTCTGTCCTGGGAACAAGACTGAGGTTTGATTCTGGAACCCTGTGTCCTGGGAATATGACAAAGGTTTGTTGCTGGAAGCCTGTTCCCTGGGTACATGACTGAGGTTTGATTCTGGACACCTGTGTCCTGGGAACATGAGTGATGTTTGATTGTTGAAACCTGTGGCCTGCGAACATGACTCAGGTTTGATTCTGGAACCATGTGTCCTGGGAATATGACTGAGGTTTGATTCTGGAAACCTTTGGCCTGAGAAAATGACTGAGGTTTCATTGTGGAAACATGTGGCCTGGGATCATGACTGAGGTTTGATGGTGGAACACTCTGGCCTGGCAAAATGACTGAGGCTTGATTCTGGAACCCTGTGGCCCGGGAACGTGACTGAGGTTTGATGGCAGAAATCTGTGGCCTGGCAACATGACTGACGTTTGATTCTGGATCCCTGTGGCCTGGGAACATGACTGAGGCGTGATTCTGGAAAACTGTGGCCTGGGAACATGACATCTGTTTAGATTGTGGAATACTGTGCCCCGGGAACCTGACTGAGCCTTGGTTCTGAAACCCTGTGGACTGGGAACATGACTGAGGTTTTATTCTAGAACCCTGTAGCCGGGAAACATAACTGAGGATTGATTCTCGAACCCTGTGGCCTGGGAACATGACATCGGTGGATTCTAGAACCCTGTGGCCTGGGAACATGTCTGAGGTTTGATGGTGGAAACCTGTGGCTTGGCAACATGACTAAGGTTTGATTCTGGAAGACTGTGGCCAGGAAGCATGATATCTGGTTGATTCTGGAGACTTGTGTCCTGGGAACATGACTGAGGTTTGTTTCTGGAAGCCTGTGCCCTGGGAACATGACTGAGGTTTGATTCTGGACACCTGTGTCCTGGGAACATGACTGAGGTTTGATGGTTGAAACCTGTGGCCCGCGCACATGACTCAGGTTTGATTCTGGAACCATGTGTCCTGGGAACATGACTGAGGTTTGATTTTGGAAACCTTTGGCCTGGCAAAATGACTGAGGTTTCATTGTGGAAACATGTGGCCTGGGATCATGACTGAGGCTTGATGGTGGAACACTCTGGCCTGGCAAAATGACTGAGGCTTGATTCTGGAACCCTGTGGCCCGGGAACATGAGAACGGTTTGATTCTGGAACCCTGTGGCCTTTAACATGACATCGGTGGATTCTGGAACCCTGTGGCCTGGGAACATGAGAACGGTTTGATTCTGGAACCCTGTGGCCTGGGAACATGAGTGAGGATTGATGGTGGAACCCTGTGGCCTGGCAACATGACTGAGGTTTGATACTGGAAGACTGTGGCCAGGAAACATGATATCGGGTTGATTCTGGAAACTTCTGTCCTGGGAACAAGACTGAGGTTTGATTCTGGAACCCTGTGTCCTGGGAATATGACAAAGGTTTGTTGCTGGAAGCCTGTTCCCTGGGTACATGACTGAGGTTTGATTCTGGACACCTGTGTCCTGGGAACATGAGTGATGTTTGATTGTTGAAACCTGTGGCCTGCGAACATGACTCAGGTTTGATTCTGGAACCATGTGTCCTGGGAATATGACTGAGGTTTGATTCTGGAAACCTTTGGCCTGAGAAAATGACTGAGGTTTCATTGTGGAAACATGTGGCCTGGGATCATGACTGAAGTTTGATGGTGGAACACTCTGGCCTGGCAAAATGACTGAGGCTTGATTCTGGAACCCTGTGGCCCGGGAACGTGACTGAAGTTTGATGGCAGAAACCTGTGGCCTGGCAACATGACTGACGTTTGATTCTGGATCCCTGTGGCCTGGGAACATGACTGAGGCGTGATTCTGGAAAACTGTGGCCTGGGAACATGACATCTGTTTAGATTGTGGAATACTGTGCCCCGGGAACCTGACTGAGCCTTGGTTCTGAAACCCTGTGGACTGGGAACATGACTGAGGTTTTATTCTAGAACCCTGTAGCCGGGAAACATAACTGAGGATTGATTCTCGAACCCTGTGGCCTGGGAACATGACATCGGTGGATTCTAGAACCCTGTGGCCTGGGAACATGTCTGAGGTTTGATGGTGGAAACCTGTGGCTTGGCAACATGACTAAGGTTTGATTCTGGAAGACTGTGGCCAGGAAGCATGATATCTGGTTGATTCTGGAGACTTGTGTCCTGGGAACATGACTGAGGTTTGTTTCTGGAAGCCTGTGCCCTGGGAACATGACTGAGGTTTGATTCTGGACACCTGTGTCCTGGGAACATGACTGAGGTTTGATGGTTGAAACCTGTGGCCCGCGCACATGACTCAGGTTTGATTCTGGAACCATGTGTCCTGGGAACATGACTGAGGTTTGATTTTGGAAACCTTTGGCCTGGCAAAATGACTGAGGTTTCATTGTGGAAACATGTGGCCTGGGATCATGACTGAGGCTTGATGGTGGAACACTCTGGCCTGGCAAAATGACTGAGGCTTGATTCTGGAACCCTGTGGCCCGGGAACATGAGAACGGTTTGATTCTGGAACCCTGTGGCCTTTAACATGACATCGGTGGATTCTGGAACCCTGTGGCCTGGGAACATGAGAACGGTTTGATTCTGGAACCCTGTGGCCTGGGAACATGAGTGAGGATTGATGGTGGAACCCTGTGGCCTGGCAACATGACTGAGGTTTGATACTGGAAGACTGTGGCCAGGAAACATGATATCGGGTTGATTCTGGAAACTTCTGTCCTGGGAACAAGACTGAGGTTTGATTCTGGAACCCTGTGTCCTGGGAATATGACAAAGGTTTGTTGCTGGAAGCCTGTTCCCTGGGTACATGACTGAGGTTTGATTCTGGACACCTGTGTCCTGGGAACATGAGTGATGTTTGATTGTTGAAACCTGTGGCCTGCGAACATGACTCAGGTTTGATTCTGGAACCATGTGTCCTGGGAATATGACTGAGGTTTGATTCTGGAAACCTTTGGCCTGAGAAAATGACTGAGGTTTCATTGTGGAAACATGTGGCCTGGGATCATGACTGAAGTTTGATGGTGGAACACTCTGGCCTGGCAAAATGACTGAGGCTTGATTCTGGAACCCTGTGGCCCGGGAACGTGACTGAGGTTTGATGGCAGAAACCTGTGGCCTGGCAACATGACTGACGTTTGATTCTGGATCCCTGTGGCCTGGGAACATGACTGAGGCGTGATTCTGGAAAACTGTGGCCTGGGAACATGACATCTGTTTAGATTGTGGAATACTGTGCCCCGGGAACCTGACTGAGCCTTGGTTCTGAAACCCTGTGGACTGGGAACATGACTGAGGTTTTATTCTAGAACCCTGTAGCCGGGAAACATAACTGAGGATTGATTCTCGAACCCTGTGGCCTGGGAACATGACATCGGTGGATTCTAGAACCCTGTGGCCTGGGAACATGTCTGAGGTTTGATGGTGGAAACCTGTGGCTTGGCAACATGACTAAGGTTTGATTCTGGAAGACTGTGGCCAGGAAGCATGATATCTGGTTGATTCTGGAAACTTGTGTCCTGGGAACATGACTGAGGTTTGATGGTTGAAACCTGTGGCCCGGGAACATGACTCAGGTTTGATTCTGGAACCATGTTTCCTGGGAACATGACTGAGGTTTGATTTTGGAAACCTTTGGCCTGGGAAAATGATTGAGGTTTCATTGTGGAAACATGTGGCCTGGGATCATGACTGAGGTTTGATGGTGGAACACTCTGGCCTGGCAAAATGACTGAGGCTTGATTCTGGAACCCTGTGGCCCGGGAACGTGACTGAGGTTTGATGGCAGAAACCTGTGGCCTGGCAACATGACTGACGTTTGATTCTGGATCCCTGTGGCCTGGGAACATGACTGAGGCGTGATTCTGGAAAACTGTGTCCTGAGAACATGACATCTGTTTAGATTGTGGAATACTGTGCCCCGGGAACCTGACTGAGCCTTGGTTCTGAAACCCTGTGGACTGGGAGCATGACTGAGGTTTTATTCTGGAACCCTGTAGCCTGGGAACATAACTGAGGATTGATTCTGGAACCCTGTGGCCTGGGAACATGATACCGGTGGATTCTGGAACCCTGGGGACTGGGCATGTGACATCTGTTTAGATTGTGGAATACTGTGCCCCTGGAACCTGACTGAGACTTGGTTCTGGAACCCTGTGGATTGGGAACATGAGTGAGGTTTTATTCTAGAACCCTGTAGCCTGGAAACATAACTGAGGATTGATTCTCGAACCCTGTGGCCTGGGAACATGACATCGGTGGATTCTAGAACCCTGTGGCCTGGGAACATGTCTGAGGTTTGATGGTGGAAACCTGTGGCTTGGCAACATGACTAAGGTTTGATTTTAGAAGACTGTGGCCAGGAAGCACGATATCTGGTTGATTCTGGAAACTTGTGTCCTGGGAACATGACTGAGGTTTGTTTCTGGAAGCCTGTGCCCTGGGAACATGACTGAGGTTTGATTCTGGACACCTGTGTCCTGGGAACATGACTGAGGTTTGATGGTTGAAACCTGTGGCCCGCGAACATGACTCAGGTTTGATTCTGGAACCATGTGTCCTGGGAACATGACTGAGGTTTGATTTTGGAAACCTTTGGCCTGGGAAAATGACTGAGGTTTCATTGTGGAAACATGTGGCCTGGGATCATGACTGAGGTTTGATGGTGGAACACTCTGGCCTGGCAAAATGACTGAGGCTTGATTCTGGAACCCTGTGGCCCGGGAACATGAGAACGGTTTGATTCTGGAACCCTGTGGCCTTTAACATGACATCGGTGGATTCTGGAACCCTGTGGCCTGGGAACATGGGAACGGTTTGATTCTGGAACCCTGTGGCCTGGGAACATGAGTGAGGATTGATGGTGGAACCCTGCGGCCTGGCAACATGACTGAGGTTTGATACTGGAAGACTGTGGCCAGGAAACATGATATCGGGTTGATTCTGGAAACTTCTGTCCTGGGAACATGACTCAGGTTTGATTCTGGAACCCTGTGTTCTGGGAATATAACAAAGGTTTGTTGCTGGAAGCCTGTTCCCTGGGTACATGACTGAGGTTTGATTCTGGACACCTGTGTCCTGGGAACATGAGTGATGTTTGATTGTTGAAACCTGTGGCCTGCGAACATGACTCAGGTTTGATTCTGGAACCATGTGTCCTGGGAATATGACTGAGGTTTGATTCTGGAAACCTTTGGCCTGAGAAAATGACTGAGGTTTCATTGTGGAAACATGTGGCCTGGGATCATGACTGAGGTTTGATGGTGGAACACTCTGTCCTGGCAAAATGACTGAGGCTTGATTCTGGAACCCTGTGGCCCGGGAACGTGACTGAGGTTTGATGGCAGAAACCTGTGGCCTGGCAACATGACTGACGTTTGATTCTGGATCCCTGTGGCCTGGGAACATGACTGAGGCGTGATTCTGGAAAACTGTGGCCTGGGAACATGACATCTGTTTAGATTGTGGAATACTGTGCCCCGGGAACCTGACTGAGCCTTGGTTCTGAAACCCTGTGGACTGGGAACATGACTGAGGTTTTATTCTGGAACCCTGTAGCCTGGGAACATAACTGAGGATTGATTCTGGAACCCTGTGGCCTGGGAACATGATACCGGTGGATTCTGGAACCCTGGGGACTGGGCATGTCACATCTGTTTAGATTGTGGAATACTGTGCCCCGGGAACCTGACTGAGCCTTGGTTCTGGAACCCTGTGGATTGGGAACATGACTGATGTTTTATTCTAAAACCCTGTAGCCTGGAAACATAACTGAGGATTGATTCTCGAACCCTGTGGCCTGGGAACATGACATCGGTGGATTCTAGAACCCTGTGGCCTGGGAACATGTCTGAGGTTTGATGGTGGAAACCTGTGGCTTGGCAACATGACTAAGGTGTGATTCTGGAAGACTGTGGCCAGGAAGCATGATATCTGGTTGATTCTGGAAACTTGTGTCCTGGGAACATGACTGAGGTTTGTTTCTGGAAGCCTGTGCCCTGGGAACATGACTGAGGTTTGATTCTGGACACCTGTGTCCTGGGAACATGACTGAGGTTTGATGGTTGAAACCTGTGGCCCGCGAACATGACTCAGGTTTGATTCTGGAACCATGTGTCCTGGGAACATGACTGAGGTTTGATTTTGGAAACCTTTGGCCTGGGAAAATGACTGAGGTTTCATTGTGGAAACATGTGGCCTGGGATCATGACTGAGGTTTGATGGTGGAACACTCTGGCCTGGCAAAATGACTGAGGCTTGATTCTGGAACCCTGTGGCCCGGGAACGTGACTGAGGTTTGATGGCAGAAACCTGTTGCCTGGCAACATGACTGACGTTTGATTCTGGATCCCTGTGGCCTGGGAACATGACTGAGGCGTGATTCTGGAAAACTGTGGCCTGGGAACATGACATCTGTTTAGATTGTGGAATACTGTGCCCCGGGAACCTGACTGAGCCTTGGTTCTGAAACCCTGTGGACTGGGAGCATGACTGAGGTTTTATTCTGGAACCCTGTAGCCTGGGAACATAACTGAGGATTGATTCTGGAACCCTGTGGCCTGGGAACATGATACCGGTGGATTCTGGAACCCTGGGGACTGGGCATGTGACATCTGTTTAGATTGTGGAATACTGTGCCCCTGGAACTTGACTGAGCCTTGGTTCTGGAACCCTGTGGATTGGGAACATGACTGAGGTTTTATTCTAGAACCCTGTAGCCTGGAAACATAACTGAGGATTGATTCTCGAACCCTGTGGCCTGGGAACATGACATCGGTGGATTCTAGAACCCTGTGGCCTGGGAACATGTCTGAGGTTTGATGGTGGAAACCTGTGGCTTGGCAACATGACTAAGGTTTGATTCTAGAAGACTGTGGCCAGGAAGCATGATATCTGGTTGATTCTGGAAACTTGTGTCCTGGGAACATGACTGAGGTTTGTTTCTGGAAGCCTGTGCCCTGGGAACATGACTGAGGTTTGATTCTGGACACCTGTGTCCTGGGAACATGACTGAGGTTTGATGGTTGAAACCTGTGGCCCGCGAACATGACTCAGGTTTGATTCTGGAACCATGTGTCCTGGGAACATGACTGAGGTTTGATTTTGGAAACCTTTGGCCTGGGAAAATGACTGAGGTTTCATTGTGGAAACATGTGGCCTGGGATCATGACTGAGGTTTGATGGTGGAACACTCTGGCCTGGCAAAATGACTGAGGCTTGATTCTGGAACCCTGTGGCCCGGGAACATGAGAACGGTTTGATTCTGGAACCCTGTGGCCTTTAACATGACATCGGTGGATTCTGGAACCCTGTGGCCTGGGAACATGAGAACGATTTGATTCTGGAACCCTGTGGCCTGGGAACATGAGTGAGGATTGATGGTGGAACCCTGTGGCCTGGCAACATGACTGAGGTTTGATACTGGAAGACTGTGGCCAGGAAACATGATATCGGGTTGATTCTGGAAACTTCTGTCCTGGGAACAAGACTGAGGTTTGATTCTGGAACCCTGTGTCCTGGGAATATGACAAAGGTTTGTTGCTGGAAGCCTGTTCCCTGGGTACATGACTGAGGTTTGATTCTGGACACCTGTGTCCTGGGAACATGAGTGATGTTTGATTGTTGAAACCTGTGGCCTGCGAACATGACTCAGGTTTGATTCTGGAACCATGTGTCCTGGGAATATGACTGAGGTTTGATTCTGGAAACCTTTGGCCTGAGAAAATGACTGAGGTTTCATTGTGGAAACATGTGGCCTGGGATCATGACTGAGGTTTGATGGTGGAACACTCTGGCCTGGCAAAATGACTGAGGCTTGATTCTGGAACCCTGTGGCCCGGGAACGTGACTGAGGTTTGATGGCAGAAATCTGTGGCCTGGCAACATGACTGACGTTTGATTCTGGATCCCTGTGGCCTGGGAACATGACTGAGGCGTGATTCTGGAAAACTGTGGCCTGGGAACATGACATCTGTTTAGATTGTGGAATACTGTGCCCCGGGAACCTGACTGAGCCTTGGTTCTGAAACCCTGTGGACTGGGAACATGACTGAGGTTTTATTCTAGAACCCTGTAGCCGGGAAACATAACTGAGGATTGATTCTCGAACCCTGTGGCCTGGGAACATGACATCGGTGGATTCTAGAACCCTGTGGCCTGGGAACATGTCTGAGGTTTGATGGTGGAAACCTGTGGCTTGGCAACATGACTAAGGTTTGATTCTGGAAGACTGTGGCCAGGAAGCATGATATCTGGTTGATTCTGGAGACTTGTGTCCTGGGAACATGACTGAGGTTTGTTTCTGGAAGCCTGTGCCCTGGGAACATGACTGAGGTTTGATTCTGGACACCTGTGTCCTGGGAACATGACTGAGGTTTGATGGTTGAAACCTGTGGCCCGCGCACATGACTCAGGTTTGATTCTGGAACCATGTGTCCTGGGAACATGACTGAGGTTTGATTTTGGAAACCTTTGGCCTGGCAAAATGACTGAGGTTTCATTGTGGAAACATGTGGCCTGGGATCATGACTGAGGCTTGATGGTGGAACACTCTGCCCTGGCAAAATGACTGAGGCTTGATTCTGGAACCCTGTGGCCCGGGAACATGAGAACGGTTTGATTCTGGAACCCTGTGGCCTTTAACATGACATCGGTGGATTCTGGAACCCTGTGGCCTGGGAACATGAGAACGGTTTGATTCTGGAACCCTGTGGCCTGGGAACATGAGTGAGGATTGATGGTGGAACCCTGTGGCCTGGCAACATGACTGAGGTTTGATACTGGAAGACTGTGGCCAGGAAACATGATATCGCGTTGATTCTGGAAACTTCTGTCCTGGGAACAAGACTGAGGTTTGATTCTGGAACCCTGTGTCCTGGGAATATGACAAAGGTTTGTTGCTGGAAGCCTGTTCCCTGGGTACATGACTGAGGTTTGATTCTGGACACCTGTGTCCTGGGAACATGAGTGATGTTTGATTGTTGAAACCTGTGGCCTGCGAACATGACTCAGGTTTGATTCTGGAACCATGTGTCCTGGGAATATGACTGAGGTTTGATTCTGGAAACCTTTGGCCTGAGAAAATGACTGAGGTTTCATTGTGGAAACATGTGGCCTGGGATCATGACTGAGGTTTGATGGTGGAACACTCTGGCCTGGCAAAATAACTGAGGCTTGATTCTGGAACCCTGTGGCCCGGGAACGTGACTGAGGTTTGATGGCAGAAACCTGTGGCCTGGCAACATGACTGACGTTTGATTCTGGATCCCTGTGGCCTGGGAACATGACTGAGGCGTGATTCTGGAAAACTGTGGCCTGGGAACATGACATCTGTTTAGATTGTGGAATACTGTGCCCCGGGAACCTGACTGAGCCTTGGTTCTGAAACCCTGTGGACTGGGAACATGACTGAGGTTTTATTCTAGAACCCTGTAGCCGGGAAACATAACTGAGGATTGATTCTCGAACCCTGTGGCCTGGGAACATGACATCGGTGGATTCTAGAACCCTGTGGCCTGGGAACATGTCTGAGGTTTGATGGTGGAAACCTGTGGCTTGGCAACATGACTAAGGTTTGATTCTGGAAGACTGTGGCCAGGAAGCATGATATCTGGTTGATTCTGGAGACTTGTGTCCTGGGAACATGACTGAGGTTTGTTTCTGGAAGCCTGTGCCCTGGGAACATGACTGAGGTTTGATTCTGGACACCTGTGTCCTGGGAACATGACTGAGGTTTGATGGTTGAAACCTGTGGCCCGCGCACATGACTCAGGTTTGTTTCTGGAACCATGTGTCCTGGGAACATGACTGAGGTTTGATTTTGGAAACCTTTGGCCTGGCAAAATGACTGAGGTTTCATTGTGGAAACATGTGGCCTGGGATCATGACTGAGGTTTGATGGTGGAACACTCTGGCCTGGCAAAATGACTGAGGCTTGATTCTGGAACCCTGTGGCCCGGGAACATGAGAACGGTTTGATTCTGGAACCCTGTGGCCTTTAACATGACATCGGTGGATTCTGGAACCCTGTGGCCTGGGAACATGAGAACGGTTTGATTCTGGAACCCTGTGGCCTGGGAACATGAGTGAGGATTGATGGTGGAACCCTGTGGCCTGGCAACATGACTGAGGTTTGATACTGGAAGACTGTGGCCAGGAAACATGATATCGGGTTGATTCTGGAAACTTCTGTCCTGGGAACAAGACTGAGGTTTGATTCTGGAACCCTGTGTCCTGGGAATATGACAAAGGTTTGTTGCTGGAAGCCTGTTCCCTGGGTACATGACTGAGGTTTGATTCTGGACACCTGTGTCCTGGGAACATGAGTGATGTTTGATTGTTGAAACCTGTGGCCTGCGAACATGACTCAGGTTTGATTCTGGAACCATGTGTCCTGGGAATATGACTGAGGTTTGATTCTGGAAACCTTTGGCCTGAGAAAATGACTGAGGTTTCATTGTGGAAACATGTGGCCTGGGATCATGACTGAAGTTTGATGGTGGAACACTCTGGCCTGGCAAAATGACTGAGGCTTGATTCTGGAACCCTGTGGCCCGGGAACGTGACTGAGGTTTGATGGCAGAAACCTGTGGCCTGGCAACATGACTGACGTTTGATTCTGGATCCCTGTGGCCTGGGAACATGACTGAGGCGTGATTCTGGAAAACTGTGGCCTGGGAACATGACATCTGTTTAGATTGTGGAATACTGTGCCCCGGGAACCTGACTGAGCCTTGGTTCTGAAACCCTGTGGACTGGGAACATGACTGAGGTTTTATTCTAGAACCCTGTAGCCGGGAAACATAACTGAGGATTGATTCTCGAACCCTGTGGCCTGGGAACATGATATCGGTGGATTCTAGAACCCTGTGGCCTGGGAACATGTCTGAGGTTTGATGGTGGAAACCTGTGGCTTGGCAACATGACTAAGGTTTGATTCTGGAAGACTGTGGCCAGGAAGCATGATATCTGGTTGATTCTGGAGACTTGTGTCCTGGGAACATGACTGAGGTTTGATTCTGTACACCTGTGTCCTGGGAACATGACTGAGGTTTGATTTTGGAAACCTTTGGCCTGGGAAAATGACTGAGGTTTCATTGTGGAAACATGTGGCCTGGGATCATGACTGAGGTTTGATGGTGGAACACTCTGGCCTGGCAAAATGACTGAGGCTTGATTCTGGAACCCTGTGGCCCGGGAACATGAGAACGGTTTGATTCTGGAACCCTGTGGCCTTTAACATGACATCGGTGGATTCTGGAACCCTGTGGCCTGGGAACATGAGAACGGTTTGATTCTGGAACCCTGTGGCCTGGGAACATGAGTGAGGATTGATGGTGGAACCCTGTGGCCTGGCAACATGACTGAGGTTTGATACTGGAAGACTGTGGCCAGGAAACATGATATCGCGTTGATTCTGGAAACTTCTGTCCTGGGAACAAGACTGAGGTTTGATTCTGGAACCCTGTGTCCTGGGAATATGACAAAGGTTTGTTGCTGGAAGCCTGTTCCCTGGGTACATGACTGAGGTTTGATTCTGGACACCTGTGTCCTGGGAACATGAGTGATGTTTGATTGTTGAAACCTGTGGCCTGCGAACATGACTCAGGTTTGATTCTGGAACCATGTGTCCTGGGAATATGACTGAGGTTTGATTCTGGAAACCTTTGGCCTGAGAAAATGACTGAGGTTTCATTGTGGAAACATGTGGCCTGGGATCATGACTGAGGTTTGATGGTGGAACACTCTGGCCTGGCAAAATGACTGAGGCTTGATTCTGGAACCCTGTGGCCCGGGAACGTGACTGAGGTTTGATGGCAGAAACCTGTGGCCTGGCAACATGACTGACGTTTGATTCTGGATCCCTGTGGCCTGGGAACATGACTGAGGCGTGATTCTGGAAAACTGTGGCCTGGGAACATGACATCTGTTTAGATTGTGGAATACTGTGCCCCGGGAACCTGACTGAGCCTTGGTTCTGAAACCCTGTGGACTGGGAACATGACTGAGGTTTTATTCTGGAACCCTGTAGCCTGGGAACATAACTGAGGATTGATTCTGGAACCCTGTGGCCTGGGAACATGATACCGGTGGATTCTGGAACCCTGGGGACTGGGCATGTGACATCTGTTTAGATTGTGGAATACTGTGCCCCGGGAACCTGACTGAGCCTTGGTTCTGGAACCCTGTGGATTGGGAACATGACTGAGGTTTTATTCTAAAACCCTGTAGCCTGGAAACATAACTGAGGATTGATTCTCGAACCCTGTGGCCTGGGAACATGACATCGGTGGATTCTAGAACCCTGTGGCCTGGGAACATGTCTGAGGTTTGATGGTGGAAACCTGTGGCTTGACAACATGACTAAGGTTTGATTCTGGAAGACTGTGGCCAGGAAGCATGATATCTGGTTGATTCTGGAAACTTGTGTCCTGGGAACATGACTGAGGTTTGTTTCTGGAAGCCTGTGCCCTGGGAACATGACTGAGGTTTGATTCTGGACACCTGTGTCCTGGGAACATGACTGAGGTTTGATGGTTGAAACCTGTGGCCCGCGAACATGACTCAGGTTTGATTCTGGAACCATGTGTCCTGGGAACATGACTGAGGTTTGATTTTGGAAACCTTTGGCCTGGGAAAATGACTGAGGTTTCATTGTGGAAACATGTGGCCTGGGATCATGACTGAGGTTTGATGGTGGAACACTCTGGCCTGGCAAAATGACTGAGGCTTGATTCTGGAACCCTGTGGCCCGGGAACATGAGAACGGTTTGACTATGGAACCCTGTGGCCTTTAACATGACATCGGTGGATTCTGGAACCCTGTGGCCTGGGAACATGAGAACGGTTTGATTCTGGAACCCTGTGGCCTGGGAACATGAGTGAGGATTGATGGTGGAACCCTGTGGCCTGGCAACATGACTGAGGTTTGATACTGGAAGACTGTGGCCAGGAAACATGATATCGGGTTGATTCTGGAAACTTCTGTCCTGGGAACATGACTCAGGTTTGATTCTGGAACCCTGTGTTCTGGGAATATGACAAAGGTTTGTTGCTGGAAGCCTGTTCCCTGGGTACATGACTGAGGTTTGATTCTGGACACCTGTGTCCTGGGAACATGAGTGATGTTTGATTGTTGAAACCTGTGGCCTGCGAACATGACTCAGGTTTGATTCTGGAACCATGTGTCCTGGGAATATGACTGAGGTTTGATTCTGGAAACCTTTGGCCTGAGAAAATGACTGAGGTTTCATTGTGGAAACATGTGGCCTGGGATCATGACTGAGGTTTGATGGTGGAACACTCTGGCCTGGCAAAATGACTGAGGCTTGATTCTGGAACCCTGTGGCCCGGGAACGTGACTGAGGTTTGATGGCAGAAACCTGTGGCCTGGCAACATGACTGACGTTTGATTCTGGATCCCTGTGGCCTGGGAACATGACTGAGGCGTGATTCTGGAAAACTGTGGCCTGGGAACATGACATCTGTTTAGATTGTGGAATACTGTGCCCCGGGAACCTGACTGAGCCTTGGTTCTGAAACCCTGTGGACTGGGAACATGACTGAGGTTTTATTCTGGAACCCTGTAGCCTGGGAACATAACTGAGGATTGATTCTGGAACCCTGTGGCCTGGGAACATGATACCGGTGGATTCTGGAACCCTGGGGACTGGGCATGTGACATCTGTTTAGATTGTGGAATACTGTGCCCCGGGAACCTGACTGAGCCTTGGTTCTGGAACCCTGTGGATTGGGAACATGACTGAGGTTTTATTCTAAAACCCTGTAGCCTGGAAACATAACTGAGGATTGATTCTCGAACCCTGTGGCCTGGGAACATGACATCGGTGGATTCTAGAACCCTGTGGCCTGGGAACATGTCTGAGGTTTGATGGTGGAAACCTGTGGCTTGGCAACATGACTAAGGTTTGATTCTGGAAGACTGTGGCCAGGAAGCATGATATCTGGTTGATTCTGGAAACTTGTGTCCTGGGAACATGACTGAGGTTTGATGGTTGAAACCTGTGGCCCGGGAACATGACTCAGGTTTGATTCTGGAACCATGTTTCCTGGGAACATGACTGAGGTTTGATTTTGGAAACCTTTGGCCTGGGAAAATGACTGAGGTTTCATTGTGGAAACATGTGGCCTGGGATCATGACTGAGGTTTGATGGTGGAACACTCTGGCCTGGCAAAATGACTGAGGCTTGATTCTGGAACCCTGTGGCCCGGGAACGTGACTGAGGTTTGATGGCAGAAACCTGTGGCCTGGCAACATGACTGACGTTTGATTCTGGATCCCTGTGGCCTGGGAACATGACTGAGGCGTGATTCTGGAAAACTGTGGCCTGGGAACATGACATCTGTTTAGATTGTGGAATACTGTGCCCCGGGAACCTGACTGAGCCTTGGTTCTGAAACCTTGTGGACTGGGAGCATGACTGAGGTTTTATTCTGGAACCCTGTAGCCTGGGAACATAACTGAGGATTGATTCTGGAACCCTGTGGCCTGGGAACATGATACCGGTGGATTCTGGAACCCTGGGGACTGGGCATGTGACATCTGTTTAGATTGTGGAATACTGTGCCCCTGGAACCTGACTGAGACTTGGTTCTGGAACCCTGTGGATTGGGAACATGAGTGAGGTTTTATTCTAGAACCCTGTAGCCTGGAAACATAACTGAGGATTGATTCTCGAACCCTGTGGCCTGGGAACATGACATCGGTGGATTCTAGAAACCTGTGGCCTGGGAACATGTCTGAGGTTTGATGGTGGAAACCTGTGGCTTGGCAACATGACTAAGGTTTGATTTTAGAAGACTGTGGCCAGGAAGCATGATATCTGGTTGATTCTGGAAACTTGTGTCCTGGGAACATGACTGAGGTTTGTTTCTGGAAGCCTGTGCCCTGGGAACATGACTGAGGTTTGATTCTGGACACCTGTGTCCTGGGAACATGACTGAGGTTTGATGGTTGAAACCTGTGGCCCGCGAACATGACTCAGGTTTGATTCTGGAACCATGTGTCCTGGGAACATGACTGAGGTTTGATTTTGGAAACCTTTGGCCTGGGAAAATGACTGAGGTTTCATTGTGGAAACATGTGGCCTGGGATCATGACTGAGGTTTGATGGTGGAACACTCTGGCCTGGCAAAATGACTGAGGCTTGATTCTGGAACCCTGTGGCCCGGGAACATGAGAACGGTTTGATTCTGGAACCCTGTGGCCTTTAACATGACATCGGTGGATTCTGGAACCCTGTGGCCTGGGAACATGGGAACGGTTTGATTCTGGAACCCTGTGGCCTGGGAACATGAGTGAGGATTGATGGTGGAACCCTGTGGCCTGGCAACATGACTGAGGTTTGATACTGGAAGACTGTGGCCAGGAAACATGATATCGGGTTGATTCTGGAAACTTCTGTCCTGGGAACATGACTCAGGTTTGATTCTGGAACCCTGTGTTCTGGGAATATGACAAAGGTTTGTTGCTGGAAGCCTGTTCCATGGGTACATGACTGAGGTTTGATTCTGGACACCTGTGTCCTGGGAACATGAGTGATGTTTGATTGTTGAAACCTGTGGCCTGCGAACATGACTCAGGTTTGATTCTGGAACCATGTGTCCTGGGAATATGACTGAGGTTTGATTCTGGAAACCTTTGGCCTGAGAAAATGACTGAGGTTTCATTGTGGAAACATGTGGCCTGGGATCATGACTGAGGTTTGATGGTGGAACACTCTGGCCTGGCAAAATGACTGAGGCTTGATTCTGGAACCCTGTGGCCCGGGAACGTGACTGAGGTTTGATGGCAGAAACCTGTGGCCTGGCAACATGACTGACGTTTGATTCTGGATCCCTGTGGCCTGGGAACATGACTGAGGCGTGATTCTGGAAAACTGTGGCCTGGGAACATGACATCTGTTTAGATTGTGGAATACTGTGCCCCGGGAACCTGACTGAGCCTTGGTTCTGAAACCCTGTGGACTGGGAACATGACTGAGGTTTTATTCTGGAACCCTGTAGCCTGGGAACATAACTGAGGATTGATTCTGGAACCCTGTGGCCTGGGAACATGATACCGGTGGATTCTGGAACC
Organism: Balaenoptera physalus; assembly: GCF_965194825.1. NCBI lineage: Eukaryota > Metazoa > Chordata > Mammalia > Artiodactyla > Balaenopteridae > Balaenoptera > Balaenoptera physalus. The sequence continues at coordinate 581,345 of NW_028126308.1, read as the reverse complement.
CTGGGGACTGGGCATGTGACATCTGTTTAGATTGTGGAATACTGTGCCCCGGGAACCTGACTGAGCCTTGGTTCTGGAACCCTGTGGATTGGGAACATGACTGATGTTTTATTCTAAAACCCTGTAGCCTGGAAACATAACTGAGGATTGATTCTCGAACCCTGTGGCCTGGGAACATGACATCGGTGGATTCTAGAACCCTGTGGCCTGGGAACATGTCTGAGGTTTGATGGTGGAAACCTGTGGCTTGGCAACATGACTAAGGTGTGATTCTGGAAGACTGTGGCCAGGAAGCATGATATCTGGTTGATTCTGGAAACTTGTGTCCTGGGAACATGACTGAGGTTTGTTTCTGGAAGCCTGTGCCCTGGGAACATGACTGAGGTTTGATTCTGGACACCTGTGTCCTGGGAACATGACTGAGGTTTGCTGGTTGAAACCTGTGGCCCGCGAACATGACTCAGGTTTGATTCTGGAACCATGTGTCCTGGGAACATGACTGAGGTTTGATTTTGGAAACCTTTGGCCTGGGAAAATGACTGAGGTTTCATTGTGGAAACATGTGGCCTGGGATCATGACTGAGGTTTGATGGTGGAACACTCTGGCCTGGCAAAATGACTGAGGCTTGATTCTGGAACCCTGTGGCCCGGGAACATGACTGAGGTTTGATGGCAGAAACCTGTGGCCTGGCAACATGACTGACGTTTGATTCTGGATCCCTGTGGCCTGGGAGCATGACTGAGGCGTGATTCTGGAAAACTGTGGCCTGGGAACATGACATCTGTTTAGATTGTGGAATACTGTGCCCCGGGAACCTGACTGAGCCTTGGTTCTGAAACCCTGTGGACTGGGAGCATGACTGAGGTTTTATTCTGGAACCCTGTAGCCTGGGAACATAACTGAGGATTGATTCTCGAACCCTGTGGCCTGGGAACATGACATCGGTGGATTCTAGAACCCTGTGGCCTGGGAACATGTCTGAGGTTTGATGGTGGAAACCTGTGGCTTGGCAACATGACTAAGGTTTGATTCTAGAAGACTGTGGCCAGGAAGCATGATATCTGGTTGATTCTGGAAACTTGTGTCCTGGGAACATGACTGAGGTTTGTTTCTGGAAGCCTGTGCCCTGGGAACATGACTGAGGTTTGATTCTGGACACCTGTGTCCTGGGAACATGACTGAGGTTTGATGGTTGAAACCTGTGGCCCGCGAACATGACTCAGGTTTGATTCTGGAACCATGTGTCCTGGGAACATGACTGAGGTTTGATTTTGGAAACCTTTGGCCTGGGAAAATGACTGAGGTTTCATTGTGGAAACATGTGGCCTGGGATCATGACTGAGGTTTGATGGTGGAACACTCTGGCCTGGCAAAATGACTGAGGCTTGATTCTGGAACCCTGTGGCCCGGGAACATGAGAACGGTTTGATTCTGGAACCCTGTGGCCTTTAACATGACATCGGTGGATTCTGGAACCCTGTGGCCTGGGAACATGAGAACGGTTTGATTCTGGAACCCTGTGGGCTGGGAACATGAGTGAGGATTGATGGTGGAACCCTGTGGCCTGGCAACATGACTGAGGTTTGATACTGGAAGACTGTGGCCAGGAAACATGATATCGGGTTGATTCTGGAAACTTCTGTCCTGGGAACAAGACTGAGGTTTGATTCTGGAACCCTGTGTCCTGGGAATATGACAAAGGTTTGTTGCTGGAAGCCTGTTCCCTGGGTACATGACTGAGGTTTGATTCTGGACACCTGTGTCCTGGGAACATGAGTGATGTTTGATTGTTGAAACCTGTGGCCTGCGAACATGACTCAGGTTTGATTCTGGAACCATGTGTCCTGGGAATATGACTGAGGTTTGATTCTGGAAACCTTTGGCCTGAGAAAATGACTGAGGTTTCATTGTGGAAACATGTGGCCTGGGATCATGACTGAGGTTTGATGGTGGAACACTCTGGCCTGGCAAAATGACTGAGGCTTGATTCTGGAACCCTGTGGCCCGGGAACGTGACTGAGGTTGGATGGCAGAAACCTGTGGCCTGGCAACATGACTGACGTTTGATTCTGTATCCCTGTGGCCTGGGAACATGACTGAGGCGTGATTCTGGAAAACTGTGGCCTGGGAACATGACATCTGTTTAGATTGTGGAATACTGTGCCCCGGGAACCTGACTGAGCCTTGGTTCTGAAACCCTGTGGACTGGGAACATGACTGAGGTTTTATTCTAGAACCCTGTAGCCGGGAAACATAACTGAGGATTGATTCTCGAACCCTGTGGCCTGGGAACATGACATCGGTGGATTCTAGAACCCTGTGGCCTGGGAACATGTCTGAGGTTTGATGGTGGAAACCTGTGGCTTGGCAACATGACTAAGGTTTGATTCTGGAAGACTGTGGCCAGGAAGCATGATATCTGGTTGATTCTGGAGACTTGTGTCCTGGGAACATGACTGAGGTTTGTTTCTGGAAGCCTGTGCCCTGGGAACATGACTGAGGTTTGATTCTGGACACCTGTGTCCTGGGAACATGACTGAGGTTTGATGGTTGAAACCTGTGGCCCGCGCACATGACTCAGGTTTGATTCTGGAACCATGTGTCCTGGGAACATGACTGAGGTTTGATTTTGGAAACCTTTGGCCTGGCAAAATGACTGAGGTTTCATTGTGGAAACATGTGGCCTGGGATCATGACTGAGGTTTGATGGTGGAACACTCTGGCCTGGCAAAATGACTGAGGCTTGATTCTGGAACCCTGTGGCCCGGGAACATGAGAACGGTTTGATTCTGGAACCCTGTGGCCTTTAACATGACATCGGTGGATTCTGGAACCCTGTGGCCTGGGAACATGAGAACGGTTTGATTCTGGAACCCTGTGGCCTGGGAACATGAGTGAGGATTGATGGTGGAACCCTGTGGCCTGGCAACATGACTGAGGTTTGATACTGGAAGACTGTGGCCAGGAAACATGATATCGGGTTGATTCTGGAAACTTCTGTCCTGGGAACAAGACTGAGGTTTGATTCTGGAACCCTGTGTCCTGGGAATATGAGAAAGGTTTGTTGCTGGAAGCCTGTTCCCTGGGTACATGACTGAGGTTTGATTCTGGACACCTGTGTCCTGGGAACATGAGTGATGTTTGATTGTTGAAACCTGTGGCCTGCGAACATGACTCAGGTTTGATTCTGGAACCATGTGTCCTGGGAATATGACTGAGGTTTGATTCTGGAAACCTTTGGCCTGAGAAAATGACTGAGGTTTCATTGTGGAAACATGTGGCCTGGGATCATGACTGAAGTTTGATGGTGGAACACTCTGGCCTGGCAAAATGACTGAGGCTTGATTCTGGAACCCTGTGGCCCGGGAACGTGACTGAGGTTTGATGGCAGAAACCTGTGGCCTGGCAACATGACTGACGTTTGATTCTGGATCCCTGTGGCCTGGGAACATGACTGAGGCGTGATTCTGGAAAACTGTGGCCTGGGAACATGACATCTGTTTAGATTGTGGAATACTGTGCCCCGGGAACCTGACTGAGCCTTGGTTCTGAAACCCTGTGGACTGGGAACATGACTGAGGTTTTATTCTAGAACCCTGTAGCCGGGAAACATAACTGAGGATTGATTCTCGAACCCTGTGGCCTGGGAACATGACATCGGTGGATTCTAGAACCCTGTGGCCTGGGAACATGTCTGAGGTTTGATGGTGGAAACCTGTGGCTTGGCAACATGACTAAGGTTTGATTCTGGAAGACTGTGGCCAGGAAGCATGATATCTGGTTGATTCTGGAGACTTGTGTCCTGGGAACATGACTGAGGTTTGTTTCTGGAAGCCTGTGCCCTGGGAACATGACTGAGGTTTGATTCTGGACACCTGTGTCCTGGGAACATGACTGAGGTTTGATGGTTGAAACCTGTGGCCCGCGCACATGACTCAGGTTTGATTCTGGAACCATGTGTCCTGGGAACATGACTGAGGTTTGATTTTGGAAACCTTTGGCCTGGCAAAATGACTGAGGTTTCATTGTGGAAACATGTGGCCTGGGATCATGACTGAGGTTTGATGGTGGAACACTCTGGCCTGGCAAAATGACTGAGGCTTGATTCTGGAACCCTGTGCCCCGGGAACGTGACTGAGGTTTGATGGCAGAAACCTGTGGCCTGGCAACATGACTGACGTTTGATTCTGGATCCCTGTGGCCTGGGAACATGACTGAGGCGTGATTCTGGAAAACTGTGTCCTGGGAACATGACATCTGTTTAGATTGTGGAATACTGTGCCCCGGGAACCTGACTGAGCCTTGGTTCTGAAACCCTGTGGACTGGGAACATGACTGAGGTTTTATTCTAGAACCCTGTAGCCGGGAAACATAACTGAGGATTGATTCTCGAACCCTGTGGCCTGGGAACATGATATCGGTGGATTCTAGAACCCTGTGGCCTGGGAACATGTCTGAGGTTTGATGGTGGAAACCTGTGGCTTGGCAACATGACTAAGGTTTGATTCTGGAAGACTGTGGCCAGGAAGCATGATATCTGGTTGATTCTGGAGACTTGTGTCCTGGGAACATGACTGAGGTTTGATTCTGTACACCTGTGTCCTGGGAACATGACTGAGGTTTGATTTTGGAAACCTTTGGCCTGGGAAAATGACTGAGGTTTCATTGTGGAAACATGTGGCCTGGGATCATGACTGAGGTTTGATGGTGGAACACTCTGGCCTGGCAAAATGACTGAGGCTTGATTCTGGAACCCTGTGGCCCGGGAACATGAGAACGGTTTGATTCTGGAACCCTGTGGCCTTTAACATGACATCGGTGGATTCTGGAACCCTGTGGCCTGGGAACATGAGAACGGTTTGATTCTGGAACCCTGTGGCCTGGGAACATGAGTGAGGATTGATGGTGGAACCCTGTGGCCTGGCAACATGACTGAGGTTTGATACTGGAAGACTGTGGCCAGGAAACATGATATCGCGTTGATTCTGGAAACTTCTGTCCTGGGAACAAGACTGAGGTTTGATTCTGGAACCCTGTGTCCTGGGAATATGACAAAGGTTTGTTGCTGGAAGCCTGTTCCCTGGGTACATGACTGAGGTTTGATTCTGGACACCTGTGTCCTGGGAACATGAGTGATGTTTGATTGTTGAAACCTGTGGCCTGCGAACATGACTCAGGTTTGATTCTGGAACCATGTGTCCTGGGAATATGACTGAGGTTTGATTCTGGAAACCTTTGGCCTGAGAAAATGACTGAGGTTTCATTGTGGAAACATGTGGCCTGGGATCATGACTGAGGTTTGATGGTGGAACACTCTGGCCTGGCAAAATGACTGAGGCTTGATTCTGGAACCCTGTGGCCCGGGAACGTGACTGAGGTTTGATGGCAGAAACCTGTGGCCTGGCAACATGACTGACGTTTGATTCTGGATCCCTGTGGCCTGGGAACATGACTGAGGCGTGATTCTGGAAAACTATGGCCTGGGAACATGACATCTGTTTAGATTGTGGAATACTGTGCCCCGGGAACCTGACTGAGCCTTGGTTCTGAAACCCTGTGGACTGGGAACATGACTGAGGTTTTATTCTGGAACCCTGTAGCCTGGGAACATAACTGAGGATTGATTCTGGAACCCTGTGGCCTGGGAACATGATACCGGTGGATTCTGGAACCCTGGGGACTGGGCATGTGACATCTGTTTAGATTGTGGAATACTGTGCCCCGGGAACCTGACTGAGCCTTGGTTCTGGAACCCTGTGGATTGGGAACATGACTGAGGTTTTATTCTAAAACCCTGTAGCCTGGAAACATAACTGAGGATTGATTCTCGAACCCTGTGGCCTGGGAACATGACATCGGTGGATTCTAGAACCCTGTGGCCTGGGAACATGTCTGAGGTTTGATGGTGGAAACCTGTGGCTTGACAACATGACTAAGGTTTGATTCTGGAAGACTGTGGCCAGGAAGCATGATATCTGGTTGATTCTGGAAACTTGTGTCCTGGGAACATGACTGAGGTTTGTTTCTGGAAGCCTGTGCCCTGGGAACATGACTGAGGTTTGATTCTGGACACCTGTGTCCTGGGAACATGACTGAGGTTTGATGGTTGAAACCTGTGGCCCGCGAACATGACTCAGGTTTGATTCTGGAACCATGTGTCCTGGGAACATGACTGAGGTTTGATTTTGGAAACCTTTGGCCTGGGAAAATGACTGAGGTTTCATTGTGGAAACATGTGGCCTGGGATCATGACTGAGGTTTGATGGTGGAACACTCTGGCCTGGCAAAATGACTGAGGCTTGATTCTGGAACCCTGTGGCCCGGGAACATGAGAACGGTTTGATTCTGGAACCCTGTGGCCTTTAACATGACATCGGTGGATTCTGGAACCCTGTGGCCTGGGAACATGAGAACGGTTTGATTCTGGAACCCTGTGGCCTGGGAACATGAGTGAGGATTGATGGTGGAACCCTGTGGCCTGGCAACATGACTGAGGTTTGATACTGGAAGACTGTGGCCAGGAAACATGATATCGGGTTGATTCTGGAAACTTCTGTCCTGGGAACATGACTCAGGTTTGATTCTGCAACCCTGTGTTCTGGGAATATGACAAAGGTTTGTTGCTGGAAGCCTGTTCCCTGGGTACATGACTGAGGTTTGATTCTGGACACCTGTGTCCTGGGAACATGAGTGATGTTTGATTGTTGAAACCTGTGGCCTGCGAACATGACTCAGGTTTGATTCTGGAACCATGTGTCCTGGGAATATGACTGAGGTTTGATTCTGGAAACCTTTGGCCTGAGAAAATGACTGAGGTTTCATTGTGGAAACATGTGGCCTGGGATCATGACTGAGGTTTGATGGTGGAACACTCTGGCCTGGCAAAATGACTGAGGCTTGATTCTGGAACCCTGTGGCCCGGGAACGTGACTGAGGTTTGATGGCAGAAACCTGTGGCCTGGCAACATGACTGACGTTTGATTCTGGATCCCTGTGGCCTGGGAACATGACTGAGGCGTGATTCTGGAAAACTGTGGCCTGGGAACATGACATCTGTTTAGATTGTGGAATACTGTGCCCCGGGAACCTGACTGAGCCTTGGTTCTGAAACCCTGTGGACTGGGAACATGACTGAGGTTTTATTCTGGAACCCTGTAGCCTGGGAACATAACTGAGGATTGATTCTGGAACCCTGTGGCCTGGGAACATGATACCGGTGGATTCTGGAACCCTGGGGACTGGGCATGTGACATCTGTTTAGATTGTGGAATACTGTGCCCCGGGAACCTGACTGAGCCTTGGTTCTGGAACCCTGTGGATTGGGAACATGACTGAGGTTTTATTCTAAAACCCTGTAGCCTGGAAACATAACTGAGGATTGATTCTCGAACCCTGTGGCCTGGGAACATGACATCGGTGGATTCTAGAACCCTGTGGCCTGGGAACATGTCTGAGGTTTGATGGTGGAAACCTGTGGCTTGGCAACATGACTAAGGTTTGATTCTGGAAGACTGTGGCCAGGAAGCATGATATCTGGTTGATTCTGGAAACTTGTGTCCTGGGAACATGACTGAGGTTTGATGGTTGAAACCTGTGGCCCGGGAACATGACTCAGGTTTGATTCTGGAACCATGTTTCCTGGGAACATGACTGAGGTTTGATTTTGGAAACCTTTGGCCTGGGAAAATGACTGAGGTTTCATTGTGGAAACATGTGGCCTGGGATCATGACTGAGGTTTGATGGTGGAACACTCTGGCCTGGCAAAATGACTGAGGCTTGATTCTGGAACCCTGTGGCCCGGGAACGTGACTGAGGTTTGATGGCAGAAACCTGTGGCCTGGCAACATGACTGACGTTTGATTCTGGATCCCTGTGGCCTGGGAACATGACTGAGGCGTGATTCTGGAAAACTGTGGCCTGGGAACATGACATCTGTTTAGATTGTGGAATACTGTGCCCCGGGAACCTGACTGAGCCTTGGTTCTGAAACCCTGTGGACTGGGAGCATGACTGAGGTTTTATTCTGGAACCCTGTAGCCTGGGAACATAACTGAGGATTGATTCTGGAACCCTGTGGCCTGGGAACATGATACCGGTGGATTCTGGAACCCTGGGGACTGGGCATGTGACATCTGTTTAGATTGTGGAATACTGTGCCCCTGGAACCTGACTGAGACTTGGTTCTGGAACCCTGTGGATTGGGAACATGAGTGAGGTTTTATTCTAGAACCCTGTAGCCTGGAAACATAACTGAGGATTGATTCTCGAACCCTGTGGCCTGGGAACATGACATCGGTGGATTCTAGAACCCTGTGGCCTGGGAACATGTCTGAGGTTTGATGGTGGAAACCTGTGGCTTGGCAACATGACTAAGGTTTGATTTTAGAAGACTGTGGCCAGGAAGCATGATATCTGGTTGATTCTGGAAACTTGTGTCCTGGGAACATGACTGAGGTTTGTTTCTGGAAGCCTGTGCCCTGGGAACATGACTGAGGTTTGATTCTGGACACCTGTGTCCTGGGAACATGACTGAGGTTTGATGGTTGAAACCTGTGGCCCGCGAACATGACTCAGGTTTGATTCTGGAACCATGTGTCCTGGGAACATGACTGAGGTTTGATTTTGGAAACCTTTGGCCTGGGAAAATGACTGAGGTTTCATTGTGGAAACATGTGGCCTGGGATCATGACTGAGGTTTGATGGTGGAACACTCTGGCCTGGCAAAATGACTGAGGCTTGATTCTGGAACCCTGTGGCCCGGGAACATGAGAACGGTTTGATTCTGGAACCCTGTGGCCTTTAACATGACATCGGTGGATTCTGGAACCCTGTGGCCTGGGAACATGGGAACGGTTTGATTCTGGAACCCTGTGGCCTGGGAACATGAGTGAGGATTGATGGTGGAACCCTGTGGCCTGGCAACATGACTGAGGTTTGATACTGGAAGACTGTGGCCAGGAAACATGATATCGGGTTGATTCTGGAAACTTCTGTCCTGGGAACATGACCCAGGTTTGATTCTGGAACCCTGTGTTCTGGGAATATGACAAAGGTTTGTTGCTGGAAGCCTGTTCCCTGGGTACATGACTGAGGTTTGATTCTGGACACCTGTGTCCTGGGAACATGAGTGATGTTTGATTGTTGAAACCTGTGGCCTGCGAACATGACTCAGGTTTGATTCTGGAACCATGTGTCCTGGGAATATGACTGAGGTTTGATTCTGGAAACCTTTGGCCTGAGAAAATGACTGAGGTTTCATTGTGGAAACATGTGGCCTGGGATCATGACTGAGGTTTGATGGTGGAACACTCTGGCCTGGCAAAATGACTGAGGCTTGATTCTGGAACCCTGTGGCCCGGGAACGTGACTGAGGTTTGATGGCAGAAACCTGTGGCCTGGCAACATGACTGACGTTTGATTCTGGATCCCTGTGGCCTGGGAACATGACTGAGGCGTGATTCTGGAAAACTGTGGCCTGGGAACATGACATCTGTTTAGATTGTGGAATACTGTGCCCCGGGAACCTGACTGAGCCTTGGTTCTGAAACCCTGTGGACTGGGAACATGACTGAGGTTTTATTCTGGAACCCTGTAGCCTGGGAACATAACTGAGGATTGATTCTGGAACCCTGTGGCCTGGGAACATGATACCGGTGGTTTCTGGAACCCTGGGGACTGGGCATGTGACATCTGTTTAGATTGTGGAATACTGTGCCCCGGGAACCTGACTGAGCCTTGGTTCTGGAACCCTGTGGATTGGGAACATGACTGATGTTTTATTCTAAAACCCTGTAGCCTGGAAACATAACTGAGGATTGATTCTCGAACCCTGTGGCCTGGGAACATGACATCGGTGGATTCTAGAACCCTGTGGCCTGGGAACATGTCTGAGGTTTGATGGTGGAAACCTGTGGCTTGGCAACATGACTAAGGTTTGATTCTAGAAGACTGTGGCCAGGAAGCATGATATCGGGTTGATTCTGGAAACTTCTGTCCTGGGAACAAGACTGAGGTTTGATTCTGGAACCCTGTGTCCTGGGAATATGACAAAGGTTTGTTGCTGGAAGCCTGTTCCCTGGGTACATGACTGAGGTTTGATTCTGGACACCTGTGTCCTGGGAACATGAGTGATGTTTGATTGTTGAAACCTGTGGCCTGCGAACATGACTCAGGTTTGATTCTGGAACCATGTGTCCTGGGAATATGACTGAGGTTTGATTCTGGAAACCTTTGGCCTGAGAAAATGACTGAGGTTTCATTGTGGAAACATGTGGCCTGGGATCATGACTGAGGTTTGATGGTGGAACACTCTGGCCTGGCAAAATGACTGAGGCTTGATTCTGGAACCCTGTGGCCCGGGAACGTGACTGAGGTTGGATGGCAGAAACCTGTGGCCTGGCAACATGACTGACGTTTGATTCTGGATCCCTGTGGCCTGGGAACATGACTGAGGCGTGATTCTGGAAAACTGTGGCCTGGGAACATGACATCTGTTTAGATTGTGGAATACTGTGCCCCGGGAACCTGACTGAGCCTTGGTTCTGAAACCCTGTGGACTGGGAACATGACTGAGGTTTTATTCTAGAACCCTGTAGCCGGGAAACATAACTGAGGATTGATTCTCGAACCCTGTGGCCTGGGAACATGACATCGGTGGATTCTAGAACCCTGTGGCCTGGGAACATGTCTGAGGTTTGATGGTGGAAACCTGTGGCTTGGCAACATGACTAAGGTTTGATTCTGGAAGACTGTGGCCAGGAAGCATGATATCTGGTTGATTCTGGAGACTTGTGTCCTGGGAACATGACTGAGGTTTGTTTCTGGAAGCCTGTGCCCTGGGAACATGACTGAGGTTTGATTCTGGACACCTGTGTCCTGGGAACATGACTGAGGTTTGATGGTTGAAACCTGTGGCCCGCGCACATGACTCAGGTTTGATTCTGGAACCATGTGTCCTGGGAACATGACTGAGGTTTGATTTTGGAAACCTTTGGCCTGGGAAAATGACTGAGGTTTCATTGTGGAAACATGTGGCCTGGGATCATGACTGAGGTTTGATGGTGGAACACTCTGGCCTGGCAAAATGACTGAGGCTTGATTCTGGAACCCTGTGGCCCGGGAACATGAGAACGGTTTGATTCTGGAACCCTGTGGCCTTTAACATGACATCGGTGGATTCTGGAACCCTGTGGCCTGGGAACATGAGAACGGTTTGATTCTGGAACCCTGTGGCCTGGGAACATGAGTGAGGATTGATGGTGGAACCCTGTGGCCTGGCAACATGACTGAGGTTTGATACTGGAAGACTGTGGCCAGGAAACATGATATCGGGTTGATTCTGGAAACTTCTGTCCTGGGAACAAGACTGAGGTTTGATTCTGGAACCCTGTGTCCTGGGAATATGAGAAAGGTTTGTTGCTGGAAGCCTGTTCCCTGGGTACATGACTGAGGTTTGATTCTGGACACCTGTGTCCTGGGAACATGAGTGATGTTTGATTGTTGAAACCTGTGGCCTGCGAACATGACTCAGGTTTGATTCTGGAACCATGTGTCCTGGGAATATGACTGAGGTTTGATTCTGGAAACCTTTGGCCTGAGAAAATGACTGAGGTTTCATTGTGGAAACATGTGGCCTGGGATCATGACTGAAGTTTGATGGTGGAACACTCTGGCCTGGCAAAATGACTGAGGCTTGATTCTGGAACCCTGTGGCCCGGGAACGTGACTGAGGTTTGATGGCAGAAACCTGTGGCCTGGCAACATGACTGACGTTTGATTCTGTATCCCTGTGGCCTGGGAACATGACTGAGGCGTGATTCTGGAAAACTGTGGCCTGGGAACATGACATCTGTTTAGATTGTGGAATACTGTGCCCCGGGAACCTGACTGAGCCTTGGTTCTGAAACCCTGTGGACTGGGAACATGACTGAGGTTTTATTCTAGAACCCTGTAGCCGGGAAACATAACTGAGGATTGATTCTCGAACCCTGTGGCCTGGGAACATGACATCGGTGGATTCTAGAACCCTGTGGCCTGGGAACATGTCTGAGGTTTGATGGTGGAAACCTGTGGCTTGGCAACATGACTAAGGTTTGATTCTGGAAGACTGTGGCCAGGAAGCATGATATCTGGTTGATTCTGGAGACTTGTGTCCTGGGAACATGACTGAGGTTTGTTTCTGGAAGCCTGTGCCCTGGGAACATGACTGAGGTTTGATTCTGGACACCTGTGTCCTGGGAACATGACTGAGGTTTGATGGTTGAAACCTGTGGCCCGCGCACATGACTCAGGTTTGATTCTATTACCATGTGTCCTGGGAACATGACTGAGGTTTGATTTTGGAAAACTTTGGCCTGGGAAAATGACTGAGGTTTCATTGTGGAAACATGTGGCCTGGGATCATGACTGAGGTTTGATGGTGGAACACTCTGGCCTGGCAAAATGACTGAGGCTTGATTCTGGAACCCTGTGGCCCGGGAACATGAGAACGGTTTGATTCTGGAACCCTGTGGCCTTTAACATGACATCGGTGGATTCTGGAACCCTGTGGCCTGGGAACATGAGAACGGTTTGATTCTGGAACCCTGTGGCCTGGGAACATGAGTGAGGATTGATGGTGGAACCCTGTGGCCTGGCAACATGACTGAGGTTTGATACTGGAAGACTGTGGCCAGGAAACATGATATCGGGTTGATTCTGGAAACTTCTGTCCTGGGAACAAGACTGAGGTTTGATTCTGGAACCCTGTGTCCTGGGAATATGACAAAGGTTTGTTGCTGGAAGCCTGTTCCCTGGGTACATGACTGAGGTTTGATTCTGGACACCTGTGTCCTGGGAACATGAGTGATGTTTGATTGTTGAAACCTGTGGCCTGCGAACATGACTCAGGTTTGATTCTGGAACCATGTGTCCTGGGAATATGACTGAGGTTTGATTCTGGAAACCTTTGGCCTGAGAAAATGACTGAGGTTTCATTGTGGAAACATGTGGCCTGGGATCATGACTGAGGTTTGATGGTGGAACACTCTGGCCTGGCAAAATGACTGAGGCTTGATTCTGGAACCCTGTGGCCCGGGAACGTGACTGAGGTTTGATGGCAGAAACCTGTGGCCTGGCAACATGACTGACGTTTGATTCTGGATCCCTGTGGCCTGGGAACATGACTGAGGCGTGATTCTGGAAAACTGTGGCCTGGGAACATGACATCTGTTTAGATTGTGGAATACTGTGCCCCGGGAACCTGACTGAGCCTTGGTTCTGAAACCCTGTGGACTGGGAACATGACTGAGGTTTTATTCTAGAACCCTGTAGCCGGGAAACATAACTGAGGATTGATTCTCGAACCCTGTGGCCTGGGAACATGACATCGGTGGATTCTAGAACCCTGTGGCCTGGGAACATGTCTGAGGTTTGATGGTGGAAACCTGTGGCTTGGCAACATGACTAAGGTTTGATTCTGGAAGACTGTGGCCAGGAAGCATGATATCTGGTTGATTCTGGAGACTTGTGTCCTGGGAACATGACTGAGGTTTGTTTCTGGAAGCCTGGGCCCTGGGAACATGACTGAGGTTTGATTCTGGACACCTGTATCCTGGGAACATGACTGAGGTTTGAGGGTTGAAACCTGTGGCCCGCGCACATGACTCAGGTTTGATTCTGGAACCATGTGTCCTGGGATCATGACTGAAGTTTGATGGTGGAAAACTCTGGCCTGGCAAAATGACTGAGGCTTGATTCTGGAACCCTGTGGCCCGGGAACGTGACTGAGGTTTGATGGCAGAAACCTGTGGCCTGGCAACATGACTGACGTTTGATTCTGGATCCCTGTGGCCTGGGAACATGACTGAGGCGTGATTCTGGAAAACTGTGGCCTGGGAACATGACATCTGTTTAGATTGTGGAATACTGTGCCCCGGGAACCTGACTGAGCCTTGGTTCTGAAACCCTGTGGACTGGGAACATGACTGAGATTTTATTCTAGAACCCTGTAGCCGGGAAACATAACTGAGGATTGATTCTCGAACCCTGTGGCTTGGGAACATGACATCGGTGGATTCTAGAACCCTGTGGCCTGGGAACATGTCTGAGGTTTGATGGTGGAAACCTGTGGCTTGGCAACATGACTAAGGTTTGATTCTGGAAGACTGTGGCCAGGAAGCATGATATCTGGTTGATTCTGGAGACTTGTGTCCTGGGAACATGACTGAGGTTTGTTTCTGGAAGCCTGGGCCCTGGGAACATGACTGAGGTTTGATTCTGGACACCTGTGTCCTGGGAACATGACTGAGGTTTGATGGTTGAAACCTGTGGCCCGCGCACATGACTCAGGTTTGATTCTGGAACCATGTGGCCTGGGAACATGACTGAGGCGTGATTCTGGAAAACTGTGGCCTGGGAACATGACATCTGTTTAGATTGTAGAATACTGTGCCCCGGGAACCTGACTGAGCCTTGGTTCTGAAACCCTGTGGACTGGGAACATGACTGAGGTTTTATTCTGGAACCCTGTAGCCTGGGAACATAACTGAGGATTGATTCTGGAACCTTGTGGCCTGGGAACATGATACCGGTGGATTCTGGAACCCTGGGGACTGGGCATGTGACATCTGTTTAGATTGTGTAATACTGTGCCCCGGGAACCTGACTGAGCCTTGGTTCTGGAACCCTGTGGATTGGGAACATGACTGAGGATTTATTCTAGAACCCTGTAGCCTGGAAACATAACTGAGGATTGATTCTCGAACCCTGTGGCCTGGGAACATGACATCGGTGGATTCTAGAACCCTGTGGCCTGGGAACATGTCTGAGGTTTGATGGTGGAAACCTGTGGCTTGGCAACATGACTAAGGTTTGATTCTGGAAGACTGTGGCCAGGAAGCATGATATCTGGTTGATTCTGGAAACTTGTGTCCTGGGAACATGACTGAGGTTTGTTTCTGGAAGCCTGTGCCCTGGGAACATGACTGAGGTTTGATTCTGGACACCTGTGTCCTGGGAACATGACTGAGGTTTGATGGTTGAAACCTGTGGCCTGCGCACATGACTCAGGTTTGATTCTGGAAACATGTGTCCTGGGAACATGACTGAGGTTTGATTTTGGAAACCTTTGGCCTGGGAAAATGACTGAGGATTCATTGTGGAAACATGTGGCCTGGGATCATGACTGAGGTTTGATGGTGGAACACTCTGGCCTGGCAAAATGACTGAGGCTTGATTCTGGAACCCTGTGGCCCGGGAACATGAGAACGGTTTGATTCTGGAACCCTGTGGCCTTTAACATGACATCGGTGGATTCTGGAACCCTGTGGCCTGGGAGCATGAGAACGGTTTGATTCTGGCACCCTGTGGCCTGGGAACATGAGTGAGGATTGATGGTGGAACCCTGTGGCCTGGCAACATGACTGAGGTTTGATACTGGAAGACTGTGGCCAGGAAACATGATATCGGGTTGATACTGGAAACTTCTGTCCTGGGAACAAGACTGAGGTTTGATTCTGGAACCCTGTGTCCTGGGAATATGACAAAGGTTTGTTGCTGGAAGCCTGTTCCCTGGGTACATGACTGAGGTTTGATTCTGGACACCTGTGTCCTGGGAACATGAGTGATGTTTGATTGTTGAAACCTGTGGCCTGCGAACATGACTCAGGTTTGATTCTGGAACCATGTGTCCTGGGAATATGACTGAGGTTTGATTCTGGAAACCTTTGGCCTGAGAAAATGACTGAGGTTTCATTGTGGAAACATGTGGCCTGGGATCATGACTGAAGTTTGATGGTGGAACACTCTGGCCTGGCAAAATGACTGAGGCTTGATTCTGGAACCCTGTGGCCCGGGAACGTGACTGAGGTTTGATGGCAGAAACCTGTGGCCTGGCAACATGACTGACGTTTGATTCTGGATCCCTGTGGCCTGGGAACATGACTGAGGCGTGATTCTGGAAAACTGTGGCCTGGGAACATGACATCTGTTTAGATTGTGGAATACTGTGCCCCGGGAACCTGACTGAGCCTTGGTTCTGAAACCCTGTGGACTGGGAACATGACTGAGGTTTTATTCTAGAACCCTGTAGCCGGGAAACATAACTGAGGATTGATTCTCGAACCCTGTGGCTTGGGAACATGACATCGGTGGATTCTAGAACCCTGTGGCCTGGGAACATGTCTGAGGTTTGATGGTGGAAACCTGTGGCTTGGCAACATGACTAAGGTTTGATTCTGGAAGACTGTGGCCAGGAAGCATGATATCTGGTTGATTCTGGAGACTTGTGTCCTGGGAACATGACTGAGGTTTGTTTCTGGAAGCCTGTGCCCTGGGAACATGACTGAGGTTTGATTCTGGACACCTGTGTCCTGGGAACATGACTGAGGTTTGATGGTTGAAACCTGTGGCCTGCGCACATGACTCAGGTTTGTTTCTGGAACCATGTGTCCTGGGAACATGACTGAGGTTTGATTTTGGAAACCTTTGGCCTGGCAAAATGACTGAGGTTTCATTGTGGAAACATGTGGCCTGGGATCATGACTGAGGTTTGATGGTGGAACACTCTGGCCTGGCAAAATGACTGAGGCTTGATTCTGGAACCCTGTGGCCCGGGAACATGAGAACGGTTTGATTCTGGAACCCTGTGGCCTTTAACATGACATCGGTGGATTCTGGAACCCTGTGGCCTGGGAACATGAGAACGGTTTGATTCTGGAACCCTGTGGCCTGGGAACATGAGTGAGGATTGATGGTGGAACCCTGTGGCCTGGCAACATGACTGAGGTTTGATACTGGAAGACTGTGGCCAGGAAACATGATATCGGGTTGATTCTGGAAACTTCTGTCCTGGGAACAAGACTGAGGTTTGATTCTGGAACCCTGTGTCCTGGGAATATGACAAAGGTTTGTTGCTGGAAGCCTGTTCCCTGGGTACATGACTGAGGTTTGATTCTGGACACCTGTGTCCTGGGAACATGAGTGATGTTTGATTGTTGAAACCTGTGGCCTGCGAACATGACTCAGGTTTGATTCTGGAACCATGTGTCCTGGGAATATGACTGAGGTTTGATTCTGGAAACCTTTGGCCTGAGAAAATGACTGAGGTTTCATTGTGGAAACATGTGGCCTGGGATCATGACTGAAGTTTGATGGTGGAACACTCTGGCCTGGCAAAATGACTGAGGCTTGATTCTGGAACCCTGTGGCCCGGGAACGTGACTGAGGTTTGATGGCAGAAACCTGTGGCCTGGCAACATGACTGACGTTTGATTCTGGATCCCTGTGGCCTGGGAACATGACTGAGGCGTGATTCTGGAAAACTGTGGCCTGGGAACATGACATCTGTTTAGATTGTGGAATACTGTGCCCCGGGAACCTGACTGAGCCTTGGTTCTGAAACCCTGTGGACTGGGAACATGACTGAGGTTTTATTCTAGAACCCTGTAGCCGGGAAACATAACTGAGGATTGATTCTCGAACCCTGTGGCCTGGGAACATGATATCGGTGGATTCTAGAACCCTGTGGCCTGGGAACATGTCTGAGGTTTGATGGTGGAAACCTGTGGCTTGGCAACATGACTAAGGTTTGATTCTGGAAGACTGTGGCCAGGAAGCATGATATCTGGTTGATTCTGGAGACTTGTGTCCTGGGAACATGACTGAGGTTTGATTCTGTACACCTGTGTCCTGGGAACATGACTGAGGTTTGATTTTGGAAACCTTTGGCCTGGGAAAATGACTGAGGTTTCATTGTGGAAACATGTGGCCTGGGATCATGACTGAGGTTTGATGGTGGAACACTCTGGCCTGGCAAAATGACTGAGGCTTGATTCTGGAACCCTGTGGCCCGGGAACATGAGAACGGTTTGATTCTGGAACCCTGTGGCCTTTAACATGACATCGGTGGATTCTGGAACCCTGTGGCCTGGGAACATGAGAACGGTTTGATTCTGGAACCCTGTGGCCTGGGAACATGAGTGAGGATTGATGGTGGAACCCTGTGGCCTGGCAACATGACTGAGGTTTGATACTGGAAGACTGTGGCCAGGAAACATGATATCGCGTTGATTCTGGAAACTTCTGTCCTGGGAACAAGACTGAGGTTTGATTCTGGAACCCTGTGTCCTGGGAATATGACAAAGGTTTGTTGCTGGAAGCCTGTTCCCTGGGTACATGACTGAGGTTTGATTCTGGACACCTGTGTCCTGGGAACATGAGTGATGTTTGATTGTTGAAACCTGTGGCCTGCGAACATGACTCAGGTTTGATTCTGGAACCATGTGTCCTGGGAATATGACTGAGGTTTGATTCTGGAAACCTTTGGCCTGAGAAAATGACTGAGGTTTCATTGTGGAAACATGTGGCCTGGGATCATGACTGAGGTTTGATGGTGGAACACTCTGGCCTGGCAAAATGACTGAGGCTTGATTCTGGAACCCTGTGGCCCGGGAACGTGACTGAGGTTTGATGGCAGAAACCTGTGGCCTGGCAACATGACTGACGTTTGATTCTGGATCCCTGTGGCCTGGGAACATGACTGAGGCGTGATTCTGGAAAACTGTGGCCTGGGAACATGACATCTGTTTAGATTGTGGAATACTGTGCCCCGGGAACCTGACTGAGCCTTGGTTCTGAAACCCTGTGGACTGGGAACATGACTGAGGTTTTATTCTGGAACCCTGTAGCCTGGGAACATAACTGAGGATTGATTCTGGAACCCTGTGGCCTGGGAACATGATACCGGTGGATTCTGGAACCCTGGGGACTGGGCATGTGACATCTGTTTAGATTGTGGAATACTGTGCCCCGGGAACCTGACTGAGCCTTGGTTCTGGAACCCTGTGGATTGGGAACATGACTGAGGTTTTATTCTAAAACCCTGTAGCCTGGAAACATAACTGAGGATTGATTCTCGAACCCTGTGGCCTGGGAACATGACATCGGTGGATTCTAGAACCCTGTGGCCTGGGAACATGTCTGAGGTTTGATGGTGGAAACCTGTGGCTTGACAACATGACTAAGGTTTGATTCTGGAAGACTGTGGCCAGGAAGCATGATATCTGGTTGATTCTGGAAACTTGTGTCCTGGGAACATGACTGAGGTTTGTTTCTGGAAGCCTGTGCCCTGGGAACATGACTGAGGTTTGATTCTGGACACCTGTGTCCTGGGAACATGACTGAGGTTTGATGGTTGAAACCTGTGGCCCGCGAACATGACTCAGGTTTGATTCTGGAACCATGTGTCCTGGGAACATGACTGAGGTTTGATTTTGGAAACCTTTGGCCTGGGAAAATGACTGAGGTTTCATTGTGGAAACATGTGGCCTGGGATCATGACTGAGGTTTGATGGTGGAACACTCTGGCCTGGCAAAATGACTGAGGCTTGATTCTGGAACCCTGTGGCCCGGGAACATGAGAACGGTTTGACTATGGAACCCTGTGGCCTTTAACATGACATCGGTGGATTCTGGAACCCTGTGGCCTGGGAACATGAGAACGGTTTGATTCTGGAACCCTGTGGCCTGGGAACATGAGTGAGGATTGATGGTGGAACCCTGTGGCCTGGCAACATGACTGAGGTTTGATACTGGAAGACTGTGGCCAGGAAACATGATATCGGGTTGATTCTGGAAACTTCTGTCCTGGGAACAAGACTGAGGTTTGATTCTGGAACCCTGTGTCCTGGGAATATGAGAAAGGTTTGTTGCTGGAAGCCTGTTCCCTGGGTACATGACTGAGGTTTGATTCTGGACACCTGTGTCCTGGGAACATGAGTGATGTTTGATTGTTGAAACCTGTGGCCTGCGAACATGACTCAGGTTTGATTCTGGAACCATGTGTCCTGGGAATATGACTGAGGTTTGATTCTGGAAACCTTTGGCCTGAGAAAATGACTGAGGTTTCATTGTGGAAACATGTGGCCTGGGATCATGACTGAGGTTTGATGGTGGAACACTCTGGCCTGGCAAAATGACTGAGGCTTGATTCTGGAACCCTGTGGCCCGGGAACGTGACTGAGGTTTGATGGCAGAAACCTGTGGCCTGGCAACATGACTGACGTTTGATTCTGGATCCCTGTGGCCTGGGAACATGACTGAGGCGTGATTCTGGAAAACTGTGGCCTGGGAACATGACATCTGTTTAGATTGTGGAATACTGTGCCCCGGGAACCTGACTGAGCCTTGGTTCTGAAACCCTGTGGACTGGGAACATGACTGAGGTTTTATTCTGGAACCCTGTAGCCTGGGAACATAACTGAGGATTGATTCTGGAACCCTGTGGCCTGGGAACATGATACCGGTGGATTCTGGAACCCTGGGGACTGGGCATGTGACATCTGTTTAGATTGTGGAATACTGTGCCCCGGGAACCTGACTGAGCCTTGGTTCTGGAACCCTGTGGATTGGGAACATGACTGAGGTTTTATTCTAAAACCCTGTAGCCTGGAAACATAACTGAGGATTGATTCTCGAACCCTGTGGCCTGGGAACATGACATCGGTGGATTCTAGAACCCTGTGGCCTGGGAACATGTCTGAGGTTTGATGGTGGAAACCTGTGGCTTGGCAACATGACTAAGGTTTGATTCTGGAAGACTGTGGCCAGGAAGCATGATATCTGGTTGATTCTGGAAACTTGTGTCCTGGGAACATGACTGAGGTTTGATGGTTGAAACCTGTGGCCCGGGAACATGACTCAGGTTTGATTCTGGAACCATGTTTCCTGGGAACATGACTGAGGTTTGATTTTGGAAACCTTTGGCCTGGGAAAATGACTGAGGTTTCATTGTGGAAACATGTGGCCTGGGATCATGACTGAGGTTTGATGGTGGAACACTCTGGCCTGGCAAAATGACTGAGGCTTGATTCTGGAACCCTGTGGCCCGGGAACGTGACTGAGGTTTGATGGCAGAAACCTGTGGCCTGGCAACATGACTGACGTTTGATTCTGGATCCCTGTGGCCTGGGAACATGACTGAGGCGTGATTCTGGAAAACTGTGGCCTGGGAACATGACATCTGTTTAGATTGTGGAATACTGTGCCCCGGGAACCTGACTGAGCCTTGGTTCTGAAACCTTGTGGACTGGGAGCATGACTGAGGTTTTATTCTGGAACCCTGTAGCCTGGGAACATAACTGAGGATTGATTCTGGAACCCTGTGGCCTGGGAACATGATACCGGTGGATTCTGGAACCCTGGGGACTGGGCATGTGACATCTGTTTAGATTGTGGAATACTGTGCCCCTGGAACCTGACTGAGACTTGGTTCTGGAACCCTGTGGATTGGGAACATGAGTGAGGTTTTATTCTAGAACCCTGTAGCCTGGAAACATAACTGAGGATTGATTCTCGAACCCTGTGGCCTGGGAACATGACATCGGTGGATTCTAGAAACCTGTGGCCTGGGAACATGTCTGAGGTTTGATGGTGGAAACCTGTGGCTTGGCAACATGACTAAGGTTTGATTTTAGAAGACTGTGGCCAGGAAGCATGATATCTGGTTGATTCTGGAAACTTGTGTCCTGGGAACATGACTGAGGTTTGTTTCTGGAAGCCTGTGCCCTGGGAACATGACTGAGGTTTGATTCTGGACACCTGTGTCCTGGGAACATGACTGAGGTTTGATGGTTGAAACCTGTGGCCCGCGAACATGACTCAGGTTTGATTCTGGAACCATGTGTCCTGGGAACATGACTGAGGTTTGATTTTGGAAACCTTTGGCCTGGGAAAATGACTGAGGTTTCATTGTGGAAACATGTGGCCTGGGATCATGACTGAGGTTTGATGGTGGAACACTCTGGCCTGGCAAAATGACTGAGGCTTGATTCTGGAACCCTGTGGCCCGGGAACATGAGAACGGTTTGATTCTGGAACCCTGTGGCCTTTAACATGACATCGGTGGATTCTGGAACCCTGTGGCCTGGGAACATGGGAACGGTTTGATTCTGGAACCCTGTGGCCTGGGAACATGAGTGAGGATTGATGGTGGAACCCTGTGGCCTGGCAACATGACTGAGGTTTGATACTGGAAGACTGTGGCCAGGAAACATGATATCGGGTTGATTCTGGAAACTTCTGTCCTGGGAACATGACTCAGGTTTGATTCTGGAACCCTGTGTTCTGGGAATATGACAAAGGTTTGTTGCTGGAAGCCTGTTCCATGGGTACATGACTGAGGTTTGATTCTGGACACCTGTGTCCTGGGAACATGAGTGATGTTTGATTGTTGAAATCTGTGGCCTGCGAACATGACTCAGGTTTGATTCTGGAACCATGTGTCCTGGGAATATGACTGAGGTTTGATTCTGGAAACCTTTGGCCTGAGAAAATGACTGAGGTTTCATTGTGGAAACATGTGGCCTGGGATCATGACTGAGGTTTGATGGTGGAACACTCTGGCCTGGCAAAATGACTGAGGCTTGATTCTGGAACCCTGTGGCCCGGGAACGTGACTGAGGTTTGATGGCAGAAACCTGTGGCCTGGCAACATGACTGACGTTTGATTCTGGATCCCTGTGGCCTGGGAACATGACTGAGGCGTGATTCTGGAAAACTGTGGCCTGGGAACATGACATCTGTTTAGATTGTGGAATACTGTGCCCCGGGAACCTGACTGAGCCTTGGTTCTGAAACCCTGTGGACTGGGAACATGACTGAGGTTTTATTCTGGAACCCTGTAGCCTGGGAACATAACTGAGGATTGATTCTGGAACCCTGTGGCCTGGGAACATGATACCGGTGGATTCTGGAACCCTGGGGACTGGGCATGTGACATCTGTTTAGATTGTGGAATACTGTGCCCCGGGAACCTGACTGAGCCTTGGTTCTGGAACCCTGTGGATTGGGAACATGACTGATGTTTTATTCTAAAACCCTGTAGCCTGGAAACATAACTGAGGATTGATTCTCGAACCCTGTGGCCTGGGAACATGACATCGGTGGATTCTAGAACCCTGTGGCCTGGGAACATGTCTGAGGTTTGATGGTGGAAACCTGTGGCTTGGCAACATGACTAAGGTGTGATTCTGGAAGACTGTGGCCAGGAAGCATGATATCTGGTTGATTCTGGAAACTTGTGTCCTGGGAACATGACTGAGGTTTGTTTCTGGAAGCCTGTGCCCTGGGAACATGACTGAGGTTTGATTCTGGACACCTGTGTCCTGGGAACATGACTGAGGTTTGCTGGTTGAAACCTGTGGCCCGCGAACATGACTCAGGTTTGATTCTGGAACCATGTGTCCTGGGAACATGACTGAGGTTTGATTTTGGAAACCTTTGGCCTGGGAAAATGACTGAGGTTTCATTGTGGAAACATGTGGCCTGGGATCATGACTGAGGTTTGATGGTGGAACACTCTGGCCTGGCAAAATGACTGAGGCTTGATTCTGGAACCCTGTGGCCCGGGAACATGACTGAGGTTTGATGGCAGAAACCTGTGGCCTGGCAACATGACTGACGTTTGATTCTGGATCCCTGTGGCCTGGGAGCATGACTGAGGCGTGATTCTGGAAAACTGTGGCCTGGGAACATGACATCTGTTTAGATTGTGGAATACTGTGCCCCGGGAACCTGACTGAGCCTTGGTTCTGAAACCCTGTGGACTGGGAGCATGACTGAGGTTTTATTCTGGAACCCTGTAGCCTGGGAACATAACTGAGGATTGATTCTCGAACCCTGTGGCCTGGGAACATGACATCGGTGGATTCTAGAACCCTGTGGCCTGGGAACATGTCTGAGGTTTGATGGTGGAAACCTGTGGCTTGGCAACATGACTAAGGTTTGATTCTAGAAGACTGTGGCCAGGAAGCATGATATCTGGTTGATTCTGGAAACTTGTGTCCTGGGAACATGACTGAGGTTTGTTTCTGGAAGCCTGTGCCCTGGGAACATGACTGAGGTTTGATTCTGGACACCTGTGTCCTGGGAACATGACTGAGGTTTGATGGTTGAAACCTGTGGCCCGCGAACATGACTCAGGTTTGATTCTGGAACCATGTGTCCTGGGAACATGACTGAGGTTTGATTTTGGAAACCTTTGGCCTGGGAAAATGACTGAGGTTTCATTGTGGAAACATGTGGCCTGGGATCATGACTGAGGTTTGATGGTGGAACACTCTGGCCTGGCAAAATGACTGAGGCTTGATTCTGGAACCCTGTGGCCCGGGAACATGAGAACGGTTTGATTCTGGAACCCTGTGGCCTTTAACATGACATCGGTGGATTCTGGAACCCTGTGGCCTGGGAACATGAGAACGGTTTGATTCTGGAACCCTGTGGGCTGGGAACATGAGTGAGGATTGATGGTGGAACCCTGTGGCCTGGCAACATGACTGAGGTTTGATACTGGAAGACTGTGGCCAGGAAACATGATATCGGGTTGATTCTGGAAACTTCTGTCCTGGGAACAAGACTGAGGTTTGATTCTGGAACCCTGTGTCCTGGGAATATGACAAAGGTTTGTTGCTGGAAGCCTGTTCCCTGGGTACATGACTGAGGTTTGATTCTGGACACCTGTGTCCTGGGAACATGAGTGATGTTTGATTGTTGAAACCTGTGGCCTGCGAACATGACTCAGGTTTGATTCTGGAACCATGTGTCCTGGGAATATGACTGAGGTTTGATTCTGGAAACCTTTGGCCTGAGAAAATGACTGAGGTTTCATTGTGGAAACATGTGGCCTGGGATCATGACTGAGGTTTGATGGTGGAACACTCTGGCCTGGCAAAATGACTGAGGCTTGATTCTGGAACCCTGTGGCCCGGGAACGTGACTGAGGTTGGATGGCAGAAACCTGTGGCCTGGCAACATGACTGACGTTTGATTCTGGATCCCTGTGGCCTGGGAACATGACTGAGGCGTGATTCTGGAAAACTGTGGCCTGGGAACATGACATCTGTTTAGATTGTGGAATACTGTGCCCCGGGAACCTGACTGAGCCTTGGTTCTGAAACCCTGTGGACTGGGAACATGACTGAGGTTTTATTCTAGAACCCTGTAGCCGGGAAACATAACTGAGGATTGATTCTCGAACCCTGTGGCCTGGGAACATGACATCGGTGGATTCTAGAACCCTGTGGCCTGGGAACATGTCTGAGGTTTGATGGTGGAAACCTGTGGCTTGGCAACATGACTAAGGTTTGATTCTGGAAGACTGTGGCCAGGAAGCATGATATCTGGTTGATTCTGGAGACTTGTGTCCTGGGAACATGACTGAGGTTTGTTTCTGGAAGCCTGTGCCCTGGGAACATGACTGAGGTTTGATTCTGGACACCTGTGTCCTGGGAACATGACTGAGGTTTGATGGTTGAAACCTGTGGCCCGCGCACATGACTCAGGTTTGATTCTGGAACCATGTGTCCTGGGAACATGACTGAGGTTTGATTTTGGAAACCTTTGGCCTGGCAAAATGACTGAGGTTTCATTGTGGAAACATGTGGCCTGGGATCATGACTGAGGTTTGATGGTGGAACACTCTGGCCTGGCAAAATGACTGAGGCTTGATTCTGGAACCCTGTGGCCCGGGAACATGAGAACGGTTTGATTCTGGAACCCTGTGGCCTTTAACATGACATCGGTGGATTCTGGAACCCTGTGGCCTGGGAACATGAGAACGGTTTGATTCTGGAACCCTGTGGCCTGGGAACATGAGTGAGGATTGATGGTGGAACCCTGTGGCCTGGCAACATGACTGAGGTTTGATACTGGAAGACTGTGGCCAGGAAACATGATATCGGGTTGATTCTGGAAACTTCTGTCCTGGGAACAAGACTGAGGTTTGATTCTGGAACCCTGTGTCCTGGGAATATGAGAAAGGTTTGTTGCTGGAAGCCTGTTCCCTGGGTACATGACTGAGGTTTGATTCTGGACACCTGTGTCCTGGGAACATGAGTGATGTTTGATTGTTGAAACCTGTGGCCTGCGAACATGACTCAGGTTTGATTCTGGAACCATGTGTCCTGGGAATATGACTGAGGTTTGATTCTGGAAACCTTTGGCCTGAGAAAATGACTGAGGTTTCATTGTGGAAACATGTGGCCTGGGATCATGACTGAAGTTTGATGGTGGAACACTCTGGCCTGGCAAAATGACTGAGGCTTGATTCTGGAACCCTGTGGCCCGGGAACGTGACTGAGGTTTGATGGCAGAAACCTGTGGCCTGGCAACATGACTGACGTTTGATTCTGGATCCCTGTGGCCTGGGAACATGACTGAGGCGTGATTCTGGAAAACTGTGGCCTGGGAACATGACATCTGTTTAGATTGTGGAATACTGTGCCCCGGGAACCTGACTGAGCCTTGGTTCTGAAACCCTGTGGACTGGGAACATGACTGAGGTTTTATTCTAGAACCCTGTAGCCGGGAAACATAACTGAGGATTGATTCTCGAACCCTGTGGCCTGGGAACATGACATCGGTGGATTCTAGAACCCTGTGGCCTGGGAACATGTCTGAGGTTTGATGGTGGAAACCTGTGGCTTGGCAACATGACTAAGGTTTGATTCTGGAAGACTGTGGCCAGGAAGCATGATATCTGGTTGATTCTGGAGACTTGTGTCCTGGGAACATGACTGAGGTTTGTTTCTGGAAGCCTGTGCCCTGGGAACATGACTGAGGTTTGATTCTGGACACCTGTGTCCTGGGAACATGACTGAGGTTTGATGGTTGAAACCTGTGGCCCGCGCACATGACTCACGTTTGATTCTGGAACCATGTGTCCTGGGAACATGACTGAGGTTTGATTTTGGAAACCTTTGGCCTGGGAAAATGACTGAGGTTTCATTGTGGAAACATGTGGCCTGGGATCATGACTGAGGTTTGATGGTGGAACACTCTGGCCTGGCAAAATGACTGAGGCTTGATTCTGGAACCCTGTGCCCCGGGAACGTGACTGAGGTTTGATGGCAGAAACCTGTGGCCTGGCAACATGACTGACGTTTGATTCTGGATCCCTGTGGCCTGGGAACATGACTGAGGCGTGATTCTGGAAAACTGTGTCCTGGGAACATGACATCTGTTTAGATTGTGGAATACTGTGCCCCGGGAACCTGACTGAGCCTTGGTTCTGAAACCCTGTGGACTGGGAACATGACTGAGGTTTTATTCTAGAACCCTGTAGCCGGGAAACATAACTGAGGATTGATTCTCGAACCCTGTGGCCTGGGAACATGATATCGGTGGATTCTAGAACCCTGTGGCCTGGGAACATGTCTGAGGTTTGATGGTGGAAACCTGTGGCTTGGCAACATGACTAAGGTTTGATTCTGGAAGACTGTGGCCAGGAAGCATGATATCTGGTTGATTCTGGAGACTTGTGTCCTGGGAACATGACTGAGGTTTGATTCTGTACACCTGTGTCCTGGGAACATGACTGAGGTTTGATTTTGGAAACCTTTGGCCTGGGAAAATGACTGAGGTTTCATTGTGGAAACATGTGGCCTGGGATCATGACTGAGGTTTGATGGTGGAACACTCTGGCCTGGCAAAATGACTGAGGCTTGATTCTGGAACCCTGTGGCCCGGGAACATGAGAACGGTTTGATTCTGGAACCCTGTGGCCTTTAACATGACATCGGTGGATTCTGGAACCCTGTGGCCTGGGAACATGAGAACGGTTTGATTCTGGAACCCTGTGGCCTGGGAACATGAGTGAGGATTGATGGTGGAACCCTGTGGCCTGGCAACATGACTGAGGTTTGATACTGGAAGACTGTGGCCAGGAAACATGATATCGCGTTGATTCTGGAAACTTCTGTCCTGGGAACAAGACTGAGGTTTGATTCTGGAACCCTGTGTCCTGGGAATATGACAAAGGTTTGTTGCTGGAAGCCTGTTCCCTGGGTACATGACTGAGGTTTGATTCTGGACACCTGTGTCCTGGGAACATGAGTGATATTTGATTGTTGAAACCTGTGGCCTGCGAACATGACTCAGGTTTGATTCTGGAACCATGTGTCCTGGGAATATGACTGAGGTTTGATTCTGGAAACCTTTGGCCTGAGAAAATGACTGAGGTTTCATTGTGGAAACATGTGGCCTGGGATCATGACTGAGGTTTGATGGTGGAACACTCTGGCCTGGCAAAATGACTGAGGCTTGATTCTGGAACCCTGTGGCCCGGGAACGTGACTGAGGTTTGATGGCAGAAACCTGTGGCCTGGCAACATGACTGACGTTTGATTCTGGATCCCTGTGGCCTGGGAACATGACTGAGGCGTGATTCTGGAAAACTATGGCCTGGGAACATGACATCTGTTTAGATTGTGGAATACTGTGCCCCGGGAACCTGACTGAGCCTTGGTTCTGAAACCCTGTGGACTGGGAACATGACTGAGGTTTTATTCTGGAACCCTGTAGCCTGGGAACATAACTGAGGATTGATTCTGGAACCCTGTGGCCTGGGAACATGATACCGGTGGATTCTGGAACCCTGGGGACTGGGCATGTGACATCTGTTTAGATTGTGGAATACTGTGCCCCGGGAACCTGACTGAGCCTTGGTTCTGGAACCCTGTGGATTGGGAACATGACTGAGGTTTTATTCTAAAACCCTGTAGCCTGGAAACATAACTGAGGATTGATTCTCGAACCCTGTGGCCTGGGAACATGACATCGGTGGATTCTAGAACCCTGTGGCCTGGGAACATGTCTGAGGTTTGATGGTGGAAACCTGTGGCTTGACAACATGACTAAGGTTTGATTCTGGAAGACTGTGGCCAGGAAGCATGATATCTGGTTGATTCTGGAAACTTGTGTCCTGGGAACATGACTGAGGTTTGTTTCTGGAAGCCTGTGCCCTGGGAACATGACTGAGGTTTGATTCTGGACACCTGTGTCCTGGGAACATGACTGAGGTTTGATGGTTGAAACCTGTGGCCCGCGAACATGACTCAGGTTTGATTCTGGAACCATGTGTCCTGGGAACATGACTGAGGTTTGATTTTGGAAACCTTTGGCCTGGGAAAATGACTGAGGTTTCATTGTGGAAACATGTGGCCTGGGATCATGACTGAGGTTTGATGGTGGAACACTCTGGCCTGGCAAAATGACTGAGGCTTGATTCTGGAACCCTGTGGCCCGGGAACATGAGAACGGTTTGATTCTGGAACCCTGTGGCCTTTAACATGACATCGGTGGATTCTGGAACCCTGTGGCCTGGGAACATGAGAACGGTTTGATTCTGGAACCCTGTGGCCTGGGAACATGAGTGAGGATTGATGGTGGAACCCTGTGGCCTGGCAACATGACTGAGGTTTGATACTGGAAGACTGTGGCCAGGAAACATGATATCGGGTTGATTCTGGAAACTTCTGTCCTGGGAACATGACTCAGGTTTGATTCTGCAACCCTGTGTTCTGGGAATATGACAAAGGTTTGTTGCTGGAAGCCTGTTCCCTGGGTACATGACTGAGGTTTGATTCTGGACACCTGTGTCCTGGGAACATGAGTGATGTTTGATTGTTGAAACCTGTGGCCTGCGAACATGACTCAGGTTTGATTCTGGAACCATGTGTCCTGGGAATATGACTGAGGTTTGATTCTGGAAACCTTTGGCCTGAGAAAATGACTGAGGTTTCATTGTGGAAACATGTGGCCTGGGATCATGACTGAGGTTTGATGGTGGAACACTCTGGCCTGGCAAAATGACTGAGGCTTGATTCTGGAACCCTGTGGCCCGGGAACGTGACTGAGGTTTGATGGCAGAAACCTGTGGCCTGGCAACATGACTGACGTTTGATTCTGGATCCCTGTGGCCTGGGAACATGACTGAGGCGTGATTCTGGAAAACTGTGGCCTGGGAACATGACATCTGTTTAGATTGTGGAATACTGTGCCCCGGGAACCTGACTGAGCCTTGGTTCTGAAACCCTGTGGACTGGGAACATGACTGAGGTTTTATTCTGGAACCCTGTAGCCTGGGAACATAACTGAGGATTGATTCTGGAACCCTGTGGCCTGGGAACATGATACCGGTGGATTCTGGAACCCTGGGGACTGGGCATGTGACATCTGTTTAGATTGTGGAATACTGTGCCCCGGGAACCTGACTGAGCCTTGGTTCTGGAACCCTGTGGATTGGGAACATGACTGAGGTTTTATTCTAAAACCCTGTAGCCTGGAAACATAACTGAGGATTGATTCTCGAACCCTGTGGCCTGGGAACATGACATCGGTGGATTCTAGAACCCTGTGGCCTGGGAACATGTCTGAGGTTTGATGGTGGAAACCTGTGGCTTGGCAACATGACTAAGGTTTGATTCTGGAAGACTGTGGCCAGGAAGCATGATATCTGGTTGATTCTGGAAACTTGTGTCCTGGGAACATGACTGAGGTTTGATGGTTGAAACCTGTGGCCCGGGAACATGACTCAGGTTTGATTCTGGAACCATGTTTCCTGGGAACATGACTGAGGTTTGATTTTGGAAACCTTTGGCCTGGGAAAATGACTGAGGTTTCATTGTGGAAACATGTGGCCTGGGATCATGACTGAGGTTTGATGGTGGAACACTCTGGCCTGGCAAAATGACTGAGGCTTGATTCTGGAACCCTGTGGCCCGGGAACGTGACTGAGGTTTGATGGCAGAAACCTGTGGCCTGGCAACATGACTGACGTTTGATTCTGGATCCCTGTGGCCTGGGAACATGACTGAGGCGTGATTCTGGAAAACTGTGGCCTGGGAACATGACATCTGTTTAGATTGTGGAATACTGTGCCCCGGGAACCTGACTGAGCCTTGGTTCTGAAACCCTGTGGACTGGGAGCATGACTGAGGTTTTATTCTGGAACCCTGTAGCCTGGGAACATAACTGAGGATTGATTCTGGAACCCTGTGGCCTGGGAACATGATACCGGTGGATTCTGGAACCCTGGGGACTGGGCATGTGACATCTGTTTAGATTGTGGAATACTGTGCCCCTGGAACCTGACTGAGCCTTGGTTCTGGAACCCTGTGGATTGGGAACATGACTGAGGTTTTATTCTAGAACCCTGTAGCCTGGAAACATAACTGAGGATTGATTCTCGAACCCTGTGGCCTGGGAACATGACATCGGTGGATTCTAGAACCCTGTGGCCTGGGAACATGTCTGAGGTTTGATGGTGGAAACCTGTGGCTTGGCAACATGACTAAGGTTTGATTTTAGAAGACTGTGGCCAGGAAGCATGATATCTGGTTGATTCTGGAAACTTGTGTCCTGGGAACATGACTGAGGTTTGTTTCTGGAAGCCTGTGCCCTGGGAACATGACTGAGGTTTGATTCTGGACACCTGTGTCCTGGGAACATGACTGAGGTTTGATGGTTGAAACCTGTGGCCCGCGAACATGACTCAGGTTTGATTCTGGAACCATGTGTCCTGGGAACATGACTGAGGTTTGATTTTGGAAACCTTTGGCCTGGGAAAATGACTGAGGTTTCATTGTGGAAACATGTGGCCTGGGATCATGACTGAGGTTTGATGGTGGAACACTCTGGCCTGGCAAAATGACTGAGGCTTGATTCTGGAACCCTGTGGCCCGGGAACATGAGAACGGTTTGATTCTGGAACCCTGTGGCCTTTAACATGACATCGGTGGATTCTGGAACCCTGTGGCCTGGGAACATGGGAACGGTTTGATTCTGGAACCCTGTGGCCTGGGAACATGAGTGAGGATTGATGGTGGAACCCTGTGGCCTGGCAACATGACTGAGGTTTGATACTGGAAGACTGTGGCCAGGAAACATGATATCGGGTTGATTCTGGAAACTTCTGTCCTGGGAACATGACTCAGGTTTGATTCTGGAACCCTGTGTTCTGGGAATATGACAAAGGTTTGTTGCTGGAAGCCTGTTCCCTGGGTACATGACTGAGGTTTGATTCTGGACACCTGTGTCCTGGGAACATGAGTGATGTTTGATTGTTGAAACCTGTGGCCTGCGAACATGACTCAGGTTTGATTCTGGAACCATGTGTCCTGGGAATATGACTGAGGTTTGATTCTGGAAACCTTTGGCCTGAGAAAATGACTGAGGTTTCATTGTGGAAACATGTGGCCTGGGATCATGACTGAGGTTTGATGGTGGAACACTCTGGCCTGGCAAAATGACTGAGGCTTGATTCTGGAACCCTGTGGCCCGGGAACGTGACTGAGGTTTGATGGCAGAAACCTGTGGCCTGGCAACATGACTGACGTTTGATTCTGGATCCCTGTGGCCTGGGAACATGACTGAGGCGTGATTCTGGAAAACTGTGGCCTGGGAACATGACATCTGTTTAGATTGTGGAATACTGTGCCCCGGGAACCTGACTGAGCCTTGGTTCTGAAACCCTGTGGACTGGGAACATGACTGAGGTTTTATTCTGGAACCCTGTAGCCTGGGAACATAACTGAGGATTGATTCTGGAACCCTGTGGCCTGGGAACATGATACCGGTGGTTTCTGGAACCCTGGGGACTGGGCATGTGACATCTGTTTAGATTGTGGAATACTGTGCCCCGGGAACCTGACTGAGCCTTGGTTCTGGAACCCTGTGGATTGGGAACATGACTGATGTTTTATTCTAAAACCCTGTAGCCTGGAAACATAACTGAGGATTGATTCTCGAACCCTGTGGCCTGGGAACATGACATCGGTGGATTCTAGAACCCTGTGGCCTGGGAACATGTCTGAGGTTTGATGGTGGAAACCTGTGGCTTGGCAACATGACTAAGGTTTGATTCTAGAAGACTGTGGCCAGGAAGCATGATATCGGGTTGATTCTGGAAACTTCTGTCCTGGGAACAAGACTGAGGTTTGATTCTGGAACCCTGTGTCCTGGGAATATGACAAAGGTTTGTTGCTGGAAGCCTGTTCCCTGGGTACATGACTGAGGTTTGATTCTGGACACCTGTGTCCTGGGAACATGAGTGATGTTTGATTGTTGAAACCTGTGGCCTGCGAACATGACTCAGGTTTGATTCTGGAACCATGTGTCCTGGGAATATGACTGAGGTTTGATTCTGGAAACCTTTGGCCTGAGAAAATGACTGAGGTTTCATTGTGGAAACATGTGGCCTGGGATCATGACTGAGGTTTGATGGTGGAACACTCTGGCCTGGCAAAATGACTGAGGCTTGATTCTGGAACCCTGTGGCCCGGGAACGTGACTGAGGTTGGATGGCAGAAACCTGTGGCCTGGCAACATGACTGACGTTTGATTCTGGATCCCTGTGGCCTGGGAACATGACTGAGGCGTGATTCTGGAAAACTGTGGCCTGGGAACATGACATCTGTTTAGATTGTGGAATACTGTGCCCCGGGAACCTGACTGAGCCTTGGTTCTGAAACCCTGTGGACTG
The DNA here is from genome assembly GCF_965194825.1 of Balaenoptera physalus. Lineage (NCBI taxonomy): Eukaryota > Metazoa > Chordata > Mammalia > Artiodactyla > Balaenopteridae > Balaenoptera > Balaenoptera physalus. The sequence continues at coordinate 548,048 of NW_028126308.1, read as the reverse complement.
GGAACATGACTGAGGTTTTATTCTAGAACCCTGTAGCCGGGAAACATAACTGAGGATTGATTCTCGAACCCTGTGGCCTGGGAACATGACATCGGTGGATTCTAGAACCCTGTGGCCTGGGAACATGTCTGAGGTTTGATGGTGGAAACCTGTGGCTTGGCAACATGACTAAGGTTTGATTCTGGAAGACTGTGGCCAGGAAGCATGATATCTGGTTGATTCTGGAGACTTGTGTCCTGGGAACATGACTGAGGTTTGTTTCTGGAAGCCTGTGCCCTGGGAACATGACTGAGGTTTGATTCTGGACACCTGTGTCCTGGGAACATGACTGAGGTTTGATGGTTGAAACCTGTGGCCCGCGCACATGACTCAGGTTTGATTCTGGAACCATGTGTCCTGGGAACATGACTGAGGTTTGATTTTGGAAACCTTTGGCCTGGGAAAATGACTGAGGTTTCATTGTGGAAACATGTGGCCTGGGATCATGACTGAGGTTTGATGGTGGAACACTCTGGCCTGGCAAAATGACTGAGGCTTGATTCTGGAACCCTGTGGCCCGGGAACATGAGAACGGTTTGATTCTGGAACCCTGTGGCCTTTAACATGACATCGGTGGATTCTGGAACCCTGTGGCCTGGGAACATGAGAACGGTTTGATTCTGGAACCCTGTGGCCTGGGAACATGAGTGAGGATTGATGGTGGAACCCTGTGGCCTGGCAACATGACTGAGGTTTGATACTGGAAGACTGTGGCCAGGAAACATGATATCGGGTTGATTCTGGAAACTTCTGTCCTGGGAACAAGACTGAGGTTTGATTCTGGAACCCTGTGTCCTGGGAATATGAGAAAGGTTTGTTGCTGGAAGCCTGTTCCCTGGGTACATGACTGAGGTTTGATTCTGGACACCTGTGTCCTGGGAACATGAGTGATGTTTGATTGTTGAAACCTGTGGCCTGCGAACATGACTCAGGTTTGATTCTGGAACCATGTGTCCTGGGAATATGACTGAGGTTTGATTCTGGAAACCTTTGGCCTGAGAAAATGACTGAGGTTTCATTGTGGAAACATGTGGCCTGGGATCATGACTGAAGTTTGATGGTGGAACACTCTGGCCTGGCAAAATGACTGAGGCTTGATTCTGGAACCCTGTGGCCCGGGAACGTGACTGAGGTTTGATGGCAGAAACCTGTGGCCTGGCAACATGACTGACGTTTGATTCTGTATCCCTGTGGCCTGGGAACATGACTGAGGCGTGATTCTGGAAAACTGTGGCCTGGGAACATGACATCTGTTTAGATTGTGGAATACTGTGCCCCGGGAACCTGACTGAGCCTTGGTTCTGAAACCCTGTGGACTGGGAACATGACTGAGGTTTTATTCTAGAACCCTGTAGCCGGGAAACATAACTGAGGATTGATTCTCGAACCCTGTGGCCTGGGAACATGACATCGGTGGATTCTAGAACCCTGTGGCCTGGGAACATGTCTGAGGTTTGATGGTGGAAACCTGTGGCTTGGCAACATGACTAAGGTTTGATTCTGGAAGACTGTGGCCAGGAAGCATGATATCTGGTTGATTCTGGAGACTTGTGTCCTGGGAACATGACTGAGGTTTGTTTCTGGAAGCCTGTGCCCTGGGAACATGACTGAGGTTTGATTCTGGACACCTGTGTCCTGGGAACATGACTGAGGTTTGATGGTTGAAACCTGTGGCCCGCGCACATGACTCAGGTTTGATTCTATTACCATGTGTCCTGGGAACATGACTGAGGTTTGATTTTGGAAAACTTTGGCCTGGGAAAATGACTGAGGTTTCATTGTGGAAACATGTGGCCTGGGATCATGACTGAGGTTTGATGGTGGAACACTCTGGCCTGGCAAAATGACTGAGGCTTGATTCTGGAACCCTGTGGCCCGGGAACATGAGAACGGTTTGATTCTGGAACCCTGTGGCCTTTAACATGACATCGGTGGATTCTGGAACCCTGTGGCCTGGGAACATGAGAACGGTTTGATTCTGGAACCCTGTGGCCTGGGAACATGAGTGAGGATTGATGGTGGAACCCTGTGGCCTGGCAACATGACTGAGGTTTGATACTGGAAGACTGTGGCCAGGAAACATGATATCGGGTTGATTCTGGAAACTTCTGTCCTGGGAACAAGACTGAGGTTTGATTCTGGAACCCTGTGTCCTGGGAATATGACAAAGGTTTGTTGCTGGAAGCCTGTTCCCTGGGTACATGACTGAGGTTTGATTCTGGACACCTGTGTCCTGGGAACATGAGTGATGTTTGATTGTTGAAACCTGTGGCCTGCGAACATGACTCAGGTTTGATTCTGGAACCATGTGTCCTGGGAATATGACTGAGGTTTGATTCTGGAAACCTTTGGCCTGAGAAAATGACTGAGGTTTCATTGTGGAAACATGTGGCCTGGGATCATGACTGAGGTTTGATGGTGGAACACTCTGGCCTGGCAAAATGACTGAGGCTTGATTCTGGAACCCTGTGGCCCGGGAACGTGACTGAGGTTTGATGGCAGAAACCTGTGGCCTGGCAACATGACTGACGTTTGATTCTGGATCCCTGTGGCCTGGGAACATGACTGAGGCGTGATTCTGGAAAACTGTGGCCTGGGAACATGACATCTGTTTAGATTGTGGAATACTGTGCCCCGGGAACCTGACTGAGCCTTGGTTCTGAAACCCTGTGGACTGGGAACATGACTGAGGTTTTATTCTAGAACCCTGTAGCCGGGAAACATAACTGAGGATTGATTCTCGAACCCTGTGGCCTGGGAACATGACATCGGTGGATTCTAGAACCCTGTGGCCTGGGAACATGTCTGAGGTTTGATGGTGGAAACCTGTGGCTTGGCAACATGACTAAGGTTTGATTCTGGAAGACTGTGGCCAGGAAGCATGATATCTGGTTGATTCTGGAGACTTGTGTCCTGGGAACATGACTGAGGTTTGTTTCTGGAAGCCTGGGCCCTGGGAACATGACTGAGGTTTGATTCTGGACACCTGTATCCTGGGAACATGACTGAGGTTTGAGGGTTGAAACCTGTGGCCCGCGCACATGACTCAGGTTTGATTCTGGAACCATGTGTCCTGGGATCATGACTGAAGTTTGATGGTGGAAAACTCTGGCCTGGCAAAATGACTGAGGCTTGATTCTGGAACCCTGTGGCCCGGGAACGTGACTGAGGTTTGATGGCAGAAACCTGTGGCCTGGCAACATGACTGACGTTTGATTCTGGATCCCTGTGGCCTGGGAACATGACTGAGGCGTGATTCTGGAAAACTGTGGCCTGGGAACATGACATCTGTTTAGATTGTGGAATACTGTGCCCCGGGAACCTGACTGAGCCTTGGTTCTGAAACCCTGTGGACTGGGAACATGACTGAGATTTTATTCTAGAACCCTGTAGCCGGGAAACATAACTGAGGATTGATTCTCGAACCCTGTGGCTTGGGAACATGACATCGGTGGATTCTAGAACCCTGTGGCCTGGGAACATGTCTGAGGTTTGATGGTGGAAACCTGTGGCTTGGCAACATGACTAAGGTTTGATTCTGGAAGACTGTGGCCAGGAAGCATGATATCTGGTTGATTCTGGAGACTTGTGTCCTGGGAACATGACTGAGGTTTGTTTCTGGAAGCCTGGGCCCTGGGAACATGACTGAGGTTTGATTCTGGACACCTGTGTCCTGGGAACATGACTGAGGTTTGATGGTTGAAACCTGTGGCCCGCGCACATGACTCAGGTTTGATTCTGGAACCATGTGGCCTGGGAACATGACTGAGGCGTGATTCTGGAAAACTGTGGCCTGGGAACATGACATCTGTTTAGATTGTAGAATACTGTGCCCCGGGAACCTGACTGAGCCTTGGTTCTGAAACCCTGTGGACTGGGAACATGACTGAGGTTTTATTCTGGAACCCTGTAGCCTGGGAACATAACTGAGGATTGATTCTGGAACCTTGTGGCCTGGGAACATGATACCGGTGGATTCTGGAACCCTGGGGACTGGGCATGTGACATCTGTTTAGATTGTGTAATACTGTGCCCCGGGAACCTGACTGAGCCTTGGTTCTGGAACCCTGTGGATTGGGAACATGACTGAGGATTTATTCTAGAACCCTGTAGCCTGGAAACATAACTGAGGATTGATTCTCGAACCCTGTGGCCTGGGAACATGACATCGGTGGATTCTAGAACCCTGTGGCCTGGGAACATGTCTGAGGTTTGATGGTGGAAACCTGTGGCTTGGCAACATGACTAAGGTTTGATTCTGGAAGACTGTGGCCAGGAAGCATGATATCTGGTTGATTCTGGAAACTTGTGTCCTGGGAACATGACTGAGGTTTGTTTCTGGAAGCCTGTGCCCTGGGAACATGACTGAGGTTTGATTCTGGACACCTGTGTCCTGGGAACATGACTGAGGTTTGATGGTTGAATCCTGTGGCCTGCGCACATGACTCAGGTTTGATTCTGGAAACATGTGTCCTGGGAACATGACTGAGGTTTGATTTTGGAAACCTTTGGCCTGGGAAAATGACTGAGGATTCATTGTGGAAACATGTGGCCTGGGATCATGACTGAGGTTTGATGGTGGAACACTCTGGCCTGGCAAAATGACTGAGGCTTGATTCTGGAACCCTGTGGCCCGGGAACATGAGAACGGTTTGATTCTGGAACCCTGTGGCCTTTAACATGACATCGGTGGATTCTGGAACCCTGTGGCCTGGGAGCATGAGAACGGTTTGATTCTGGCACCCTGTGGCCTGGGAACATGAGTGAGGATTGATGGTGGAACCCTGTGGCCTGGCAACATGACTGAGGTTTGATACTGGAAGACTGTGGCCAGGAAACATGATATCGGGTTGATACTGGAAACTTCTGTCCTGGGAACAAGACTGAGGTTTGATTCTGGAACCCTGTGTCCTGGGAATATGACAAAGGTTTGTTGCTGGAAGCCTGTTCCCTGGGTACATGACTGAGGTTTGATTCTGGACACCTGTGTCCTGGGAACATGAGTGATGTTTGATTGTTGAAACCTGTGGCCTGCGAACATGACTCAGGTTTGATTCTGGAACCATGTGTCCTGGGAATATGACTGAGGTTTGATTCTGGAAACCTTTGGCCTGAGAAAATGACTGAGGTTTCATTGTGGAAACATGTGGCCTGGGATCATGACTGAAGTTTGATGGTGGAACACTCTGGCCTGGCAAAATGACTGAGGCTTGATTCTGGAACCCTGTGGCCCGGGAACGTGACTGAGGTTTGATGGCAGAAACCTGTGGCCTGGCAACATGACTGACGTTTGATTCTGGATCCCTGTGGCCTGGGAACATGACTGAGGCGTGATTCTGGAAAACTGTGGCCTGGGAACATGACATCTGTTTAGATTGTGGAATACTGTGCCCCGGGAACCTGACTGAGCCTTGGTTCTGAAACCCTGTGGACTGGGAACATGACTGAGGTTTTATTCTAGAACCCTGTAGCCGGGAAACATAACTGAGGATTGATTCTCGAACCCTGTGGCCTGGGAACATGACATCGGTGGATTCTAGAACCCTGTGGCCTGGGAACATGTCTGAGGTTTGATGGTGGAAACCTGTGGCTTGGCAAAATGACTAAGGTTTGATTCTGGAAACTGTGGCCAGGAAGCATGATATCTGGTTGATTCTGGAGACTTGTGTCCTGGGAACATGACTGAGGTTTGTTTCTGGAAGCCTGTGCCCTGGGAACATGACTGAGGTTTGATTCTGGACACCTGTGTCCTGGGAACATGACTGAGGTTTGATGGTTGAAACCTGTGGCCCGCGCACATGACTCAGGTTTGATTCTGGAACCATGTGTCCTGGGAACATGACTGAGGTTTGATTTTGGAAACCTTTGGCCTGGGAGAATGACTGAGGTTTCATTGTGGAAACATGTGGCCTGGGATCATGACTGAGGTTTGATGGTGGAACACTCTGGCCTGGCAAAATGACTGAGGCTTGATTCTGGAACCCTGTGGCCCGGGAACATGAGAACGGTTTGATTCTGGAACCCTGTGGCCTTTAACATGACATCGGTGGATTCTGGAACCCTGTGGCCTGGGAACATGAGAACGGTTTGATTCTGGAACCCTGTGGCCTGGGAACATGAGTGAGGATTGATGGTGGAACCCTGTGGCCTGGCAACATGACTGAGGTTTGATACTGGAAGACTGTGGCCAGGAAACATGATATCGGGTTGATTCTGGAAACTTCTGTCCTGGGAACAAGACTGAGGTTTGATTCTGGAACCCTGTGTCCTGGGAATATGACAAAGGTTTGTTGCTGGAAGCCTGTTCCCTGGGTACATGACTGAGGTTTGATTCTGGACACCTGTGTCCTGGGAACATGAGTGATGTTTGATTGTTGAAACCTGTGGCCTGCGAACATGACTCAGGTTTGATTCTGGAACTATGTGTCCTGGGAATATGACTGAGGTTTGATTCTGGAAACCTTTGGCCTGAGAAAATGACTGAGGTTTCATTGTGGAAACATGTGGCCTGGGATCATGACTGAGGTTTGATGGTGGAACACTCTGGCCTGGAAAATGACTGAGGCTTGATTCTGGAACCCTGTGGCCCGGGAACGTGACTGAGGTTTGATGGCAGAAACCTGTGGCCTGGCAACATGACTGACGTTTGATTCTGGATCCCTGTGGCCTGGGAACATGACTGAGGCGTGATTCTGGAAAACTGTGGCCTGGGAACATGACATCTGTTTAGATTGTGGAATACTGTGCCCCGGGAACCTGACTGAGCCTTGGTTCTGAAACCCTGTGGACTGGGAACATGACTGAGGTTTTATTCTAGAACCCTGTAGCCGGGAAACATAACTGAGGATTGATTCTCGAACCCTGTGGCCTGGGAACATGACATCGGTGGATTCTAGAACCCTGTGGCCTGGGAACATGTCTGAGGTTTGATGGTGGAAACCTGTGGCTTGGCAAAATGACTAAGGTTTGATTCTGGAAGACTGTGGCCAGGAAGCATGATATCTGGTTGATTCTGGAGACTTGTGTCCTGGGAACATGACTGAGGTTTGTTTCTGGAAGCCTGTGCCCTGGGAACATGACTGAGGTTTGATTCTGGACACCTGTATCCTGGGAACATGACTGAGGTTTGATGGTTGAAACCTGTGGCCCGCGCACATGACTCAGGTTTGATTCTGGAACCATGTGTCCTGGGAACATGACTGAGGTTTGATTTTGGAAACCTTTGGCCTGGGAAAATGACTGAGGTTTCATTGTGGAAACATGTGGCCTGGGATCATGACTGAGGTTTGATGGTGGAACACTCTGGCCTGGCAAAATGACTGAGGCTTGATTCTGGAACCCTGTGGCCCGGGAACATGAGAACGGTTTGATTCTGGAACCCTGTGGCCTTTAACATGACATCGGTGGATTCTGGAACCCTGTGGCCTGGGAACATGAGAACGGTTTGATTTTGGAACCCTGTGGCATGGGAACATGAGTGAGGATTGATGGTGGAACCCTGTGGCCTGGCAACATGACTGAGGTTTGATACTGGAAGACTGTGGCCAGGAAACATGATATCGGGTTGATTCTGGAAACTTCTGTCCTGGGAACAAGACTGAGGTTTGATTCTGGAACCCTGTGTCCTGGGAATATGACAAAGGTTTGTTGCTGGAAGCCTGCTCCCTGGGTACATGACTGAGGTTTGATTCTGGACACCTGTGTCCTGGGAACATGAGTGATGTTTGATTGTTGAAACCTGTGGCCTGCGAACATGACTCAGCTTTGATTCTGGAACCATGTGTCCTGGGAATATGACTGAGGTTTGATTCTGGAAACCTTTGGCCTGAGAAAATGACTGAGGTTTCATTGTGGAAACATGTGGCCTGGGATCATGACTGAGGTTTGATGGTGGAACACTCTGGCCTGGCAAAATGACTGAGGCTTGATTCTGGAACCCTGTGGCCCGGGAACGTGACTGAGGTTTGATGGCAGAAACCTGTGGCCTGGCAACATGACTGACGTTTGATTCTGGATCCCTGTGGCCTGGGAACATGACTGAGGCGTGATTCTGGAAAACTGTGGCCTGGGAACATGACATCTGTTTAGATTGTGGAATACTGTGCCCCGGGAACCTGACTGAGCCTTGGTTCTGAAACCCTGTGGACTGGGAACATGACTGAGGTTTTATTCTAGAACCCTGTAGCCGGGAAACATAACTGAGGATTGATTCTCGAACCCTGTGGCCTGGGAACATGACATCGGTGGATTCTAGAACCCTGTGGCATGGGAACATGTCTGAGGTTTGATGGTGGAAACCTGTGGCTTGGCAACATGTCTAAGGTTTGATTCTGGAAGACTGTGGCCAGGAAGCATGATATCTGGTTGATTCTGGAGACTTGTGTCCTGGGAACATGACTGAGGTTTGTTTCTGGAAGCCTGTGCCCTGGGAACATGACTGAGGTTTGATTCTGGACACCTGTGTCCTGGGAACATGACTGAGGTTTAATGGTTGAAACCTGTGGCCCGCGCACATGACTCAGGTTTGATTCTGGAACCATGTGTCCTGGGAACATGACTGAGGTTTGATTTTGGAAACCTTTGGCCTGGGAAAATGACTGAGGTTTCATTGTGGAAACATGTGGCCTGGGATCATGACTGAGGTTTGATGGTGGAACACTCTGGCCTGGCAAAATGACTGAGGCTTGATTCTGGAACCCTGTGGCCCGGGAACATGAGAACGGTTTGATTCTGGAACCCTGTGGCCTTTAACATGACATCGGTGGATTCTGGAACCCTGTGGCCTGGGAACATGAGAACGGTTTGATTCTGGAACCCTGTGGCCTGGGAACATGATTGAGGATTGATGGTGGAACCCTGTGGCCTGGCAACATGACTGAGGTTTGATACTGGAAGACTGTGGCCAGGAAACATGATATCGGGTTGATTCTGGAAACTTCTGTCCTGGGAACAAGACTGAGGTTTGATTCTGGAACCCTGTGTCCTGGGAATATGAGAAAGGTTTGTTGCTGGAAGCCTGTTCCCTGGGTACATGACTGAGGTTTGATTCTGGACACCTGTGTCCTGGGAACATGAGTGATGTTTGATTGTTGAAACCTGAGGCCTGCGAACATGACTCAGGTTTGATTCTGGAACCATGTGTCCTGGGAATATGACTGAGGTTTGATTCTGGAAACCTTTGGCCTGAGAAAATGACTGAGGTTTCATTGTGGAAACATGTGGCCTGGGATCATGACTGAAGTTTGATGGTGGAACACTCTGGCCTGGCAAAATGACTGAGGCTTGATTCTGGAACCCTGTGGCCCGGGAACGTGACTGAGGTTTGATGGCAGAAACCTGTGGCCTGGCAACATGACTGACGTTTGATTCTGGATCCCTGTGGCCTGGGAACATGACTGAGGCGTGATTCTGGAAAACTGTTTCCTGGGAACATGACATCTGTTTAGATTGTGGAATACTGTGCCCCGGGAACCTGACTGAGCCTTGGTTCTGAAACCCTGTGGACTGCGAACATGACTGAGGTTTTATTCTAGAACCCTGTAGCCGGGAAACATAACTGAGGATTGATTCTCGAACCCTGTGGCCTGGGAACATGACATCGGTGGATTCTAGAACCCTGTGGCCTGGGAACATGTCTGAGGTTTGATGGTGGAAACCTGTGGCTTGGCAACATGACTAAGGTTTGATTCTGGAAGACTGTGGCCAGGAAGCATGATATCTGGTTGATTCTGGAGACTTGTGTCCTGGGAACATGACTGAGGTTTGTTTCTGGAAGCCTGTGCCCTGGGAACATGACTGAGGTTTGATTCTGGACACCTGTGTCCTGGGAACATGACTGAGGTTTGATGGTTGAAACCTGTGGCCCGCGCACATGACTCAGGTTTGATTCTGGAACCATGTGGCCTGGGAACATGACTGAGGCGTGATTCTGGAAAACTGTGGCCTGGGAACATGACATCTGTTTAGATTGTGGAATACTGTGCCCCGGGAACCTGACTGAGCCTTGGTTCTGAAACCCTGTGGACTGGGAACATGACTGAGGTTTTATTCTGGAACCCTGTAGCCTGGGAACATAACTGAGGATTGATTCTGGAACCTTGTGGCCTGGGAACATGATACCGGTGGATTCTGGAACCCTGGGGACTGGGCATGTGACATCTGTTTAGATTGTGGAATACTGTGCCCCGGGAAGCTGACTGAGCCTTGGTTCTGGAACCCTGTGGATTGGGAACATGACTGAGGATTTATTCTAGAACCCTGTAGCCTGGAAACATAAATGAGGATTGATTCTCGAACCCTGTGGCCTGGGAACATGACATCGGTGGATTCTAGAACCCTGTGGCCTGGGAACATGTCTGAGGTTTGATGGTGGAAACCTGTGGCTTGGCAACATGACTAAGGTTTGATTCTGGAAGACTGTGGCCAGGAAGCATGATATCTGGTTGATTCTGGAAACTTGTGTCCTGGGAACATGACTGAGGTTTGTTTCTGGAAGCCTGTGCCCTGGGAACATGAATGAGGTTTGATTCTGGACACCTGTGTCCTGGGAACATGACTGAGGTTTGATGGTTGAAACCTGTGGCCCGCGCACATGACTCAGGTTTGATTCTGGAACCATGTGTCCTGGGAACATGACTGAGGTTTGATTTTGGAAACCTTTGGCCTGGGAAAGTGACTGAGGTTTCATTGTGGAAACATGTGGCCTGGGATCATGACTGAGGTTTGATGGTGGAAAACTCTGGCCTGGCAAAATGACTGAGGCTTGATTCTGGAACCCTGTGGCCCGGGAACATGAGAACGGTTTGATTCTGGAACCCTGTGGCCTTTAACATGACATCGGTGGATTCTGGAACCCTGTGGCCTGGGAACATGAGAACGGTTTGATTCTGGAACCCTGTGGCCTGGGAACATGAGTGAGGATTGATGGTGGAAACCTGTGGCCTGGCAACATGACTGAGGTTTGATACTGGAAGACTGTGGCCAGGAAACATGATATCGGGTTGATTCTGGAAACTTCTGTCCTGGGAACAAGACTGAGGTTTGATTCTGGAACCCTGTGTCCTGGGAATATGACAAAGGTTTGTTGCTGGAAGCCTGTTCCCTGGGTACATGACTGAGGTTTGATTCTGGACACCTGTGTCCTGGGAACATGAGTGATGTTTGATTGTTGAAACCTGTGGCCTGCGAACATGACTCAGGTTTGATTCTGGAACCATGTGTCCTGGGAATATGACTGAGGTTTGATTTTGGAAACCTTTGGCCTGAGAAAATGACTGAGGTTTCATTGTGGAAACATGTGGCCTGGGATCATGACTGAGGTTTGATGGTGGAACACTCTGGCCTGGCAAAATGACTGAGGCTTGATTCTGGAACCCTGTGGCCCGGGAACGTGACTGAGGTTTGATGGCAGAAACCTGTGGCCTGGCAACATGACTGAAGTTTGATTCTGGATCCCTGTGGCCTGGGAACATGACTGAGGCGTGATTCTGGAAAACTGTGGCCTGGGAACATGACATCTGTTTAGATTGTGGAATACTGTGCCCCGGGAACCTGACTGAGCCTTGGTTCTGAAACCCTGTGGACTGGGAACATGACTGAGGTTTTATTCTGGAACCCTGTAGCCTGGGAACATAACTGAGGATTGATTCTGGAACCCTGTGGCCTGGGAACATGATACCGGTGGATTCTGGAACCCTGGGGACTGGGCATGTGACATCTGTTTAGATTGTGGAATACTGTGCCCCGGGAACCTGACTGAGCCTTGGTTCTGGAACCCTGTGGATTGGGAACATGACTGAGGTTTTATTCTAAAACCCTGTAGCCTGGAAACATAAGTGAGGATTGATTCTCGAACCCTGTGGCTGGGAACATGACATCGGTGGATTCTAGAACCCTGTGGCCTGGGAACATGTCTGAGGTTTGATGGTGGAAACCTGTGGCTTGGCAACATGACTAAGGTTTGATTCTGGAAGACTGTGGCCAGGAAGCATGATATCTGGTTGATTCTGGAAACTTGTGTCCTGGGAACATGACTGAGGTTTGTTTCTGGAAGCCTGTGCCCTGGGAACATGACTGAGGTTTGATTCTGGACACCTGTGTCCTGGGAACATGACTGAGGTTTGATGGTTGAAACCTGTGGCCCGCGAACATGACTCAGGTTTGATTCTGGAACCATGTGTCCTGGGAACATGACTGAGGTTTGATTTTGGAAACCTTTGGCCTGGGAAAATGACTGAGGTTTCATTGTGGAAACATGTGGCCTGGGATCATGACTGAGGTTTGATGGTGGAACACTCTGGCCTGGCAAAATGACTGAGGCTTGATTCTGGAACCCTGTGGCCCGGGAACGTGACTGAGGTTTGATGGCAGAAACCTGTGGCCTGGCAACATGACTGACGTTTGATTCTGGATCCCTGTGGCCTGGGAACATGACTGAGGCGTGATTCTGGAAAACTGTGGCCTGGGAACATGACATCTGTTTAGATTGTGGAATACTGTGCCCCGGGAACCTGACTGAGCCTTGGTTCTGAAACCCTGTGGACTGGGAGCATGACTGAGGTTTTATTCTGGAACCCTGTAGCCTGGGAACATAACTGAGGATTGATTCTGGAACCCTGTGGCCTGGGAACATGATACCGGTGGATTCTGGAACCCTGGGGACTGGGCATGTGACATCTGTTTAGATTGTGGAATACTGTGCCCCTGGAACTTGACTGAGCCTTGGTTCTGGAACCCTGTGGATTGGGAACATGACTGAGGTTTTATTCTAGAACCCTGTAGCCTGGAAACATAACTGAGGATTGATTCTCGAACCCTGTGGCCTGGGAACATGACATCGGTGGATTCTAGAACCCTGTGGCCTGGGAACATGTCTGAGGTTTGATGGTGGAAACCTGTGGCTTGGCAACATGACTATGGTTTGATTCTAGAAGACTGTGGCCAGGAAGCATGATATCTGGTTGATTCTGGAAACTTGTGTCCTGGGAACATGACTGAGGTTTGTTTCTGGAAGCCTGTGCCCAGGGAACATGACTGAGGTTTGATTCTGGACACCTGTGTCCTGGGAACATGACTGAGGTTTGATGGTTGAAACCTGTGGCCCGCGAACATGACTCAGGTTTGATTCTGGAACCATGTGTCCTGGGAACATGACTGAGGTTTGATTTTGGAAACCTTTGGCCTGGGAAAATGACTGAGGTTTCATTGTGGAAACATGTGGCCTGGGATCATGACTGAGGTTTTAATGGTGGAACACTCTGGCCTGGCAAAATGACTGAGGCTTGATTCTGGAACCCTGTGGCCCGGGAACATGAGAACGGTTTGATTCTGGAACCCTGTGGCCTTTAACATGACATCGGTGGATTCTGGAACCCTGTGGCCTGGGAACATGAGTGAGGACTGATGGTGGAACCCTGTGGCCTGGCAACATGACTGAGGTTTGATACTGGAAGACTGTGGCCAGGAAACATGATATAGGGTTGATTCTGGAAACTTCTGTCCTGCGAACATGACTCAGGTTTGATTCTGGAACCATGTGTCCTGGGAATATGACTGAGGTTTGATTCTGGAAACCTTTGGCCTGAGAAAATGACTGAGGTTTCATTGCGGAAACATGTGGCCTGGGATCATGACTGAGGTTTGATTGTGGAACACTCTGGCCTGGCAAAATGACTGAGGCTTGATTCTGGAACCCTGTGGCCCGGGAACGTGACTGAGGTTTGATGGCAGAAACCTGTGGCCTAGCAACATGACTGACGTTTGATTCTGGATCCCTGTGGCCTGGGAACATGACTGAGGCGTGATTCTGGAAAACTGTGGCCTGGGAACATGACATCTGTTTAGATTGTGGAATACTGTGCCCCGGGAACCTGACTGAGCCTTGGTTCTGAAACCCTGTGGACTGGGAACATGACTGAGGTTTTATTCTGGAACCCTGTAGCCTGGGAACATAACTGAGGATTGATTCTGGAACCCTGTGGCCTGGGAACATGATACCGGTGGATTCTGGAACCCTGGGTACTGGGCATGTGACATCTGTTTAGATTGTGGAATACTGTGCCCCGGGAACCTGAGTGAGCCTTGGTTCTGGAACCCTGTGGATTGGGAACATGACTGAGGTTTTATTCTAGAACCCTGTAAGCTGGAAACATAACTGAGGATTGATTCTCGAACCCTGTGGCCTGGGAACATGACATCGGTGGATTCTAGAACCCTGTGGCCTGGGAACATGTCTGAGGTTTGATGCTGGAAACCTGTGGCTTGGCAACATGACTAAGGTTTGATTCTGGAAGACTGTGGCCAGGAAGCATGATATCTGGTTGATTCTGGAAACTTGTGTCCTGGGAACATGACTGAGGTTTGTTTCTGGAAGCCTGTGCCCTGGGAACATGACTGAGGTTTGATTCTGGACACCTGTGTCCTGGGAACATGACTGAGGTTTGATGGTTGAAACCTGTGGCCTGCGCACATGACTCAGGTTTGATTCTGGAACCATGTGTCCTGAGAACATGACTGAGGTTTGATTTTGGAAACCTTTGGCCTGGGAGAATGACTGAGGTTTCATTGTGGAAACATGTGACCTGGGATCATGACTGAGGTTTGATGGTGGAACACTCTGGCCTGGCCAAATGACTGAGGCTTGATTCTGGAACCCTGTGGCCCGGGAATATGAGAACGGTTTGATTCTGGAACCCTGTGGCCTTTAACATGACATCGGTGGATTCTGGAACCCTGTGGCCTGGGAACATGAGAACGGTTTGATTCTGGAACCCTGTGGTCTGGGAACATGAGTGAGTATTGATGGTGGAACCCTGTGGCCTGGCAACATGACTGAGGTTTGATACTGGAAGACTGTGGCCAGGAAACATGATATCGGGTTGATTCTGGAAACTTCTGTCCTGGGAACAAGACTGAGGTTTGATTCTGGAACCCTGTGTCCTGGGAATATGAGAAAGGTTTGTTGCTGGAAGCCTGTTCCCTGGGTACATGACTGAGGTTTGATTCTGGACACCTGTGTCCTGGGAACATGAGTGATGTTTGATTGTTGAAACCTGTGGCCCGCGAACATGACTCAGGTTTGATTCTCGAACCATGTGTCCTGGGAACATGACTGAGGTTTGATTTTGGAAACCTTTGGCCTGGGAAAATGACTGAGGTTTCATTGTGGAAACATGTGGCCTGGGATCATGACTGAGGTTTGATGGTGGAACACTCTGGCCTGGCAAAATGACTGAGGCTTGATTCTGGAACCCTGTGGCCCGGGAACATGAGAACGGTTTGATTCTGGAACCCTGTGGCCTTTAACATGACATCGGTGGATTCTGGAACCCTGTGGCCTGGGAACATGAGAACGGTTTGATTCTGGAACCCTGTGGCCTGGGAACATGAGTGAGGATTGATGGTGGAACCCTGTGGCCTGGCAACATGACTGAGGTTTGATACTGGAAGACTGTGGCCAGGAAACATGATATCGGGTTGATTCTGGAAACTTCTGTCCTGGGAACAAGACTGAGGTTTGATTCTGGAACCCTGTGTCCTGGGAATATGACAAAGGTTTGTTGCTGGAAGCCTGTTCCCTGGGTACATGACTGAGGTTTGATTCTGGACACCTGTGTCCTGGGAACATGAGTGATGTTTGATTGTTGAAACCTGTGGCCTGCGAACATGACTCAGGTTTGATTCTGGAACTATGTGTCCTGGGAATATGACTGAGGTTTGATTCTGGAAACCTTTGGCCTGAGAAAATGACTGAGGTTTCATTGTGGAAACATGTGGCCTGGGATCATGACTGAGGTTTGATGGTGGAACACTCTGGCCTGGAAAATGACTGAGGCTTGATTCTGGAACCCTGTGGCCCGGGAACGTGACTGAGGTTTGATGGCAGAAACCTGTGGCCTGGCAACATGACTGACGTTTGATTCTGGATCCCTGTGGCCTGGGAACATGACTGAGGCGTGATTCTGGAAAACTGTGGCCTGGGAACATGACATCTGTTTAGATTGTGGAATACTGTGCCCCGGGAACCTGACTGAGCCTTGGTTCTGAAACCCTGTGGACTGGGAACATGACTGAGGTTTTATTCTAGAACCCTGTAGCCGGGAAACATAACTGAGGATTGATTCTCGAACCCTGTGGCCTGGGAACATGACATCGGTGGATTCTAGAACCCTGTGGCCTGGGAACATGTCTGAGGTTTGATGGTGGAAACCTGTGGCTTGGCAAAATGACTAAGGTTTGATTCTGGAAGACTGTGGCCAGGAAGCATGATATCTGGTTGATTCTGGAGACTTGTGTCCTGGGAACATGACTGAGGTTTGTTTCTGGAAGCCTGTGCCCTGGGAACATGACTGAGGTTTGATTCTGGACACCTGTATCCTGGGAACATGACTGAGGTTTGATGGTTGAAACCTGTGGCCCGCGCACATGACTCAGGTTTGATTCTGGAACCATGTGTCCTGGGAACATGACTGAGGTTTGATTTTGGAAACCTTTGGCCTGGGAAAATGACTGAGGTTTCATTGTGGAAACATGTGGCCTGGGATCATGACTGAGGTTTGATGGTGGAACACTCTGGCCTGGCAAAATGACTGAGGCTTGATTCTGGAACCCTGTGGCCCGGGAACATGAGAACGGTTTGATTCTGGAACCCTGTGGCCTTTAACATGACATCGGTGGATTCTGGAACCCTGTGGCCTGGGAACATGAGAACGGTTTGATTTTGGAACCCTGTGGCATGGGAACATGAGTGAGGATTGATGGTGGAACCCTGTGGCCTGGCAACATGACTGAGGTTTGATACTGGAAGACTGTGGCCAGGAAACATGATATCGGGTTGATTCTGGAAACTTCTGTCCTGGGAACAAGACTGAGGTTTGATTCTGGAACC
Organism: Balaenoptera physalus; assembly: GCF_965194825.1. Classification (NCBI taxonomy): domain Eukaryota; kingdom Metazoa; phylum Chordata; class Mammalia; order Artiodactyla; family Balaenopteridae; genus Balaenoptera; species Balaenoptera physalus. The sequence continues at coordinate 531,124 of NW_028126308.1, read as the reverse complement.
CTGTGTCCTGGGAATATGACAAAGGTTTGTTGCTGGAAGCCTGCTCCCTGGGTACATGACTGAGGTTTGATTCTGGACACCTGTGTCCTGGGAACATGAGTGATGTTTGATTGTTGAAACCTGTGGCCTGCGAACATGACTCAGCTTTGATTCTGGAACCATGTGTCCTGGGAATATGACTGAGGTTTGATTCTGGAAACCTTTGGCCTGAGAAAATGACTGAGGTTTCATTGTGGAAACATGTGGCCTGGGATCATGACTGAGGTTTGATGGTGGAACACTCTGGCCTGGCAAAATGACTGAGGCTTGATTCTGGAACCCTGTGGCCCGGGAACGTGACTGAGGTTTGATGGCAGAAACCTGTGGCCTGGCAACATGACTGACGTTTGATTCTGGATCCCTGTGGCCTGGGAACATGACTGAGGCGTGATTCTGGAAAACTGTGGCCTGGGAACATGACATCTGTTTAGATTGTGGAATACTGTGCCCCGGGAACCTGACTGAGCCTTGGTTCTGAAACCCTGTGGACTGGGAACATGACTGAGGTTTTATTCTAGAACCCTGTAGCCGGGAAACATAACTGAGGATTGATTCTCGAACCCTGTGGCCTGGGAACATGACATCGGTGGATTCTAGAACCCTGTGGCATGGGAACATGTCTGAGGTTTGATGGTGGAAACCTGTGGCTTGGCAACATGTCTAAGGTTTGATTCTGGAAGACTGTGGCCAGGAAGCATGATATCTGGTTGATTCTGGAGACTTGTGTCCTGGGAACATGACTGAGGTTTGTTTCTGGAAGCCTGTGCCCTGGGAACATGACTGAGGTTTGATTCTGGACACCTGTGTCCTGGGAACATGACTGAGGTTTAATGGTTGAAACCTGTGGCCCGCGCACATGACTCAGGTTTGATTCTGGAACCATGTGTCCTGGGAACATGACTGAGGTTTGATTTTGGAAACCTTTGGCCTGGGAAAATGACTGAGGTTTCATTGTGGAAACATGTGGCCTGGGATCATGACTGAGGTTTGATGGTGGAACACTCTGGCCTGGCAAAATGACTGAGGCTTGATTCTGGAACCCTGTGGCCCGGGAACATGAGAACGGTTTGATTCTGGAACCCTGTGGCCTTTAACATGACATCGGTGGATTCTGGAACCCTGTGGCCTGGGAACATGAGAACGGTTTGATTCTGGAACCCTGTGGCCTGGGAACATGATTGAGGATTGATGGTGGAACCCTGTGGCCTGGCAACATGACTGAGGTTTGATACTGGAAGACTGTGGCCAGGAAACATGATATCGGGTTGATTCTGGAAACTTCTGTCCTGGGAACAAGACTGAGGTTTGATTCTGGAACCCTGTGTCCTGGGAATATGAGAAAGGTTTGTTGCTGGAAGCCTGTTCCCTGGGTACATGACTGAGGTTTGATTCTGGACACCTGTGTCCTGGGAACATGAGTGATGTTTGATGGTTGAAACCTGAGGCCTGCGAACATGACTCAGGTTTGATTCTGGAACCATGTGTCCTGGGAATATGACTGAGGTTTGATTCTGGAAACCTTTGGCCTGAGAAAATGACTGAGGTTTCATTGTGGAAACATGTGGCCTGGGATCATGACTGAAGTTTGATGGTGGAACACTCTGGCCTGGCAAAATGACTGAGGCTTGATTCTGGAACCCTGTGGCCCGGGAACGTGACTGAGGTTTGATGGCAGAAACCTGTGGCCTGGCAACATGACTGACGTTTGATTCTGGATCCCTGTGGCCTGGGAACATGACTGAGGCGTGATTCTGGAAAACTGTTTCCTGGGAACATGACATCTGTTTAGATTGTGGAATACTGTGCCCCGGGAACCTGACTGAGCCTTGGTTCTGAAACCCTGTGGACTGCGAACATGACTGAGGTTTTATTCTAGAACCCTGTAGCCGGGAAACATAACTGAGGATTGATTCTCGAACCCTGTGGCCTGGGAACATGACATCGGTGGATTCTAGAACCCTGTGGCCTGGGAACATGTCTGAGGTTTGATGGTGGAAACCTGTGGCTTGGCAACATGACTAAGGTTTGATTCTGGAAGACTGTGGCCAGGAAGCATGATATCTGGTTGATTCTGGAGACTTGTGTCCTGGGAACATGACTGAGGTTTGTTTCTGGAAGCCTGTGCCCTGGGACCATGACTGAGGTTTGATTCTGGACACCTGTGTCCTGGGAACATGACTGAGGTTTGATGGTTGAAACCTGTGGCCCGCGCACATGACTCAGGTTTGATTCTGGAACCATGTGGCCTGGGAACATGACTGAGGCGTGATTCTGGAAAACTGTGGCCTGGGAACATGACATCTGTTTAGATTGTGGAATACTGTGCCCCGGGAACCTGACTGAGCCTTGGTTCTGAAACCCTGTGGACTGGGAACATGACTGAGGTTTTATTCTGGAACCCTGTAGCCTGGGAACATAACTGAGGATTGATTCTGGAACCTTGTGGCCTGGGAACATGATACCGGTGGATTCTGGAACCCTGGGGACTGGGCATGTGACATCTGTTTAGATTGTGGAATACTGTGCCACGGGAAGCTGACTGAGCCTTGGTTCTGGAACCCTGTGGATTGGGAACATGACTGAGGATTTATTCTAGAACCCTGTAGCCTGGAAACATAAATGAGGATTGATTCTCGAACCCTGTGGCCTGGGAACATGACATCGGTGGATTCTAGAACCCTGTGGCCTGGGAACATGTCTGAGGTTTGATGGTGGAAACCTGTGGCTTGGCAACATGACTAAGGTTTGATTCTGGAAGACTGTGGCCAGGAAGCATGATATCTGGTTGATTCTGGAAACTTGTGTCCTGGGAACATGACTGAGGTTTGTTTCTGGAAGCCTGTGCCCTGGGAACATGAATGAGGTTTGATTCTGGACACCTGTGTCCTGGGAACATGACTGAGGTTTGATGGTTGAAACCTGTGGCCCGCGCACATGACTCAGGTTTGATTCTGGAACCATGTGTCCTGGGAACATGACTGAGGTTTGATTTTGGAAACCTTTGGCCTGGGAAAATGACTGAGGTTTCATTGTGGAAACATGTGGCCTGGGATCATGACTGAGGTTTGATGGTGGAAAACTCTGGCCTGGCAAAATGACTGAGGCTTGATTCTGGAACCCTGTGGCCCGGGAACATGAGAACGGTTTGATTCTGGAACCCTGTGGCCTTTAACATGACATCGGTGGATTCTGGAACCCTGTGGCCTGGGAACATGAGAACGGTTTGATTCTGGAACCCTGTGGCCTGGGAACATGAGTGAGGATTGATGGTGGAACCCTGTGGCCTGGCAACATGACTGAGGTTTGATACTGGAAGACTGTGGCCAGGAAACATGATATCGGGTTGATTCTGGAAACTTCTGTCCTGGGAACAAGACTGAGGTTTGATTCTGGAACCCTGTGTCCTGGGAATATGACAAAGGTTTGTTGCTGGAAGCCTGTTCCCTGGGTACATGACTGAGGTTTGATTCTGGACACCTGTGTCCTGGGAACATGAGTGATGTTTGATTGTTGAAACCTGTGGCCTGCGAACATGACTCAGGTTTGATTCTGGAACCATGTGTCCTGGGAATATGACTGAGGTTTGATTTTGGAAACCTTTGGCCTGAGAAAATGACTGAGGTTTCATTGTGGAAACATGTGGCCTGGGATCATGACTGAGGTTTGATGGTGGAACACTCTGGCCTGGCAAAATGACTGAGGCTTGATTCTGGAACCCTGTGGCCCGGGAACGTGACTGAGGTTTGATGGCAGAAACCTGTGGCCTGGCAACATGACTGAAGTTTGATTCTGGATCCCTGTGGCCTGGGAACATGACTGAGGCGTGATTCTGGAAAACTGTGGCCTGGGAACATGACATCTGTTTAGATTGTGGAATACTGTGCCCCGGGAACCTGACTGAGCCTTGGTTCTGAAACCCTGTGGACTGGGAACATGACTGAGGTTTTATTCTGGAACCCTGTAGCCTGGGAACATAACTGAGGATTGATTCTGGAACCCTGTGGCCTGGGAACATGATACCGGTGGATTCTGGAACCCTGGGGACTGGGCATGTGACATCTGTTTAGATTGTGGAATACTGTGCCCCGGGAACCTGACTGAGCCTTGGTTCTGGAACCCTGTGGATTGGGAACATGACTGAGGTTTTATTCTAAAACCCTGTAGCCTGGAAACATAAGTGAGGATTGATTCTCGAACCCTGTGGCTGGGAACATGACATCGGTGGATTCTAGAACCCTGTGGCCTGGGAACATGTCTGAGGTTTGATGGTGGAAACCTGTGGCTTGGCAACATGACTAAGGTTTGATTCTGGAAGACTGTGGCCAGGAAGCATGATATCTGGTTGATTCTGGAAACTTGTGTCCTGGGAACATGACTGAGGTTTGTTTCTGGAAGCCTGTGCCCTGGGAACATGACTGAGGTTTGATTCTGGACACCTGTGTCCTGGGAACATGACTGAGGTTTGATGGTTGAAACCTGTGGCCCGCGAACATGACTCAGGTTTGATTCTGGAACCATGTGTCCTGGGAACATGACTGAGGTTTGATTTTGGAAACCTTTGGCCTGGGAAAATGACTGAGGTTTCATTGTGGAAACATGTGGCCTGGGATCATGACTGAGGTTTGATGGTGGAACACTAGGGCCTGGCAAAATGACTGAGGCTTGATTCTGGAACCCTGTGGCCCGGGAACGTGACTGAGGTTTGATGGCAGAAACCTGTGGCCTGGCAACATGACTGACGTTTGATTCTGGATCCCTGTGGCCTGGGAACATGACTGAGGCGTGATTCTGGAAAACTGTGGCCTGGGAACATGACATCTGTTTAGATTGTGGAATACTGTGCCCCGGGAACCTGACTGAGCCTTGGTTCTGAAACCCTGTGGACTGGGAGCATGACTGAGGTTTTATTCTGGAACCCTGTAGCCTGGGAACATAACTGAGGATTGATTCTGGAACCCTGTGGCCTGGGAACATGATACCGGTGGATTCTGGAACCCTGGGGACTGGGCATGTGACATCTGTTTAGATTGTGGAATACTGTGCCCCTGGAACTTGACTGAGCCTTGGTTCTGGAACCCTGTGGATTGGGAACATGACTGAGGTTTTATTCTAGAACCCTGTAGCCTGGAAACATAACTGAGGATTGATTCTCGAACCCTGTGGCCTGGGAACATGACATCGGTGGATTCTAGAACCCTGTGGCCTGGGAACATGTCTGAGGTTTGATGGTGGAAACCTGTGGCTTGGCAACATGACTATGGTTTGATTCTAGAAGACTGTGGCCAGGAAGCATGATATCTGGTTGATTCTGGAAACTTGTGTCCTGGGAACATGACTGAGGTTTGTTTCTGGAAGCCTGTGCCCAGGGAACATGACTGAGGTTTGATTCTGGACACCTGTGTCCTGGGAACATGACTGAGGTTTGATGGTTGAAACCTGTGGCCCGCGAACATGACTCAGGTTTGATTCTGGAACCATGTGTCCTGGGAACATGACTGAGGTTTGATTTTGGAAACCTTTGGCCTGGGAAAATGACTGAGGTTTCATTGTGGAAACATGTGGCCTGGGATCATGACTGAGGTTTTAATGGTGGAACACTCTGGCCTGGCAAAATGACTGAGGCTTGATTCTGGAACCCTGTGGCCCGGGAACATGAGAACGGTTTGATTCTGGAACCCTGTGGCCTTTAACATGACATCGGTGGATTCTGGAACCCTGTGGCCTGGGAACATGAGTGAGGACTGATGGTGGAACCCTGTGGCCTGGCAACATGACTGAGGTTTGATACTGGAAGACTGTGGCCAGGAAACATGATATCGGGTTGATTCTGGAAACTTCTGTCCTGCGAACATGACTCAGGTTTGATTCTGGAACCATGTGTCCTGGGAATATGACTGAGGTTTGATTCTGGAAACCTTTGGCCTGAGAAAATGACTGAGGTTTCATTGCGGAAACATGTGGCCTGGGATCATGACTGAGGTTTGATTGTGGAACACTCTGGCCTGGCAAAATGACTGAGGCTTGATTCTGGAACCCTGTGGCCCGGGAACGTGACTGAGGTTTGATGGCAGAAACCTGTGGCCTAGCAACATGACTGACGTTTGATTCTGGATCCCTGTGGCCTGGGAACATGACTGAGGCGTGATTCTGGAAAACTGTGGCCTGGGAACATGACATCTGTTTAGATTGTGGAATACTGTGCCCCGGGAACCTGACTGAGCCTTGGTTCTGAAACCCTGTGGACTGGGAACATGACTGAGGTTTTATTCTGGAACCCTGTAGCCTGGGAACATAACTGAGGATTGATTCTGGAACCCTGTGGCCTGGGAACATGATACCGGTGGATTCTGGAACCCTGGGTACTGGGCATGTGACATCTGTTTAGATTGTGGAATACTGTGCCCCGGGAACCTGACTGAGCCTTGGTTCTGGAACCCTGTGGATTGGGAACATGACTGAGGTTTTATTCTAGAACCCTGTAAGCTGGAAACATAACTGAGGATTGATTCTCGAACCCTGTGGCCTGGGAACATGACATCGGTGGATTCTAGAACCCTGTGGCCTGGGAACATGTCTGAGGTTTGATGCTGGAAACCTGTGGCTTGGCAACATGACTAAGGTTTGATTCTGGAAGACTGTGGCCAGGAAGCATGATATCTGGTTGATTCTGGAAACTTGTGTCCTGGGAACATGACTGAGGTTTGTTTCTGGAAGCCTGTGCCCTGGGAACATGACTGAGGTTTGATTCTGGACACCTGTGTCCTGGGAACATGACTGAGGTTTGATGGTTGAAACCTGTGGCCTGCGCACATGACTCAGGTTTGATTCTGGAACCATGTGTCCTGGGAACATGACTGAGGTTTGATTTTGGAAACCTTTGGCCTGGGAGAATGACTGAGGTTTCATTGTGGAAACATGTGACCTGGGATCATGACTGAGGTTTGATGGTGGAACACTCTGGCCTGGCCAAATGACTGAGGCTTGATTCTGGAACCCTGTGGCCCGGGAATATGAGAACGGTTTGATTCTGGAACCCTGTGGCCTTTAACATGACATCGGTGGATTCTGGAACCCTGTGGCCTGGGAACATGAGAACGGTTTGATTCTGGAACCCTGTGGTCTGGGAACATGAGTGAGTATTGATGGTGGAACCCTGTGGCCTGGCAACATGACTGAGGTTTGATACTGGAAGACTGTGGCCAGGAAACATGATATCGGGTTGATTCTGGAAACTTCTGTCCTGGGAACAAGACTGAGGTTTGATTCTGGAACCCTGTGTCCTGGGAATATGAGAAAGGTTTGTTGCTGGAAGCCTGTTCCCTGGGTACATGACTGAGGTTTGATTCTGGACACCTGTGTCCTGGGAACATGAGTGATGTTTGATTGTTGAAACCTGTGGCCCGCGAACATGACTCAGGTTTGATTCTCGAACCATGTGTCCTGGGAACATGACTGAGGTTTGATTTTGGAAACCTTTGGCCTGGGAAAATGACTGAGGTTTCATTGTGGAGACATGTGGCCTGGGATCATGACTGAGGTTTGATGGTGGGACACTCTGGCCTGGCAAAATGACTGAGGCTTGATTCTGGAACCCTGTGGCCCGGGAACGTGACTGAGGTTTGATGGCAGAAACCTGTGGCCTGGCAACATGACTGACGTTTGATTCTGGATCCCTGTGGCCTGGGAACATGACCGAGGCGTGATTCTGGAAAACTGTGGCCTGGGAACATGACATCTGTTTAGATTGTGGAATACTGTGCCCCGGGAACCTGACTGAGCCTTGGTTCTGAAACCCTGTGGACTGGGAACATGACTGAGGTTTTATTCTGGAACCCTGTAGCCTGGGAACATAACTGAGGATTGATTCTGGAACCCTGTGGCCTGGGAACATGATACCGGTGGATTCTGGAACCCTGGGGACTGGGCATGTGACATCTGTTTAGATTGTGGAATACTGTGCCCCGGGAACCTGACTGAGCCTTGGTTCTGGAACCCTGTGGATTGGGAACATGACTGAGGTTTTATTCTAGAACCCTGTAGCCTGGAAACATAACTGAGGATTGGTTCTCGAACCCTGTGGCCTGGGAACATGACATCGGTGGATTCTAGAACCCTGTGGCCTGGGAACATGTCTGAGGTTTGATGGTGGAAACCTGTGGCTTGGCAACATGACTAAGGTTTGATTCTAGAAGACTGTGGCCAGGAAGCATGATATCTGGTTGATTCTGGAAACTTGTGTCCTGGGAACATGACTGAGGTTTGTTTCTGGAAGCCTGTGCCCTGGGAACATGACTGAGGTTTGATTCTGGACACCTGTGTCCTGGGAACATGACTGAGGTTTGATGGTTGAAACCTGTGGCCCGCGAACATGACTCAGGTTTGATTCTGGAACCATGTGTCCTGGGAACATGACTGAGGTTTGATTTTGGAAACCTTTGGCCTGGGAAAATGACTGAGGTTTCATTGTGGAAACATGTGGCCTGGGATCATGACTGAGGTTTGATGGTGGAACACTCTGGCCTGGCAAAATGACTGAGGCTTGATTCTGGAACCCTGTGGCCCGGGAACATGAGAACGGTTTGATTCTGGAACCCTGTGGCCTTTAACATGACATCGGTGGATTCTGGAACCCTGTGGCCTGGGAACATGAGAACGGTTTGATTCTGGAACCCTGTGGCCTGGGAACATGAGTGAGGATTGATGTTGGAACCCTGTGGCCTGGCAACATGACTGAGGTTTGATACTGGAAGACTGTGGCCAGGAAACATGATATCGGGTTGATTCTGGAAACTTCTGTCCTGGGAACAAGACTGAGGTTTGATTCTGGAACCCTGTGTCCTGGGAATATGACAAAGGTTTGTTGCTGGAAGCCTGTTCCCTGGGTACATGACTGAGGTTTGATTCTGGACACCTGTGTCCTGGGAACATGAGTGATGTTTGATTGTTGAAACCTGTGGCCTGCGAACATGACTCAGGTTTGATTCTGGAACCATGTGTCCTGGGAATATGACTGAGGTTTGATTCTGGAAACCTTTGGCCTGAGAAAAAGACTGAGGTTTCATTGTGGAAACATGTGGCCTGGGATCATGACTGAGGTTTCGTGGTGGGACACTCTGGCCTGGCAAAATGACTGAGGCTTGATTCTGGAACCCTGCGGCCCGGGAACGTGACTGAGGTTTGATGGCAGAAACCTGTGGCCTGGCAACATGACTGACGTTTGATTCTGGATCCCTGTGGCCTGGGAACATGACTGAGGCGTGATTCTGGAAAACTGTGGCCTGGGAACATGACATCTGTTTAGATTGTGGAATACTGTGCCCCGGGAACCTGACTGAGCCTTGGTTCTGAAACCCTGTGGACTGGGAACATGACTGAGGTTTTATTCTGGAACCCTGTAGCCTGGGAACATAACTGAGGATTGATTCTGGAACCCTGTGGCCTGGGAACATGATACCGGTGGATTCTGGAACCCTGGGGACTGGGCATGTGACATCTGTTTAGATTGTGGAATACTGTGCCCGGGAACCTGACTGAGCCTTGGTTCTGGAACCCTGTGGATTGGGAACATGACTGAGGTTTTATTCTAGAACCCTGTAGCCTGGAAACATAACTGAGGATTGATTCTCGAACCCTGTGGCCTGGGAACATGACATCGGTGGATTCTAGAACCCTGTGGCCTGGGAACATGTCTGAGGTTTGATGGTGGAAACCTGTGGCTTGGCAACATGACTAAGGTTTGATTCTAGAAGACTGAGGCCAGGAAGCATGATATCTGGTTGATTCTGGAAACTTGTGTCCTGGGAACATGACTGAGGTTTGTTTCTGGAAGCCTGTGCCCTGGGAACATGACTGAGGTTTGATTCTGGACACCTGTGTCCTGGGAACATGACTGAGGTTTGATGGTTGAAACCTGTGGCCCGCGCACATGACTCAGGTTTGATTCTGGAACCATGTGTCCTGGGAACATGACTGAGGTTTGATTTTGGAAACCTTTGGCCTGGGAAAATGACTGAGGTTTCATTGTGGAAACATGTGGCCTGGGATCATGACTGAGGTTTGATGGTGGAACACTCTGGCCTGGCAAAATGACTGAGGCTTGATTCTGGAACCCTGTGGCCCGGGAACGTGACTGAGGTTTGATGGCAGAAACCTGTGGCCTGGCAACATGACTGACGTTTGATTCTGGATCCCTGTGGCCTGGGAACATGACTGAGGCGTGATTCTGGAAAACTGTGGCCTGGGAACATGACATCTGTTTAGATTGTGGAATACTGTGCCCCGGGAACCTGACTGAGCCTTGGTTCTGAAACCCTGTGGACTGGGAACATGACTGAGGATTTATTCTGGAACCCTGTAGCCTGGGAACATAACTGAGGATTGATTCTGGAACCTTGTGGCCTGGGAACATGATACCGGTGGATTCTGGAACCCTGGGGACTGGGCATGTGACATCTGTTTAGATTGTGGAATACTGTGCCCCGGGAACCTGACTGAGCCTTGGTTCTGAAACCCTGTGGATTGGGAACATGACTGAGGATTTATTCTGGAACCCTGTAGCCTGGGAACATAACTGAGGATTGATTCTGGAACCCTGTGGCCTGGGAACATGATACCGGTGGATTCTGGTACCCTGGGGACTGGGCATGTGACATCTGTTTAGATTGTGGAATACTGTGCCCCGGGAACCTGACTGAGCCTTGGTTCTGGAACCCTGTGGATTGGGAACATGACTGAGATTTTATTCTAGAACCCTGTAGCCTGGAAACATAACTGAGGATTGATTCTCGAACCCTGTGGCCTGGGAACATGACATCGGTGGATTCTAGAACCCTGTGGCCTGGGAACATGTCTGAGGTTTGATGGTGGAAACCTGTGGCTTGGCAACATGACTAAGGTTTGATTCTGGAAGACTGTGGCCAGGAAGCATGATATCTGGTTGATTCTGGAAACTTGTGTCCTGGGAACATGACTGAGGTTTGTTCCTGGAAGCCTGTGCCCTGGGAACATGACTGAGGTTTGATTCTGGACACCTGTGTCCTGGGAACATGACTGAGGTTTGATGGTTGAAACCTGTGGCCCGCGCACATGACTCAGGTTTGATTCTGGAACCATGTGTCCTGGGAACATGACTGAGGTTTGATTTTGGAAACCTTTGGCCTGGGAGAATGACTGAGCTTTCATTGTGGAAACATGTGGCCTTGGATCATGACTGAGGTTTGATGGTGGAACGCTCTGGCCTGGCAAAATGACTGAGGCTTGATTCTGGAACCCTGTGGCCCGGGAACGTGACTGAGGTTTGATGGCAGAAATCTGTGGCCTGGCAACATGACTGACGTTTGATTCTGGAGCCCTGTGGCCTGGGAACATGACTGAGGCGTAATTCTAGAAAACTGTGGCCTGGGAACATGACATCTGTTTAGATTGTGGAATACTGTGCCCCGGGAACCTGACTGAGCCTTGGTTCTGAAACCCTGTGGACTGGGAACATGACTGAGGATTTATTCTGGAACCCTGTAGCCTGGGCATATAACTGAGGATTGATTCTGGAACCTTGTGGCCTGGGAACATGATACCGGTGGATTCTGGAACCCTGGGGAATGGGCATGTGACATCTGTTTAGATTGTGGAATACTGTGCCCCGGGAACCTGACGGAGCCTTGGTTCTGAAACCCTGTGGACTGGGAACATGACTGAGGATTTATTCTGGAACCCTGTAGCCTGGGAACATAACTGAGGATTGATTCTGGAACCCTGTGGCCTGGGAACATGATACCGGTGGATTCTGGAACACTGGGGACTGGGCATGTGACATCTGTTTAGATTGTGGAATACTGTGCCCCTGGAACCTGACTGAGCCTTGGTTCTGGAACCCTGTGGATTGGGAACATGACTGAGGTATTATTCTAGAACCCTGTAGCCTGGAAACATAACTGAGGATTGATTCTCGAACCCTGTGGCCTGGGAACATGACATCGGTGGATTCTAGAACCCTGTGGCCTGGAAACATGTCTGAGGTTTGATGGTGGAAACCTGTGGCTTGGCAACATGACTAAGGTTTGATTCTGGAAGACTGTGGCCAGGAAGCATGATATCTGGTTGATTCTGGAAACTTGTGCCCTGGGAACATGACTGAGGTTTGTTCCTGGAAGCCTGTGCCCTGGGAACATGACTGAGGTTTGTTCCTGGAAGCCTGTGCCCTGGGAACATGACTGAGGTTTGATTCTGGACACCTGTGTCCTGGGAACATGACTGAGGTTTGATGGTTGAAACCTGTGGCCCGCGCACATGACTCAGGTTTGATTCTGGAACCATGTGTCCTGGGAACATGACTGAGGTTTGATTTTGGAAACCTTTGGCCTGGGAGAATGACTGAGGTTTCATTGTGGAAACATGTGGCCTGGGATCATGACTGAGGTTTGATGGTGGAACACTCTGGCCTGGCAAAATGACTGAGGCTTGATTCTGGAACCCTGTGGCCCGGGAACATGAGAACGGTTTGATTCTGGAACCCTGTGGCCTGGGAACATGAGTGAGGATTGATGGTGGAACCCTGTGGCCTGGCAACATGACTAAGGTTTGATTCTGGAAGACTGTGGCCAGGAAGCATGATATCTGGTTGATTCTGGAAACTTGTGTCCTGGGAACATGACTGAGGTTTGTTTCTGGAAGCCTGTGCCCTGGGAACATGACTGAGGTTTGATTCTGGACACCTGTGTCCTGGGAACATGACTGAGGTTTGATGGTTGAAACCTGTGGCCTGCGCACATGACTCAGGTTTGATTCTGGAACCATGTGTCCTGGGAACATGACTGAGGTTTGATTTTGGAAACCTTTGGCCTGGGAGAATGACTGAGGTTTCATTGTGGAAACATGTGACCTGGGATCATGACTGAGGTTTGATGGTGGAACACTCTGGCCTGGCCAAATGACTGAGGCTTGATTCTGGAACCCTGTGGCCCGGGAATATGAGAACGGTTTGATTCTGGAACCCTGTGGCCTTTAACATGACATCGGTGGATTCTGGAACCCTGTGGCCTGGGAACATGAGAACGGTTTGATTCTGGAACCCTGTGGTCTGGGAACATGAGTGAGTATTGATGGTGGAACCCTGTGGCCTGGCAACATGACTGAGGTTTGATACTGGAAGACTGTGGCCAGGAAACATGATATCGGGTTGATTCTGGAAACTTCTGTCCTGGGAACAAGACTGAGGTTTGATTCTGGAACCCTGTGTCCTGGGAATATGAGAAAGGTTTGTTGCTGGAAGCCTGTTCCCTGGGTACATGACTGAGGTTTGATTCTGGACACCTGTGTCCTGGGAACATGAGTGATGTTTGATTGTTGAAACCTGTGGCCCGCGAACATGACTCAGGTTTGATTCTCGAACCATGTGTCCTGGGAACATGACTGAGGTTTGATTTTGGAAACCTTTGGCCTGGGAAAATGACTGAGGTTTCATTGTGGAGACATGTGGCCTGGGATCATGACTGAGGTTTGATGGTGGGACACTCTGGCCTGGCAAAATGACTGAGGCTTGATTCTGGAACCCTGTGGCCCGGGAACGTGACTGAGGTTTGATGGCAGAAACCTGTGGCCTGGCAACATGACTGACGTTTGATTCTGGATCCCTGTGGCCTGGGAACATGACCGAGGCGTGATTCTGGAAAACTGTGGCCTGGGAACATGACATCTGTTTAGATTGTGGAATACTGTGCCCCGGGAACCTGACTGAGCCTTGGTTCTGAAACCCTGTGGACTGGGAACATGACTGAGGTTTTATTCTGGAACCCTGTAGCCTGGGAACATAACTGAGGATTGATTCTGGAACCCTGTGGCCTGGGAACATGATACCGGTGGATTCTGGAACCCTGGGGACTGGGCATGTGACATCTGTTTAGATTGTGGAATACTGTGACCCGGGAACCTGACTGAGCCTTGGTTCTGGAACCCTGTGGATTGGGAACATGACTGAGGTTTTATTCTAGAACCCTGTAGCCTGGAAACATAACTGAGGATTGGTTCTCGAACCCTGTGGCCTGGGAACATGACATCGGTGGATTCTAGAACCCTGTGGCCTGGGAACATGTCTGAGGTTTGATGGTGGAAACCTGTGGCTTGGCAACATGACTAAGGTTTGATTCTAGAAGACTGTGGCCAGGAAGCATGATATCTGGTTGATTCTGGAAACTTGTGTCCTGGGAACATGACTGAGGTTTGTTTCTGGAAGCCTGTGCCCTGGGAACATGACTGAGGTTTGATTCTGGACACCTGTGTCCTGGGAACATGACTGAGGTTTGATGGTTGAAACCTGTGGCCCGCGCACATGACTCAGGTTTGATTCTGGAACCATGTGTCCTGGGAACATGACTGAGGTTTGATTTTGGAAACCTTTGGCCTGGGAAAATGACTGAGGTTTCATTGTGGAAACATGTGGCCTGGGATCATGACTGAGGTTTGATGGTGGAACACTCTGGCCTGGCAAAATGACTGAGGCTTGATTCTGGAACCCTGTGGCCCGGGAACATGAGAACGGTTTGATTCTGGAACCCTGTGGCCTTTAACATGACATCGGTGGATTCTGGAACCCTGTGGCCTGGGAACATGAGAACGGTTTGATTCTGGAACCCTGTGGCCTGGGAACATGAGTGAGGATTGATGGTGGAACCCTGTGGCCTGGCAACATGACTGAGGTTTGATACTGGAAGACTGTGGCCAGGAAACATGATATCGGGTTGATTCTGGAAACTTCTGTCCTGGGAAAAAGACTGAGGTTTGATTCTGGAACCCTGTGTCCTGGGAATATGACAAAGGTTTGTTGCTGGAAGCCTGTTCCCTGGGTACATGACTGAGGTTTGATTCTGGACACCTGTGTCCTGGGAACATGAGTGATGTTTGATTGTTGAAACCTGTGGCCTGCGAACATGACTCAGGTTTGATTCTGGAACCATGTGTCCTGGGAATATGACTGAGGTTTGATTCTGGAAACCTTTGGCCTGAGAAAAAGACTGAGGTTTCATTGTGGAAACATGTGGCCTGGGATCATGACTGAGGTTTGATGGTGGGACACTCTGGCCTGGCAAAATGACTGAGGCTTGATTCTGGAACCCTGCGGCCCGGGAACGTGACTGAGGTTTGATGGCAGAAACCTGTGGCCTGGCAACATGACTGACGTTTGATTCTGGATCCCTGTGGCCTGGGAACATGACTGAGGCGTGATTCTGGAAAACTGTGGCCTGGGAACATGACATCTGTTTAGATTGTGGAATACTGTGCCCCGGGAACCTGACTGAGCCTTGATTCTGAAACCCTGTGGACTGGGAACATGACTGAGGTTTTATTCTGGAACCCTGTAGCCTGGGAACATAACTGAGGATTGATCCTTGAACCCTGTGGTCTGGGAACATGATACCGGTGGATTCTGGAACCCTGGGGACTGGGCATGTGACATCTGTTTAGATTGTGGAATACTGTGCCCCGGGAACCTGAGTGAGCCTTGGTTCTGGAACCCTGTGGATTGGGAACATGACTGAGGTTTTATTCTAGAACCCTGTAGCCTGGAAACATAACTGAGGATTGATTCTCGAACCCTGTGGCCTGGGAACATGACATCGGTGGATTCTAGAACCCTGTGGCCTGGGAACATGTCTGAGGTTTGATGGTGGAAACCTGTGGCTTGGCAACATGACTAAGGTTTGATTCTGGAAGACTGTGGCCAGGAAGCATGATATCTGGTTGATTCTGGAAACTTGTGTCCTGGGAACATGACTGAGGTTTGTTTCTGGAAGCCTGTGCCCTGGGAACATGACTGAGGTTTGATTCTGGACACCTGTGTCCTGGGAACATGACTGAGGTTTGATGGTTGAAACCTGTGGCCCGCGCACATGACTCAGGTTTGATTCTGGAACCATGTGTCCTGGGAACATGACTGAGGTTTGATTTTGGAAACCTTTGGCCTGGGAAAATGACTGAGGTTTCATTGTGGAAACATGTGGCCTGGGATCATGACTGAGGTTTGATGGTGGAACACTCTGGCCTGGCAAAATGACTGAGGCTTGATTCTGGAACCCTGTGGCCCGGGAACGTGACTGAGGTTTGATGGCAGAAACCTGTGGCCTGGCAACATGACTGACGTTTGATTCTGGATCCCTGTGGCCTGGGAACATGACTGAGGCGTGATTCTGGAAAACTGTGGCCTGGGAACATGACATCTGTTTAGATTGTGGAATACTGTGCCCCGGGAACCTGACTGAGCCTTGGTTCTGAAACCCTGTGGACTGGGAGCATGACTGAGGTTTTATTCTGGAACCCTGTAGCCTGGGAACATAACTGAGGATTGATTCTGGAACCCTGTGGCCTGGGAACATGATACCGGTGGATTCTGGAACCCTGGGGACTGGGCATGTGACATCTGTTTAGATTGTGGAATACTGTGCCCCTGGAACTTGACTGAGCCTTGGTTCTGGAACCCTGTGGATTGGGAACATGACTGAGGTTTTATTCTAGAACCCTGTAGCCTGGAAACATAACTGAGGATTGATTCTCGAACCCTGTGGCCTGGGAACATGACATCGGTGGATTCTAGAACCCTGTGGCCTGGGAACATGTCTGAGGTTTGATGGTGGAAACATGTGGCTTGGCAACATGACTATGGTTTGATTCTAGAAGACTGTGGCCAGGAAGCATGATATCTGGTTGATTCTGGAAACTTGTGTCCTGGGAACATGACTGAGGTTTGTTTCTGGAAACCTGTGCCCAGGGAACATGACTGAGGTTTGATTCTGGACACCTGTGTCCTGGGAACATGACTGAGGTTTGATGGTTGAAACCTGTGGCCCGCGAACATGACTCAGGTTTGATTCTGGAACCATGTGTCCTGGGAACATGACTGAGGTTTGATTTTGGAAACCTTTGGCCTGGGAAAATGACTGAGGTTTCATTGTGGAAACATGTGGCCTGGGATCATGACTGAGGTTTTAATGGTGGAACACTCTGGCCTGGCAAAATGACTGAGGCTTGATTCTGGAACCCTGTGGCCCGGGAACATGAGAACGGTTTGATTCTGGAACCCTGTGGCCTTTAACATGACATCGGTGGATTCTGGAACCCTGTGGCCTGGGAACATGAGTGAGGACTGATGGTGGAACCCTGTGGCCTGGCAACATGACTGAGGTTTGATACTGGAAGACTGTGGCCAGGAAACATGATATCGGGTTGATTCTGGAAACTTCTGTCCTGCGAACATGACTCAGGTTTGATTCTGGAACCATGTGTCCTGGGAATATGACTGAGGTTTGATTCTGGAAACCTTTGGCCTGAGAAAATGACTGAGGTTTCATTGCGGAAACATGTGGCCTGGGATCATGACTGAGGTTTGATTGTGGAACACTCTGGCCTGGCAAAATGACTGAGGCTTGATTCTGGAACCCTGTGGCCCGGGAACGTGACTGAGGTTTGATGGCAGAAACCTGTGGCCTAGCAACATGACTGACGTTTGATTCTGGATCCCTGTGGCCTGGGAACATGACTGAGGCGTGATTCTGGAAAACTGTGGCCTGGGAACATGACATCTGTTTAGATTGTGGAATACTGTGCCCCGGGAACCTGACTGAGCCTTGGTTCTGAAACCCTGTGGACTGGGAACATGACTGAGGTTTTATTCTGGAACCCTGTAGCCTGGGAACATAACTGAGGATTGATTCTGGAACCCTGTGGCCTGGGAACATGATACCGGTGGATTCTGGAACCCTGGGTACTGGGCATGTGACATCTGTTTAGATTGTGGAATACTGTGCCCCGGGAACCTGACTGAGCCTTGGTTCTGGAACCCTGTGGATTGGGAACATGACTGAGGTTTTATTCTAGAACCCTGTAAGCTGGAAACATAACTGAGGATTGATTCTCGAACCCTGTGGCCTGGGAACATGACATCGGTGGATTCTAGAACCCTGTGGCCTGGGAACATGTCTGAGGTTTGATGCTGGAAACCTGTGGCTTGGCAACATGACTAAGGTTTGATTCTGGAAGACTGTGGCCAGGAAGCATGATATCTGGTTGATTCTGGAAACTTGTGTCCTGGGAACATGACTGAGGTTTGTTTCTGGAAGCCTGTGCCCTGGGAACATGACTGAGGTTTGATTCTGGACACCTGTGTCCTGGGAACATGACAGGTTTGATGGTTGAAACCTGTGGCCTGCGCACATGACTCAGGTTTGATTCTGGAACCATGTGTCCTGGGAACATGACTGAGGTTTGATTTTGGAAACCTTTGGCCTGGGAGAATGACTGAGGTTTCATTGTGGAAACATGTGACCTGGGATCATGACTGAGGTTTGATGGTGGAACACTCTGGCCTGGCCAAATGACTGAGGCTTGATTCTGGAACCCTGTGGCCCGGGAATATGAGAACGGTTTGATTCTGGAACCCTGTGGCCTTTAACATGACATCGGTGGATTCTGGAACCCTGTGGCCTGGGAACATGAGAACGGTTTGATTCTGGAACCCTGTGGTCTGGGAACATGAGTGAGTATTGATGGTGGAACCCTGTGGCCTGGCAACATGACTGAGGTTTGATACTGGAAGACTGTGGCCAGGAAACATGATATCGGGTTGATTCTGGAAACTTCTGTCCTGGGAACAAGACTGAGGTTTGATTCTGGAACCCTGTGTCCTGGGAATATGAGAAAGGTTTGTTGCTGGAAGCCTGTTCCCTGGGTACATGACTGAGGTTTGATTCTGGACACCTGTGTCCTGGGAACATGAGTGATGTTTGATTGTTGAAACCTGTGGCCCGCGAACATGACTCAGGTTTGATTCTCGAACCATGTGTCCTGGGAACATGACTGAGGTTTGATTTTGGAAACCTTTGGCCTGGGAAAATGACTGAGGTTTCATTGTGGAGACATGTGGCCTGGGATCATGACTGAGGTTTGATGGTGGGACACTCTGGCCTGGCAAAATGACTGAGGCTTGATTCTGGAACCCTGTGGCCCGGGAACGTGACTGAGGTTTGATGGCAGAAACCTGTGGCCTGGCAACATGACTGACGTTTGATTCTGGATCCCTGTGGCCTGGGAACATGACCGAGGCGTGATTCTGGAAAACTGTGGCCTGGGAACATGACATCTGTTTAGATTGTGGAATACTGTGCCCCGGGAACCTGACTGAGCCTTGGTTCTGAAACCCTGTGGACTGGGAACATGACTGAGGTTTTATTCTGGAACCCTGTAGCCTGGGAACATAACTGAGGATTGATTCTGGAACCCTGTGGCCTGGGAACATGATACCGGTGGATTCTGGAACCCTGGGGACTGGGCATGTGACATCTGTTTAGATTGTGGAATACTGTGCCCCGGGAACCTGACTGAGCCTTGGTTCTGGAACCCTGTGGATTGGGAACATGACTGAGGTTTTATTCTAGAACCCTGTAGCCTGGAAACATAACTGAGGATTGGTTCTCGAACCCTGTGGCCTGGGAACATGACATCGGTGGATTCTAGAACCCTGTGGCCTGGGAACATGTCTGAGGTTTGATGGTGGAAACCTGTGGCTTGGCAACATGACTAAGGTTTGATTCTAGAAGACTGTGGCCAGGAAGCATGATATCTGGTTGATTCTGGAAACTTGTGTCCTGGGAACATGACTGAGGTTTGTTTCTGGAAGCCTGTGCCCTGGGAACATGACTGAGGTTTGATTCTGGACACCTGTGTCCTGGGAACATGACTGAGGTTTGATGGTTGAAACCTGTGGCCCGCGAACATGACTCAGGTTTGATTCTGGAACCATGTGTCCTGGGAACATGACTGAGGTTTGATTTTGGAAACCTTTGGCCTGGGAAAATGACTGAGGTTTCATTGTGGAAACATGTGGCCTGGGATCATGACTGAGGTTTGATGGTGGAACACTCTGGCCTGGCAAAATGACTGAGGCTTGATTCTGGAACCCTGTGGCCCGGGAACATGAGAACGGTTTGATTCTGGAACCCTGTGGCCTTTAACATGACATCGGTGGATTCTGGAACCCTGTGGCCTGGGAACATGAGAACGGTTTGATTCTGGAACCCTGTGGCCTGGGAACATGAGTGAGGATTGATGGTGGAACCCTGTGGCCTGGCAACATGACTGAGGTTTGATACTGGAAGACTGTGGCCAGGAAACATGATATCGGGTTGATTCTGGAAACTTCTGTCCTGGGAACAAGACTGAGGTTTGATTCTGGAACCCTGTGTCCTGGGAATATGACAAAGGTTTGTTGCTGGAAGCCTGTTCCCTGGGTACATGACTGAGGTTTGATTCTGGACACCTGTGTCCTGGGAACATGAGTGATGTTTGATTGTTGAAACCTGTGGCCTGCGAACATGACTCAGGTTTGATTCTGGAACCATGTGTCCTGGGAATATGACTGAGGTTTGATTCTGGAAACCTTTGGCCTGAGAAAAAGACTGAGGTTTCATTGTGGAAACATGTGGCCTGGGATCATGACTGAGGTTTCATGGTGGGACACTCTGGCCTGGCAAAATGACTGAGGCTTGATTCTGGAACCCTGCGGCCCGGGAACGTGACTGAGGTTTGATGGCAGAAACCTGTGGCCTGGCAACATGACTGACGTTTGATTCTGGATCCCTGTGGCCTGGGAACATGACTGAGGCGTGATTCTGGAAAACTGTGGCCTGGGAACATGACATCTGTTTAGATTGTGGAATACTGTGCCCCGGGAACCTGACTGAGCCTTGGTTCTGAAACCCTGTGGACTGGGAACATGACTGAGGTTTTATTCTGGAACCCTGTAGCCTGGGAACATAACTGAGGATTGATTCTGGAACCCTGTGGCCTGGGAACATGATACCGGTGGATTCTGGAACCCTGGGGACTGGGCATGTGACATCTGTTTAGATTGTGGAATACTGTGCCCGGGAACCTGACTGAGCCTTGGTTCTGGAACCCTGTGGATTGGGAACATGACTGAGGTTTTATTCTAGAACCCTGTAGCCTGGAAACATAACTGAGGATTGATTCTCGAACCCTGTGGCCTGGGAACATGACATCGGTGGATTCTAGAACCCTGTGGCCTGGGAACATGTCTGAGGTTTGATGGTGGAAACCTGTGGCTTGGCAACATGACTAAGGTTTGATTCTAGAAGACTGAGGCCAGGAAGCATGATATCTGGTTGATTCTGGAAACTTGTGTCCTGGGAACATGACTGAGGTTTGTTTCTGGAAGCCTGTGCCCTGGGAACATGACTGAGGTTTGATTCTGGACACCTGTGTCCTGGGAACATGACTGAGGTTTGATGGTTGAAACCTGTGGCCCGCGCACATGACTCAGGTTTGATTCTGGAACCATGTGTCCTGGGAACATGACTGAGGTTTGATTTTGGAAACCTTTGGCCTGGGAAAATGACTGAGGTTTCATTGTGGAAACATGTGGCCTGGGATCATGACTGAGGTTTGATGGTGGAACACTCTGGCCTGGCAAAATGACTGAGGCTTGATTCTGGAACCCTGTGGCCCGGGAACGTGACTGAGGTTTGATGGCAGAAACCTGTGGCCTGGCAACATGACTGACGTTTGATTCTGGATCCCTGTGGCCTGGGAACATGACTGAGGCGTGATTCTGGAAAACTGTGGCCTGGGAACATGACATCTGTTTAGATTGTGGAATACTGTGCCCCGGGAACCTGACTGAGCCTTGGTTCTGAAACCCTGTGGACTGGGAACATGACTGAGGATTTATTCTGGAACCCTGTAGCCTGGGAACATAACTGAGGATTGATTCTGGAACCTTGTGGCCTGGGAACATGATACCGGTGGATTCTGGAACCCTGGGGACTGGGCATGTGACATCTGTTTAGATTGTGGAATACTGTGCCCCGGGAACCTGACTGAGCCTTGGTTCTGAAACCCTGTGGATTGGGAACATGACTGAGGATTTATTCTGGAACCCTGTAGCCTGGGAACATAACTGAGGATTGATTCTGGAACCCTGTGGCCTGGGAACATGATACCGGTGGATTCTGGAACCCTGGGGACTGGGCATGTGACATCTGTTTAGATT
The DNA here is from genome assembly GCF_965194825.1 of Balaenoptera physalus. Lineage (NCBI taxonomy): Eukaryota > Metazoa > Chordata > Mammalia > Artiodactyla > Balaenopteridae > Balaenoptera > Balaenoptera physalus. The sequence goes on along the minus strand of NW_028126308.1, from coordinate 509,034 downwards.
GTGGAATACTGTGCCCCGGGAACCTGACTGAGCCTTGGTTCTGGAACCCTGTGGATTGGGAACATGACTGAGATTTTATTCTAGAACCCTGTAGCCTGGAAACATAACTGAGGATTGATTCTCGAACCCTGTGGCCTGGGAACATGACATCGGTGGATTCTAGAACCCTGTGGCCTGGGAACATGTCTGAGGTTTGATGGTGGAAACCTGTGGCTTGGCAACATGACTAAGGTTTGATTCTGGAAGACTGTGGCCAGGAAGCATGATATCTGGTTGATTCTGGAAACTTGTGTCCTGGGAACATGACTGAGGTTTGTTCCTGGAAGCCTGTGCCCTGGGAACATGACTGAGGTTTGATTCTGGACACCTGTGTCCTGGGAACATGACTGAGGTTTGATGGTTGAAACCTGTGGCCCGCGCACATGACTCAGGTTTGATTCTGGAACCATGTGTCCTGGGAACATGACTGAGGTTTGATTTTGGAAACCTTTGGCCTGGGAGAATGACTGAGCTTTCATTGTGGAAACATGTGGCCTTGGATCATGACTGAGGTTTGATGGTGGAACGCTCTGGCCTGGCAAAATGACTGAGGCTTGATTCTGGAACCCTGTGGCCCGGGAACGTGACTGAGGTTTGATGGCAGAAATCTGTGGCCTGGCAACATGACTGACGTTTGATTCTGGAGCCCTGTGGCCTGGGAACATGACTGAGGCGTAATTCTAGAAAACTGTGGCCTGGGAACATGACATCTGTTTAGATTGTGGAATACTGTGCCCCGGGAACCTGACTGAGCCTTGGTTCTGAAACCCTGTGGACTGGGAACATGACTGAGGATTTATTCTGGAACCCTGTAGCCTGGGCATATAACTGAGGATTGATTCTGGAACCTTGTGGCCTGGGAACATGATACCGGTGGATTCTGGAACCCTGGGGAATGGGCATGTGACATCTGTTTAGATTGTGGAATACTGTGCCCCGGGAACCTGACGGAGCCTTGGTTCTGAAACCCTGTGGACTGGGAACATGACTGAGGATTTATTCTGGAACCCTGTAGCCTGGGAACATAACTGAGGATTGATTCTGGAACCCTGTGGCCTGGGAACATGATACCGGTGGATTCTGGAACACTGGGGACTGGGCATGTGACATCTGTTTAGATTGTGGAATACTGTGCCCCTGGAACCTGACTGAGCCTTGGTTCTGGAACCCTGTGGATTGGGAACATGACTGAGGTATTATTCTAGAACCCTGTAGCCTGGAAACATAACTGAGGATTGATTCTCGAACCCTGTGGCCTGGGAACATGACATCGGTGGATTCTAGAACCCTGTGGCCTGGAAACATGTCTGAGGTTTGATGGTGGAAACCTGTGGCTTGGCAACATGACTAAGGTTTGATTCTGGAAGACTGTGGCCAGGAAGCATGATATCTGGTTGATTCTGGAAACTTGTGCCCTGGGAACATGACTGAGGTTTGTTCCTGGAAGCCTGTGCCCTGGGAACATGACTGAGGTTTGTTCCTGGAAGCCTGTGCCCTGGGAACATGACTGAGGTTTGATTCTGGACACCTGTGTCCTGGGAACATGACTGAGGTTTGATGGTTGAAACCTGTGGCCCGCGCACATGACTCAGGTTTGATTCTGGAACCATGTGTCCTGGGAACATGACTGAGGTTTGATTTTGGAAACCTTTGGCCTGGGAGAATGACTGAGGTTTCATTGTGGAAACATGTGGCCTGGGATCATGACTGAGGTTTGATGGTGGAACACTCTGGCCTGGCAAAATGACTGAGGCTTGATTCTGGAACCCTGTGGCCCGGGAACATGAGAACGGTTTGATTCTGGAACCCTGTGGCCTGGGAACATGAGTGAGGATTGATGGTGGAACCCTGTGGCCTGGCAACATGACTAAGGTTTGATTCTGGAAGACTGTGGCCAGGAAGCATGATATCTGGTTGATTCTGGAAACTTGTGTCCTGGGAACATGACTGAGGTTTGTTTCTGGAAGCCTGTGCCCTGGGAACATGACTGAGGTTTGATTCTGGACACCTGTGTCCTGGGAACATGACTGAGGTTTGATGGTTGAAACCTGTGGCCTGCGCACATGACTCAGGTTTGATTCTGGAACCATGTGTCCTGGGAACATGACTGAGGTTTGATTTTGGAAACCTTTGGCCTGGGAGAATGACTGAGGTTTCATTGTGGAAACATGTGACCTGGGATCATGACTGAGGTTTGATGGTGGAACACTCTGGCCTGGCCAAATGACTGAGGCTTGATTCTGGAACCCTGTGGCCCGGGAATATGAGAACGGTTTGATTCTGAAACCCTGTGGCCTTTAACATGACATCGGTGGATTCTGGAACCCTGTGGCCTGGGAACATGAGAACGGTTTGATTCTGGAACCCTGTGGTCTGGGAACATGAGTGAGTATTGATGGTGGAACCCTGTGGACTGGCAACATGACTGAGGTTTGATACTGGAAGACTGTGGCCAGGAAACATGATATCGGGTTGATTCTGGAAACTTCTGTCCTGGGAACAAGACTGAGGTTTGATTCTGGAACCCTGTGTCCTGGGAATATGAGAAAGGTTTGTTGCTGGAAGCCTGTTCCCTGGGTACATGACTGAGGTTTGATTCTGGACACCTGTGTCCTGGGAACATGAGTGATGTTTGATTGTTGAAACCTGTGGCCCGCGAACATGACTCAGGTTTGATTCTCGAACCATGTGTCCTGGGAACATGACTGAGGTTTGATTTTGGAAACCTTTGGCCTGGGAAAATGACTGAGGTTTCATTGTGGAGACATGTGGCCTGGGATCATGACTGAGGTTTGATGGTGGGACACTCTGGCCTGGCAAAATGACTGAGGCTTGATTCTGGAACCCTGTGGCCCGGGAACGTGACTGAGGTTTGATGGCAGAAACCTGTGGCCTGGCAACATGACTGACGTTTGATTCTGGATCCCTGTGGCCTGGGAACATGACCGAGGCGTGATTCTGGAAAACTGTGGCCTGGGAACATGACATCTGTTTAGATTGTGGAATACTGTGCCCCGGGAACCTGACTGAGCCTTGGTTCTGAAACCCTGTGGACTGGGAACATGACTGAGGTTTTATTCTGGAACCCTGTAGCCTGGGAACATAACTGAGGATTGATTCTGGAACCCTGTGGCCTGGGAACATGATACCGGTGGATTCTGGAACCCTGGGGACTGGGCATGTGACATCTGTTTAGATTGTGGAATACTGTGACCCGGGAACCTGACTGAGCCTTGGTTCTGGAACCCTGTGGATTGGGAACATGACTGAGGTTTTATTCTAGAACCCTGTAGCCTGGAAACATAACTGAGGATTGGTTCTCGAACCCTGTGGCCTGGGAACATGACATCGGTGGATTCTAGAACCCTGTGGCCTGGGAACATGTCTGAGGTTTGATGGTGGAAACCTGTGGCTTGGCAACATGACTAAGGTTTGATTCTAGAAGACTGTGGCCAGGAAGCATGATATCTGGTTGATTCTGGAAACTTGTGTCCTGGGAACATGACTGAGGTTTGTTTCTGGAAGCCTGTGCCCTGGGAACATGACTGAGGTTTGATTCTGGACACCTGTGTCCTGGGAACATGACTGAGGTTTGATGGTTGAAACCTGTGGCCCGCGCACATGACTCAGGTTTGATTCTGGAACCATGTGTCCTGGGAACATGACTGAGGTTTGATTTTGGAAACCTTTGGCCTGGGAAAATGACTGAGGTTTCATTGTGGAAACATGTGGCCTGGGATCATGACTGAGGTTTGATGGTGGAACACTCTGGCCTGGCAAAATGACTGAGGCTTGATTCTGGAACCCTGTGGCCCGGGAACATGAGAACGGTTTGATTCTGGAACCCTGTGGCCTGGGAACATGAGTGAGGATTGATGGTGGAACCCTGTGGCCTGGCAACATGACTGAGGTTTGATACTGGAAGACTGTGGCCAGGAAACATGATATCGGGTTGATTCTGGAAACTTCTGTCCTGGGAACAAGACTGAGGTTTGATTCTGGAACCCTGTGTCCTGGGAATATGACAAAGGTTTGTTGCTGGAAGCCTGTTCCCTGGGTACATGACTGAGGTTTGATTCTGGACACCTGTGTCCTGGGAACATGAGTGATGTTTGATTGTTGAAACCTGTGGCCCGCGAACATGACTCAGGTTTGATTCTGGAACCATGTGTCCTGGGAACATGACTGAGGTTTGATTTTGGAAACCTTTGGCCTGGGAAAATGACTGAGGTTTCATTGTGGAAACATGTGGCCTGGGATCATGACTGAGGTTTGATGGTGGAACACTCTGGCCTGGCAAAATGACTGAGGCTTGATTCTGGAACCCTGTGGCCCGGGAACGTGACTGAGGTTTGATGGCAGAAACCTGTGGCCTGGCAACATGACTGACGTTTGATTCTGGATCCCTGTGGCCTGGGAACATGACTGAGGCGTGATTCTGGAAAACTGTGGCCTGGGAACATGACATCTGTTTAGATTGTGGAATACTGTGCCCCGGGAACCTGACTGAGCCTTGGTTCTGAAACCCTGTGGACTGGGAACATGACTGAGGATTTATTCTGGAACCCTGTAGCCTGGGAACATAACTGAGGATTGATTCTGGAACCCTGTGGCCTGGGAACATGATACCGGTGGATTCTGGAACCCTGGGGACTGGGCATGTGACATCTGTTTAGATTGTGGAATACTGTGCCCGGGAACCTGACTGAGCCTTGGTTCTGGAACCCTGTGGATTGGGAACATGACTGAGGTTTTATTCTAGAACCCTGTAGCCTGGAAACATAACTGAGGATTGATTCTCGAACCCTGTGGCCTGGGAACATGACATCGGTGGATTCTAGAACCCTGTGGCCTGGGAACATGTCTGAGGTTTGATGGTGGAAACCTGTGGTTTGGCAACATGACTAAGGTTTGATTCTAGAAGACTGAGGCCAGGAAGCATGATATCTGGTTGATTCTGGAAACTTGTGTCCTGGGAACATGACTGAGGTTTGTTTCTGGAAGCCTGTGCCCTGGGAACATGACTGAGGTTTGATTCTGGACACCTGTGTCCTGGGAACATGACTGAGGTTTGATGGTTGAAACCTGTGGCCCGCGCACATGACTCAGGTTTGATTCTGGAACCATGTGTCCTGGGAACATGACTGAGGTTTGATTTTGGAAACCTTTGGCCTGGGAAAATGACTGAGGTTTCATTGTGGAAACATGTGGCCTGGGATCATGACTGAGGTTTGATGGTGGAACACTCTGGCCTGGCAAAATGACTGAGGCTTGATTCTGGAACCCTGTGGCCCGGGAACGTGACTGAGGTTTGATGGCAGAAACCTGTGGCCTGGCAACATGACTGACGTTTGATTCTGGATCCCTGTGGCCTGGGAACATGACTGAGGCGTGATTCTGGAAAACTGTGGCCTGGGAACATGACATCTGTTTAGATTGTGGAATACTGTGCCCCGGGAACCTGACTGAGCCTTGGTTCTGAAACCCTGTGGACTGGGAACATGACTGAGGATTTATTCTGGAACCCTGTAGCCTGGGAACATAACTGAGGATTGATTCTGGAACCTTGTGGCCTGGGAACATGATACCGGTGGATTCTGGAACCCTGGGGACTGGGCATGTGACATCTGTTTAGATTGTGGAATACTGTGCCCCGGGAACCTGACTGAGCCTTGGTTCTGAAACCCTGTGGATTGGGAACATGACTGAGGATTTATTCTGGAACCCTGTAGCCTGGGAACATAACTGAGGATTGATTCTGGAACCCTGTGGCCTGGGAACATGATACCGGTGGATTCTGGAACCCTGGGGACTGGGCATGTGACATCTGTTTAGATTGTGGAATACTGTGCCCTGGGAACCTGACTGAGCCTTGGTTCTGGAACCCTGTGGATTGGGAACATGACTGAGATTTTATTCTAGAACCCTGTAGCCTGGAAACATAACTGAGGATTGATTCTCGAACCCTGTGGCCTGGGAACATGACATCGGTGGATTCTAGAACCCTGTGGCCTGGGAACATGTCTGAGGTTTGATGGTGGAAACCTGTGGCTTGGCAACATGACTAAGGTTTGATTCTGAAAGACTGTGGCCAGGAAGCATGATATCTGGTTGATTCTGGAAACTTGTGTCCTGGGAACATGACTGAGGTTTGTTCCTGGAAGCCTGTGCCCTGGGAACATGACTGAGGTTTGTTCCTGGAAGCCTGTGCCCTGGGAACATGACTGAGGTTTGATTCTGGACACCTGTGTCCTGGGAACATGACTGAGGTTTGATGGTTGAAACCTGTGGCCCGCACACATGACTCAGGTTTGATTCTGGAACCATGTGTCCTGGGAACATGACTGAGGATTGATTTTGGAAACCTTTGGCCTGGGAGAATGACTGAGGTTTCATTGTGGAAACATGTGGCCTGGGATCATGACTGAGGTTTGATGGTGGAACACTCTGGCCTGGCAAAATGACTGAGGCTTGATTCTGGAACCCTGTGGCCCGGGAACATGAGAACGGTTTGATTCTGGAACCCTGTGGCCTTTAACATGACATCGGTGGATTCTGGAACCCTGTGGCCAGGGAACATGAGAACGGTTTGATTCTGGAACCCTGTGGCCTGGGAACATGAGTGAGGATTGATGGTGGAACCCTGTGGCCTGGCAACATGACTGAGGTTTGATACTGGAAGACTGTGGCCAGGAAACATGATATCGGGTTGATTCTGGAAACTTCTGTCCTGGGAACAAGACTGAGGTTTGATTCTGGAACCCTGTGTCCTGGGAATATGACAAAGGTTTGTTGCTGGAAGCCTGTTCCCTGGGTACATGACTGAGGTTTGATTCTGGACACCTGTGTCCTGGGAACATGAGTGATGTTTGATTGTTGAAACCTGTGGCCCGCGAACATGACTCAGGTTTGATTCTGGAACCATGTGTCCTGGGAACATGACTGAGGTTTGATTTTGGAAACCTTTGGCCTGGGAAAATGACTGAGGTTTCATTGTGGAAACATGTGGCCTGGGATCATGACTGAGGTTTGATGGTGGAACACTCTGGCCTGGCAAAATGACTGAGGCTTGATTCTGGAACCCTGTGGCCCGGGAACGTGACTGAGGTTTGATGGCAGAAACCTGTGGCCTGGCAACATGACTGACGTTTGATTCTGGATCCCTGTGGCCTGGGAACATGACTGAGGCGTGATTCTGGAAAACTGTGGCCTGGGAACATGACATCTGTTTAGATTGTGGAATACTGTGCCACGGGAACCTGACTGAGCCTTGGTTCTGAAACCCTGTGGACTGGGAACATGACTGAGGTTTTATTCTGGAACCCTGTAGCCTGGGAACATAACTGAGGATTGATCCTGGAACCCTGTGGTCTGGGAACATGATACCGGTGGATTCTGGAACCCTGGGGACTGGGCATGTGACATCTGTTTAGATTGTGGAATACTGTGCCCCGGGAACCTGAGTGAGCCTTGGTTCTGGAACCCTGTGGATTGGGAACATGACTGAGGTTTTATTCTAGAACCCTGTAGCTTGGAAACATAACTGAGGATTGATTCTCGAACCCTGTGGCCTGGGAACATGACATCGGTGGATTCTAGAACCCTGTGGCCTGGGAACATGTCTGAGGTTTGATGGTGGAAACCTGTGGCTTGGCAACATGACTAAGGTTTGATTCTAGAAGACTGTGGCCAGGAAGCATGATATCTGGTTGATTCTGGAAACTTGTGTCCTGGGAACATGCCTGAGGTTTGTTTCTGGAAGCCTGTGCCCTGGGAACATGACTGAGGTTTGATTCTGGACACCTGTGTCCTGGGAACATGACTGAGGTTTGATGGTTGAAACCTGTGGCCCGCGAACATGACTCAGGTTTGATTCTGGAACCATGTGTCCTGGGAACATGACTGAGGTTTGATTTTGGAAACCTTTGGCCTGTGAAAATGACTGAGGTTTCATTGTGGAAACATGTGGCCTGGGATCATGACTGAGGTTTGATGGTGGAACACTCTGGCCTGGCAAAATGACTGCGGCTTGATTCTGGAACCCTGTGGCCCGGGAACGTGACTGAGGTTTGATGGCAGAAATCTGTGGCCTGGCAACATGACTGACGTTTGATTCTGGATCCCTGTGGCCTGGGAACATGACTGAGGCGTGATTCTAGAAAACTGTGGCCTGGGAACATGACATCTGTTTAGATTGTGGAATACTGTGCCCCGGGAACCTGACTGAGCCTTGGTTCTGAAACCCTGTGGACTGGGAACATGACTGAGGATTTATTCTGGAACCCTGTAGCCTGGGAATATAACTGAGGATTGATTCTGGAACCTTGTGGCCTGGGAACATGATACCGGTGGATTCTGGAACCCTGGGGAATGGGCATGTGACATCTGTTTAGATTGTGGAATACTGTGCCCCGGGGACCTGACGGAGCCTTGGTTCTGAAACCCTGTGGACTGGGAACATGACTGAGGATTTATTCTGGAACCCTGTAGCCTGGGAACATAACTGAGGATTGATTCTGGAACCCTGTGGCCTGGGAACATGATACCGGTGGATTCTGGAACACTGGGGACTGGGCATGTGACATCTGTTTAGATTGTGGAATACTGCGACCCGGGAACCTGACTGAGCCTTGGTTCTGGAACCCTGTGGATTGGGAACATGACTGAGGTTTTATTCTAGAACCCTGTAGCCTGGAAACATAACTGAGGATTGATTCTCGAACCCTGTGGCCTGGGAACATGACATCGGTGGATTCTAGAACCCTGTGGCCTGGAAACATGTCTGAGGTTTGATGGTGGAAACCTGTGGCTTGGCAACATGACTAAGGTTTGATTCTGGAAGACTGTGGCCAGGAAGCATGATATCTGGTTGATTCTGGAAACTTGTGTCCTGGGAACATGACTGAGGTTTGTTCCTGGAAGCCTGTGCCCTGGGAACATGACTGAGGTTTGTTCCTGGAAGCCTGTGCCCTGGGAACATGACTGAGGTTTGATTCTGGACACCTGTGTCCTGGGAACATGACTGAGGTTTGATGGTTGAAACCTGTGGCCCGCGCACATGACTCAGGTTTGATTCTGGAACCATGTGTCCTGGGAACATGACTGAGGTTTGATTTTGGAAACCTTTGGCCTGGGAGAATGACTGAGGTTTCATTGAGGAAACATGTGGCCTGGGATCATGACTGAGGTTTGATGGTGGAACACTCTGGCCTGGCAAAATGACTGAGGCTTGATTCTGGAACCCTGTGGCCCGGGAACATGAGAACGGTTTGATTCTGGAACCCTGTGGCCTTTAACATGACATCGGTGGATTCGGGAACCCTGTGGCCTGGGAACATGAGAACGGTTTGATTCTGGAACCCTGTGGCCTGGGAACATGAGTGAGGATTGATGGTGGAACCCTGTGGCCTGGCAACATGACTGAGGTTTGATACTGGAAGACTGTGGCCAGGAAACATGATATCGGGTTGATTCTGGAAACTTCTGTCCTGGGAACAAGACTGAGGTTTGATTCTGGAACCCTGTGTCCTGGGAATATGACAAAGGTTTGTTGCTGGAAGCCTGTTCCCTGGGTACATGACTGAGGTTTGATTCTGGACACCTGTGTCCTGGGAACATGAGTGATGTTTGATTGTTGAAACCTGTGGCCTGCGAACATGACTCAGGTTTGATTCTGGAACCATGTGTCCTGGGAACATGACTGAGGTTTGATTTTGGAAACCTTTGGCCTGGGAAAATGACTGAGGTTTCATTGTGGAAACATGTGGCCTGGGATCATGACTGAGGTTTGATGGTGGAACACTCTGGCCTGGCAAAATGACTGAGGCTTGATTCTGGAACCCTGTGGCCCGGGAACGTGACTGAGGTTTGATGGCAGAAACCTGTGGCCTGGCAACATGACTGACGTTTGATTCTGGATCCCTGTGGCCTGGGAACATGACTGAGGCGTGATTCTGGAAAACTGTGGCCTGGGAACATGACATCTGTTTAGATTGTGGAATACTGTGCCCCGGGAACCTGACTGAGCCTTGGTTCTGAAACCCTGTGGACTGGGAACATGACTGAGGATTTATTCTGGAACCCTGTAGCCTGGGAACATAACTGAGGATTGATTCTGGAACCCTGTGGCCTGGGAACATGATACCGGTGGATTCTGGAACCCTGGGGACTGGGCATGTGACATCTGTTTAGATTGTGGAATACTGTGCCCCGGGAACCTGAGTGAGCCTTGGTTCTGGAACCCTGTGGATTGGGAACATGACTGAGGTTTTATTCTAGAACCCTGTAGCTTGGAAACATAACTGAGGATTGATTCTCGAACCCTGTGGCCTGGGAACATGACATCGGTGGATTCTAGAACCCTGTGGCCTGGGAACATGTCTGAGGTTTGATGGTGGAAAACTGTGGCTTGGCAACATGACTAAGGTTTGATTCTAGAAGACTGTGGCCAGGAAGCATGATATCTGGTTGATTCTGGAAACTTGTGTCCTGGGAACATGCCTGAGGTTTGTTTCTGGAAGCCTGTGCCCTGGGAACATGACTGAGGTTTGATTCTGGACACCTGTGTCCTGGGAACATGACTGAGGTTTGATGGTTGAAACCTGTGGCCCGCGCACATGACTCAGGTTTGATTCTGGAACCATGTGTCCTGGGAACATGACTGAGGTTTGATTTTGGAAACCTTTGGCCTGGGAGAATGACTGAGGTTTCATTGTGGAAACATGTGGCCTGGGATCATGACTGAGGTTTGATGGTGGAACACTCTGGCCTGGCAAAATGACTGAGGCTTGATTCTGGAACCCTGTGGCCCGGGAACATGAGAACGGTTTGATTCTGGAACCCTGTGGCCTTTAACATGACATCGGTGGATTCTGGAACCCTGTGGCCTGGGAACATGAGAACGGTTTGATTCTGGAACCCTGTGGCCTGGGAACATGAGTGAGGATTGATGGTGGAAACCTGTGGCCTGGCAACATGACTGAGGTTTGATACTGGAAGACTGTGGCCAGGAAACATGATATCGGGTTGATTCTGGAAACTTCTGTCCTGGGAACAAGACTGAGGTTTGATTCTGGAACCCTGTGTCCTGGGAATATGACAAAGGTTTGTTGCTGGAAGCCTGTTCCCTGGGTACATGACTGAGGTTTGATTCTGGACACCTGTGTCCTGGGAACATGAGTGATGTTTGATTGTTGAAACCTGTGGCCCGCGAACATGACTCAGGTTTGATTCTGGAACCATGTGTCCTGGGAACATGACTGAGGTTTGATTTTGGAAACCTTTGGCCTGGGAAAATGACTGAGGTTTCATTGTGGAAACATGTGGCCTGGGATCATGACTGAGGTTTGATGGTGGAACACTCTGGCCTGGCAAAATGACTGAGGCTTGATTCTGGAACCCTGTGGCCCGGGAACGTGACTGAGGTTTGATGGCCGAAACCTGTGGCCTGGCAACATGACTGACGTTTGATTCTGGATCCCTGTGGCCTGGGAACATGACTGAGGCGTGATTCTGGAAAACTGTGGCCTGGGAACATGACATCTGTTTAGATTGTGGAATACTGTGCCCCGGGAACCTGACTGAGCCTTGGTTCTGAAACCCTGTGGACTGGGAACATGACTGAGGATTTATTCTGGAACCCTGTAGCCTGGGAATATAACTGAGGATTGATTCTGGAACCCTGTGGCCTGGGAACATGATACCGGTGGATTCTGGAACCCTGGGGACTGGGCATGTGACATCTGTTTAGATTGTGGAATACTGTGCCCGGGAACCTGACTGAGCCTTGGTTCTGGAACCCTGTGGATTGGGAACATGACTGAGGTTTTATTCTAGAACCCTGTAGCCTGGAAACATAACTGAGGATTGATTCTCGAACCCTGTGGCCTGGGAACATGACATCGGTTGATTCTAGAACCCTGTGGCCTGGGAACATGTCTGAGGTTTGATGGTGGAAACCTGTGGCTTGGCAACATGACTAAGGTTTGATTCTAGAAGACTGAGGCCAGGAAGCATGATATCTGGTTGATTCTGGAAACTTGTGTCCTGGGAACATGCCTGAGGTTTGTTTCTGGAAGCCTGTGCCCTGGGAACATGACTGAGGTTTGATTCTGGACACCTGTGTCCTGGGAACATGACTGAGGTTTGATGGTTGAAACCTGTGGCCCGCGCACATGACTCAGGTTTGATTCTGGAACCATGTGTCCTGGGAACATGACTGAGGTTTGATTTTGGAAACCTTTGGCCTGGGAAAATGACTGAGGTTTCATTGTGGAAACATGTGGCCTGGGATCATGACTGAGGTTTGATGGTGGAACACTCTGGCCTGGCAAAATGACTGAGGCTTGATTCTGGAACCCTGTGGCCCGGGAACGTGACTGAGGTTTGATGGCAGAAACCTGTGGCCTGGCAACATGACTGACGTTTGATTCTGGATCCCTGTGGCCTGGGAACATGACTGAGGCGTGATTCTGGAAAACTGTGGCCTGGGAACATGACATCTGTTTAGATTGTGGAATACTGTGCCCCGGGAACCTGACTGAGCCTTGGTTCTGAAACCCTGTGGACTGGGAACATGACTGAGGATTTATTCTGGAACCCTGTAGCCTGGGAACATAACTGAGGATTGATTCTGGAACCTTGTGGCCTGGGAACATGATACCGGTGGATTCTGGAACCCTGGGGACTGGGCATGTGACATCTGTTTAGATTGTGGAATACTGTGCCCCGGCAACCTGACTGAGCCTTGGTTCTGAAACCCTGTGGATTGGGAACATGACTGAGGATTTATTCTGGAACCCTGTAGCCTGGGAACATAACTGAGGATTGATTCTGGAACCCTGTGGCCTGGGAACATGTCTGAGGTTTGATGGTGGAAACCTGTGGCTTGGCAACATGACTAAGGTTTGATTCTAGAAGACTGTGGCCAGGAAGCATGATATCTGGTTGATTCTGGAAACTTGTGTCCTGGGAACATGCCTGAGGTTTGTTTCTGGAAGCCTGTGCCCTGGGAACATGACTGAGGTTTGATTCTGGACACCTGTGTCCTGGGAACATGACTGAGGTTTGATGGTTGAAACCTGTGGCCCGCGGACATGACTCAGGTTTGATTCTGGAACCATGTGTCCTGGGAACATGACTGAGGTTTGATTTTGGAAACCTTTGGCCTGTGAAAATGACTGAGGTTTCATTGTGGAAACATGTGGCCTGGGATCATGACTGAGGTTTGATGGTGGAACACTCTGGCCTGGCAAAATGACTGCGGCTTGATTCTGGAACCCTGTGGCCCGGGAACGTGACTGAGGTTTGATGGCAGAAATCTGTGGCCTGGCAACATGACTGACGTTTGATTCTGGATCCCTGTGGCCTGGGAACATGACTGAGGCGTGATTCTAGAAAACTGTGGCCTGGGAACATGACATCTGTTTAGATTGTGGAATACTGTGCCCCGGGAACCTGACTGAGCCTTGGTTCTGAAACCCTGTGGACTGGGAACATGACTGAGGATTTATTCTGGAACCCTGTAGCCTGGGAATATAACTGAGGATTGATTCTGGAACCTTGTGGCCTGGGAACATGATACCGGTGGATTCTGGAACCCTGGGGAATGGGCATGTGACATCTGTTTAGATTGTGGAATACTGTGCCCCGGGGACCTGACGGAGCCTTGGTTCTGAAACCCTGTGGACTGGGAACATGACTGAGGATTTATTCTGGAACCCTGTAGCCTGGGAACATAACTGAGGATTGATTCTGGAACCCTGTGGCCTGGGAACATGATACCGGTGGATTCTGGAACACTGGGGACTGGGCATGTGACATCTGTTTAGATTGTGGAATACTGCGACCCGGGAACCTGACTGAGCCTTGGTTCTGGAACCCTGTGGATTGGGAACATGACTGAGGTTTTATTCTAGAACCCTGTAGCCTGGAAACATAACTGAGGATTGATTCTCGAACCCTGTGGCCTGGGAACATGACATCGGTGGATTCTAGAACCCTGTGGCCTGGAAACATGTCTGAGGTTTGATGGTGGAAACCTGTGGCTTGGCAACATGACTAAGGTTTGATTCTGGAAGACTGTGGCCAGGAAGCATGATATCTGGTTGATTCTGGAAACTTGTGTCCTGGGAACATGACTGAGGTTTGTTCCTGGAAGCCTGTGCCCTGGGAACATGACTGAGGTTTGTTCCTGGAAGCCTGTGCCCTGGGAACATGACTGAGGTTTGATTCTGGACACCTGTGTCCTGGGAACATGACTGAGGTTTGATGGTTGAAACCTGTGGCCCGCGCACATGACTCAGGTTTGATTCTGGAACCATGTGTCCTGGGAACATGACTGAGGTTTGATTTTGGAAACCTTTGGCCTGGGAGAATGACTGAGGTTTCATTGAGGAAACATGTGGCCTGGGATCATGACTGAGGTTTGATGGTGGAACACTCTGGCCTGGCAAAATGACTGAGGCTTGATTCTGGAACCCTGTGGCCCGGGAACATGAGAACGGTTTGATTCTGGAACCCTGTGGCCTTTAACATGACATCGGTGGATTCGGGAACCCTGTGGCCTGGAAACATGAGAACGGTTTGATTCTGGAACCCTGTGGCCTGGGAACATGAGTGAGGATTGATGGTGGAACCCTGTGGCCTGGCAACATGACTGAGGTTTGATACTGGAAGACTGTGGCCAGGAAACATGATATCGGGTTGATTCTGGAAACTTCTGTCCTGGGAACAAGACTGAGGTTTGATTCTGGAACCCTGTGTCCTGGGAATATGACAAAGGTTTGTTGCTGGAAGCCTGTTCCCTGGGTACATGACTGAGGTTTGATTCTGGACACCTGTGTCCTGGGAACATGAGTGATGTTTGATTGTTGAAACCTGTGGCCTGCGAACATGACTCAGGTTTGATTCTGGAACCATGTGTCCTGGGAACATGACTGAGGTTTGATTTTGGAAACCTTTGGCCTGGGAAAATGACTGAGGTTTCATTGTGGAAACATGTGGCCTGGGATCATGACTGAGGTTTGATGGTGGAACACTCTGGCCTGGCAAAATGACTGAGGCTTGATTCTGGAACCCTGTGGCCCGGGAACGTGACTGAGGTTTGATGGCAGAAACCTGTGGCCTGGCAACATGACTGACGTTTGATTCTGGATCCCTGTGGCCTGGGAACATGACTGAGGCGTGATTCTGGAAAACTGTGGCCTGGGAACATGACATCTGTTTAGATTGTGGAATACTGTGCCCCGGGAACCTGACTGAGCCTTGGTTCTGAAACCCTGTGGACTGGGAACATGACTGAGGATTTATTCTGGAACCCTGTAGCCTGGGAACATAACTGAGGATTGATTCTGGAACCCTGTGGCCTGGGAACATGATACCGGTGGATTCTGGAACCCTGGGGACTGGGCATGTGACATCTGTTTAGATTGTGGAATACTGTGCCCCGGGAACCTGAGTGAGCCTTGGTTCTGGAACCCTGTGGATTGGGAACATGACTGAGGTTTTATTCTAGAACCCTGTAGCTTGGAAACATAACTGAGGATTGATTCTCGAACCCTGTGGCCTGGGAACATGACATCGGTGGATTCTAGAACCCTGTGGCCTGGGAACATGTCTGAGGTTTGATGGTGGAAAACTGTGGCTTGGCAACATGACTAAGGTTTGATTCTAGAAGACTGTGGCCAGGAAGCATGATATCTGGTTGATTCTGGAAACTTGTGTCCTGGGAACATGCCTGAGGTTTGTTTCTGGAAGCCTGTGCCCTGGGAACATGACTGAGGTTTGATTCTGGACACCTGTGTCCTGGGAACATGACTGAGGTTTGATGGTTGAAACCTGTGGCCCGCGCACATGACTCAGGTTTGATTCTGGAACCATGTGTCCTGGGAACATGACTGAGGTTTGATTTTGGAATCCTTTGGCCTGGGAGAATGACTGAGGTTTCATTGTGGAAACATGTGGCCTGGGATCATGACTGAGGTTTGATGGTGGAACACTCTGGCCTGGCAAAATGACTGAGGCTTGATTCTGGAACCCTGTGGCCCGGGAACATGAGAACGGTTTGATTCTGGAACCCTGTGGCCTTTAACATGACATCGGTGGATTCTGGAACCCTGTGGCCTGGGAACATGAGAACGGTTTGATTCTGGAACCCTGTGGCCTGGGAACATGAGTGAGGATTGATGGTGGAACCCTGTGGCCTGGCAACATGACTGAGGTTTGATACTGGAAGACTGTGGCCAGGAAACATGATATCGGGTTGATTCTGGAAACTTCTGTCCTGGGAACAAGACTGAGGTTTGATTCTGGAACCCTGTGTCCTGGGAATATGACAAAGGTTTGTTGCTGGAAGCCTGTTCCCTGGGTACATGACTGAGGTTTGATTCTGGACACCTGTGTCCTGGGAACATGAGTGATGTTTGATTGTTGAAACCTGTGGCCCGCGAACATGACTCAGGTTTGATTCTGGAACCATGTGTCCTGGGAACATGACTGAGGTTTGATTTTGGAAACCTTTGGCCTGGGAAAATGACTGAGGTTTCATTGTGGAAACATGTGGCCTGGGATCATGACTGAGGTTTGATGGTGGAACACTCTGGCCTGGCAAAATGACTGAGGCTTGATTCTGGAACCCTGTGGCCCGGGAACGTGACTGAGGTTTGATGGCCGAAACCTGTGGCCTGGCAACATGACTGACGTTTGATTCTGGATCCCTGTGGCCTGGGAACATGACTGAGGCGTGATTCTGGAAAACTGTGGCCTGGGAACATGACATCTGTTTAGATTGTGGAATACTGTGCCCCGGGAACCTGACTGAGCCTTGGTTCTGAAACCCTGTGGACTGGGAACATGACTGAGGATTTATTCTGGAACCCTGTAGCCTGGGAACATAACTGAGGATTGATTCTGGAACCCTGTGGCCTGGGAACATGATACCGGTGGATTCTGGAACCCTGGGGACTGGGCATGTGACATCTGTTTAGATTGTGGAATACTGTGCCCGGGAACCTGACTGAGCCTTGGTTCTGGAACCCTGTGGATTGGGAACATGACTGAGGTTTTATTCTAGAACCCTGTAGCCTGGAAACATAACTGAGGATTGATTCTCGAACCCTGTGGCCTGGGAACATGACATCGGTTGATTCTAGAACCCTGTGGCCTGGGAACATGTCTGAGGTTTGATGGTGGAAACCTGTGGCTTGGCAACATGACTAAGGTTTGATTCTAGAAGACTGAGGCCAGGAAGCATGATATCTGGTTGATTCTGGAAACTTGTGTCCTGGGAACATGCCTGAGGTTTGTTTCTGGAAGCCTGTGCCCTGGGAACATGACTGAGGTTTGATTCTGGACACCTGTGTCCTGGGAACATGACTGAGGTTTGATGGTTGAAACCTGTGGCCCGCGCACATGACTCAGGTTTGATTCTGGAACCATGTGTCCTGGGAACATGACTGAGGTTTGATTTTGGAAACCTTTGGCCTGGGAAAATGACTGAGGTTTCATTGTGGAAGCATGTGGCCTGGGATCATGACTGAGGTTTGATGGTGGAACACTCTGGCCTGGCAAAATGACTGAGGCTTGATTCTGGAACCCTGTGGCCCGGGAACGTGACTGAGGTTTGATGGCAGAAACCTGTGGCCTGGCAACATGACTGACGTTTGATTCTGGATCCCTGTGGCCTGGGAACATGACTGAGGCGTGATTCTGGAAAACTGTGGCCTGGGAACATGACATCTGTTTAGATTGTGGAATACTGTGCCCCGGGAACCTGACTGAGCCTTGGTTCTGAAACCCTGTGGACTGGGAACATGACTGAGGATTTATTCTGGAACCCTGTAGCCTGGGAACATAACTGAGGATTGATTCTGGAACCTTGTGGCCTGGGAACATGATACCGGTGGATTCTGGAACCCTGGGGACTGGGCATGTGACATCTGTTTAGATTGTGGAATACTGTGCCCCGGGAACCTGACTGAGCCTTGGTTCTGAAACCCTGTGGATTGGGAACATGACTGAGGATTTATTCTGGAACCCTGTAGCCTGGGAACATAACTGAGGATTGATTCTGGAACCCTGTGGCCTGGGAACATGATACCGGTGGATTCTGGAACCCTGGGGACTGGGCATGTGACATCTGTTTAGATTGTGGAATACTGTGCCCCGTGAACCTGACTGAGCCTTGGTTCTGGAACCCTGTGGATTGGGAACATGACTGAGGTTTTATTCTAGAACCCTGTAGCCTGGAAACATAACTGAGGATTGATTCTCGAACCCTGTGGCCTGGGAACATGACATCGGTGGATTCTAGAACCCTGTGGCCTGGGAACATGTCTGAGGTTTGATGGTGGAAACCTGTGGCTTGGCAACATGACTAAGGTTTGATTCTGGAAGACTGTGGCCAGGAAGCATGATATCTGGTTGATTCTGGAAACTTGTGTCCTGGGAACATGACTGAGGTTTGTTCCTGGAAGCCTGTGCCCTGGGAACATGACTGAGGTTTGATTCTGGACACCTGTGTCCTGGGAACATGACTGAGGTTTGATGGTTGAAACCTGTGGCCCGCGCACATGACTCAGGTTTGATTCTGGAACCATGTGTCCTGGGAACATGACTGAGGTTTGATTTTGGAAACCTTTGGCCTGGGAGAATGACTGAGCTTTCATTGTGGAAACATGTGGCCTTGGATCATGACTGAGGTTTGATGGTGGAACGCTCTGGCCTGGCAAAATGACTGAGGCTTGATTCTGGAACCCTGTGGCCCGGGAACATGAGAACGGTTTGATTCTGGAACCCTGTGGCCTTTAACATGACATCGGTGGATTCTGGAACCCTGTGGCCTGGGAACATGAAAACGGTTTGATTCTGGAACCCTGTGGCCTGGGAACATGAGTAAGGATTGATGGTGGAACCCTGTGGCCTGGCAACATGACTGAGGTTTGATACTGGAAGACTGTGTCCAGGAAACATGATATCGGGTTGATTCTGGAAACTTCTGTCCTGGGAACAAGACTGAGGTTTGATTCTGGAACCCTGTGTCCTGGGAACATGACGGAGGTTTGATTCTGGACACCTGTGTCCTGGGAACATGACTGAGGTTTGATTCTGGACACCTGTGTCCTAGGAACATGAGTGATGTTTGATTGTTGAAACCTGTGGCCCGCGAACATGACTCAGGTTTGATTCTGGAACCATGTGTCCTGGGAACATGACTGAGGTTTGATTTTGGAAACCTTTGGCCTGGGAAAATGAATGAGGTTTCATTGTGGAAACATGTGGCCTGGGATCATGACTGAGGTTTGATGGTGGAACACTCTGGCCTGGCAAAATGACTGAGGCTTGATTCTGGAACCCTGTGGCCCGGGAACGTGACTGAGGTTTGATGGCAGAAACCTGTGGCCTGGCAACATGACTGACGTTTGATTCTGGATCCCTGTGGCCTGGGAACATGACTGAGGCGTGATTCTGGAAAACCGTGGCCTGGGAACATGACATCTGTTTAGATTGTGGAATACTGTGCCCCGGGAACCTGACTGAGCCTTCGTTCTGAAACCCTGTGGACTGGGAACATGACTGAGGTTTTATTCTGGAACCCTGTAGCCTGGGAACATAACTGAGGATTGATCCTGGAACCCTGTGGTCTGGGAACATGATACCGGTGGATTCTGGAACCCTGGGGACTGGGCATGTGACATCTGTTTAGATTGTGGAATACTGTGCCCCGGGAACCTGAGTGAGCCTTGGTTCTGGAACCCTGTGGATTGGGAACATGACTGAGGTTTTATTCTAGAACCCTGTAGCTTGGAAACATAACTGAGGATTGATTCTCGAACCCTGTGGCCTGGGAACATGACATCGGTGGATTCTAGAACCCTGTGGCCTGGGAACATGTCTGAGGTTTGATGGTGGAAAACTGTGGCTTGGCAACATGACTAAGGTTTGATTCTAGAAGACTGTGGCCAGGAAGCATGATATCTGGTTGATTCTGGAAACTTGTGTCCTGGGAACATGCCTGAGGTTTGTTTCTGGAAGCCTGTGCCCTGGGAACATGACTGAGGTTTGATTCTGGACACCTGTGTCCTGGGAACATGACTGAGGTTTGATGGTTGAAACCTGTGGCCCGCGAACATGACTCAGGTTTGATTCTGGAACCATGTGTCCTGGGAACATGACTGAGGTTTGATTTTGGAAACCTTTGGCCTGGGAAAATGACTGAGGTTTCATTGTGGAAACATGTGGCCTGGGATCATGACTGAGGTTTGATGGTGGAACACTCTGGCCTGGCAAAATGACTGCGGCTTGATTCTGGAACCCTGTGGCCCGGGAACGTGACTGAGGTTTGATGGCAGAAACCTGTGGCCTGGCAACATGACTGACGTTTGATTCTGGATCCCTGTGGCCTGGGAACATGATTGAGGCGTGATTCTAGAAAACTGTGGCCTGGGAACATGACATCTGTTTAGATTGTGGAATACTGTGCCCCGGGAACCTGACTGAGCCTTGGTTCTGAAACCCTGTGGACTGGGAACATGACTGAGGATTTATTCTGGAACCCTGTAGCCTGGGAATATAACTGAGGATTGATTCTGGAACCTTGTGGCCTGGGAACATGATACCGGTGGATTCTGGAACCCTGGGGAATGGGCATGTGACATCTGTTTAGATTGTGGAATACTGTGCCCCGGGAACCTGACGGAGCCTTGGTTCTGAAACCCTGTGGACTGGGAACATGACTGAGGATTTATTCTGGAACCCTGTAGCCTGGAAACATAACTGAGGATTGATTCTGGAACCCTGTGGCCTGGGAACATGATACCGGTGGATTCTGGAACACTGGGGACTGGGCATGTGACATCTGTTTAGATTGTGGAATACTGTGCCCCGGGAACCTGACTGAGCCTTGGTTCTGGAACCCTGTGGATTGGGAACATGACTGAGGTTTTATTCTAGAACCCTGTAGCCTGGAAACATAACTGAGGATTGATTCTCGAACCCTGTGGCCTGGGAACATGACATCGGTGGATTCTAGAACCCTGTGGCCTGGAAACATGTCTGAGGTTTGATGGTGGAAACCTGTGGCTTGGCAACATGACTAAGGTTTGATTCTGGAAGACTGTGGCCAGGAAGCATGATATCTGGTTGATTCTGGAAACTTGTGTCCTGGGAACATGACTGAGGTTTGATTTTGGAAACCTTTGGCCTGGGAAAATGACTGAGGTTTCATTGTGGAAACATGTGGCCTGGCATCATGACTGAGGTTTGATGGTGGAACACTCTGGCCTGGCAAAATGACTGCGGCTTGATTCTGGAACCCTGTGGCCCGGGAACGTGACTGAGGTTTGATGGCAGAAACCTGTGGCCTGGCAACATGACTGACGTTTGATTCTGGATCCCTGTGGCCTGGGAACATGATTGAGGCGTGATTCTAGAAAACTGTGGCCTGGGAACATGACATCTGTTTAGATTGTGGAATACTGTGCCCCGGGAACCTGACTGAGCCTTGGTTCTGAAACCCTGTGGACTGGGAACATGACTGAGGATTTATTCTGGAACGCTGTAGCCTGGGAATATAACTGAGGATTGATTCTGGAACCTTGTGGCCTGGGAACATGATACCGGTGGATTCTGGAACCCTGGGGAATGGGCATGTGACATCTGTTTAGATTGTGGAATACTGTGCCCCGGGAACCTGACGGAGCCTTGGTTCTGAAACCCTGTGGACTGGGAACATGACTGAGGATTTATTCTGGAACCCTGTAGCCTGGAAACATAACTGAGGATTGATTCTGGAAACCTGTGGCCTGGGAACATGATACCGGTGGATTCTGGAACACTGGGGACTGGGCATGTGACATCTGTTTAGATTGTGGAATACTGTGCCCCGGGAACCTGACTGAGCCTTGGTTCTGGAACCCTGTGGATTGGGAACATGACTGAGGTTTTATTCTAGAACCCTGTAGCCTGGAAACATAACTGAGGATTGATTCTCGAACCCTGTGGCCTGGGAACATGACATCGGTGGATTCTAGAACCCTGTGGCCTGGAAACATGTCTGAGGTTTGATGGTGGAAACCTGTGGCTTGGCAACATGACTAAGGTTTGATTCTGGAAGACTGTGGCCAGGAAGCATGATATCTGGTTGATTCTGGAAACTTGTGTCCTGGGAACATGACTGAGGTTTGTTCCTGGAAGCCTGTGCCCTGGGAACATGACTGAGGTTTGTTCCTGGAAGCCTGTGCCCTGGGAACATGACTGAGGTTTGATTCTGGACACCTGTGTCCTGGGAACATGACTGAGGTTTGATGGTTGAAACCTGTGGCCCGCACACATGACTCAGGTTTGATTCTGGAACCATGTGTCCTGGGAACATGACTGAGGATTGATTTTGGAAACCTTTGGCCTGGGAGAATGACTGAGGTTTCATTGTGGAAACATGTGGCCTGGGATCATGACTGAGGTTTGATGGTGGAACACTCTGGCCTGGCAAAATGACTGAGGCTTGATTCTGGAACCCTGTGGCCCGGGAACATGAGAACGGTTTGATTCTGGAACCCTGTGGCCTTTAACATGACATCGGTGGATTCTGGAACCCTGTGGCCAGGGAACATGAGAACGGTTTGATTCTGGAACCCTGTGGCCTGGGAACATGAGTGAGGATTGATGGTGGAACCCTGTGGCCTGGCAACATGACTGAGGTTTGATACTGGAAGACTGTGGCCAGGAAACATGATATCGGGTTGATTCTGGAAACTTCTGTCCTGGGAACAAGACTGAGGTTTGATTCTGGAACCCTGTGTCCTGGGAATATGACAAAGGTTTGTTGCTGGAAGCCTGTTCCCTGGGTACATGACTGAGGTTTGATTCTGGACACCTGTGTCCTGGGAACATGAGTGATGTTTGATTGTTGAAACCTGTGGCCCGCGAACATGACTCAGGTTTGATTCTGGAACCATGTGTCCTGGGAACATGACTGAGGTTTGATTTTGGAAACCTTTGGCCTGGGAAAATGACTGAGGTTTCATTGTGGAAACATGTGGCCTGGGATCATGACTGAGGTTTGATGGTGGAACACTCTGGCCTGGCAAAATGACTGAGGCTTGATTCTGGAACCCTGTGGCCCGGGAACGTGACTGAGGTTTGATGGCAGAAACCTGTGGCCTGGCAACATGACTGACGTTTGATTCTGGATCCCTGTGGCCTGGGAACATGACTGAGGCGTGATTCTGGAAAACTGTGGCCTGGGAACATGACATCTGTTTAGATTGTGGAATACTGTGCCACGGGAACCTGACTGAGCCTTGGTTCTGAAACCCTGTGGACTGGGAACATGACTGAGGTTTTATTCTGGAACCCTGTAGCCTGGGAACATAACTGAGGATTGATCCTGGAACCCTGTGGTCTGGGAACATGATACCGGTGGATTCTGGAACCCTGGGGACTGGGCATGTGACATCTGTTTAGATTGTGGAATACTGTGCCCCGGGAACCTGAGTGAGCCTTGGTTCTGGAACCCTGTGGATTGGGAACATGACTGAGGTTTTATTCTAGAACCCTGTAGCTTGGAAACATAACTGAGGATTGATTCTCGAACCCTGTGGCCTGGGAACATGACATCGGTGGATTCTAGAACCCTGTGGCCTGGGAACATGTCTGAGGTTTGATGGTGGAAACCTGTGGCTTGGCAACATGACTAAGGTTTGATTCTAGAAGACTGTGGCCAGGAAGCATGATATCTGGTTGATTCTGGAAACTTGTGTCCTGGGAACATGCCTGAGGTTTGTTTCTGGAAGCCTGTGCCCTGGGAACATGACTGAGGTTTGATTCTGGACACCTGTGTCCTGGGAACATGACTGAGGTTTGATGGTTGAAACCTGTGGCCCGCGAACATGACTCAGGTTTGATTCTGGAACCATGTGTCCTGGGAACATGACTGAGGATTGATTTTGGAAACCTTTGGCCTGGGAGAATGACTGAGGTTTCATTGTGGAAACATGTGGCCTGGGATCATGACTGAGGTTTGATGGTGGAACACTCTGGCCTGGCAAAATGACTGAGGCTTGATTCTGGAACCCTGTGGCCCGGGAACATGAGAACGGTTTGATTCTGGAACCCTGTGGCCTTTAACATGACATCGGTGGATTCTGGAACCCTGTGGCCAGGGAACATGAGAACGGTTTGATTCTGGAACCCTGTGGCCTGGGAACATGAGTGAGGATTGATGGTGGAACCCTGTGGCCTGGCAACATGACTGAGGTTTGATACTGGAAGACTGTGGCCAGGAAACATGATATCGGGTTGATTCTGGAAACTTCTGTCCTGGGAACAAGACTGAGGTTTGATTCTGGAACCCTGTGTCCTGGGAATATGACAAAGGTTTGTTGCTGGAAGCCTGTTCCCTGGGTACATGACTGAGGTTTGATTCTGGACACCTGTGTCCTGGGAACATGAGTGATGTTTGATTGTTGAAACCTGTGGCCCGCGAACATGACTCAGGTTTGATTCTGGAACCATGTGTCCTGGGAACATGACTGAGGTTTGATTTTGGAAACCTTTGGCCTGGGAAAATGACTGAGGTTTCATTGTGGAAACATGTGGCCTGGGATCATGACTGAGGTTTGATGGTGGAACACTCTGGCCTGGCAAAATGACTGAGGCTTGATTCTGGAACCCTGTGGCCCGGGAACGTGACTGAGGTTTGATGGCAGAAACCTGTGGCCTGGCAACATGACTGACGTTTGATTCTGGATCCCTGTGGCCTGGGAACATGACTGAGGCGTGATTCTGGAAAACTGTGGCCTGGGAACATGACATCTGTTTAGATTGTGGAATACTGTGCCACGGGAACCTGACTGAGCCTTGGTTCTGAAACCCTGTGGACTGGGAACATGACTGAGGTTTTATTCTGGAACCCTGTAGCCTGGGAACATAACTGAGGATTGATCCTGGAACCCTGTGGTCTGGGAACATGATACCGGTGGATTCTGGAACCCTGGGGACTGGGCATGTGACATCTGTTTAGATTGTGGAATACTGTGCCCCGGGAACCTGAGTGAGCCTTGGTTCTGGAACCCTGTGGATTGGGAACATGACTGAGGTTTTATTCTAGAACCCTGTAGCTTGGAAACATAACTGAGGATTGATTCTCGAACCCTGTGGCCTGGGAACATGACATCGGTGGATTCTAGAGCCCTGTGGCCTGGGAACATGTCTGAGGTTTGATGGTGGAAACCTGTGGCTTGGCAACATGACTAAGGTTTGATTCTAGAAGACTGTGGCCAGGAAGCATGATATCTGGTTGATTCTGGAAACTTGTGTCCTGGGAACATGCCTGAGGTTTGTTTCTGGAAGCCTGTGCCCTGGGAACATGACTGAGGTTTGATTCTGGACACCTGTGTCCTGGGAACATGACTGAGGTTTGATGGTTGAAACCTGTGGCCCGCGAACATGACTCAGGTTTGATTCTGGAACCATGTGTCCTGGGAACATGACTGAGGTTTGATTTTGGAAACCTTTGGCCTGTGAAAATGACTGAGGTTTCATTGTGGAAACATGTGGCCTGGGATCATGACTGAGGTTTGATGGTGGAACACTCTGGCCTGGCAAAATGACTGCGGCTTGATTCTGGAACCCTGTGGCCCGGGAACGTGACTGAGGTTTGATGGCAGAAATCTGTGGCCTGGCAACATGACTGACGTTTGATTCTGGATCCCTGTGGCCTGGGAACATGACTGAGGCGTGATTCTAGAAAACTGTGGCCTGGGAACATGACATCTGTTTAGATTGTGGAATACTGTGCCCCGGGAACCTGACTGAGCCTTGGTTCTGAAACCCTGTGGACTGGGAACATGACTGAGGATTTATTCTGGAACCCTGTAGCCTGGGAATATAACTGAGGATTGATTCTGGAACCTTGTGGCCTGGGAACATGATACCGGTGGATTCTGGAACCCTGGGGAATGGGCATGTGACATCTGTTTAGATTGTGGAATACTGTGCCCCGGGGACCTGACGGAGCCTTGGTTCTGAAACCCTGTGGACTGGGAACATGACTGAGGATTTATTCTGGAACCCTGTAGCCTGGGAACATAACTGAGGATTGATTCTGGAACCCTGTGGCCTGGGAACATGATACCGGTGGATTCTGGAACACTGGGGACTGGGCATGTGACATCTGTTTAGATTGTGGAATACTGCGACCCGGGAACCTGACTGAGCCTTGGTTCTGTAACCCTGTGGATTGGGAACATGACTGAGGTTTTATTCTAGAACCCTGTAGCCTGGAAACATAACTGAGGATTGATTCTCGAACCCTGTGGCCTGGGAACATGACATCGGTGGATTCTAGAACCCTGTGGCCTGGAAACATGTCTGAGGTTTGATGGTGGAAACCTGTGGCTTGGCAACATGACTAAGGTTTGATTCTGGAAGACTGTGGCCAGGAAGCATGATATCTGGTTGATTCTGGAAACTTGTGTCCTGGGAACATGACTGAGGTTTGTTCCTGGAAGCCTGTGCCCTGGGAACATGACTGAGGTTTGTTCCTGGAAGCCTGTGCCCTGGGAACATGACTGAGGTTTGATTCTGGACACCTGTGTCCTGGGAACATGACTGAGGTTTGATGGTTGAAACCTGTGGCCCGCGCACATGACTCAGGTTTGATTCTGGAACCATGTGTCCTGGGAACATGACTGAGGTTTGATTTTGGAAACCTTTGGCCTGGGAGAATGACTGAGGTTTCATTGAGGAAACATGTGGCCTGGGATCATGACTGAGGTTTGATGGTGGAACACTCTGGCCTGGCAAAATGACTGAGGCTTGATTCTGGAACCCTGTGGCCCGGGAACATGAGAACGGTTTGATTCTGGAACCCTGTGGCCTTTAACATGACATCGGTGGATTCGGGAACCCTGTGGCCTGGGAACATGAGAACGGTTTGATTCTGGAACCCTGTGGC
The DNA here is from genome assembly GCF_965194825.1 of Balaenoptera physalus. NCBI lineage: Eukaryota > Metazoa > Chordata > Mammalia > Artiodactyla > Balaenopteridae > Balaenoptera > Balaenoptera physalus. The sequence goes on along the minus strand of NW_028126308.1, from coordinate 482,042 downwards.
CTGGGAACATGAGTGAGGATTGATGGTGGAACCCTGTGGCCTGGCAACATGACTGAGGTTTGATACTGGAAGACTGTGGCCAGGAAACATGATATCGGGTTGATTCTGGAAACTTCTGTCCTGGGAACAAGACTGAGGTTTGATTCTGGAACCCTGTGTCCTGGGAATATGACAAAGGTTTGTTGCTGGAAGCCTGTTCCCTGGGTACATGACTGAGGTTTGATTCTGGACACCTGTGTCCTGGGAACATGAGTGATGTTTGATTGTTGAAACCTGTGGCCCGCGAACATGACTCAGGTTTGATTCTGGAACCATGTGTCCTGGGAACATGACTGAGGTTTGATTTTGGAAACCTTTGGCCTGGGAAAATGACTGAGGTTTCATTGTGGAAACATGTGGCCTGGCATCATGACTGAGGTTTGATGGTGGAACACTCTGGCCTGGCAAAATGACTGCGGCTTGATTCTGGAACCCTGTGGCCCGGGAACGTGACTGAGGTTTGATGGCAGAAACCTGTGGCCTGGCAACATGACTGACGTTTGATTCTGGATCCCTGTGGCCTGGGAACATGATTGAGGCGTGATTCTAGAAAACTGTGGCCTGGGAACATGACATCTGTTTAGATTGTGGAATACTGTGCCCCGGGAACCTGACTGAGCCTTGGTTCTGAAACCCTGTGGACTGGGAACATGACTGAGGATTTATTCTGGAACGCTGTAGCCTGGGAATATAACTGAGGATTGATTCTGGAACCTTGTGGCCTGGGAACATGATACCGGTGGATTCTGGAACCCTGGGGAATGGGCATGTGACATCTGTTTAGATTGTGGAATACTGTGCCCCGGGAACCTGACGGAGCCTTGGTTCTGAAACCCTGTGGACTGGGAACATGACTGAGGATTTATTCTGGAACCCTGTAGCCTGGAAACATAACTGAGGATTGATTCTGGAAACCTGTGGCCTGGGAACATGATACCGGTGGATTCTGGAACACTGGGGACTGGGCATGTGACATCTGTTTAGATTGTGGAATACTGTGCCCCGGGAACCTGACTGAGCCTTGGTTCTGGAACCCTGTGGATTGGGAACATGACTGAGGTTTTATTCTAGAACCCTGTAGCCTGGAAACATAACTGAGGATTGATTCTCGAACCCTGTGGCCTGGGAACATGACATCGGTGGATTCTAGAACCCTGTGGCCTGGAAACATGTCTGAGGTTTGATGGTGGAAACCTGTGGCTTGGCAACATGACTAAGGTTTGATTCTGGAAGACTGTGGCCAGGAAGCATGATATCTGGTTGATTCTGGAAACTTGTGTCCTGGGAACATGACTGAGGTTTGTTCCTGGAAGCCTGTGCCCTGGGAACATGACTGAGGTTTGTTCCTGGAAGCCTGTGCCCTGGGAACATGACTGAGGTTTGATTCTGGACACCTGTGTCCTGGGAACATGACTGAGGTTTGATGGTTGAAACCTGTGGCCCGCACACATGACTCAGGTTTGATTCTGGAACCATGTGTCCTGGGAACATGACTGAGGATTGATTTTGGAAACCTTTGGCCTGGGAGAATGACTGAGGTTTCATTGTGGAAACATGTGGCCTGGGATCATGACTGAGGTTTGATGGTGGAACACTCTGGCCTGGCAAAATGACTGAGGCTTGATTCTGGAACCCTGTGGCCCGGGAACATGAGAACGGTTTGATTCTGGAACCCTGTGGCCTTTAACATGACATCGGTGGATTCTGGAACCCTGTGGCCAGGGAACATGAGAACGGTTTGATTCTGGAACCCTGTGGCCTGGGAACATGAGTGAGGATTGATGGTGGAACCCTGTGGCCTGGCAACATGACTGAGGTTTGATACTGGAAGACTGTGGCCAGGAAACATGATATCGGGTTGATTCTGGAAACTTCTGTCCTGGGAACAAGACTGAGGTTTGATTCTGGAACCCTGTGTCCTGGGAATATGACAAAGGTTTGTTGCTGGAAGCCTGTTCCCTGGGTACATGACTGAGGTTTGATTCTGGACACCTGTGTCCTGGGAACATGAGTGATGTTTGATTGTTGAAACCTGTGGCCCGCGAACATGACTCAGGTTTGATTCTGGAACCATGTGTCCTGGGAACATGACTGAGGTTTGATTTTGGAAACCTTTGGCCTGGGAAAATGACTGAGGTTTCATTGTGGAAACATGTGGCCTGGGATCATGACTGAGGTTTGATGGTGGAACACTCTGGCCTGGCAAAATGACTGAGGCTTGATTCTGGAACCCTGTGGCCCGGGAACGTGACTGAGGTTTGATGGCAGAAACCTGTGGCCTGGCAACATGACTGACGTTTGATTCTGGATCCCTGTGGCCTGGGAACATGACTGAGGCGTGATTCTGGAAAACTGTGGCCTGGGAACATGACATCTGTTTAGATTGTGGAATACTGTGCCACGGGAACCTGACTGAGCCTTGGTTCTGAAACCCTGTGGACTGGGAACATGACTGAGGTTTTATTCTGGAACCCTGTAGCCTGGGAACATAACTGAGGATTGATCCTGGAACCCTGTGGTCTGGGAACATGATACCGGTGGATTCTGGAACCCTGGGGACTGGGCATGTGACATCTGTTTAGATTGTGGAATACTGTGCCCCGGGAACCTGAGTGAGCCTTGGTTCTGGAACCCTGTGGATTGGGAACATGACTGAGGTTTTATTCTAGAACCCTGTAGCTTGGAAACATAACTGAGGATTGATTCTCGAACCCTGTGGCCTGGGAACATGACATCGGTGGATTCTAGAACCCTGTGGCCTGGGAACATGTCTGAGGTTTGATGGTGGAAACCTGTGGCTTGGCAACATGACTAAGGTTTGATTCTAGAAGACTGTGGCCAGGAAGCATGATATCTGGTTGATTCTGGAAACTTGTGTCCTGGGAACATGCCTGAGGTTTGTTTCTGGAAGCCTGTGCCCTGGGAACATGACTGAGGTTTGATTCTGGACACCTGTGTCCTGGGAACATGACTGAGGTTTGATGGTTGAAACCTGTGTCCCGCGAACATGACTCAGGTTTGATTCTGGAACCATGTGTCCTGGGAACATGACTGAGGTTTGATTTTGGAAACCTTTGGCCTGTGAAAATGACTGAGGTTTCATTGTGGAAACATGTGGCCTGGGATCATGACTGAGGTTTGATGGTGGAACACTCTGGCCTGGCAAAATGACTGCGGCTTGATTCTGGAACCCTGTGGCCCGGGAACGTGACTGAGGTTTGATGGCAGAAATCTGTGGCCTGGCAACATGACTGACGTTTGATTCTGGATCCCTGTGGCCTGGGAACATGACTGAGGCGTGATTCTAGAAAACTGTGGCCTGGGAACATGACATCTGTTTAGATTGTGGAATACTGTGCCCCGGGAACCTGACTGAGCCTTGGTTCTGAAACCCTGTGGACTGGGAACATGACTGAGGATTTATTCTGGAACCCTGTAGCCTGGGAATATAACTGAGGATTGATTCTGGAACCTTGTGGCCTGGGAACATGATACCGGTGGATTCTGGAACCCTGGGGAATGGGCATGTGACATCTGTTTAGATTGTGGAATACTGTGCCCCGGGGACCTGACGGAGCCTTGGTTCTGAAACCCTGTGGACTGGGAACATGACTGAGGATTTATTCTGGAACCCTGTAGCCTGGGAACATAACTGAGGATTGATTCTGGAACCCTGTGGCCTGGGAACATGATACCGGTGGATTCTGGAACACTGGGGACTGGGCATGTGACATCTGTTTAGATTGTGGAATACTGCGACCCGGGAACCTGACTGAGCCTTGGTTCTGGAACCCTGTGGATTGGGAACATGACTGAGGTTTTATTCTAGAACCCTGTAGCCTGGAAACATAACTGAGGATTGATTCTCGAACCCTGTGGCCTGGGAACATGACATCGGTGGATTCTAGAACCCTGTGGCCTGGAAACATGTCTGAGGTTTGATGGTGGAAACCTGTGGCTTGGCAACATGACTAAGGTTTGATTCTGGAAGACTGTGGCCAGGAAGCATGATATCTGGTTGATTCTGGAAACTTGTGTCCTGGGAACATGACTGAGGTTTGTTCCTGGAAGCCTGTGCCCTGGGAACATGACTGAGGTTTGTTCCTGGAAGCCTGTGCCCTGGGAACATGACTGAGGTTTGATTCTGGACACCTGTGTCCTGGGAACATGACTGAGGTTTGATGGTTGAAACCTGTGGCCCGCGCACATGACTCAGGTTTGATTCTGGAACCATGTGTCCTGGGAACATGACTGAGGTTTGATTTTGGAAACCTTTGGCCTGGGAGAATGACTGAGGTTTCATTGAGGAAACATGTGGCCTGGGATCATGACTGAGGTTTGATGGTGGAACACTCTGGCCTGGCAAAATGACTGAGGCTTGATTCTGGAACCCTGTGGCCCGGGAACATGAGAACGGTTTGATTCTGGAACCCTGTGGCCTTTAACATGACATCGGTGGATTCGGGAACCCTGTGGCCTGGGAACATGAGAACGGTTTGATTCTGGAACCCTGTGGCCTGGGAACATGAGTGAGGATTGATGGTGGAACCCTGTGGCCTGGCAACATGACTGAGGTTTGATACTGGAAGACTGTGGCCAGGAAACATGATATCGGGTTGATTCTGGAAACTTCTGTCCTGGGAACAAGACTGAGGTTTGATTCTGGAACCCTGTGTCCTGGGAATATGACAAAGGTTTGTTGCTGGAAGCCTGTTCCCTGGGTACATGACTGAGGTTTGATTCTGGACACCTGTGTCCTGGGAACATGAGTGATGTTTGATTGTTGAAACCTGTGGCCCGCGAACATGACTCAGGTTTGATTCTGGAACCATGTGTCCTGGGAACATGACTGAGGTTTGATTTTGGAAACCTTTGGCCTGGGAAAATGACTGAGGTTTCATTGTGGAAACATGTGGCCTGGGATCATGACTGAGGTTTGATGGTGGAACACTCTGGCCTGGCAAAATGACTGAGGCTTGATTCTGGAACCCTGTGGCCCGGGAACGTGACTGAGGTTTGATGGCAGAAACCTGTGGCCTGGCAACATGACTGACGTTTGATTCTGGATCCCTGTGGCCTGGGAACATGACTGAGGCGTGATTCTGGAAAACTGTGGCCTGGGAACATGACATCTGTTTAGATTGTGGAATACTGTGCCCCGGGAACCTGACTGAGCCTTGGTTCTGAAACCCTGTGGACTGGGAACATGACTGAGGATTTATTCTGGAACCCTGTAGCCTGGGAACATAACTGAGGATTGATTCTGGAACCCTGTGGCCTGGGAACATGATACCGGTGGATTCTGGAACCCTGGGGACTGGGCATGTGACATCTGTTTAGATTGTGGAATACTGTGCCCCGGGAACCTGAGTGAGCCTTGGTTCTGGAACCCTGTGGATTGGGAACATGACTGAGGTTTTATTCTAGAACCCTGTAGCTTGGAAACATAACTGAGGATTGATTCTCGAACCCTGTGGCCTGGGAACATGACATCGGTGGATTCTAGAACCCTGTGGCCTGGGAACATGTCTGAGGTTTGATGGTGGAAAACTGTGGCTTGGCAACATGACTAAGGTTTGATTCTAGAAGACTGTGGCCAGGAAGCATGATATCTGGTTGATTCTGGAAACTTGTGTCCTGGGAACATGCCTGAGGTTTGTTTCTGGAAGCCTGTGCCCTGGGAACATGACTGAGGTTTGATTCTGGACACCTGTGTCCTGGGAACATGACTGAGGTTTGATGGTTGAAACCTGTGGCCCGCGCACATGACTCAGGTTTGATTCTGGAACCATGTGTCCTGGGAACATGACTGAGGTTTGATTTTGGAAACCTTTGGCCTGGGAGAATGACTGAGGTTTCATTGTGGAAACATGTGGCCTGGGATCATGACTGAGGTTTGATGGTGGAACACTCTGGCCTGGCAAAATGACTGAGGCTTGATTCTGGAACCCTGTGGCCCGGGAACATGAGAACGGTTTGATTCTGGAACCCTGTGGCCTTTAACATGACATCGGTGGATTCTGGAACCCTGTGGCCTGGGAACATGAGAACGGTTTGATTCTGGAACCCTGTGGCCTGGGAACATGAGTGAGGATTGATGGTGGAACCCTGTGGCCTGGCAACATGACTGAGGTTTGATACTGGAAGACTGTGGCCAGGAAACATGATATCGGGTTGATTCTGGAAACTTCTGTCCTGGGAACAAGACTGAGGTTTGATTCTGGAACCCTGTGTCCTGGGAATATGACAAAGGTTTGTTGCTGGAAGCCTGTTCCCTGGGTACATGACTGAGGTTTGATTCTGGACACCTGTGTCCTGGGAACATGAGTGATGTTTGATTGTTGAAACCTGTGGCCCGCGAACATGACTCAGGTTTGATTCTGGAACCATGTGTCCTGGGAACATGACTGAGGTTTGATTTTGGAAACCTTTGGCCTGGGAAAATGACTGAGGTTTCATTGTGGAAACATGTGGCCTGGGATCATGACTGAGGTTTGATGGTGGAACACTCTGGCCTGGCAAAATGACTGAGGCTTGATTCTGGAACCCTGTGGCCCGGGAACGTGACTGAGGTTTGATGGCAGAAACCTGTGGCCTGGCAACATGACTGACGTTTGATTCTGGATCCCTGTGGCCTGGGAACATGACTGAGGCGTGATTCTGGAAAACTGTGGCCTGGGAACATGACATCTGTTTAGATTGTGGAATACTGTGCCCCGGGAACCTGACTGAGCCTTGGTTCTGAAACCCTGTGGACTGGGAACATGACTGAGGATTTATTCTGGAACCCTGTAGCCTGGGAACATAACTGAGGATTGATTCTGGAACCCTGTGGCCTGGGAACATGATACCGGTGGATTCTGGAACCCTGGGGACTGGGCATGTGACATCTGTTTAGATTGTGGAATACTGTGCCCGGGAACCTGACTGAGCCTTGGTTCTGGAACCCTGTGGATTGGGAACATGACTGAGGTTTTATTCTAGAACCCTGTAGCCTGGAAACATAACTGAGGATTGATTCTCGAACCCTGTGGCCTGGGAACATGACATCGGTTGATTCTAGAACCCTGTGGCCTGGGAACATGTCTGAGGTTTGATGGTGGAAACCTGTGGCTTGGCAACATGACTAAGGTTTGATTCTAGAAGACTGAGGCCAGGAAGCATGATATCTGGTTGATTCTGGAAACTTGTGTCCTGGGAACATGCCTGAGGTTTGTTTCTGGAAGCCTGTGCCCTGGGAACATGACTGAGGTTTGATTCTGGACACCTGTGTCCTGGGAACATGACTGAGGTTTGATGGTTGAAACCTGTGGCCCGCGCACATGACTCAGGTTTGATTCTGGAACCATGTGTCCTGGGAACATGACTGAGGTTTGATTTTGGAAACCTTTGGCCTGGGAAAATGACTGAGGTTTCATTGTGGAAACATGTGGCCTGGGATCATGACTGAGGTTTGATGGTGGAACACTCTGGCCTGGCAAAATGACTGAGGCTTGATTCTGGAACCCTGTGGCCCGGGAACGTGACTGAGGTTTGATGGCAGAAACCTGTGGCCTGGCAACATGACTGACGTTTGATTCTGGATCCCTGTGGCCTGGGAACATGACTGAGGCGTGATTCTGGAAAACTGTGGCCTGGGAACATGACATCTGTTTAGATTGTGGAATACTGTGCCCCGGGAACCTGACTGAGCCTTGGTTCTGAAACCCTGTGGACTGGGAACATGACTGAGGATTTATTCTGGAACCCTGTAGCCTGGGAACATAACTGAGGATTGATTCTGGAACCTTGTGGCCTGGGAACATGATACCGGTGGATTCTGGAACCCTGGGGACTGGGCATGTGACATCTGTTTAGATTGTGGAATACTGTGCCCCGGGAACCTGACTGAGCCTTGGTTCTGAAACCCTGTGGATTGGGAACATGACTGAGGATTTATTCTGGAACCCTGTAGCCTGGGAACATAACTGAGGATTGATTCTGGAACCCTGTGGCCTGGGAACATGATACCGGTGGATTCTGGAACCCTGGGGACTGGGCATGTGACATCTGTTTAGATTGTGGAATACTGTGCCCCGTGAACCTGACTGAGCCTTGGTTCTGGAACCCTGTGGATTGGGAACATGACTGAGGTTTTATTCTAGAACCCTGTAGCCTGGAAACATAACTGAGGATTGATTCTCGAACCCTGTGGCCTGGGAACATGACATCGGTGGATTCTAGAACCCTGTGGCCTGGGAACATGTCTGAGGTTTGATGGTGGAAACCTGTGGCTTGGCAACATGACTAAGGTTTGATTCTGGAAGACTGTGGCCAGGAAGCATGATATCTGGTTGATTCTGGAAACTTGTGTCCTGGGAACATGACTGAGGTTTGTTCCTGGAAGCCTGTGCCCTGGGAACATGACTGAGGTTTGATTCTGGACACCTGTGTCCTGGGAACATGACTGAGGTTTGATGGTTGAAACCTGTGGCCCGCGCACATGACTCAGGTTTGATTCTGGAACCATGTGTCCTGGGAACATGACTGAGGTTTGATTTTGGAAACCTTTGGCCTGGGAGAATGACTGAGCTTTCATTGTGGAAACATGTGGCCTTGGATCATGACTGAGGTTTGATGGTGGAACGCTCTGGCCTGGCAAAATGACTGAGGCTTGATTCTGGAACCCTGTGGCCCGGGAACATGAGAACGGTTTGATTCTGGAACCCTGTGGCCTTTAACATGACATCGGTGGATTCTGGAACCCTGTGGCCTGGGAACATGAGAACGGTTTGATTCTGGAACCCTGTGGCCTGGGAACATGAGTAAGGATTGATGGTGGAACCCTGTGGCCTGGCAACATGACTGAGGTTTGATACTGGAAGACTGTGGCCAGGAAACATGATATCGGGTTGATTCTGGAAACTTCTGTCCTGGGAACAAGACTGAGGTTTGATTCTGGAACCCTGTGTCCTGGGAACATGACTGAGGTTTGATTCTGGACACCTGTGTCCTGGGAACATGACTGAGGTTTGATTCTGGACACCTGTGTCCTAGGAACATGAGTGATGTTTGATTGTTGAAACCTGTGGCCCGCGAACATGACTCAGGTTTGATTCTGGAACCATGTGTCCTGGGAACATGACTGAGGTTTGATTTTGGAAACCTTTGGCCTGGGAAAATGACTGAGGTTTCATTGTGGAAACATGTGGCCTGGGATCATGACTGAGGTTTGATGGTGGAACACTCTGGCCTGGCAAAATGACTGAGGCTTGATTCTGGAACCCTGTGGCCCGGGAACGTGACTGAGGTTTGATGGCAGAAACCTGTGGCCTGGCAACATGACTGACGTTTGATTCTGGATCCCTGTGGCCTGGGAACATGACTGAGGCGTGATTCTGGAAAACTGTGGCCTGGGAACATGACATCTGTTTAGATTGTGGAATACTGTGCCCCGGGAACCTGACTGAGCCTTGGTTCTGAAACCCTGTGGACTGGGAACATGACTGAGGTTTTATTCTGGAACCCTGTAGCCTGGGAACATAAATGAGGATTGATCCTGGAACCCTGTGGTCTGGGAACATGATACCGGTGGATTCTGGAACCCTGGGGACTGGGCATGTGACATCTGTTTAGATTGTGGAATACTGTGCCCCGGGAACCTGAGTGAGCCTTGGTTCTGGAACCCTGTGGATTGGGAACATGACTGAGGTTTTATTCTAGAACCCTGTAGCCTGGAAACATAACTGAGGATTGATTCTCGACCCCTGTGGCCTGGGAACATGACATCGGTGGATTCTAGAACCCTGTGGCCTGGGAACATGTCTGAGGTTTGATGGTGGAAAACTGTGGCTTGGCAACATGACTAAGGTTTGATTCTAGAAGACTGTGGCCAGGAAGCATGATATCTGGTTGATTCTGGAAACTTGTGTCCTGGGAACATGACTGAGGTTTGTTTCTGGAAGCCTGTGCCCTGGGAACATGACTGAGGTTTGATTCTGGACACCTGTGTCCTGGGAACATGACTGAGGTTTGATGGTTGAAACCTGTGGCCCGCGCACATGACTCAGGTTTGATTCTGGAACCATGTGTCCTGGGAACATGACTGAGGTTTGATTTTGGAAACCTTTGGCCTGGGAAAATGACTGAGGTTTCATTGTGGAAACATGTGGCCTGGGATCATGACTGAGGTTTGATGGTGGAACACTCTGGCCTGGCAAAATGACTGAGGCTTGATTCTGGAACCCTGTGGCCCGGGAACGTGACTGAGGTTTGATGGCAGAAACCTGTGTCCTGGCAACATGACTGACGTTTGATTCTGGATCCCTGTGGCCTGGGAACATGACTGAGGCGTGATTCTGGAAAACTGTGGCCTGGGAACATGACATCTGTTTAGATTGTGGAATACTGTGCCCCGGGAACCTGACTGAGCCTTGGTTCTGAAACCCTGTGGACTGGGAACATGACTGAGGATTTATTCTGGAACCCTGTAGCCTGGGAACATAACTGAGGATTGATTCTGGAACCCTGTGGCCTGGGAACATGATACCGGTGGATTCTGGAACCCTGGGGACTGGGCATGTGACATCTGTTTAGATTGTGGAATACTGTGCCCGGGAACCTGACTGAGCCTTGGTTCTGGAACCCTGTGGACTGGGAACATGACTGAGGTTTTATTCTAGAACCCTGTAGCCTGGAAACATAACTGAGGATTGATTCTCGAACCCTGTGGCCTGGGAACATGACATCGGTGGATTCTAGAACCCTGTGGCCTGGGAACATGTCTGAGGTTTGATGGTGGAAACCTGTGGCTTGGCAACATGACTAAGGTTTGATTCTAGAAGACTGTGGCCAGGAAGCATGATATCTGGTTGATTCTAGAAACTTGTGTCCTGGGAACATGACTGAGGTTTGTTTCTGGAAGCCTGTGCCCTGGGAACATGACTGAGGTTTGATTCTGGACAACTGTGTCCTGGGAACATGACTGAGGTTTGATGGTTGAAACCTGTGGCCCGCGAACATGACTCAGGTTTGATTCTGGAACCATGTGTCCTGGGAACATGACTGAGGTTTGATTTTGGAAACCTTTGGCCTGGAAAAATGACTGAGGTTTCATTGTGGAAACATGTGGCCTGGGATCATGACTGAGGTTTGATGGTGGAACGCTCTGGCCTGGCAAAATGACTGAGGCTTGATTCTGGAACCCTGTGGCCCGGGAACATGAGAACGGTTTGATTCTGGAACCCTGTGGCCTTTAACATGACATCGGTGGATTCTGGAACCCTGTGGCCTGGGAACATGAGAACGGTTTGATTCTGGAACCCTGTGGCCTGGGAACATGTGTGAGGACTGATGGTGGAACCCTCTGGCCTGGCAACATGACTGAGGTTTGATACTGGAAGACTGTGACCAGGAAACATGATATCGGGTTGATTCTGGAAACTTCTGTCCTGCGAACATGACTCAGGTTTGATTCTGGAACCATGTGTCCTGGGAATATGACAAAGGTTTGTTGCTGGAAACCTGTTCCCTGGGTACATGACTGAGGTTTGATTCTGGACACCTGTGTCCTGGGAACATGAGTGATGTTTGATTGTTGAAACCTGTGGCCCGCGAACATGACTCAGGTTTGATTCTGGAACCATGTGTCCTGGGAACATGACTGAGGTTTGATTTTGGAAACCTTTGGCCTGGGAAAATGACTGAGGTTTCATTGTGGAAACATGTGGCCTGGGATCATGACTGAGGTTTGATGGTGGAACACTCTGGCCTGGCAAAATGACTGAGGCTTGATTCTGGAACCCTGTGGCCCGGGAACGTGACTGAGGTTTGATGGCAGAAACCTGTGGCCTGGCAACATGACTGACGTTTGATTCTGGATCCCTGTGGCCTGGGAACATGACTGAGGCGTGATTCTGGAAAACTGTGGCCTGGGAACATGACATCTGTTTAGATTGTGGAATACTGTGCCCCGGGAACCTGACTGAGCCTTGGTTCTGAAACCCTGTGGACTGGGAACATGACTGAGGATTTATTCTGGAACCCTGTAGCCTGGGAACATAACTGAGGATTGATTCTGGAACCCTGTGGCCTGGGAACATGATACCGGTGGATTCTGGAACCCTGGGGACTGGGCATGTGACATCTGTTTAGATTGTGGAATACTGTGCCCGGGAACCTGACTGAGCCTTGGTTCTGGAACCCTGTGGATTGGGAACATGACTGAGGTTTTATTCTAGAACCCTGTAGCCTGGAAACATAACTGAGGATTGATTCTCGAACCCTGTGGCCTGGGAACATGACATCGGTGGATTCTAGAACCCTGTGGCCTGGGAACATGTCTGAGGTTTGATGGTGGAAACCTGTGGCTTGGCAACATGACTAAGGTTTGATTCTAGAAGACTGAGGCCAGGAAGCATGATATCTGGTTGATTCTGGAAACTTGTGTCCTGGGAACATGACTGAGGTTTGTTTCTGGAAGCCTGTGCCCTGGGAACATGACTGAGGTTTGATTCTGGACACCTGTGTCCTGGGAACATGACTGAGGTTTGATGGTTGAAACCTGTGGCCCGCGCACATGACTCAGGTTTGATTCTGGAACCATGTGTCCTGGGAACATGACTGAGGTTTGATTTTGGAAACCTTTGGCCTGGGAAAATGACTGAGGTTTCATTGTGGAAACATGTGGCCTGGGATCATGACTGAGGTTTGATGGTGGAACACTCTGGCCTGGCAAAATGACTGAGGCTTGATTCTGGAACCCTGTGGCCCGGGAACGTGACTGAGGTTTGATGGCAGAAACCTGTGGCCTGGCAACATGACTGACGTTTGATTCTGGATCCCTGTGGCCTGGGAACATGACTGAGGCGTGATTCTGGAAAACTGTGGCCTGGGAACATGACATCTGTTTAGATTGTGGAATACTGTGCCCCGGGAACCTGACTGAGCCTTGGTTCTGAAACCCTGTGGACTGGGAACATGACTGAGGATTTATTCTGGAACCCTGTAGCCTGGGAACATAACTGAGGATTGATTCTGGAACCTTGTGGCCTGGGAACATGATACCGGTGGATTCTGGAACCCTGGGGACTGGGCATGTGACATCTGTTTAGATTGTGGAATACTGTGCCCCGGGAACCTGACTGAGCCTTGGTTCTGAAACCCTGTGGACTGGGAACATGACTGAGGATTTATTCTGGAACCCTGTAGCCTGGGAACATAACTGAGGATTGATTCTGGAACCCTGTGGCCTGGGAACATGATACCGGTGGATTCTGGAACCCTGGGGACTGGGCATGTGACATCTGTTTAGATTGTGGAATACTGTGCCCCGTGAACCTGACTGAGCCTTGGTTCTGGAACCCTGTGGATTGGGAACATGACTGAGGTTTTATTCTAGAACCCTGTAGCCTGGAAACATAACTGAGGATTGATTCTCGAACCCTGTGGCCTGGGAACATGACATCGGTGGATTCTAGAACCCTGTGGCCTGGGAACATGTCTGAGGTTTGATGGTGGAAACCTGTGGCTTGGCAACATGACTAAGGTTTGATTCTGGAAGACTGTGGCCAGGAAGCATGATATCTGGTTGATTCTGGAAACTTGTGTCCTGGGAACATGACTGAGGTTTGTTCCTGGAAGCCTGTGCCCTGGGAACATGACTGAGGTTTGATTCTGGACACCTGTGTCCTGGGAACATGACTGAGGTTTGATGGTTGAAACCTGTGGCCCGCGCACATGACTCAGGTTTGATTCTGGAACCATGTGTCCTGGGAACATGACTGAGGTTTGATTTTGGAAACCTTTGGCCTGGGAGAATGACTGAGCTTTCATTGTGGAAACATGTGGCCTTGGATCATGACTGAGGTTTGATGGTGGAACGCTCTGGCCTGGCAAAATGACTGAGGCTTGATTCTGGAACCCTGTGGCCCGGGAACATGAGAACGGTTTGATTCTGGAACCCTGTGGCCTTTAACATGACATCGGTGGATTCTGGAACCCTGTGGCCTGGGAACATGAGAACGGTTTGATTCTGGAACCCTGTGGCCTGGGAACATGAGTAAGGATTGATGGTGGAACCCTGTGGCCTGGCAACATGACTGAGGTTTGATACTGGAAGACTGTGGCCAGGAAACATGATATCGGGTTGATTCTGGAAACTTCTGTCCTGGGAACAAGACTGAGGTTTGATTCTGGAACCCTGTGTCCTGGGAACATGACTGAGGTTTGATTCTGGACACCTGTGTCCTGGGAACATGACTGAGGTTTGATTCTGGACACCTGTGTCCTAGGAACATGAGTGATGTTTGATTGTTGAAACCTGTGGCCCGCGAACATGACTCAGGTTTGATTCTGGAACCATGTGTCCTGGGAACATGACTGAGGTTTGATTTTGGAAACCTTTGGCCTGGGAAAATGACTGAGGTTTCATTGTGGAAACATGTGGCCTGGGATCATGACTGAGGTTTGATGGTGGAACACTCTGGCCTGGCAAAATGACTGAGGCTTGATTCTGGAACCCTGTGGCCCGGGAACGTGACTGAGGTTTGATGGCAGAAACCTGTGGCCTGGCAACATGACTGACGTTTGATTCTGGATCCCTGTGGCCTGGGAACATGACTGAGGCGTGATTCTGGAAAACTGTGGCCTGGGAACATGACATCTGTTTAGATTGTGGAATAATGTGCCCCGGGAACCTGACTGAGCCTTGGTTCTGAAACCCTGTGGACTGGGAACATGACTGAGGTTTTATTCTGGAACCCTGTAGCCTGGGAACATAAATGAGGATTGATCCTGGAACCCTGTGGTCTGGGAACATGATACCGGTGGATTCTGGAACCCTGGGGACTGGGCATGTGACATCTGTTTAGATTGTGGAATACTGTGACCCGGGAACCTGAGTGAGCCTTGGTTCTGGAACCCTGTGGATTGGGAACATGACTGAGGTTTTATTCTAGAACCCTGTAGCCTGGAAACATAACTGAGGATTGATTCTCGACCCCTGTGGCCTGGGAACATGACATCGGTGGATTCTAGAACCCTGTGGCCTGGGAACATGTCTGAGGTTTGATGGTGGAAAACTGTGGCTTGGCAACATGACTAAGGTTTGATTCTAGAAGACTGTGGCCAGGAAGCATGATATCTGGTTGATTCTGGAAACTTGTGTCCTGGGAACATGACTGAGGTTTGTTTCTGGAAGCCTGTGCCCTGGGAACATGACTGAGGTTTGATTCTGGACACCTGTGTCCTGGGAACATGACTGAGGTTTGATGGTTGAAACCTGTGTCCCGCGCACATGACTCAGGTTTGATTCTGGAACCATGTGTCCTGGGAACATGACTGAGGTTTGATTTTGGAAACCTTTGGCCTGGGAAAATGACTGAGGTTTCATTGTGGAAACATGTGGCCTGGGATCATGACTGAGGTTTGATGGTGGAACACTCTGGCCTGGCAAAATGACTGAGGCTTGATTCTGGAACCCTGTGGCCCGGGAACGTGACTGAGGTTTGATGGCAGAATCCTGTGGCCTGGCAACATGACTGACGTTTGATTCTGGATCCCTGTGGCCTGGGAACATGACTGAGGCGTGATTCTGGAAAACTGTGGCCTGGGAACATGACATCTGTTTAGATTGTGGAATACTGTGCCCCGGGAACCTGACTGAGCCTTGGTTCTGAAACCCTGTGGACTGGGAACATGACTGAGGATTTATTCTGGAACCCTGTAGCCTGGGAACATAACTGAGGATTGATTCTGGAACCCTGTGGCCTGGGAACATGATACCGGTGGATTCTGGAACCCTGGGGACTGGGCATGTGACATCTGTTTAGATTGTGGAATACTGTGCCCGGGAACCTGACTGAGCCTTGGTTCTGGAACCCTGTGGACTGGGAACATGACTGAGGTTTTATTCTAGAACCCTGTAGCCTGGAAACATAACTGAGGATTGATTCTCGAACCCTGTGGCCTGGGAACATGACATCGGTGGATTCTAGAACCCTGTGGCCTGGGAACATGTCTGAGGTTTGATGGTGGAAACCTGTGGCTTGGCAACATGACTAAGGTTTGATTCTAGAAGACTGTGGCCAGGAAGCATGATATCTGGTTGATTCTGGAAACTTGTGTCCTGGGAACATGACTGAGGTTTGTTTCTGGAAGCCTGTGCCCTGGGAACATGACTGAGGTTTGATTCTGGACACCTGTGTCCTGGGAAAATGACTGAGGTTTGATGGTTGAAACCTGTGGCCCGCGAACATGACTCAGGTTTGATTCTGGAACCATGTGTCCTGGGAACATGACTGAGGTTTGATTTTGGAAAACTTTGGCCTGGGAAAATGACTGAGGTTTCATTGTGGAAACATGTGGCCTGGGATCATGACTGAGGTTTGATGGTGGAACACTCTGGCCTGGCAAAATGACTGAGGCTTGATTCTGGAACCCTGTGGCCCGGGAACGTGACTGAGGTTTGATGGCAGAAACCTGTGGCCTGGCAACATGACTGACGTTTGATTCTGGATCCCTGTGGCCTGGGAACATGCCTGAGGCGTGATTCTGGAAAACTGTGGCCTGGGAACATGACATCTGTTTAGATTGTGGAATACTGTGCCCCGGGAACCTGACTGAGCCTTGGTTCTGAAACCCTGTGGACTGGGAACATGACTGAGGATTTATTCTGGAACCCTGTAGCCTGGGAACATAACTGAGGATTGATTCTGGAACCCTGTGGCCTGGGAACATGATACCGGTGGATTCTGGAACCCTGGGGACTGGGCATGTGACATCTGTTTAGATTGTGGAATACTGTGCCCGGGAACCTGACTGAGCCTTGGTTCTGGAACCCTGTGGATTGGGAACATGACTGAGGTTTTATTCTAGAACCCTGTAGCCTGGAAACATAACTGAGGATTGATTCTCGAACCCTGTGGCCTGGGAACATGACATCGGTGGATTCTAGAACCCTGTGGCCTGGGAACATGTCTGAGGTTTGATGGTGGAAACCTGTGGCTTGGCAACATGACTAAGGTTTGATTCTGGAAGACTGTGGCCAGGAAGCATGATATCTGGTTGATTCTGGAAACTTGTGTCCTGGGAACATGACTGAGGTTTGTTCCTGGAAGCCTGTGCCCTGGGAACATGACTGAGGTTTGATTCTGGACACCTGTGTCCTGGGAACATGACTGAGGTTTGATGGTTGAAACCTGTGGCCCGCGCACATGACTCAGGTTTGTTTCTGGAACCATGTGTCCTGGGAACATGACTGAGGTTTGATTTTGGAAACCTTTGGCCTGGGAGAATGACTGAGGTTTCATTGTGGAAACATGTGGCCTGGGATCATGACTGAGGTTTGATGGTGGAACACTCTGGCCTGGCAAAATGACTGAGGCTTGATTCTGGAACCCTGTGGCCCGGGAACATGAGAACGGTTTGATTCTGGAACCCTGTGGCCTTTAACATGACATCGGTGGATTCTGGAACCCTGTGGCCTGGGAACATGAGAACGGTTTGATTCTGGAACCCTGTGGCCTGGGAACATGAGTGAGGATTGATGGTGGAACCCTGTGGCCTGGCAACATGACTGAGGTTTGATACTGGAAGACTGTGGCCAGGAAACATGATATCGGGTTGATTCTGGAAACTTCTGTCCTGGGAACAAGACTGAGGTTTGATTCTGGAACCCTGTGTCCTGGGAATATGACAAAGGTTTGTTGCTGGAAGCCTGTTCCCTGGGTACATGACTGAGGTTTGATTCTGGACATCTGTGTCCTGGGAACATGAGTGATGTTTGATTGTTGAAACCTGTGGCCCGCGAACATGACTCAGGTTTGATTCTGGAACCATGTGTCCTGGGAACATGACTGAGGTTTGATTTTGGAAACCTTTGGCCTGGGAAAATGACTGAGGTTTCATTGTGGAAACATGTGGCCTGGGATCATGACTGAGGTTTGATGGTGGAACACTCTGGCCTGGCAAAATGACTGAGGCTTGATTCTGGAACCCTGTGGCCCGGGAAGGTGACTGAGGTTTGATGGCAGAAACCTGTGGCCTGGCAACATGACTGACGTTTGATTCTGGATCCCTGTGGCCTGGGAACATGACTGAGGCGTGATTCTGGAAAACTGTGGCCTGGGAACATGACATCTGTTTAGATTGTGGAATACTGTGCCCCGGGAACCTGACTGAGCCTTGGTTCTGAAACCCTGTGGACTGGGAACATGACTGAGGTTTTATTCTGGAACCCTGTAGCCTGGGAACATAACTGAGGATTGATCCTGGAACCCTGTGGTCTGGGAACATGATACCGGTGGATTCTGGAACCCTGTGGACTGGGCATGTGACATCTGTTTAGATTGTGGAATACTGTGCCCCGGGAACCTGAGTGAGCCTTGGTTCTGGAACCCTGTGGATTGGGAACATGACTGAGGTTTTATTCTAGAACCCTGTAGCCTGGAAACATAACTGAGGATTGATTCTCGAACCCTGTGGCCTGGGAACATGACATCGGTGGATTCTAGAACAATGTGGCCTGGGAACATGTCTGAGGTTTGATGGTGGAAACCTGTGGCTTGGCAACATGACTAAGGTTTGATTCTAGAAGACTGTGGCCAGGAAGCATGATATCTGGTTGATTCTGGAAACTTGTGTCCTGGGAACATGACTGAGGTTTGTTTCTGGAAGCCTGTGCCCTGGGAACATGACTGAGGTTTGATTCTGGACACCTGTGTCCTGGGAACATGACTGAGGTTTGATGGTTGAAACCTGTGGCCCGCGAACATGACTCAGGTTTGATTCTGGAACCATGTGTCCTGGGAACATGACTGAGGTTTGATTTTGGAAACCTTTGGCCTGGAAAAATGACTGAGGTTTCATTGTGGAAACATGTGGCCTGGGATCATGACTGAGGTTTGATGGTGGAACACTCTGGCCTGGCAAAATGACTGAGGCTTGATTCTGGAACCCTGTGGCCCGGGAACATGAGAACGGTTTGATTCTGGAACCCTGTGGCCTTTAACATGACATCGGTGGATTCTGGAACCCTGTGGCCTGGGAACATGAGAACGGTTTGATTCTGGAACCCTGTGGCCTGGGAACATGTGTGAGGACTGATGGTGGAACCCTCTGGCCTGGCAACATGACTGAGGTTTGATACTGGAAGACTGTGACCAGGAAACATGATATCGGGTTGATTCTGGAAACTTCTGTCCTGCGAACATGACTCAGGTTTGATTCTGGAACCATGTGTCCTGGGAATATGACAAAGGTTTGTTGCTGGAAACCTGTTCCCTGGGTACATGACTGAGGTTTGATTCTGGACACCTGTGTCCTGGGAACATGAGTGATGTTTGATTGTTGAAACCTGTGGCCCGCGAACATGACTCAGGTTTGATTCTGGAACCATGTGTCCTGGGAACATGACTGAGGTTTGATTTTGGAAACCTTTGGCCTGGGAAAATGACTGAGGTTTCATTGTGGAAACATGTGGCCTGGGATCATGACTGAGGTTTGATGGTGGAACACTCTGGCCTGGCAAAATGACTGAGGCTTGATTCTGGAACCCTGTGGCCCGGGAACGTGACTGAGGTTTGATGGCAGAAACCTGTGGCCTGGCAACATGACTGACGTTTGATTCTGGATCCCTGTGGCCTGGGAACATGACTGAGGCGTGATTCTGGAAAACTGTGGCCTGGGAACATGACATCTGTTTAGATTGTGGAATACTGTGCCCCGGGAACCTGACTGAGCCTTGGTTCTGAAACCCTGTGGATTGGGAACATGACTGAGGATTTATTCTGGAACCCTGTAGCCTGGGAACATAACTGAGGATTGATTCTGGAACCCTGTGGCCTGGGAACATGATACCGGTGGATTCTGGAACCCTGGGGACTGGGCATGTGACATCTGTTTAGATTGTGGAATACTGTGCCCCGTGAACCTGACTGAGCCTTGGTTCTGGAACCCTGTGGATTGGGAACATGACTGAGGTTTTATTCTAGAACCCTGTAGCCTGGAAACATAACTGAGGATTGATTCTCGAACCCTGTGGCCTGGGAACATGACATCGGTGGATTCTAGAACCCTGTGGCCTGGGAACATGTCTGAGGTTTGATGGTGGAAACCTGTGGCTTGGCAACATGACTAAGGTTTGATTCTGGAAGACTGTGGCCAGGAAGCATGATATCTGGTTGATTCTGGAAACTTGTGTCCTGGGAACATGACTGAGGTTTGTTCCTGGAAGCCTGTGCCCTGGGAACATGACTGAGGTTTGATTCTGGACACCTGTGTCCTGGGAACATGACTGAGGTTTGATGGTTGAAACCTGTGGCCCGCGCACATGACTCAGGTTTGATTCTGGAACCATGTGTCCTGGGAACATGACTGAGGTTTGATTTTGGAAACCTTTGGCCTGGTAGAATGACTGAGCTTTCATTGTGGAAACATGTGGCCTTGGATCATGACTGAGGTTTGATGGTGGAACGCTCTGGCCTGGCAAAATGACTGAGGCTTGATTCTGGAACCCTGTGGCCCGGGAACATGAGAACGGTTTGATTCTGGAACCCTGTGGCCTTTAACATGACATCGGTGGATTCTGGAACCCTGTGGCCTGGGAACATGAGAACGGTTTGATTCTGGAACCCTGTGGCCTGGGAACATGAGTAAGGATTGATGGTGGAACCCTGTGGCCTGGCAACATGACTGAGGTTTGATACTGGAAGACTGTGGCCAGGAAACATGATATCGGGTTGATTCTGGAAACTTCTGTCCTGGGAACAAGACTGAGGTTTGATTCTGGAACCCTGTGTCCTGGGAACATGACTGAGGTTTGATTCTGGACACCTGTGTCCTGGGAACATGACTGAGGTTTGATTCTGGACACCTGTGTCCTAGGAACATGAGTGATGTTTGATTGTTGAAACCTGTGGCCCGCGAACATGACTCAGGTTTGATTCTGGAACCATGTGTCCTGGGAACATGACTGAGGTTTGATTTTGGAAACCTTTGGCCTGGGAAAATGACTGAGGTTTCATTGTGGAAACATGTGGCCTGGGATCATGACTGAGGTTTGATGGTGGAACACTCTGGCCTGGCAAAATGACTGAGGCTTGATTCTGGAACCCTGTGGCCCGGGAACGTGACTGAGGTTTGATGGCAGAAACCTGTGGCCTGGCAACATGACTGACGTTTGATTCTGGATCCCTGTGGCCTGGGAACATGACTGAGGCGTGATTCTGGAAAACTGTGGCCTGGGAACATGACATCTGTTTAGATTGTGGAATAATGTGCCCCGGGAACCTGACTGAGCCTTGGTTCTGAAACCCTGTGGACTGGGAACATGACTGAGGTTTTATTCTGGAACCCTGTAGCCTGGGAACATAAATGAGGATTGATCCTGGAACCCTGTGGTCTGGGAACATGATACCGGTGGATTCTGGAACCCTGGGGACTGGGCATGTGACATCTGTTTAGATTGTGGAATACTGTGACCCGGGAACCTGAGTGAGCCTTGGTTCTGGAACCCTGTGGATTGGGAACATGACTGAGGTTTTATTCTAGAACCCTGTAGCCTGGAAACATAACTGAGGATTGATTCTCGACCCCTGTGGCCTGGGAACATGACATCGGTGGATTCTAGAACCCTGTGGCCTGGGAACATGTCTGAGGTTTGATGGTGGAAAACTGTGGCTTGGCAACATGACTAAGGTTTGATTCTAGAAGACTGTGGCCAGGAAGCATGATATCTGGTTGATTCTGGAAACTTGTGTCCTGGGAACATGACTGAGGTTTGTTTCTGGAAGCCTGTGCCCTGGGAACATGACTGAGGTTTGATTCTGGACACCTGTGTCCTGGGAACATGACTGAGGTTTGATGGTTGAAACCTGTGTCCCGCGAACATGACTCAGGTTTGATTCTGGAACCATGTGTCCTGGGAACATGACTGAGGTTTGATTTTGGAAAACTTTGGCCTGGGAAAATGACTGAGGTTTCATTGTGGAAACATGTGGCCTGGGATCATGACTGAGGTTTGATGGTGGAACACTCTGGCCTGGCAAAATGACTGAGGCTTGATTCTGGAACCCTGTGGCCCGGGAACGTGACTGAGGTTTGATGGCAGAAACCTGTGGCCTGGCAACATGACTGACGTTTGATTCTGGATCCCTGTGGCCTGGGAACATGCCTGAGGCGTGATTCTGGAAAACTGTGGCCTGGGAACATGACATCTGTTTAGATTGTGGAATACTGTGCCCCGGGAACCTGACTGAGCCTTGGTTCTGAAACCCTGTGGACTGGGAACATGACTGAGTATTTATTCTGGAACCCTGTAGCCTGGGAACATAACTGAGGATTGATTCTGGAACCCTGTGGCCTGGGAACATGATACCGGTGGATTCTGGAACCCTGGGGACTGGGCATGTGACATCTGTTTAGATTGTGGAATACTGTGCCCGGGAACCTGACTGAGCCTTGGTTCTGGAACCCTGTGGATTGGGAACATGACTGAGGTTTTATTCTAGAACCCTGTAGCCTGGAAACATAAGTGAGGATTGATTCTCGAACCCTGTGGCCTGGGAACATGACATCGGTGGATTCTAGAACCCTGTGGCCTGGGAACATGTCTGAGGTTTGATGGTGGAAACCTGTGGCTTGGCAACATGACTAAGGTTTGATTCTGGAAGACTGTGGCCAGGAAGCATGATATCTGGTTGATTCTGGAAACTTGTGTCCTGGGAACATGACTGAGGTTTGTTCCTGGAAGCCTGTGCCCTGGGAACATGACTGAGGTTTGATTCTGGACACCTGTGTCCTGGGAACATGACTGAGGTTTGATGGTTGAAATCTGTGGCCCGCGCACATGACTCAGGTTTGTTTCTGGAACCATGTGTCCTGGGAACATGACTGAGGTTTGATTTTGGAAACCTTTGGCCTGGGAAAATGACTGAGGTTTCATTGTGGAAACATGTGGCCTGGGATCATGACTGAGGTTTGATGGTGGAACACTCTGGCCTGGCAAAATGACTGAGGCTTGATTCTGGAACCCTGTGGCCCGGGAACGTGACTGAGGTTTGATGGCAGAAACCTGTGGCCTGGCAACATGACTGACGTTTGATTCTTAATCCCTGTGGCCTGGGAACATGACTGAGGCGTGATTCTGGAAAACTGTGGCCTGGGAACATGACATCTGTTTAGATTGTGGAATACTGTGCCCCGGGAACCTGACTGAGCCTTGGTTCTGAAACCCTGTGGACTGGGAACATGACTGAGGTTTTATTCTGGAACCCTGTAGCCTGGGAACATAACTGAGGATTGACCCTGGAACCCTGTGGTCTGGGAACATTATACCGGTGGATTCTGGAACCCTGGGGACTGGGCATGTGACATCTGTTTAGATTGTGGAATACTGTGCCCCGGGAACCTGAGTGAGCCTTGGTTCTGGAACCCTGTGGATTGGGAACATGACTGAGGTTTTATTCTAGAACCCTGTAGCCTGGAAACATAAGTGAGGATTGATTCTCGAACCCTGTGGCCTGGGAACATGACATCGGTGGATTCTAGAACCCTGTGGCCTGGGAACATGTCTGAGGTTTGATGGTGGAAACCTGTGGCTTGGCAACATGACTAAGGTTTGATTCTAGAAGACTGTGGCCAGGAAGCATGATATCTGGTTGATTCTGGAAACTTGTGTCCTGGGAACATGACTGAGGTTTGTTTCTGGAAGCCTGTGCCCTGGGAACATGACTGAGGTTTGATTCTGGACACCTGTGTCCTGGGAACATGACTGAGGTTTGATGGTTGAAACCTGTGGCCCGCGAACATGACTCAGGTTTGATTCTGGAACCATGTGTCCTGGGAACATGACTGAGGTTTGATTTTGGAAACCTTTGGCCTGGAAAAATGACTGAGGTTTCATTGTGGAAACATGTGGCCTGGGATCATGACTGAGGTTTGATGGTGGAACACTCTGGCCTGGCAAAATGACTGAGGCTTGATTCTGGAACCCTGTGTCCCGGGAACATGAGAACGGTTTGATTCTGGAACCCTGTGGCCTTTAACATGACATCGGTGGATTCTGGAACCCTGTGGCCTGGGAACATGAGAACGGTTTGATTCTGGAACCCTGTGGCCTGGGAACATGTGTGAGGACTGATGGTGGAACCCTCTGGCCTGGCAACATGACTTAGGTTTGATACTGGAAGACTGTGACCAGGAAACATGATATCGGGTTGATTCTGGAAACTTCTGTCCTGCGAACATGACTCAGGTTTGATTCTGGAACCATGTGTCCTGGGAATATGACAAAGGTTTGTTGCTGGAAACCTGTACCCTGGGTACATGACTGAGGTTTGATTCTGGACACCTGTGTCATGGGAACATGAGTGATGTTTGATTGTTGAAACCTGTGGCCCGCGAACATGACTCAGGTTTGATTCTGGAACCATGTGTCCTGGGAACATGACTGAGGTTTGATTTTGGAAACCTTTGGCCTGGGAAAATGACTGAGGTTTCATTGTGGAAACATGTGGCCTGGGATCATGACTGAGGTTTGATGGTGGAACACTCTGGCCTGGCAAAATGACTGAGGCTTGATTCTGGAACCCTGTGGCCCGGGAACGTGACTGAGGTTTGATGGCAGAAACCTGTGGCCTGGCAACATGACTGACGTTTGATTCTGGATCCCTGTGGCCTGGGAACATGACTGAGGCGTGATTCTGGAAAACTGTGGCCTGGGAACATGACATCTGTTTAGATTGTGGAATACTGTGCCCCGGGAACCTGACTGAGCCTTGGTTCTGAAACCCTGTGGACTGGGAACATGACTGAGGATTTATTCTGGAACCCTGTAGCCTGGGAACATAACTGAGGATTGATTCTGGAACCCTGTGGCCTGGGAACATGATACCGGTGGATTCTGGAACCCTGGGGACTGGGCATGTGACATCTGTTTAGATTGTGGAATACTGTGCCCGGGAACCTGACTGAGCCTTGGTTCTGGAACCCTGTGGATTGGGAACATGACTGAGGTTTTATTCTAGAACCCTGTAGCCTGGAAACATAAGTGAGGATTGATTCTCGAACCCTGTGGCCTGGGAACATGACATCGGTGGATTCTAGAACCCTGTGGCCTGGGAACATGTCTGAGGTTTGATGGTGGAAACCTGTGGCTTGGCAACATGACTAAGGTTTGATTCTAGAAGACTGTGGCCAGGAAGCATGATATCTGGTTGATTCTGGAAACTTGTGTCCTGGGAACATGACTGAGGTTTGTTTCTGGAAGCCTGTGCCCTGGGAACATGACTGAGGTTTGATTCTGGACACCTGTGTCCTGGGAACATGACTGAGGTTTGATGGTTGAAACCTGTGGCCCGCGAACATGACTCAGGTTTGATTCTGGAACCATGTGTCCTGGGAACATGACTGAGGTTTGATTTTGGAAACCTTTGGCCTGGAAAAATGACTGAGGTTTCATTGTGGAAACATGTGGCCTGGGATCATGACTGAGGTTTGATGGTGGAACACTCTGGCCTGGCAAAATGACTGAGGCTTGATTCTGGAACCCTGTGGCCCGGGAACATGAGAACGGTTTGATTCTGGAACCCTGTGGCCTTTAACATGACATCGGTGGATTCTGGAACCCTGTGGCCTGGGAACATGAGAACGGTTTGATTCTGGAACCCTGTGGCCTGGGAACATGTGTGAGGACTGATGGTGGAACCCTCTGGCCTGGCAACATGACTGAGGTTTGATACTGGAAGACTGTGACCAGGAAACATGATATCGGGTTGATTCTGGAAACTTCTGTCCTGCGAACATGACTCAGGTTTGATTCTGGAACCATGTGTCCTGGGAATATGACAAAGGTTTGTTGCTGGAAACCTGTACCCTGGGTACATGACTGAGGTTTGATTCTGGACACCTGTGTCATGGGAACATGAGTGATGTTTGATTGTTGAAACCTGTGGCCCGCGAACATGACTCAGGTTTGATTCTGGAACCATGTGTCCTGGGAACATGACTGAGGTTTGATTTTGGAAACCTTTGGCCTGGGAAAATGACTGAGGTTTCATTGTGGAAACATGTGGCCTGGGATCATGACTGAGGTTTGATGGTGGAACACTCTGGCCTGGCAAAATGACTGAGGCTTGATTCTGGAACCCTGTGGCCCGGGAACGTGACTGAGGTTTGATGGCAGAAACCTGTGGCCTGGCAACATGACTGACGTTTGATTCTGGATCCCTGTGGCCTGGGAACATGACTGAGGCGTGATTCTGGAAAACTGTGGCCTGGGAACATGACATCTGTTTAGATTGTGGAATACTGTGCCCCGGGAACCTGACTGAGCCTTGGTTCTGAAACCCTGTGGACTGGGAACATGACTGAGGATTTATTCTGGAACCCTGTAGCCTGGGAACATAACTGAGGATTGATTCTGGAACCCTGTGGCCTGGGAACATGATACCGGTGGATTCTGGAACCCTGGGGACTGGGCATGTGACATCTGTTTAGATTGTGGAATACTGTGCCCGGGAACCTGACTGAGCCTTGGTTCTGGAACCCTGTGGATTGGGAACATGACTGAGGTTTTATTCTAGAACCCTGTAGCCTGGAAACATAACTGAGGATTGATTCTCGAACCCTGTGGCCTGGGAACATGACATCGGTTGATTCTAGAACCCTGTGGCCTGGGAACATGTCTGAGGTTTGATGGTGGAAACCTGTGGCTTGGCAACATGACTAAGGTTTGATTCTAGAAGACTGAGGCCAGGAAGCATGATATCTGGTTGATTCTGGAAACTTGTGTCCTGGGAACATGACTGAGGTTTGTTTCTGGAAGCCTGTGCCCTGGGAACATGACTGAGGTTTGATTCTGGACACCTGTGTCCTGGGAACATGACTGAGGTTTGATGGTTGAAACCTGTGGCCCGCGCACATGACTCAGGTTTGATTCTGGAACCATGTGTCCTGGGAACATGACTGAGGTTTGATTTTGGAAACCTTTGGCCTGGGAAAATGACTGAGGTTTCATTGTGGAAACATGTGGCCTGGGATCATGACTGAGGTTTGATGGTGGAACACTCTGGCCTGGCAAAATGACTGAGGCTTGATTCTGGAACCCTGTGGCCCGGGAACGTGACTGAGGTTTGATGGCAGAAACCTGTGGCCTGGCAACATGACTGACGTTTGATTCTGGATCCCTGTGGCCTGGGAACATGACTGAGGCGTGATTCTGGAAAACTGTGGCCTGGGAACATGACATCTGTTTAGATTGTGGAATACTGTGCCCCGGGAACCTGACTGAGCCTTGGTTCTGAAACCCTGTGGACTGGGAACATGACTGAGGATTTATTCTGGAACCCTGTAGCCTGGGAACATAACTGAGGATTGATTCTGGAACCTTGTGGCCTGGGAACATGATACCGGTGGATTCTGGAACCCTGGGGACTGGGCATGTGACATCTGTTTAGATTGTGGAATACTGTGCCCCGGGAACCTGACTGAGCCTTGGTTCTGAAACCCTGTGGATTGGGAACATGACTGAGGATTTATTCTGGAACCCTGTAGCCTGGGAACATAACTGAGGATTGATTCTGGAACCCTGTGGCCTGGGAACATGATACCGGTGGATTCTGGAACCCTGGGGACTGGGCATGTGACATCTGTTTAGATTGTGGAATACTGTGCCCCGTGAACCTGACTGAGCCTTGGTTCTGGAACCCTGTGGATTGGGAACATGACTGAGGTTTTATTCTAGAACCCTGTAGCCTGGAAACATAACTGAGGATTGATTCTCGAACCCTGTGGCCTGGGAACATGACATCGGTGGATTCTAGAACCCTGTGGCCTGGGAACATGTCTGAGGTTTGATGGTGGAAACCTGTGGCTTGGCAACATGACTAAGGTTTGATTCTGGAAGACTGTGGCCAGGAAGCATGATATCTGGTTGATTCTGGAAACTTGTGTCCTGGGAACATGACTGAGGTTTGTTCCTGGAAGCCTGTGCCCTGGGAACATGACTGAGGTTTGATTCTGGACACCTGTGTCCTGGGAACATGACTGAGGTTTGATGGTTGAAACCTGTGGCCCGCGCACATGACTCAGGTTTGATTCTGGAACCATGTGTCCTGGGAACATGACTGAGGTTTGATTTTGGAAACCTTTGGCCTGGGAGAATGACTGAGCTTTCATTGTGGAAACATGTGGCCTTGGATCATGACTGAGGTTTGATGGTGGAACGCTCTGGCCTGGCAAAATGACTGAGGCTTGATTCTGGAACCCTGTGGCCCGGGAACATGAGAACGGTTTGATTCTGGAACCCTGTGGCCTTTAACATGACATCGGTGGATTCTGGAACCCTGTGGCCTGGGAACATGAGAACGGTTTGATTCTGGAACCCTGTGGCCTGGGAACATGAGTAAGGATTGATGGTGGAACCCTGTGGCCTGGCAACATGACTGAGGTTTGATACTGGAAGACTGTGGCCAGGAAGCATGATATCTGGTTGATTCTGGAAACTTGTGTCCTGGGAACATGACTGAGGTTTGTTTCTGGAAGCCTGTGCCCTGGGAACATGACTGAGGTTTGATTCTGGACACCTGTGTCCTGGGAACATGACTGAGGTTTGATGGTTGAAACCTGTGGCCCGCGAACATGACTCAGGTTTGATTCTGGAACAATGTGTCCTGGGAACATGACTGAGGTTTGATTTTGGAAACCTTTGGCCTGGGAAAATGACTGAGGTTTCATTGTGGAAACATGTGACCTGGGATCATGACTGAGGTTTGATGGTGGAACACTCTGGCCTGGCAAAATGACTGAGGCTTGATTCTGGAACCCTGTGGCCCGGGAACGTGACTGAGGTTTGATGGCAGAAACCTGTGGCCTGGCAACATGACTGACGTTTGATTCTGGATCCCTGTGGCCTGGGAACATGACTGAGGCGTGATTCTGGAAAACTGTGGCCTGGGAACATGACATCTGTTTAGATTGTGGAATACTGTGCCCCGGGAACCTGACTGAGCCTTGGTTCTGAAACCTTGTGGACTGGGAGCATGACTGAGGTTTTATTCTGGAACCCTGTAGCCTGGGAACATAACTGAGGATTGATTCTGGAACCCTGTGGCCTGGGAACATGATACCGGTGGATTCTGGAACCCTGGGGACTGGGCATGTGACATCTGTTTAGATTGTGGAATACTGTGCCCCTGGAACTTGACTGAGCCTTGGTTCTGGAACCCTGTGGATTGGGAACATGACTGAGGTTTTATTCTAGAACCCTGTAGCCTGGAAACATAACTGAGGATTGATTCTCGAACCCTGTGGCCTGGGAACATGACATCGGTGGATTCTAGAACCCTGTGGCCTGGGAACATGTCTGAGGTTTGATGGTGGAAACCTGTGGCTTGGCAACATGACTAAGGTTTGATTCTAGAAGACTGTGGCCAGGAAGCATGATATCTGGTTGATTCTGGAAACTTGTGTCCTGGGAACATGACTGAGGTTTGTTTCTGGAAGCCTGTGCCCTGGGAACATGACTGAGGTTTGATTCTGGACACCTGTGTCCTGGGAACATGACTGAGGTTTGATGGTTGAAACCTGTGTCCCGCGAACATGACTCAGGTTTGATTCTGGAACCATGTGTCCTGGGAACATGACTGAGGTTTGATTTTGGAAACCTTTGGCCTGGGAAAATGACTGAGGTTTCATTGTGGAAACATGTGGCCTGGGATCATGACTGAGGTTTGATGGTGGAACACTCTGGCCTGGCAAAATGACTGAGGCTTGATTCTGGAACCCTGTGGCCCGGGAACGTGACTGAGGTTTGATGGCAGAAACCTGTGGCCTGGCAACATGACTGACGTTTGATTCTGGATCCCTGTGGCCTGGGAACATGACTGAGGCGTGATTCTGGAAAACTGTGGCCTGGGAACATGACATCTGTTTAGATTGTGGAATACTGTGCCCCGGGAACCTGACTGAGCCTTGGTTCTGAAACCCTGTGGATTGGGAACATGACTGAGGATTTATTCTGGAACCCTGTAGCCTGGGAACATAACTGAGGATTGATTCTGGAACCCTGTGGCCTGGGAACATGATACCGGTGGATTCTGGAACCCTGGGGACTGGGCATGTGACATCTGTTTAGATTGTGGAATACTGTGCCCCGTGAACCTGACTGAGCCTTGGTTCTGGAACCCTGTGGATTGGGAACATGACTGAGGTTTTATTCTAGAACCCTGTAGCCTGGAAACATAACTGAGGATTGATTCTCGAACCCTGTGGCCTGGGAACATGACATCGGTGGATTCTAGAACCCTGTGGCCTGGGAACATGTCTGAGGTTTGATGGTGGAAACCTGTGGCTTGGCAACATGACTAAGGTTTGATTCTGGAAGACTGTGGCCAGGAAGCATGATATCTGGTTGATTCTGGAAACTTGTGTCCTGGGAACATGACTGAGGTTTGTTCCTGGAAGCCTGTGCCCTGGGAACATGACTGAGGTTTGATTCTGGACACCTGTGTCCTGGGAACATGACTGAGGTTTGATGGTTGAAACCTGTGGCCCGCGCACATGACTCAGGTTTGATTCTGGAACCATGTGTCCTGGGAACATGACTGAGGTTTGATTTTGGAAACCTTTGGCCTGGGAGAATGACTGAGCTTTCATTGTGGAAACATGTGGCCTTGGATCATGACTGAGGTTTGATGGTGGAACGCTCTGGCCTGGCAAAATGACTGAGGCTTGATTCTGGAACCCTGTGGCCCGGGAACATGAGAACGGTTTGATTCTGGAACCCTGTGGCCTTTAACATGACATCGGTGGATTCTGGAACCCTGTGGCCTGGGAACATGAGAACGGTTTGATTCTGGAACCCTGTGGCCTGGGAACATGAGTAAGGATTGATGGTGGAACCCTGTGGCCTGGCAACATGACTGAGGTTTGATACTGGAAGACTGTGGCCAGGAAACATGATATCGGGTTGATTCTGGAAACTTCTGTCCTGGGAACAAGACTGAGGTTTGATTCTGGAACCCTGTGTCCTGGGAACATGACTGAGGTTTGATTCTGGACACCTGTGTCCTGGGAACATGACTGAGGTTTGATTCTGGACACCTGTGTCCTAGGAACATGAGTGATGTTTGATTGTTGAAACCTGTGGCCCGCGAACATGACTCAGGTTTGATTCTGGAACCATGTGTCCTGGGAACATGACTGAGGTTTGATTTTGGAAACCTTTGGCCTGGGAAAATGACTGAGGTTTCATTGTGGAAACATGTGGCCTGGGATCATGACTGAGGTTTGATGGTGGAACACTCTGGCCTGGCAAAATGACTGAGGCTTGATTCTGGAACCCTGTGGCCCGGGAACGTGACTGAGGTTTGATGGCAGAAACCTGTGGCCTGGCAACATGACTGACGTTTGATTCTGGATCCCTGTGGCCTGGGAACATGACTGAGGCGTGATTCTGGAAAACTGTGGCCTGGGAACATGACATCTGTTTAGATTGTGGAATAATGTGCCCCGGGAACCTGACTGAGCCTTGGTTCTGAAACCCTGTGGACTGGGAACATGACTGAGGTTTTATTCTGGAACCCTGTAGCCTGGGAACATAAATGAGGATTGATCCTGGAACCCTGTGGTCTGGGAACATGATACCGGTGGATTCTGGAACCCTGGGGACTGGGCATGTGACATCTGTTTAGATTGTGGAATACTGTGACCCGGGAACCTGAGTGAGCCTTGGTTCTGGAACCCTGTGGATTGGGAACATGACTGAGGTTTTATTCTAGAACCCTGTAGCCTGGAAACATAACTGAGGATTGATTCTCGACCCCTGTGGCCTGGGAACATGACATCGGTGGATTCTAGAACCCTGTGGCCTGGGAACATGTCTGAGGTTTGATGGTGGAAAACTGTGGCTTGGCAACATGACTAAGGTTTGATTCTAGAAGACTGTGGCCAGGAAGCATGATATCTGGTTGATTCTGGAAACTTGTGTCCTGGGAACATGACTGAGGTTTGTTTCTGGAAGCCTGTGCCCTGGGAACATGACTGAGGTTTGATTCTGGACACCTGTGTCCTGGGAACATGACTGAGGTTTGATGGTTGAAACCTGTGTCCCGCGAACATGACTCAGGTTTGATTCTGGAACCATGTGTCCTGGGAACATGACTGAGGTTTGATTTTGGAAAACTTTGGCCTGGGAAAATGACTGAGGTTTCATTGTGGAAACATGTGGCCTGGGATCATGACTGAGGTTTGATGGTGGAACACTCTGGCCTGGCAAAATGACTGAGGCTTGATTCTGGAACCCTGTGGCCCGGGAACGTGACTGAGGTTTGATGGCAGAAACCTGTGGCCTGGCAACATGACTGACGTTTGATTCTGGATCCCTGTGGCCTGGGAACATGCCTGAGGCGTGATTCTGGAAAACTGTGGCCTGGGAACATGACATCTGTTTAGATTGTGGAATACTGTGCCCCGGGAACCTGACTGAGCCTTGGTTCTGAAACCCTGTGGACTGGGAACATGACTGAGGATTTATTCTGGAACCCTGTAGCCTGGGAACATAACTGAGGATTGATTCTGGAACCCTGTGGCCTGGGAACATGATACCGGTGGATTCTGGAACCCTGGGGACTGGGCATGTGACATCTGTTTAGATTGTGGAATACTGTGCCCGGGAACCTGACTGAGCCTTGGTTCTGGAACCCTGTGGATTGGGAACATGACTGAGGTTTTATTCTAGAACCCTGTAGCCTGGAAACATAAGTGAGGATTGATTCTCGAACCCTGTGGCCTGGGAACATGACATCGGTGGATTCTAGAACCCTGTGGCCTGGGAACATGTCTGAGGTTTGATGGTGGAAACCTGTGGCTTGGCAACATGACTAAGGTTTGATTCTGGAAGACTGTGGCCAGGAAGCATGATATCTGGTTGATTCTGGAAACTTGTGTCCTGGGAACATGACTGAGGTTTGTTCCTGGAAGCCTGTGCCCTGGGAACATGACTGAGGTTTGATTCTGGACACCTGTGTCCTGGGAACATGACTGAGGTTTGATGGTTGAAATCTGTGGCCCGCGCACATGACTCAGGTTTGTTTCTGGAACCATGTGTCCTGGGAACATGACTGAGGTTTGATTTTGGAAACCTTTGGCCTGGGAAAATGACTGAGGTTTCATTGTGGAAACATGTGGCCTGGGATCATGACTGAGGTTTGATGGTGGAACACTCTGGCCTGGCAAAATGACTGAGGCTTGATTCTGGAACCCTGTGGCCCGGGAACGTGACTGAGGTTTGATGGCAGAAACCTGTGGCCTGGCAACATGACTGACGTTTGATTCTTAATCCCTGTGGCCTGGGAACATGACTGAGGCGTGATTCTGGAAAACTGTGGCCTGGGAACATGACATCTGTTTAGATTGTGGAATACTGTGCCCCGGGAACCTGACTGAGCCTTGGTTCTGAAACCCTGTGGACTGGGAACATGACTGAGGTTTTATTCTGGAACCCTGTAGCCTGGGAACATAACTGAGGATTGACCCTGGAACCCTGTGGTCTGGGAACATTATACCGGTGGATTCTGGAACCCTGGGGACTGGGCATGTGACATCTGTTTAGATTGTGGAATACTGTGCCCCGGGAACCTGAGTGAGCCTTGGTTCTGGAACCCTGTGGATTGGGAACATGACTGAGGTTTTATTCTAGAACCCTGTAGCCTGGAAACATAAGTGAGGATTGATTCTCGAACCCTGTGGCCTGGGAACATGACATCGGTGGATTCTAGAACCCTGTGGCCTGGGAACATGTCTGAGGTTTGATGGTGGAAACCTGTGGCTTGGCAACATGACTAAGGTTTGATTCTAGAAGACTGTGGCCAGGAAGCATGATATCTGGTTGATTCTGGAAACTTGTGTCCTGGGAACATGACTGAGGTTTGTTTCTGGAAGCCTGTGCCCTGGGAACATGACTGAGGTTTGATTCTGGACACCTGTGTCCTGGGAACATGACTGAGGTTTGATGGTTGAAACCTGTGGCCCGCGAACATGACTCAGGTTTGATTCTGGAACCATGTGTCCTGGGAACATGACTGAGGTTTGATTTTGGAAACCTTTGGCCTGGAAAAATGACTGAGGTTTCATTGTGGAAACATGTGGCCTGGGATCATGACTGAGGTTTGATGGTGGAACACTCTGGCCTGGCAAAATGACTGAGGCTTGATTCTGGAACCCTGTGGCCCGGGAACATGAGAACGGTTTGATTCTGGAACCCTGTGGCCTTTAACATGACATCGGTGGATTCTGGAACCCTGTGGCCTGGGAACATGAGAACGGTTTGATTCTGGAACCCTGTGGCCTGGGAACATGTGTGAGGACTGATGGTGGAACCCTCTGGCCTGGCAACATGACTTAGGTTTGATACTGGAAGACTGTGACCAGGAAACATGATATCGGGTTGATTCTGGAAACTTCTGTCCTGCGAACATGACTCAGGTTTGATTCTGGAACCATGTGTCCTGGGAATATGACAAAGGTTTGTTGCTGGAAACCTGTACCCTGGGTACATGACTGAGGTTTGATTCTGGACACCTGTGTCATGGGAACATGAGTGATGTTTGATTGTTGAAACCTGTGGCCCGCGAACATGACTCAGGTTTGATTCTGGAACCATGTGTCCTGGGAACATGACTGAGGTTTGATTTTGGAAACCTTTGGCCTGGGAAAATGACTGAGGTTTCATTGTGGAAACATGTGGCCTGGGATCATGACTGAGGTTTGATGGTGGAACACTCTGGCCTGGCAAAATGACTGAGGCTTGATTCTGGAACCCTGTGGCCCGGGAACGTGACTGAGGTTTGATGGCAGAAACCTGTGGCCTGGCAACATGACTGACGTTTGATTCTGGATCCCTGTGGCCTGGGAACATGACTGAGGCGTGATTCTGGAAAACTGTGGCCTGGGAACATGACATCTGTTTAGATTGTGGAATACTGTGCCCCGGGAACCTGACTGAGCCTTGGTTCTGAAACCCTGTGGACTGGGAACATGACTGAGGATTTATTCTGGAACCCTGTAGCCTGGGAACATAACTGAGGATTGATTCTGGAACCCTGTGGCCTGGGAACATGATACCGGTGGATTCTGGAACCCTGGGGACTGGGCATGTGACATCTGTTTAGATTGTGGAATACTGTGCCCGGGAACCTGACTGAGCCTTGGTTCTGGAACCCTGTGGATTGGGAACATGACTGAGGTTTTATTCTAGAACCCTGTAGCCTGGAAACATAAGTGAGGATTGATTCTCGAACCCTGTGGCCTGGGAACATGACATCGGTGGATTCTAGAACCCTGTGGCCTGGGAACATGTCTGAGGTTTGATGGTGGAAACCTGTGGCTTGGCAACATGACTAAGGTTTGATTCTAGAAGACTGTGGCCAGGAAGCATGATATCTGGTTGATTCTGGAAACTTGTGTCCTGGGAACATGACTGAGGTTTGTTTCTGGAAGCCTGTGCCCTGGGAACATGACTGAGGTTTGATTCTGGACACCTGTGTCCTGGGAACATGACTGAGGTTTGATGGTTGAAACCTGTGGCCCGCGAACATGACTCAGGTTTGATTCTGGAACCATGTGTCCTGGGAACATGACTGAGGTTTGATTTTGGAAACCTTTGGCCTGGAAAAATGACTGAGGTTTCATTGTGGAAACATGTGGCCTGGGATCATGACTGAGGTTTGATGGTGGAACACTCTGGCCTGGCAAAATGACTGAGGCTTGATTCTGGAACCCTGTGGCCCGGGAACATGAGAACGGTTTGATTCTGGAACCCTGTGGCCTTTAACATGACATCGGTGGATTCTGGAACCCTGTGGCCTGGGAACATGAGAACGGTTTGATTCTGGAACCCTGTGGCCTGGGAACATGTGTGAGGACTGATGGTGGAACCCTCTGGCCTGGCAACATGACTGAGGTTTGATACTGGAAGACTGTGACCAGGAAACATGATATCGGGTTGATTCTGGAAACTTCTGTCCTGCGAACATGACTCAGGTTTGATTCTGGAACCATGTGTCCTGGGAATATGACAAAGGTTTGTTGCTGGAAACCTGTACCCTGGGTACATGACTGAGGTTTGATTCTGGACACCTGTGTCATGGGAACATGAGTGATGTTTGATTGTTGAAACCTGTGGCCCGCGAACATGACTCAGGTTTGATTCTGGAACCATGTGTCCTGGGAACATGACTGAGGTTTGATTTTGGAAACCTTTGGCCTGGGAAAATGACTGAGGTTTCATTGTGGAAACATGTGGCCTGGGATCATGACTGAGGTTTGATGGTGGAACACTCTGGCCTGGCAAAATGACTGAGGCTTGATTCTGGAACCCTGTGGCCCGGGAACGTGACTGAGGTTTGATGGCAGAAACCTGTGGCCTGGCAACATGACTGACGTTTGATTCTGGATCCCTGTGGCCTGGGAACATGACTGAGGCGTGATTCTGGAAAACTGTGGCCTGGGAACATGACATCTGTTTAGATTGTGGAATACTGTGCCCCGGGAACCTGACTGAGCCTTGGTTCTGAAACCCTGTGGACTGGGAACATGACTGAGGATTTATTCTGGAACCCTGTAGCCTGGGAACATAACTGAGGATTGATTCTGGAACCCTGTGGCCTGGGAACATGATACCGGTGGATTCTGGAACCCTGGGGACTGGGCATGTGACATCTGTTTAGATTGTGGAATACTGTGCCCGGGAACCTGACTGAGCCTTGGTTCTGGAACCCTGTGGATTGGGAACATGACTGAGGTTTTATTCTAGAACCCTGTAGCCTGGAAACATAACTGAGGATTGATTCTCGAACCCTGTGGCCTGGGAACATGACATCGGTTGATTCTAGAACCCTGTGGCCTGGGAACATGTCTGAGGTTTGATGGTGGAAACCTGTGGCTTGGCAACATGACTAAGGTTTGATTCTAGAAGACTGAGGCCAGGAAGCATGATATCTGGTTGATTCTGGAAACTTGTGTCCTGGGAACATGACTGAGGTTTGTTTCTGGAAGCCTGTGCCCTGGGAACATGACTGAGGTTTGATTCTGGACACCTGTGTCCTGGGAACATGACTGAGGTTTGATGGTTGAAACCTGTGGCCCGCGCACATGACTCAGGTTTGATTCTGGAACCATGTGTCCTGGGAACATGACTGAGGTTTGATTTTGGAAACCTTTGGCCTGGGAAAATGACTGAGGTTTCATTGTGGAAACATGTGGCCTGGGATCATGACTGAGGTTTG
The DNA here is from genome assembly GCF_965194825.1 of Balaenoptera physalus. NCBI lineage: Eukaryota > Metazoa > Chordata > Mammalia > Artiodactyla > Balaenopteridae > Balaenoptera > Balaenoptera physalus. Next base: position 444,741 of record NW_028126308.1, on the reverse strand, counting down.
ATGGTGGAACACTCTGGCCTGGCAAAATGACTGAGGCTTGATTCTGGAACCCTGTGGCCCGGGAACGTGACTGAGGTTTGATGGCAGAAACCTGTGGCCTGGCAACATGACTGACGTTTGATTCTGGATCCCTGTGGCCTGGGAACATGACTGAGGCGTGATTCTGGAAAACTGTGGCCTGGGAACATGACATCTGTTTAGATTGTGGAATACTGTGCCCCGGGAACCTGACTGAGCCTTGGTTCTGAAACCCTGTGGACTGGGAACATGACTGAGGATTTATTCTGGAACCCTGTAGCCTGGGAACATAACTGAGGATTGATTCTGGAACCTTGTGGCCTGGGAACATGATACCGGTGGATTCTGGAACCCTGGGGACTGGGCATGTGACATCTGTTTAGATTGTGGAATACTGTGCCCCGGGAACCTGACTGAGCCTTGGTTCTGAAACCCTGTGGATTGGGAACATGACTGAGGATTTATTCTGGAACCCTGTAGCCTGGGAACATAACTGAGGATTGATTCTGGAACCCTGTGGCCTGGGAACATGATACCGGTGGATTCTGGAACCCTGGGGACTGGGCATGTGACATCTGTTTAGATTGTGGAATACTGTGCCCCGTGAACCTGACTGAGCCTTGGTTCTGGAACCCTGTGGATTGGGAACATGACTGAGGTTTTATTCTAGAACCCTGTAGCCTGGAAACATAACTGAGGATTGATTCTCGAACCCTGTGGCCTGGGAACATGACATCGGTGGATTCTAGAACCCTGTGGCCTGGGAACATGTCTGAGGTTTGATGGTGGAAACCTGTGGCTTGGCAACATGACTAAGGTTTGATTCTGGAAGACTGTGGCCAGGAAGCATGATATCTGGTTGATTCTGGAAACTTGTGTCCTGGGAACATGACTGAGGTTTGTTCCTGGAAGCCTGTGCCCTGGGAACATGACTGAGGTTTGATTCTGGACACCTGTGTCCTGGGAACATGACTGAGGTTTGATGGTTGAAACCTGTGGCCCGCGCACATGACTCAGGTTTGATTCTGGAACCATGTGTCCTGGGAACATGACTGAGGTTTGATTTTGGAAACCTTTGGCCTGGGAGAATGACTGAGCTTTCATTGTGGAAACATGTGGCCTTGGATCATGACTGAGGTTTGATGGTGGAACGCTCTGGCCTGGCAAAATGACTGAGGCTTGATTCTGGAACCCTGTGGCCCGGGAACATGAGAACGGTTTGATTCTGGAACCCTGTGGCCTTTAACATGACATCGGTGGATTCTGGAACCCTGTGGCCTGGGAACATGAGAACGGTTTGATTCTGGAACCCTGTGGCCTGGGAACATGAGTAAGGATTGATGGTGGAACCCTGTGGCCTGGCAACATGACTGAGGTTTGATACTGGAAGACTGTGGCCAGGAAGCATGATATCTGGTTGATTCTGGAAACTTGTGTCCTGGGAACATGACTGAGGTTTGTTTCTGGAAGCCTGTGCCCTGGGAACATGACTGAGGTTTGATTCTGGACACCTGTGTCCTGGGAACATGACTGAGGTTTGATGGTTGAAACCTGTGGCCCGCGAACATGACTCAGGTTTGATTCTGGAACAATGTGTCCTGGGAACATGACTGAGGTTTGATTTTGGAAACCTTTGGCCTGGGAAAATGACTGAGGTTTCATTGTGGAAACATGTGACCTGGGATCATGACTGAGGTTTGATGGTGGAACACTCTGGCCTGGCAAAATGACTGAGGCTTGATTCTGGAACCCTGTGGCCCGGGAACGTGACTGAGGTTTGATGGCAGAAACCTGTGGCCTGGCAACATGACTGACGTTTGATTCTGGATCCCTGTGGCCTGGGAACATGACTGAGGCGTGATTCTGGAAAACTGTGGCCTGGGAACATGACATCTGTTTAGATTGTGGAATACTGTGCCCCGGGAACCTGACTGAGCCTTGGTTCTGAAACCTTGTGGACTGGGAGCATGACTGAGGTTTTATTCTGGAACCCTGTAGCCTGGGAACATAACTGAGGATTGATTCTGGAACCCTGTGGCCTGGGAACATGATACCGGTGGATTCTGGAACCCTGGGGACTGGGCATGTGACATCTGTTTAGATTGTGGAATACTGTGCCCCTGGAACTTGACTGAGCCTTGGTTCTGGAACCCTGTGGATTGGGAACATGACTGAGGTTTTATTCTAGAACCCTGTAGCCTGGAAACATAACTGAGGATTGATTCTCGAACCCTGTGGCCTGGGAACATGACATCGGTGGATTCTAGAACCCTGTGGCCTGGGAACATGTCTGAGGTTTGATGGTGGAAACCTGTGGCTTGGCAACATGACTAAGGTTTGATTCTAGAAGACTGTGGCCAGGAAGCATGATATCTGGTTGATTCTGGAAACTTGTGTCCTGGGAACATGACTGAGGTTTGTTTCTGGAAGCCTGTGCCCTGGGAACATGACTGAGGTTTGATTCTGGACACCTGTGTCCTGGGAACATGACTGAGGTTTGATGGTTGAAACCTGTGTCCCGCGAACATGACTCAGGTTTGATTCTGGAACCATGTGTCCTGGGAACATGACTGAGGTTTGATTTTGGAAACCTTTGGCCTGGGAAAATGACTGAGGTTTCATTGTGGAAACATGTGGCCTGGGATCATGACTGAGGTTTGATGGTGGAACACTCTGGCCTGGCAAAATGACTGAGGCTTGATTCTGGAACCCTGTGGCCCGGGAACGTGACTGAGGTTTGATGGCAGAAACCTGTGGCCTGGCAACATGACTGACGTTTGATTCTGGATCCCTGTGGCCTGGGAACATGCCTGAGGCGTGATTCTGGAAAACTGTGGCCTGGGAACATGACATCTGTTTAGATTGTGGAATACTGTGCCCCGGGAACCTGACTGAGCCTTGGTTCTGAAACCCTGTGGACTGGGAACATGACTGAGGATTTATTCTGGAACCCTGTAGCCTGGGAACATAACTGAGGATTGATTCTGGAACCCTGTGGCCTGGGAACATGATACCGGTGGATTCTGGAACCCTGGGGACTGGGCATGTGACATCTGTTTAGATTGTGGAATACTGTGCCCGGGAACCTGACTGAGCCTTGGTTCTGGAACCCTGTGGATTGGGAACATGACTGAGGTTTTATTCTAGAACCCTGTAGCCTGGAAACATAACTGAGGATTGATTCTCGAACCCTGTGGCCTGGGAACATGACATCGGTGGATTCTAGAACCCTGTGGCCTGGGAACATGTCTGAGGTTTGATGGTGGAAACCTGTGGCTTGGCAACATGACTAAGGTTTGATTCTGGAAGACTGTGGCCAGGAAGCATGATATCTGGTTGATTCTGGAAACTTGTGTCCTGGGAACATGACTGAGGTTTGTTCCTGGAAGCCTGTGCCCTGGGAACATGACTGAGGTTTGATTCTGGACACCTGTGTCCTGGGAACATGACTGAGGTTTGATGGTTGAAACCTGTGGCCCGCGCACATGACTCAGGTTTGTTTCTGGAACCATGTGTCCTGGGAACATGACTGAGGTTTGATTTTGGAAACCTTTGGCCTGGGAGAATGACTGAGGTTTCATTGTGGAAACATGTGGCCTGGGATCATGACTGAGGTTTGATGGTGGAACACTCTGGCCTGGCAAAATGACTGAGGCTTGATTCTGGAACCCTGTGGCCCGGGAACATGAGAACGGTTTGATTCTGGAACCCTGTGGCCTTTAACATGACATCGGTGGATTCTGGAACCCTGTGGCCTGGGAACATGAGAACGGTTTGATTCTGGAACCCTGTGGCCTGGGAACATGAGTGAGGATTGATGGTGGAACCCTGTGGCCTGGCAACATGACTGAGGTTTGATACTGGAAGACTGTGGCCAGGAAACATGATATCGGGTTGATTCTGGAAACTTCTGTCCTGGGAACAAGACTGAGGTTTGATTCTGGAACCCTGTGTCCTGGGAATATGACAAAGGTTTGTTGCTGGAAGCCTGTTCCCTGGGTACATGACTGAGGTTTGATTCTGGACATCTGTGTCCTGGGAACATGAGTGATGTTTGATTGTTGAAACCTGTGGCCCGCGAACATGACTCAGGTTTGATTCTGGAACCATGTGTCCTGGGAACATGACTGAGGTTTGATTTTGGAAACCTTTGGCCTGGGAAAATGACTGAGGTTTCATTGTGGAAACATGTGGCCTGGGATCATGACTGAGGTTTGATGGTGGAACACTCTGGCCTGGCAAAATGACTGAGGCTTGATTCTGGAACCCTGTGGCCCTGGAAGGTGACTGAGGTTTGATGGCAGAAACCTGTGGCCTGGCAACATGACTGACGTTTGATTCTGGATCCCTGTGGCCTGGGAACATGACTGAGGCGTGATTCTGGAAAACTGTGGCCTGGGAACATGACATCTGTTTAGATTGTGGAATACTGTGCCCCGGGAACCTGACTGAGCCTTGGTTCTGAAACCCTGTGGACTGGGAACATGACTGAGGTTTTATTCTGGAACCCTGTAGCCTGGGAACATAACTGAGGATTGATCCTGGAACCCTGTGGTCTGGGAACATGATACCGGTGGATTCTGGAACCCTGTGGACTGGGCATGTGACATCTGTTTAGATTGTGGAATACTGTGCCCCGGGAACCTGAGTGAGCCTTGGTTCTGGAACCCTGTGGATTGGGAACATGACTGAGGTTTTATTCTAGAACCCTGTAGCCTGGAAACATAACTGAGGATTGATTCTCGAACCCTGTGGCCTGGGAACATGACATCGGTGGATTCTAGAACCCTGTGTCCTGGGAACATGTCTGAGGTTTGATGGTGGAAACCTGTGGCTTGGCAACATGACTAAGGTTTGATTCTAGAAGACTGTGGCCAGGAAGCATGATATCTGGTTGATTCTGGAAACTTGTGTCCTGGGAACATGACTGAGGTTTGTTTCTGGAAGCCTGTGCCCTGGGAACATGACTGAGGTTTGATTCTGGACACCTGTGTCCTGGGAACATGACTGAGGTTTGATGGTTGAAACCTGTGGCCCGCGAACATGACTCAGGTTTGATTCTGGAACCATGTGTCCTGGGAACATGACTGAGGTTTGATTTTGGAAACCTTTGGCCTGGGAAAATGACTGAGGTTTCATTGTGGAAACATGTGGCCTGGGATCATGACTGAGGTTTGATGGTGGAACACTCTGGCCTGGCAAAATGACTGAGGCTTGATTCTGGAACCCTGTGGCCCGGGAACGTGACTGAGGTTTGATGGCAGAAACCTGTGGCCTGGCAACATGACTGACGTTTGATTCTTAATCCCTGTGGCCTGGGAACATGACTGAGGCGTGATTCTGGAAAACTGTGGCCTGGGAACATGACATCTGTTTAGATTGTGGAATACTGTGCCCCGGGAACCTGACTGAGCCTTGGTTCTGAAACCCTGTGGACTGGGAACATGACTGAGGTTTTATTCTGGAACCCTGTAGCCTGGGAACATAACTGAGGATTGACCCTGGAACCCTGTGGTCTGGGAACATGATACCGGTGGATTCTGGAACCCTGGGGACTGGGCATGTGACATCTGTTTAGATTGTGGAATACTGTGCCCCGGGAACCTGAGTGAGCCTTGGTTCTGGAACCCTGTGGATTGGGAACATGACTGAGGTTTTATTCTAGAACCCTGTAGCCTGGAAACATAAGTGAGGATTGATTCTCGAACCCTGTGGCCTGGGAACATGACATCGGTGGATTCTAGAACCCTGTGGCCTGGGAACATGTCTGAGGTTTGATGGTGGAAACCTGTGGCTTGGCAACATGACTAAGGTTTGATTCTAGAAGACTGTGGCCAGGAAGCATGATATCTGGTTGATTCTGGAAACTTGTGTCCTGGGAACATGACTGAGGTTTGTTTCTGGAAGCCTGTGCCCTGGGAACATGACTGAGGTTTGATTCTGGACACCTGTGTCCTGGGAACATGACTAAGGTTTGATGGTTGAAACCTGTGGCCCGCGAACATGACTCAGGTTTGATTCTGGAAACATGTGTCCTGGGAACATGACTGAGGTTTGATTTTGGAAACCTTTGGCCTGGAAAAATGACTGAGGTTTCATTGTGGAAACATGTGGCCTGGGATCATGACTGAGGTTTGATGGTGGAACACTCTGGCCTGGCAAAATGACTGAGGCTTGATTCTGGAACCCTGTGGCCCGGGAACATGAGAACGGTTTGATTCTGGAACCCTGTGGCCTTTAACATGACATCGGTGGATTCTGGAACCCTGTGGCCTGGGAACATGAGAACGGTTTGATTCTGGAACCCTGTGGCCTGGGAACATGTGTGAGGACTGATGGTGGAACCCTCTGGCCTGGCAACATGACTGAGGTTTGATACTGGAAGACTGTGACCAGGAAACATGATATCGGGTTGATTCTGGAAACTTCTGTCCTGCGAACATGACTCAGGTTTGATTCTGGAACCATGTGTCCTGGGAATATGACAAAGGTTTGTTGCTGGAAACCTGTTCCCTGGGTACATGACTGAGGTTTGATTCTGGACACCTGTGTCCTGGGAACATGAGTGATGTTTGATTGTTGAAACCTGTGGCCCGCGAACATGACTCAGGTTTGATTCTGGAACCATGTGTCCTGGGAACATGACTGAGGTTTGATTTTGGAAACCTTTGGCCTGGGAAAATGACTGAGGTTTCATTGTGGAAACATGTGGCCTGGGATCATGACTGAGGTTTGATGGTGGAACACTCTGGCCTGGCAAAATGACTGAGGCTTGATTCTGGAACCCTGTGGCCCGGGAACGTGACTGAGGTTTGATGGCAGAAACCTGTGGCCTGGCAACATGACTGACGTTTGATTCTGGATCCCTGTGGCCTGGGAACATGACTGAGGCGTGATTCTGGAAAACTGTGGCCTGGGAACATGACATCTGTTTAGATTGTGGAATACTGTGCCCCGGGAACCTGACTGAGCCTTGGTTCTGAAACCCTGTGGACTGGGAACATGACTGAGGATTTATTCTGGAACCCTGTAGCCTGGGAACATAACTGAGGATTGATTCTGGAACCCTGTGGCCTGGGAACATGATACCGGTGGATTCTGGAACCCTGTGGACTGGGCATGTGACATCTGTTTAGATTGTGGAATACTGTGCCCCGGGAACCTGAGTGAGCCTTGGTTCTGGAACCCTGTGGATTGGGAACATGACTGAGGTTTTATTCTAGAACCCTGTAGCCTGGAAACATAACTGAGGATTGATTCTCGAACCCTGTGGCCTGGGAACATGACATCGGTGGATTCTAGAACCCTGTGGCCTGGGAACATGTCTGAGGTTTGATGGTGGAAACCTGTGCCTTGGCAACATGACTAAGGTTTGATTCTGGAAGACTGTGGCCAGGAAGCATGATATCTCGTTGATTCTGGAAACTTGTGTCCTGGGAACATGACTGAGGTTTGATTCTGGAAGACTGTGGCCAGGAAGCATGATATCTCATTGATTCTGGAAACTTGTGTCCTGGGAACATGACTGAGGTTTGTTTCTGGAAGCCTGTGCCCTGGGAACATGACTGAGGTTTGATTCTGGACACCTGTGTCCTGGGAACATGACTGAGGTTTGATGGTTGAAACCTGTGGCCCGCGCACATGACTCAGGTTTGATTCTGGAACCATGTGTCCTGGGAACATGACTGAGGTTTGATTTTGAAACCTTTGGCCTGGGAAAATGACTGAGGTTTCATTGCGGAAACATGTGGCCTGGGATCATGACTGAGGTTTGATGGTGGAACACTCTGGCCTGGCAAAATGACTGAGGCTTGATTCTGGAACCCTGTGGCCCGGGAACATGAGAAAGGTTTGATTCTGGAACCCTGTGGCCTTTAACATGACATCGGTGGATTCTGGAACCCTGTGGCCTGGGAACATGAGAACGGTTTGATTCTGGAACCCTGTGGCCTGGGAACATGAGTGAGGATTGATGGTGGAACCCTGTGGCCTGGCAACATGACTGAGGTTTGATACTGGAAGACTGTGGCCAGGAAACATGATATCGGGTTGATTCTGGAAACTTCTGTCCTGGGAACAAGACTGAGGTTTGATTCTGGAACCCTGTGTCCTGGGAATATGACAAAGGTTTGTTGCTGGAAGCCTGTTCCCTGGGTACATGACTGAGGTTTGATTCTGGACACCTGTGTCCTGGGAACATGAGTGACGTTTGATTGTTGAAACCTGTGGCCTGCGAACATGACTCAGGTTTGATTCTGGAACCATGTGTCCTGGGAATATGACTGAGGTTTGATTCTGGAAACCTTTGGCCTGAGAAAATGACTGAGGTTTCATTGTGGAAACATGTGGCCTGGGATCATGACTGAGGTTTGATGGTGGAACACTCTGGCCTGGCAAAATGACTGAGGCTTGATTCTGGAACCCTGTGGCCCGGGAACGTGACTGAGGTTTGATGGCAGAAACCTGTGGCCTGGCAACATGACTGACGTTTGATTCTGGATCCCTGTGGCCTGGGAACATGACTGAGGCGTGATTCTGGAAAACTGTGGCCTGGGAACATGACATCTGTTTAGATTGTGGAATACTGTGCCCCGGGAACCTGACTGAGCCTTGGTTCTGAAACCCTGTGGACTGGGAACATGACTGAGGTTTTATTCTGGAACCCTGTAGCCTGGGAACATAACTGAGGATTGATTCTGGAAACCTGTGGCCTGGGAACGTGAAACCGGTGGATTCTGGAACCCTGTGGACTGGGCATGTGACATCTGTTTAGATTGTGGAATACTGTGCCCCCGGAACCTGACTGAGCCTTGGTTCTGGAACCCTGTGGATTGGGAACATGACTGAGGTTTTATTCTAGAACCCTGTAGCCTGGAAACATAACTGAGGATTGATTCTCGAACCCTGTGGCCTGGGAACATGACATCGGTGGATTCTAGAACCCTGTGGCCTGGGAACATATCTGAGGTTTGATGGTGGAAACCTGTGACTTGGCAACATGACTAAGGTTTGATTCTGGAAGACTGTGGCCAGGAAGCATGGTATCTGGTTGATTCTGGAAACTTGTGTCCTGGGAACATGACTGAGGTTTGTTTCTGGAAGCCTGTGCCCTGGGAACATGACTGAGGTTTGATTCTGGACACCTGTGTCCTGGGAACATGACTGAGGTTTGATGGTTGAAACCTGTGGCCCGCGAACATGACTCAGGTTTGATTCTGGAACCATGTGTCCTGGGAACATGACTGAGGTTTGATTTTGGAAACCTTTGGCCTGGGAAAATGACTGAGGTTTCATTGTGGAAACATGTGGCCTGGGATCATGACTGAGGTTTGATGGTGGAACACTCTGGCCTGGCAAAATGACTGAGGCTTGATTCTGGAACCCTGTGGCCCGGGAACGTGACTGAGGTTTGATGGCAGAAACCTGTGGCCTGGCAACATGACTGACGTTTGATTCTGGATCCCTGTGGCCTGGGAACATGACTGAGGCGTGATTCTGGAAAACTGTGGCCTGGGAACATGACATCTGTTTAGATTGTGGAATACTGTGCCCCGGGAACCTGACTGAGCCTTGGTTCTGAAACCCTGTGGGCTGGGAACATGACTGAGGTTTTATTCTGGAACCCTGTAGCCTGGGAACATAACTGAGGATTGATTCTGGAACCCTGGGGCCTGGGAACATGATACCGGTGGATTCTGGAACCCTGGGGACTGGGCATGTGACATCTGTTTAGATTGTGGAATACTGTGCCCCGGGAACCTGACTGAGCCTTGGTTCTGGAACCCTGTGGATTGGGAACATGACTGAGGTTTTATTCTAGAACCCTGTAGCCTGGAAACATAACTGAGGATTGATTCTCGAACCCTGTGGCCTGGGAACATGACATCGGTGGATTCTAGAACCCTGTGGCCTGGGAACATGTCTGAGGTTTGATGGTGGAAACCTGTGGCTTGGCAACATGACTAAGGTTTGATTCAAGAAGACTGAGGCCAGGAAGCATGATATCTGGTTGATTCTGGAAACTTGTGTCCTGGGAACATGACTGAGGTTTGTTTCTGGAAGCCTGTGCCCTGGGAACATGACTGAGGTTTGATTCTGGACACCTGTGTCCTGGGAACATGACTGAGGTTTGATGGTTGAAACCTGTGGCCCGCGCACATGACTCAGGTTTGATTCTGGAACCATGTGTCCTGGGAACATGACTGAGGTTTGATTTTGGAAACCTTTGGCCTGGGAAAATGACTGAGGTTTCATTGTGGAAACATGTGGCCTGGGATCATGACTGAGGTTTGATGGTGGAACACTCTGGCCTGGCAAAATGACTGAGGCTTGATTCTGGAACCCTGTGGCCCGGGAACGTGACTGAGGTTTGATGGCAGAAACCTGTGGCCTGGCAACATGACTGACGTTTGATTCTGGATCCCTGTGGCCTGGGAACATGACTGAGGCGTGATTCTGGAAAACTGTGGCCTGGGAACATGACATCTGTTTAGATTGTGGAATACTGTGCCCCGGGAACCTGACTGAGCCTTGGTTCTGAAACCCTGTGGACTGGGAACATGACTGAGGATTTATTCTGGAACCCTGTAGCCTGGGAACATAACTGAGGATTGATTCTGGAACCTTGTGGCCTGGGAACATGATACCGGTGGATTCTGGAACCCTGGGGACTGGGCATGTGACATCTGTTTAGATTGTGGAATACTGTGCCCCGGGAACCTGACTGAGCCTTGGTTCTGAAACCCTGTGGATTGGGAACATGACTGAGGATTTATTCTGGAACCCTGTAGCCTGGGAACATAACTGAGGATTGATTCTGGAACCCTGTGGCCTGGGAACATGATACCGGTGGATTCTGGAACCCTGGGGACTGGGCATGTGACATCTGTTTAGATTGTGGAATACTGTGCCCCGTGAACCTGACTGAGCCTTGGTTCTGGAACCCTGTGGATTGGGAACATGACTGAGGTTTTATTCTAGAACCCTGTAGCCTGGAAACATAACTGAGGATTGATTCTCGAACCCTGTGGCCTGGGAACATGACATCGGTGGATTCTAGAACCCTGTGGCCTGGGAACATGTCTGAGGTTTGATGGTGGAAACCTGTGGCTTGGCAACATGACTAAGGTTTGATTCTGGAAGACTGTGGCCAGGAAGCATGATATCTGGTTGATTCTGGAAACTTGTGTCCTGGGAACATGACTGAGGTTTGTTCCTGGAAGCCTGTGCCCTGGGAACATGACTGAGGTTTGATTCTGGACACCTGTGTCCTGGGAACATGACTGAGGTTTGATGGTTGAAACCTGTGGCCCGCGCACATGACTCAGGTTTGATTCTGGAACCATGTGTCCTGGGAACATGACTGAGGTTTGATTTTGGAAACCTTTGGCCTGGGAGAATGACTGAGCTTTCATTGTGGAAACATGTGGCCTTGGATCATGACTGAGGTTTGATGGTGGAACGCTCTGGCCTGGCAAAATGACTGAGGCTTGATTCTGGAACCCTGTGGCCCGGGAACATGAGAACGGTTTGATTCTGGAACCCTGTGGCCTTTAACATGACATCGGTGGATTCTGGAACCCTGTGGCCTGGGAACATGAGAACGGTTTGATTCTGGAACCCTGTGGCCTGGGAACATGAGTAAGGATTGATGGTGGAACCCTGTGGCCTGGCAACATGACTGAGGTTTGATACTGGAAGACTGTGGCCAGGAAACATGATATCGGGTTGATTCTGGAAACTTCTGTCCTGGGAACAAGACTGAGGTTTGATTCTGGAACCCTGTGTCCTGGGAACATGACTGAGGTTTGATTCTGGACACCTGTGTCCTGGGAACATGACTGAGGTTTGATTCTGGACACCTGTGTCCTAGGAACATGAGTGATGTTTGATTGTTGAAACCTGTGGCCCGCGAACATGACTCAGGTTTGATTCTGGAACCATGTGTCCTGGGAACATGACTGAGGTTTGATTTTGGAAACCTTTGGCCTGGGAAAATGACTGAGGTTTCATTGTGGAAACATGTGGCCTGGGATCATGACTGAGGTTTGATGGTGGAACACTCTGGCCTGGCAAAATGACTGAGGCTTGATTCTGGAACCCTGTGGCCCGGGAACGTGACTGAGGTTTGATGGCAGAAACCTGTGGCCTGGCAACATGACTGACGTTTGATTCTGGATCCCTGTGGCCTGGGAACATGACTGAGGCGTGATTCTGGAAAACTGTGGCCTGGGAACATGACATCTGTTTAGATTGTGGAATACTGTGCCCCGGGAACCTGACTGAGCCTTGGTTCTGAAACCCTGTGGACTGGGAACATGACTGAGGTTTTATTCTGGAACCCTGTAGCCTGGGAACATAAATGAGGATTGATCCTGGAACCCTGTGGTCTGGGAACATGATACCGGTGGATTCTGGAACCCTGGGGACTGGGCATGTGACATCTGTTTAGATTGTGGAATACTGTGCCCCGGGAACCTGAGTGAGCCTTGGTTCTGGAACCCTGTGGATTGGGAACATGACTGAGGTTTTATTCTAGAACCCTGTAGCCAGGAAACATAACTGAGGATTGATTCACGACCCCTGTGGCCTGGGAACATGACATCGGTGGATTCTAGAACCCTGTGGCCTGGGAACATGTCTGAGGTTTGATGGTGGAAAACTGTGGCTTGGCAACATGACTAAGGTTTGATTCTAGAAGACTGTGGCCAGGAAGCATGATATCTGGTTGATTCTGGAAACTTGTGTCCTGGGAACATGACTGAGGTTTGTTTCTGGAAGCCTGTGCCCTGGGAACATGACTGAGGTTTGATTCTGGACACCTGTGTCCTGGGAACATGACTGAGGTTTGATGGTTGAAACCTGTGGCCCGCGCACATGACTCAGGTTTGATTCTGGAACCATGTGTCCTGGGAACATGACTGAGGTTTGATTTTGGAAACCTTTGGCCTGGGAAAATGACTGAGGTTTCATTGTGGAAACATGTGGCCTGGGATCATGACTGAGGTTTGATGGTGGAACACTCTGGCCTGGCAAAATGACTGAGGCTTGATTCTGGAACCCTGTGGCCCGGGAACGTGACTGAGGTTTGATGGCAGAAACCTGTGGCCTGGCAACATGACTGACGTTTGATTCTGGATCCCTGTGGCCTGGGAACATGACTGAGGCGTGATTCTGGAAAACTGTGGCCTGGGAACATGACATCTGTTTAGATTGTGGAATACTGTGCCCCGGGAACCTGACTGAGCCTTGGTTCTGAAACCCTGTGGACTGGGAACATGACTGAGGATTTATTCTGGAACCCTGTAGCCTGGGAACATAACTGAGGATTGATTCTGGAACCCTGTGGCCTGGGAACATGATACCGGTGGATTCTGGAACCCTGGGGACTGGGCATGTGACATCTGTTTAGATTGTGGAATACTGTGCCCGGGAACCTGACTGAGCCTTGGTTCTGGAACCCTGTGGACTGGGAACATGACTGAGGTTTTATTCTAGAACCCTGTAGCCTGGAAACATAACTGAGGATTGATTCTCGAACCCTGTGGCCTGGGAACATGACATCGGTGGATTCTAGAACCCTGTGGCCTGGGAACATGTCTGAGGTTTGATGGTGGAAACCTGTGGCTTGGCAACATGACTAAGGTTTGATTCTAGAAGACTGTGGCCAGGAAGCATGATATCTGGTTGATTCTGGAAACTTGTGTCCTGGGAACATGACTGAGGTTTGTTTCTGGAAGCCTGTGCCCTGGGAACATGACTGAGGTTTGATTCTGGACACCTGTGTCCTGGGAACATGACTGAGGTTTGATGGTTGAAACCTGTGGCCCGCGAACATGACTCAGGTTTGATTCTGGAACCATGTGTCCTGGGAACATGACTGAGGTTTGATTTTGGAAACCTTTGGCCTGGAAAAATGACTGAGGTTTCATTGTGGAAACATGTGGCCTGGGATCATGACTGAGGTTTGATGGTGGAACACTCTGGCCTGGCAAAATGACTGAGGCTTGATTCTGGAACCCTGTGGCCCGGGAACATGAGAACGGTTTGATTCTGGAACCCTGTGGCCTTTAACATGACATCGGTGGATTCTGGAACCCTGTGGCCTGGGAACATGAGAACGGTTTGATTCTGGAACCCTGTGGCCTGGGAACATGTGTGAGGACTGATGGTGGAACCCTCTGGCCTGGCAACATGACTGAGGTTTGATACTGGAAGACTGTGACCAGGAAACATGATATCGGGTTGATTCTGGAAACTTCTGTCCTGCGAACATGACTCAGGTTTGATTCTGGAACCATGTGTCCTGGGAATATGACAAAGGTTTGTTGCTGGAAACCTGTTCCCTGGGTACATGACTGAGGTTTGATTCTGGACACCTGTGTCCTGGGAACATGAGTGATGTTTGATTGTTGAAACCTGTGGCCCGCGAACATGACTCAGGTTTGATTCTGGAACCATGTGTCCTGGGAACATGACTGAGGTTTGATTTTGGAAACCTTTGGCCTGGGAAAATGACTGAGGTTTCATTGTGGAAACATGTGGCCTGGGATCATGACTGAGGTTTGATGGTGGAACACTCTGGCCTGGCAAAATGACTGAGGCTTGATTCTGGAACCCTGTGGCCCGGGAACGTGACTGAGGTTTGATGGCAGAAACCTGTGGCCTGGCAACATGACTGACGTTTGATTCTGGATCCCTGTGGCCTGGGAACATGACTGAGGCGTGATTCTGGAAAACTGTGGCCTGGGAACATGACATCTGTTTAGATTGTGGAATACTGTGCCCCGGGAACCTGACTGAGCCTTGGTTCTGAAACCCTGTGGACTGGGAACATGACTGAGGATTTATTCTGGAACCCTGTAGCCTGGGAACATAACTGAGGATTGATTCTGGAACCCTGTGGCCTGGGAACATGATACCGGTGGATTCTGGAACCCTGGGGACTGGGCATGTGACATCTGTTTAGATTGTGGAATACTGTGCCCGGGAACCTGACTGAGCCTTGGTTCTGGAACCCTGTGGACTGGGAACATGACTGAGGTTTTATTCTAGAACCCTGTAGCCTGGAAACATAACTGAGGATTGATTCTCGAACCCTGTGGCCTGGGAACATGACATCGGTGGATTCTAGAACCCTGTGGCCTGGGAACATGTCTGAGGTTTGATGGTGGAAACCTGTGGCTTGGCAACATGACTAAGGTTTGATTCTAGAAGACTGTGGCCAGGAAGCATGATATCTGGTTGATTCTGGAAACTTGTGTCCTGGGAACATGACTGAGGTTTGTTTCTGGAAGCCTGTGCCCTGGGAACATGACTGAGGTTTGATTCTGGACACCTGTGTCCTGGGAACATGACTGAGGTTTGATGGTTGAAACCTGTGGCCCGCGAACATGACTCAGGTTTGATTCTGGAACCATGTGTCCTGGGAACATGACTGAGGTTTGATTTTGGAAACCTTTGGCCTGGAAAAATGACTGAGGTTTCATTGTGGAAACATGTGGCCTGGGATCATGACTGAGGTTTGATGGTGGAACACTCTGGCCTGGCAAAATGACTGAGGCTTGATTCTGGAACCCTGTGGCCCGGGAACATGAGAACGGTTTGATTCTGGAACCCTGTGGCCTTTAACATGACATCGGTGGATTCTGGAACCCTGTGGCCTGGGAACATGAGAACGGTTTGATTCTGGAACCCTGTGGCCTGGGAACATGTGTGAGGACTGATGGTGGAACCCTCTGGCCTGGCAACATGACTGAGGTTTGATACTGGAAGACTGTGACCAGGAAACATGATATCGGGTTGATTCTGGAAACTTCTGTCCTGCGAACATGACTCAGGTTTGATTCTGGAACCATGTGTCCTGGGAATATGACAAAGGTTTGTTGCTGGAAACCTGTTCCCTGGGTACATGACTGAGGTTTGATTCTGGACACCTGTGTCCTGGGAACATGAGTGATGTTTGATTGTTGAAACCTGTGGCCCGCGAACATGACTCAGGTTTGATTCTGGAACCATGTGTCCTGGGAACATGACTGAGGTTTGATTTTGGAAACCTTTGGCCTGGGAAAATGACTGAGGTTTCATTGTGGAAACATGTGGCCTGGGATCATGACTGAGGTTTGATGGTGGAACACTCTGGCCTGGCAAAATGACTGAGGCTTGATTCTGGAACCCTGTGGCCCGGGAACGTGACTGAGGTTTGATGGCAGAAACCTGTGGCCTGGCAACATGACTGACGTTTGATTCTGGATCCCTGTGGCCTGGGAACATGACTGAGGCGTGATTCTGGAAAACTGTGGCCTGGGAACATGACATCTGTTTAGATTGTGGAATACTGTGCCCCGGGAACCTGACTGAGCCTTGGTTCTGAAACCCTGTGGACTGGGAACATGACTGAGGATTTATTCTGGAACCCTGTAGCCTGGGAACATAACTGAGGATTGATTCTGGAACCCTGTGGCCTGGGAACATGATACCGGTGGATTCTGGAACCCTGGGGACTGGGCATGTGACATCTGTTTAGATTGTGGAATACTGTGCCCGGGAACCTGACTGAGCCTTGGTTCTGGAACCCTGTGGATTGGGAACATGACTGAGGTTTTATTCTAGAACCCTGTAGCCTGGAAACATAACTGAGGATTGATTCTAGAACCCTGTGGCCTGGGAACATGACATCGGTTGATTCTAGAACCCTGTGGCCTGGGAACATGTCTGAGGTTTGATGGTGGAAACCTGTGGCTTGGCAACATGACTAAGGTTTGATTCTAGAAGACTGAGGCCAGGAAGCATGATATCTGGTTGATTCTGGAAACTTGTGTCCTGGGAACATGACTGAGGTTTGTTTCTGGAAGCCTGTGCCCTGGGAACATGACTGAGGTTTGATTCTGGACACCTGTGTCCTGGGAACATGACTGAGGTTTGATGGTTGAAACCTGTGGCCCGCGCACATGACTCAGGTTTGATTCTGGAACCATGTGTCCTGGGAACATGACTGAGGTTTGATTTTGGAAACCTTTGGCCTGGGAAAATGACTGAGGTTTCATTGTGGAAACATGTGGCCTGGGATCATGACTGAGGTTTGATGGTGGAACACTCTGGCCTGGCAAAATGACTGAGGCTTGATTCTGGAACCCTGTGGCCCGGGAACGTGACTGAGGTTTGATGGCAGAAACCTGTGGCCTGGCAACATGACTGACGTTTGATTCTGGATCCCTGTGGCCTGGGAACATGACTGAGGCGTGATTCTGGAAAACTGTGGCCTGGGAACATGACATCTGTTTAGATTGTGGAATACTGTGCCCCGGGAACCTGACTGAGCCTTGGTTCTGAAACCCTGTGGACTGGGAACATGACTGAGGATTTATTCTGGAACCCTGTAGCCTGGGAACATAACTGAGGATTGATTCTGGAACCTTGTGGCCTGGGAACATGATACCGGTGGATTCTGGAACCCTGGGGACTGGGCATGTGACATCTGTTTAGATTGTGGAATACTGTGCCCCGGGAACCTGACTGAGCCTTGGTTCTGAAACCCTGTGGATTGGGAACATGACTGAGGATTTATTCTGGAACCCTGTAGCCTGGGAACATAACTGAGGATTGATTCTGGAACCCTGTGGCCTGGGAACATGATACCGGTGGATTCTGGAACCCTGGGGACTGGGCATGTGACATCTGTTTAGATTGTGGAATACTGTGCCCCGTGAACCTGACTGAGCCTTGGTTCTGGAACCCTGTGGATTGGGAACATGACTGAGGTTTTATTCTAGAACCCTGTAGCCTGGAAACATAACTGAGGATTGATTCTCGAACCCTGTGGCCTGGGAACATGACATCGGTGGATTCTAGAACCCTGTGGCCTGGGAACATGTCTGAGGTTTGATGGTGGAAACCTGTGGCTTGGCAACATGACTAAGGTTTGATTCTGGAAGACTGTGGCCAGGAAGCATGATATCTGGTTGATTCTGGAAACTTGTGTCCTGGGAACATGACTGAGGTTTGTTCCTGGAAGCCTGTGCCCTGGGAACATGACTGAGGTTTGATTCTGGACACCTGTGTCCTGGGAACATGACTGAGGTTTGATGGTTGAAACCTGTGGCCCGCGCACATGACTCAGGTTTGATTCTGGAACCATGTGTCCTGGGAACATGACTGAGGTTTGATTTTGGAAACCTTTGGCCTGGGAGAATGACTGAGCTTTCATTGTGGAAACATGTGGCCTTGGATCATGACTGAGGTTTGATGGTGGAACGCTCTGGCCTGGCAAAATGACTGAGGCTTGATTCTGGAACCCTGTGGCCCGGGAACATGAGAACGGTTTGATTCTGGAACCCTGTGGCCTTTAACATGACATCGGTGGATTCTGGAACCCTGTGGCCTGGGAACATGAGAACGGTTTGATTCTGGAACCCTGTGGCCTGGGAACATGAGTAAGGATTGATGGTGGAAGCCTTTGGCCTGGCAACATGACTGAGGTTTGATACTGGAAGACTGTGGCCAGGAAACATGATATCGGGTTGATTCTGGAAACTTCTGTCCTGGGAACAAGACTGAGGTTTGATTCTGGAACCCTGTGTCCTGGGAACATGACTGAGGTTTGATTCTGGACACCTGTGTCCTGGGAACATGACTGAGGTTTGATTCTGGACACCTGTTTCCTAGGAACATGAGTGATGTTTGATTGTTGAAACCTGTGGCCCGCGAACATGACTCAGGTTTGATTCTGGAACCATGTGTCCTGGGAACATGACTGAGGTTTGATTTTGGAAACCTTTGGCCTGGGAAAATGACTGAGGTTTCATTGTGGAAACATGTGGCCTGGGATCATGACTGAGGTTTGATGGTGGAACACTCTGGCCTGGCAAAATGACTGAGGCTTGATTCTGGAACCCTGTGGCCCGGGAACGTGACTGAGGTTTGATGGCAGAAACCTGTGGCCTGGCAACATGACTGACGTTTGATTCTGGATCCCTGTGGCCTGGGAACATGACTGAGGCGTGATTCTGGAAAACTGTGGCCTGGGAACATGACATCTGTTTAGATTGTGGAATAATGTGCCCCGGGAACCTGACTGAGCCTTGGTTCTGAAACCCTGTGGACTGGGAACATGACTGAGGTTTTATTCTGGAACCCTGTAGCCTGGGAACATAAATGAGGATTGATCCTGGAACCCTGTGGTCTGGGAACATGATACCGGTGGATTCTGGAACCCTGGGGACTGGGCATGTGACATCTGTTTAGATTGTGGAATACTGTGACCCGGGAACCTGAGTGAGCCTTGGTTCTGGAACCCTGTGGATTGGGAACATGACTGAGGTTTTATTCTAGAACCCTGTAGCCTGGAAACATAACTGAGGATTGATTCTCGACCCCTGTGGCCTGGGAACATGACATCGGTGGATTCTAGAACCCTGTGGCCTGGGAACATGTCTGAGGTTTGATGGTGGAAAACTGTGGCTTGGCAACATGACTAAGGTTTGATTCTAGAAGACTGTGGCCAGGAAGCATGATATCTGGTTGATTCTGGAAACTTGTGTCCTGGGAACATGACTGAGGTTTGTTTCTGGAAGCCTGTGCCCTGGGAACATGACTGAGGTTTGATTCTGGACACCTGTGTCCTGGGAACATGACTGAGGTTTGATGGTTGAAACCTGTGTCCCGCGAACATGACTCAGGTTTGATTCTGGAACCATGTGTCCTGGGAACATGACTGAGGTTTGATTTTGGAAACCTTTGGCCTGGGAAAATGACTGAGGTTTCATTGTGGAAACATGTGGCCTGGGATCATGACTGAGGTTTGATGGTGGAACACTCTGGCCTGGCAAAATGACTGAGGCTTGATTCTGGAACCCTGTGGCCCGGGAACGTGACTGAGGTTTGATGGCAGAAACCTGTGGCCTGGCAACATGACTGACGTTTGATTCTGGATCCCTGTGGCCTGGGAACATGACTGAGGCGTGATTCTGGAAAACTGTGGCCTGGGAACATGACATCTGTTTAGATTGTGGAATACTGTGCCCCGGGAACCTGACTGAGCCTTGGTTCTGAAACCCTGTGGACTGGGAACATGACTGAGGATTTATTCTGGAACCCTGTAGCCTGGGAACATAACTGAGGATTGATTCTGGAACCCTGTGGCCTGGGAACATGATACCGGTGGATTCTGGAACCCTGGGGACTGGGCATGTGACATCTGTTTAGATTGTGGAATACTGTGCCCGGGAACCTGACTGAGCCTTGGTTCTGGAACCCTGTGGACTGGGAACATGACTGAGGTTTTATTCTAGAACCCTGTAGCCTGGAAACATAACTGAGGATTGATTCTCGAACCCTGTGGCCTGGGAACATGACATCGGTGGATTCTAGAACCCTGTGGCCTGGGAACATGTCTGAGGTTTGATGGTGGAAACCTGTGGCTTGGCAACATGACTAAGGTTTGATTCTGGAAGACTGTGGCCAGGAAGCATGATATCTGGTTGATTCTGGAAACTTGTGTCCTGGGAACATGACTGAGGTTTGTTCCTGGAAGCCTGTGCCCTGGGAACATGACTGAGGTTTGATTCTGGACACCTGTGTCCTGGGAACATGACTGAGGTTTGATGGTTGAAACCTGTGGCCCGCGCACATGACTCAGGTTTGATTCTGGAACCATGTGTCCTGGGAACATGACTGAGGTTTGATTTTGGAAACCTTTGGCCTGGGAAAATGACTGAGGTTTCATTGTGGAAACATGTGGCCTGGGATCATGACTGAGGTTTGATGGTGGAACACTCTGGCCTGGCAAAATGACTGAGGCTTGATTCTGGAACCCTGTGGCCCGGGAACGTGACTGAGGTTTGATGGCAGAAACCTGTGGCCTGGCAACATGACTGACGTTTGATTCTGGATCCCTGTGGCCTGGGAACATGACTGAGGCGTGATTCTGGAAAACTGTGGCCTGGGAACATGACATCTGTTTAGATTGTGGAATACTGTGCCCCGGGAACCTGACTGAGCCTTGGTTCTGAAACCCTGTGGACTGGGAACATGACTGAGGATTTATTCTGGAACCCTGTAGCCTGGGAACATAACTGAGGATTGATTCTGGAACCTTGTGGCCTGGGAACATGATACCGGTGGATTCTGGAACCCTGGGGACTGGGCATGTGACATCTGTTTAGATTGTGGAATACTGTGCCCCGGGAACCTGACTGAGCCTTGGTTCTGAAACCCTGTGGATTGGGAACATGACTGAGGATTTATTCTGGAACCCTGTAGCCTGGGAACATAACTGAGGATTGATTCTGGAACCCTGTGGCCTGGGAACATGATACCGGTGGATTCTGGAACCCTGGGGACTGGGCATGTGACATCTGTTTAGATTGTGGAATACTGTGCCCCGTGAACCTGACTGAGCCTTGGTTCTGGAACCCTGTGGATTGGGAACATGACTGAGGTTTTATTCTAGAACCCTGTAGCCTGGAAACATAACTGAGGATTGATTCTCGAACCCTGTGGCCTGGGAACATGACATCGGTGGATTCTAGAACCCTGTGGCCTGGGAACATGTCTGAGGTTTGATGGTGGAAACCTGTGGCTTGGCAACATGACTAAGGTTTGATTCTGGAAGACTGTGGCCAGGAAGCATGATATCTGGTTGATTCTGGAAACTTGTGTCCTGGGAACATGACTGAGGTTTGTTCCTGGAAGCCTGTGCCCTGGGAACATGACTGAGGTTTGATTCTGGACACCTGTGTCCTGGGAACATGACTGAGGTTTGATGGTTGAAACCTGTGGCCCGCGCACATGACTCAGGTTTGATTCTGGAACCATGTGTCCTGGGAACATGACTGAGGTTTGATTTTGGAAACCTTTGGCCTGGGAGAATGACTGAGCTTTCATTGTGGAAACATGTGGCCTTGGATCATGACTGAGGTTTGATGGTGGAACGCTCTGGCCTGGCAAAATGACTGAGGCTTGATTCTGGAACCCTGTGGCCCGGGAACATGAGAACGGTTTGATTCTGGAACCCTGTGGCCTTTAACATGACATCGGTGGATTCTGGAACCCTGTGGCCTGGGAACATGAGAACGGTTTGATTCTGGAACCCTGTGGCCTGGGAACATGAGTAAGGATTGATGGTGGAACCCTGTGGCCTGGCAACATGACTGAGGTTTGATACTGGAAGACTGTGGCCAGGAAACATGATATCGGGTTGATTCTGGAAACTTCTGTCCTGGGAACAAGACTGAGGTTTGATTCTGGAACCCTGTGTCCTGGGAACATGACTGAGGTTTGATTCTGGACACCTGTGTCCTGGGAACATGACTGAGGTTTGATTCTGGACACCTGTGTCCTAGGAACATGAGTGATGTTTGATTGTTGAAACCTGTGGCCCGCGAACATGACTCAGGTTTGATTCTGGAACCATGTGTCCTGGGAACATGACTGAGGTTTGATTTTGGAAACCTTTGGCCTGGGAAAATGACTGAGGTTTCATTGTGGAAACATGTGGCCTGGGATCATGACTGAGGTTTGATGGTGGAACACTCTGGCCTGGCAAAATGACTGAGGCTTGATTCTGGAACCCTGTGGCCCGGGAACGTGACTGAGGTTTGATGGCAGAAACCTGTGGCCTGGCAACATGACTGACGTTTGATTCTGGATCCCTGTGGCCTGGGAACATGACTGAGGCGTGATTCTGGAAAACTGTGGCCTGGGAACATGACATCTGTTTAGATTGTGGAATACTGTGCCCCGGGAACCTGACTGAGCCTTGGTTCTGAAACCCTGTGGACTGGGAACATGACTGAGGTTTTATTCTGGAACCCTGTAGCCTGGGAACATAAATGAGGATTGATCCTGGAACCCTGTGGTCTGGGAACATGATACCGGTGGATTCTGGAACCCTGGGGACTGGGCATGTGACATCTGTTTAGATTGTGGAATACTGTGCCCCGGGAACCTGAGTGAGCCTTGGTTCTGGAACCCTGTGGATTGGGAACATGACTGAGGTTTTATTCTAGAACCCTGTAGCCAGGAAACATAACTGAGGATTGATTCTCGACCCCTGTGGCCTGGGAACATGACATCGGTGGATTCTAGAACCCTGTGGCCTGGGAACATGTCTGAGGTTTGATGGTGGAAAACTGTGGCTTGGCAACATGACTAAGGTTTGATTCTAGAAGACTGTGGCCAGGAAGCATGATATCTGGTTGATTCTGGAAACTTGTGTCCTGGGAACATGACTGAGGTTTGTTTCTGGAAGCCTGTGCCCTGGGAACATGACTGAGGTTTGATTCTGGACACCTGTGTCCTGGGAACATGACTGAGGTTTGATGGTTGAAACCTGTGGCCCGCGCACATGACTCAGGTTTGATTCTGGAACCATGTGTCCTGGGAACATGACTGAGGTTTGATTTTGGAAACCTTTGGCCTGGGAAAATGACTGAGGTTTCATTGTGGAAACATGTGGCCTGGGATCATGACTGAGGTTTGATGGTGGAACACTCTGGCCTGGCAAAATGACTGAGGCTTGATTCTGGAACCCTGTGGCCCGGGAACGTGACTGAGGTTTGATGGCAGAAACCTGTGGCCTGGCAACATGACTGACGTTTGATTCTGGATCCCTGTGGCCTGGGAACATGACTGAGGCGTGATTCTGGAAAACTGTGGCCTGGGAACATGACATCTGTTTAGATTGTGGAATACTGTGCCCCGGGAACCTGACTGAGCCTTGGTTCTGAAACCCTGTGGACTGGGAACATGACTGAGGATTTATTCTGGAACCCTGTAGCCTGGGAACATAACTGAGGATTGATTCTGGAACCCTGTGGCCTGGGAACATGATACCGGTGGATTCTGGAACCCTGGGGACTGGGCATGTGACATCTGTTTAGATTGTGGAATACTGTGCCCGGGAACCTGACTGAGCCTTGGTTCTGGAACCCTGTGGACTGGGAACATGACTGAGGTTTTATTCTAGAACCCTGTAGCCTGGAAACATAACTGAGGATTGATTCTCGAACCCTGTGGCCTGGGAACATGACATCGGTGGATTCTAGAACCCTGTGGCCTGGGAACATGTCTGAGGTTTGATGGTGGAAACCTGTGGCTTGGCAACATGACTAAGGTTTGATTCTAGAAGACTGTGGCCAGGAAGCATGATATCTGGTTGATTCTGGAAACTTGTGTCCTGGGAACATGACTGAGGTTTGTTTCTGGAAGCCTGTGCCCTGGGAACATGACTGAGGTTTGATTCTGGACACCTGTGTCCTGGGAACATGACTGAGGTTTGATGGTTGAAACCTGTGGCCCGCGAACATGACTCAGGTTTGATTCTGGAACCATGTGTCCTGGGAACATGACTGAGGTTTGATTTTGGAAACCTTTGGCCTGGAAAAATGACTGAGGTTTCATTGTGGAAACATGTGGCCTGGGATCATGACTGAGGTTTGATGGTGGAACACTCTGGCCTGGCAAAATGACTGAGGCTTGATTCTGGAACCCTGTGGCCCGGGAACATGAGAACGGTTTGATTCTGGAACCCTGTGGCCTTTAACATGACATCGGTGGATTCTGGAACCCTGTGGCCTGGGAACATGAGAACGGTTTGATTCTGGAACCCTGTGGCCTGGGAACATGTGTGAGGACTGATGGTGGAACCCTCTGGCCTGGCAACATGACTGAGGTTTGATACTGGAAGACTGTGACCAGGAAACATGATATCGGGTTGATTCTGGAAACTTCTGTCCTGCGAACATGACTCAGGTTTGATTCTGGAACCATGTGTCCTGGGAATATGACAAAGGTTTGTTGCTGGAAACCTGTTCCCTGGGTACATGACTGAGGTTTGATTCTGGACACCTGTGTCCTGGGAACATGAGTGATGTTTGATTGTTGAAACCTGTGGCCCGCGAACATGACTCAGGTTTGATTCTGGAACCATGTGTCCTGGGAACATGACTGAGGTTTGATTTTGGAAACCTTTGGCCTGGGAAAATGACTGAGGTTTCATTGTGGAAACATGTGGCCTGGGATCATGACTGAGGTTTGATGGTGGAACACTCTGGCCTGGCAAAATGACTGAGGCTTGATTCTGGAACCCTGTGGCCCGGGAACGTGACTGAGGTTTGATGGCAGAAACCTGTGGCCTGGCAACATGACTGACGTTTGATTCTGGATCCCTGTGGCCTGGGAACATGACTGAGGCGTGATTCTGGAAAACTGTGGCCTGGGAACATGACATCTGTTTAGATTGTGGAATACTGTGCCCCGGGAACCTGACTGAGCCTTGGTTCTGAAACCCTGTGGACTGGGAACATGACTGAGGATTTATTCTGGAACCCTGTAGCCTGGGAACATAACTGAGGATTGATTCTGGAACCCTGTGGCCTGGGAACATGATACCGGTGGATTCTGGAACCCTGGGGACTGGGCATGTGACATCTGTTTAGATTGTGGAATACTGTGCCCGGGAACCTGACTGAGCCTTGGTTCTGGAACCCTGTGGATTGGGAACATGACTGAGGTTTTATTCTAGAACCCTGTAGCCTGGAAACATAACTGAGGATTGATTCTAGAACCCTGTGGCCTGGGAACATGACATCGGTTGATTCTAGAACCCTGTGGCCTGGGAACATGTCTGAGGTTTGATGGTGGAAACCTGTGGCTTGGCAACATGACTAAGGTTTGATTCTAGAAGACTGAGGCCAGGAAGCATGATATCTGGTTGATTCTGGAAACTTGTGTCCTGGGAACATGACTGAGGTTTGTTTCTGGAAGCCTGTGCCCTGGGAACATGACTGAGGTTTGATTCTGGACACCTGTGTCCTGGGAACATGACTGAGGTTTGATGGTTGAAACCTGTGGCCCGCGCACATGACTCAGGTTTGATTCTGGAACCATGTGTCCTGGGAACATGACTGAGGTTTGATTTTGGAAACCTTTGGCCTGGGAAAATGACTGAGGTTTCATTGTGGAAACATGTGGCCTGGGATCATGACTGAGGTTTGATGGTGGAACACTCTGGCCTGGCAAAATGACTGAGGCTTGATTCTGGAACCCTGTGGCCCGGGAACGTGACTGAGGTTTGATGGCAGAAACCTGTGGCCTGGCAACATGACTGACGTTTGATTCTGGATCCCTGTGGCCTGGGAACATGACTGAGGCGTGATTCTGGAAAACTGTGGCCTGGGAACATGACATCTGTTTAGATTGTGGAATACTGTGCCCCGGGAACCTGACTGAGCCTTGGTTCTGAAACCCTGTGGACTGGGAACATGACTGAGGATTTATTCTGGAACCCTGTAGCCTGGGAACATAACTGAGGATTGATTCTGGAACCTTGTGGCCTGGGAACATGATACCGGTGGATTCTGGAACCCTGGGGACTGGGCATGTGACATCTGTTTAGATTGTGGAATACTGTGCCCCGGGAACCTGACTGAGCCTTGGTTCTGAAACCCTGTGGATTGGGAACATGACTGAGGATTTATTCTGGAACCCTGTAGCCTGGGAACATAACTGAGGATTGATTCTGGAACCCTGTGGCCTGGGAACATGATACCGGTGGATTCTGGAACCCTGGGGACTGGGCATGTGACATCTGTTTAGATTGTGGAATACTGTGCCCCGTGAACCTGACTGAGCCTTGGTTCTGGAACCCTGTGGATTGGGAACATGACTGAGGTTTTATTCTAGAACCCTGTAGCCTGGAAACATAACTGAGGATTGATTCTCGAACCCTGTGGCCTGGGAACATGACATCGGTGGATTCTAGAACCCTGTGGCCTGGGAACATGTCTGAGGTTTGATGGTGGAAACCTGTGGCTTGGCAACATGACTAAGGTTTGATTCTGGAAGACTGTGGCCAGGAAGCATGATATCTGGTTGATTCTGGAAACTTGTGTCCTGGGAACATGACTGAGGTTTGTTCCTGGAAGCCTGTGCCCTGGGAACATGACTGAGGTTTGATTCTGGACACCTGTGTCCTGGGAACATGACTGAGGTTTGATGGTTGAAACCTGTGGCCCGCGCACATGACTCAGGTTTGATTCTGGAACCATGTGTCCTGGGAACATGACTGAGGTTTGATTTTGGAAACCTTTGGCCTGGGAGAATGACTGAGCTTTCATTGTGGAAACATGTGGCCTTGGATCATGACTGAGGTTTGATGGTGGAACGCTCTGGCCTGGCAAAATGACTGAGGCTTGATTCTGGAACCCTGTGGCCCGGGAACATGAGAACGGTTTGATTCTGGAACCCTGTGGCCTTTAACATGACATCGGTGGATTCTGGAACCCTGTGGCCTGGGAACATGAGAACGGTTTGATTCTGGAACCCTGTGGCCTGGGAACATGAGTAAGGATTGATGGTGGAAGCCTTTGGCCTGGCAACATGACTGAGGTTTGATACTGGAAGACTGTGGCCAGGAAACATGATATCGGGTTGATTCTGGAAACTTCTGTCCTGGGAACAAGACTGAGGTTTGATTCTGGAACCCTGTGTCCTGGGAACATGACTGAGGTTTGATTCTGGACACCTGTGTCCTGGGAACATGACTGAGGTTTGATTCTGGACACCTGTGTCCTAGGAACATGAGTGATGTTTGATTGTTGAAACCTGTGGCCCGCGAACATGACTCAGGTTTGATTCTGGAACCATGTGTCCTGGGAACATGACTGAGGTTTGATTTTGGAAACCTTTGGCCTGGGAAAATGACTGAGGTTTCATTGTGGAAACATGTGGCCTGGGATCATGACTGAGGTTTGATGGTGGAACACTCTGGCCTGGCAAAATGACTGAGGCTTGATTCTGGAACCCTGTGGCCCGGGAACGTGACTGAGGTTTGATGGCAGAAACCTGTGGCCTGGCAACATGACTGACGTTTGATTCTGGATCCCTGTGGCCTGGGAACATGACTGAGGCGTGATTCTGGAAAACTGTGGCCTGGGAACATGACATCTGTTTAGATTGTGGAATAATGTGCCCCGGGAACCTGACTGAGCCTTGGTTCTGAAACCCTGTGGACTGGGAACATGACTGAGGTTTTATTCTGGAACCCTGTAGCCTGGGAACATAAATGAGGATTGATCCTGGAACCCTGTGGTCTGGGAACATGATACCGGTGGATTCTGGAACCCTGGGGACTGGGCATGTGACATCTGTTTAGATTGTGGAATACTGTGACCCGGGAACCTGAGTGAGCCTTGGTTCTGGAACCCTGTGGATTGGGAACATGACTGAGGTTTTATTCTAGAACCCTGTAGCCTGGAAACATAACTGAGGATTGATTCTCGACCCCTGTGGCCTGGGAACATGACATCGGTGGATTCTAGAACCCTGTGGCCTGGGAACATGTCTGAGGTTTGATGGTGGAAAACTGTGGCTTGGCAACATGACTAAGGTTTGATTCTAGAAGACTGTGGCCAGGAAGCATGATATCTGGTTGATTCTGGAAACTTGTGTCCTGGGAACATGACTGAGGTTTGTTTCTGGAAGCCTGTGCCCTGGGAACATGACTGAGGTTTGATTCTGGACACCTGTGTCCTGGGAACATGACTGAGGTTTGATGGTTGAAACCTGTGTCCCGCGAACATGACTCAGGTTTGATTCTGGAACCATGTGTCCTGGGAACATGACTGAGGTTTGATTTTGGAAACCTTTGGCCTGGGAAAATGACTGAGGTTTCATTGTGGAAACATGTGGCCTGGGATCATGACTGAGGTTTGATGGTGGAACACTCTGGCCTGGCAAAATGACTGAGGCTTGATTCTGGAACCCTGTGGCCCGGGAACGTGACTGAGGTTTGATGGCAGAAACCTGTGGCCTGGCAACATGACTGACGTTTGATTCTGGATCCCTGTGGCCTGGGAACATGACTGAGGCGTGATTCTGGAAAACTGTGGCCTGGGAACATGACATCTGTTTAGATTGTGGAATACTGTGCCCCGGGAACCTGACTGAGCCTTGGTTCTGAAACCCTGTGGACTGGGAACATGACTGAGGATTTATTCTGGAACCCTGTAGCCTGGGAACATAACTGAGGATTGATTCTGGAACCCTGTGGCCTGGGAACATGATACCGGTGGATTCTGGAACCCTGGGGACTGGGCATGTGACATCTGTTTAGATTGTGGAATACTGTGCCCGGGAACCTGACTGAGCCTTGGTTCTGGAACCCTGTGGACTGGGAACATGACTGAGGTTTTATTCTAGAACCCTGTAGCCTGGAAACATAACTGAGGATTGATTCTCGAACCCTGTGGCCTGGGAACATGACATCGGTGGATTCTAGAACCCTGTGGCCTGGGAACATGTCTGAGGTTTGATGGTGGAAACCTGTGGCTTGGCAACATGACTAAGGTTTGATTCTGGAAGACTGTGGCCAGGAAGCATGATATCTGGTTGATTCTGGAAACTTGTGTCCTGGGAACATGACTGAGGTTTGTTCCTGGAAGCCTGTGCCCTGGGAACATGACTGAGGTTTGATTCTGGACACCTGTGTCCTGGGAACATGACTGAGGTTTGATGGTTGAAACCTGTGGCCCGCGCACATGACTCAGGTTTGATTCTGGAACCATGTGTCCTGGGAACATGACTGAGGTTTGATTTTGGAAACCTTTGGCCTGGGAGAATGACTGAGCTTTCATTGTGGAAACATGTGGCCTTGGATCATGACTGAGGTTTGATGGTGGAACGCTCTGGCCTGGCAAAATGACTGAGGCTTGATTCTGGAACCCTGTGGCCCGGGAACATGAGAACGGTTTGATTCTGGAACCCTGTGGCCTTTAACATGACATCGGTGGATTCTGGAACCCTGTGGCCTGGGAACATGAGAACGGTTTGATTCTGGAACCCTGTGGCCTGGGAACATGAGTAAGGATTGATGGTGGAAGCCTTTGGCCTGGCAACATGACTGAGGTTTGATACTGGAAGACTGTGGCCAGGAAACATGATATCGGGTTGATTCTGGAAACTTCTGTCCTGGGAACAAGACTGAGGTTTGATTCTGGAACCCTGTGTCCTGGGAACATGACTGAGGTTTGATTCTGGACACCTGTGTCCTGGGAACATGACTGAGGTTTGATTCTGGACACCTGTGTCCTAGGAACATGAGTGATGTTTGATTGTTGAAACCTGTGGCCCGCGAACATGACTCAGGTTTGATTCTGGAACCATGTGTCCTGGGAACATGACTGAGGTTTGATTTTGGAAACCTTTGGCCTGGGAAAATGACTGAGGTTTCATTGTGGAAACATGTGGCCTGGGATCATGACTGAGGTTTGATGGTGGAACACTCTGGCCTGGCAAAATGACTGAGGCTTGATTCTGGAACCCTGTGGCCCGGGAACGTGACTGAGGTTTGATGGCAGAAACCTGTGGCCTGGCAACATGACTGACGTTTGATTCTGGATCCCTGTGGCCTGGGAACATGACTGAGGCGTGATTCTGGAAAACTGTGGCCTGGGAACATGACATCTGTTTAGATTGTGGAATAATGTGCCCCGGGAACCTGACTGAGCCTTGGTTCTGAAACCCTGTGGACTGGGAACATGACTGAGGTTTTATTCTGGAACCCTGTAGCCTGGGAACATAAATGAGGATTGATCCTGGAACCCTGTGGTCTGGGAACATGATACCGGTGGATTCTGGAACCCTGGGCACTGGGCATGTGACATCTGTTTAGATTGTGGAATACTGTGACCCGGGAACCTGAGTGAGCCTTGGTTCTGGAACCCTGTGGATTGGGAACATGACTGAGGTTTTATTCTAGAACCCTGTAGCCTGGAAACATAACTGAGGATTGATTCTCGACCCCTGTGGCCTGGGAACATGACATCGGTGGATTCTAGAACCCTGTGGCCTGGGAACATGTCTGAGGTTTGATGGTGGAAAACTGTGGCTTGGCAACATGACTAAGGTTTGATTCTAGAAGACTGTGGCCAGGAAGCATGATATCTGGTTGATTCTGGAAACTTGTGTCCTGGGAACATGACTGAGGTTTGTTTCTGGAAGCCTGTGCCCTGGGAACATGACTGAGGTTTGATTCTGGACACCTGTGTCCTGGGAACATGACTGAGGTTTGATGGTTGAAACCTGTGTCCCGCGAACATGACTCAGGTTTGATTCTGGAACCATGTGTCCTGGGAACATGACTGAGGTTTGATTTTGGAAACCTTTGGCCTGGGAAAATGACTGAGGTTTCATTGTGGAAACATGTGGCCTGGGATCATGACTGAGGTTTGATGGTGGAACACTCTGGCCTGGCAAAATGACTGAGGCTTGATTCTGGAACCCTGTGGCCCGGGAACGTGACTGAGGTTTGATGGCAGAAACCTGTGGCCTGGCAACATGACTGACGTTTGATTCTGGATCCCTGTGGCCTGGGAACATGACTGAGGCGTGATTCTGGAAAACTGTGGCCTGGGAACATGACATCTGTTTAGATTGTGGAATACTGTGCCCCGGGAACCTGACTGAGCCTTGGTTCTGAAACCCTGTGGACTGGGAACATGACTGAGGATTTATTCTGGAACCCTGTAGCCTGGGAACATAACTGAGGATTGATTCTGGAACCCTGTGGCCTGGGAACATGATACCGGTGGATTCTGGAACCCTGGGGACTGGGCATGTGACATCTGTTTAGATTGTGGAATACTGTGCCCGGGAACCTGACTGAGCCTTGGTTCTGGAACCCTGTGGACTGGGAACATGACTGAGGTTTTATTCTAGAACCCTGTAGCCTGGAAACATAACTGAGGATTGATTCTCGAACCCTGTGGCCTGGGAACATGACATCGGTGGATTCTAGAACCCTGTGGCCTGGGAACATGTCTGAGGTTTGATGGTGGAAACCTGTGGCTTGGCAACATGACTAAGGTTTGATTCTAGAAGACTGTGGCCAGGAAGCATGATATCTGGTTGATTCTGGAAACTTGTGTCCTGGGAACATGACTGAGGTTTGTTTCTGGAAGCCTGTGCCCTGGGAACATGACTGAGGTTTGATTCTGGACACCTGTGTCCTGGGAACATGACTGAGGTTTGATGGTTGAAACCTGTGGCCCGCGAACATGACTCAGGTTTGATTCTGGAACCATGTGTCCTGGGAACATGACTGAGGTTTGATTTTGGAAAACTTTGGCCTGGGAAAATGACTGAGGTTTCATTGTGGAAACATGTGGCCTGGGATCATGACTGAGGTTTGATGGTGGAACACTCTGGCCTGGCAAAATGACTGAGGCTTGATTCTGGAACCCTGTGGCCCGGGAACGTGACTGAGGTTTGATGGCAGAAACCTGTGGCCTGGCAACATGACTGACGTTTGATTCTGGATCCCTGTGGCCTGGGAACATGCCTGAGGCGAGATTCTGGAAAACTGTGGCCTGGGAACATGACATCTGTTTAGATTGTGGAATACTGTGCCCCGGGAACCTGACTGAGCCTTGGTTCTGAAACCCTGTGGACTGGGAACATGACTGAGGATTTATTCTGGAACCCTGTAGCCTGGGAACATAACTGAGGATTGATTCTGGAACCCTGTGGCCTGGGAACATGATACCGGTGGATTCTGGAACCCTGGGGACTGGGCATGTGACATCTGTTTAGATTGTGGAATACTGTGCCCGGGAACCTGACTGAGCCTTGGTTCTGGAACCCTGTGGATTGGGAACATGACTGAGGTTTTATTCTAGAACCCTGTAGCCTGGAAACATAACTGAGGATTGATTCTCGAACCCTGTGGCCTGGGAACATGACATCGGTGGATTCTAGAACCCTGTGGCCTGGGAACATGTCTGAGGTTTGATGGTGGAAACCTGTGGCTTGGCAACATGACTAAGGTTTGATTCTGGAAGACTGTGGCCAGGAAGCATGATATCTGGTTGATTCTGGAAACTTGTGTCCTGGGAACATGACTGAGGTTTGTTCCTGGAAGCCTGTGCCCTGGGAACATGACTGAGGTTTGATTCTGGACACCTGTGTCCTGGGAACATGACTGAGGTTTGATGGTTGAAACCTGTGGCCCGCGCACATGACTCAGGTTTGATTCTGGAACCATGTGTCCTGGGAACATGACTGAGGTTTGATTTTGGAAACCTTTGGCCTGGGAGAATGACTGAGCTTTCATTGTGGAAACATGTGGCCTTGGATCATGACTGAGGTTTGATGGTGGAACGCTCTGGCCTGGCAAAATGACTGAGGCTTGATTCTGGAACCCTGTGGCCCGGGAACATGAGAACGGTTTGATTCTGGAACCCTGTGGCCTTTAACATGACATCGGTGGATTCTGGAACCCTGTGGCCTGGGAACATGAGAACGGTTTGATTCTGGAACCCTGTGGCCTGGGAACATGAGTAAGGATTGATGGTGGAACCCTGTGGCCTGGCAACATGACTGAGGTTTGATACTGGAAGACTGTGGCCAGGAAACATGATATCGGGTTGATTCTGGAAACTTCTGTCCTGGGAACAAGACTGAGGTTTGATTCTGGAACCCTGTGTCCTGGGAACATGACTGAGGTTTGATTCTGGACACCTGTGTCCTGGGAACATGACTGAGGTTTGATTCTGGACACCTGTGTCCTAGGAACATGAGTGATGTTTGATTGTTGAAACCTGTGGCCCGCGAACATGACTCAGGTTTGATTCTGGAACCATGTGTCCTGGGAACATGACTGAGGTTTGATTTTGGAAACCTTTGGCCTGGGAAAATGACTGAGGTTTCATTGTGGAAACATGTGGCCTGGGATCATGACTGAGGTTTGATGGTGGAACACTCTGGCCTGGCAAAATGACTGAGGCTTGATTCTGGAACCCTGTGGCCCGGGAACGTGACTGAGGTTTGATGGCAGAAACCTGTGGCCTGGCAACATGACTGACGTTTGATTCTGGATCCCTGTGGCCTGGGAACATGACTGAGGCGTGATTCTGGAAAACTGTGGCCTGGGAACATGACATCTGTTTAGATTGTGGAATAATGTGCCCCGGGAACCTGACTGAGCCTTGGTTCTGAAACCCTGTGGACTGGGAACATGACTGAGGTTTTATTCTGGAACCCTGTAGCCTGGGAACATAAATGAGGATTGATCCTGGAACCCTGTGGTCTGGGAACATGATACCGGTGGATTCTGGAACCCTGGGGACTGGGCATGTGACATCTGTTTAGATTGTGGAATACTGTGACCCGGGAACCTGAGTGAGCCTTGGTTCTGGAACCCTGTGGATTGGGAACATGACTGAGGTTTTATTCTAGAACCCTGTAGCCTGGAAACATAACTGAGGATTGATTCTCGACCCCTGTGGCCTGGGAACATGACATCGGTGGATTCTAGAACCCTGTGGCCTGGGAACATGTCTGAGGTTTGATGGTGGAAAACTGTGGCTTGGCAACATGACTAAGGTTTGATTCTAGAAGACTGTGGCCAGGAAGCATGATATCTGGTTGATTCTGGAAACTTGTGTCCTGGGAACATGACTGAGGTTTGTTTCTGGAAGCCTGTGCCCTGGGAACATGACTGAGGTTTGATTCTGGACACCTGTGTCCTGGGAACATGACTGAGGTTTGATGGTTGAAACCTGTGTCCCGCGAACATGACTCAGGTTTGATTCTGGAACCATGTGTCCTGGGAACATGACTGAGGTTTGATTTTGGAAAACTTTGGCCTGGGAG
Organism: Balaenoptera physalus; assembly: GCF_965194825.1. NCBI lineage: Eukaryota > Metazoa > Chordata > Mammalia > Artiodactyla > Balaenopteridae > Balaenoptera > Balaenoptera physalus. Next base: position 410,073 of record NW_028126308.1, on the reverse strand, counting down.
AATGACTGAGGTTTCATTGTGGAAACATGTGGCCTGGGATCATGACTGAGGTTTGATGGTGGAACACTCTGGCCTGGCAAAATGACTGAGGCTTGATTCTGGAACCCTGTGGCCCGCGAACATGAGAACGGTTTGATTCTGGAACCCTGTGGCCTTTAACATGACATCGGTGGATTCTGGAACCCTGTGGCCTGGGAACATGAGAACGGTTTGATTCTGGAACCCTGTGGCCTGGGAACATGAGTGAGGATTGATGGTGGAACCCTGTGGCCTGGCAACATGACTGAGGTTTGATAATGGAAGACTGTGGCCAGGAAACATGATATCGGGTTGATTCTGGAAACTTCTGTCCTGGGAACAAGACTGAGGTTTGATTCTGGAACCCTGTGTCCTGGGAATATGACAAAGGTTTGTTGCTGGAAGCCTGTTCCCTGGGTACATGACTGAGGTTTGATTCTGGACATCTGTGTCCTGGGAACATGAGTGATGTTTGATTGTTGAAACCTGTGGCCCGCGAACATGACTCAGGTTTGATTCTGGAACCATGTGTCCTGGGAACATGACTGAGGTTTGATTTTGGAAACCTTTGGCCTGGGAAAATGACTGAGGTTTCATTGTGGAAACATGTGGCCTGGGATCATGACTGAGGTTTGATGGTGGAACACTCTGGCCTGGCAAAATGACTGAGGCTTGATTCTGGAACCCTGTGGCCCTGGAAGGTGACTGAGGTTTGATGGCAGAAACCTGTGGCCTGGCAACATGACTGACGTTTGATTCTGGATCCCTGTGGCCTGGGAACATGACTGAGGCGTGATTCTGGAAAACTGTGGCCTGGGAACATGACATCTGTTTAGATTGTGGAATACTGTGCCCCGGGAACCTGACTGAGCCTTGGTTCTGAAACCCTGTGGACTGGGAACATGACTGAGGTTTTATTCTGGAACCCTGTAGCCTGGGAACATAACTGAGGATTGATCCTGGAACCCTGTGGTCTGGGAACATGATACCGGTGGATTCTGGAACCCTGTGGACTGGGCATGTGACATCTGTTTAGATTGTGGAATACTGTGCCCCGGGAACCTGAGTGAGCCTTGGTTCTGGAACCCTGTGGATTGGGAACATGACTGAGGTTTTATTCTAGAACCCTGTAGCCTGGAAACATAACTGAGGATTGATTCTCGAACCCTGTGGCCTGGGAACATGACATCGGTGGATTCTAGAACCCTGTGTCCTGGGAACATGTCTGAGGTTTGATGGTGGAAACCTGTGGCTTGGCAACATGACTAAGGTTTGATTCTAGAAGACTGTGGCCAGGAAGCATGATATCTGGTTGATTCTGGAAACTTGTGTCCTGGGAACATGACTGAGGTTTGTTTCTGGAAGCCTGTGCCCTGGGAACATGACTGAGGTTTGATTCTGGACACCTGTGTCCTGGGAACATGACTGAGGTTTGATGGTTGAAACCTGTGGCCCGCGAACATGACTCAGGTTTGATTCTGGAACCATGTGTCCTGGGAACATGACTGAGGTTTGATTTTGGAAACCTTTGGCCTGGGAAAATGACTGAGGTTTCATTGTGGAAACATGTGGCCTGGGATCATGACTGAGGTTTGATGGTGGAACACTCTGGCCTGGCAAAATGACTGAGGCTTGATTCTGGAACCCTGTGGCCCGGGAACGTGACTGAGGTTTGATGGCAGAAACCTGTGGCCTGGCAACATGACTGACGTTTGATTCTTAATCCCTGTGGCCTGGGAACATGACTGAGGCGTGATTCTGGAAAACTGTGGCCTGGGAACATGACATCTGTTTAGATTGTGGAATACTGTGCCCCGGGAACCTGACTGAGCCTTGGTTCTGAAACCCTGTGGACTGGGAACATGACTGAGGTTTTATTCTGGAAACCTGTAGCCTGGGAACATAACTGAGGATTGACCCTGGAACCCTGTGGTCTGGTAACATGATACCGGTGGATTCTGGAACCCTGGGGACTGGGCATGTGACATCTGTTTAGATTGTGGAATACTGTGCCCCGGGAACCTGAGTGAGCCTTGGTTCTGGAACCCTGTGGATTGGGAACATGACTGAGGTTTTATTCTAGAACCCTGTAGCCTGGAAACATAAGTGAGGATTGATTCTCGAACCCTGTGGCCTGGGAACATGACATCGGTGGATTCTAGAACCCTGTGGCCTGGGAACATGTCTGAGGTTTGATGGTGGAAACCTGTGGCTTGGCAACATGACTAAGGTTTGATTCTGGAAGACTGTGGCCAGGAAGCATGATATCTGGTTGATTCTGGAAACTTGTGTCCTGGGAACATGACTGAGGTTTGTTTCTGGAAGCCTGTGCCCTGGGAACATGACTGAGGTTTGATTCTGGACACCTGTGTCCTGGGAACATGACTGAGGTTTGATGGTTGAAACCTGTGGCCCGCGAACATGACTCAGGTTTGATTCTGGAACCATGTGTCCTGGGAACATGACTGAGGTTTGATTTTGGAAACCTTTGGCCTGGAAAAATGACTGAGGTTTCATTGTGGAAACATGTGGCCTGGGATCATGACTGAGGTTTGATGGTGGAACACTCTGGCCTGGCAAAATGACTGAGGCTTGATTCTGGAACCCTGTGGCCCGGGAACATGAGAACGGTTTGATTCTGGAACCCTGTGGCCTTTAACATGACATCGGTGGATTCTGGAACCCTGTGGCCTGGGAACATGAGAACGGTTTGATTCTGGAACCCTGTGGCCTGGGAACATGTGTGAGGACTGATGGTGGAACCCTCTGGCCTGGCAACATGACTGAGGTTTGATACTAGAAGACTGTGACCAGGAAACATGATATCGGGTTGATTCTGGAAACTTCTGTCCTGCGAACATGACTCAGGTTTGATTCTGGAACCATGTGTCCTGGGAATATGACAAAGGTTTGTTGCTGGAAACCTGTTCCCTGGGTACATGACTGAGGTTTGATTCTGGACACCTGTGTCCTGGGAACATGAGTGATGTTTGATTGTTGAAACCTGTGGCCCGCGAACATGACTCAGGTTTGATTCTGGAACCATGTGTCCTGGGAACATGACTGAGGTTTGATTTTGGAAACCTTTGGCCTGGGAAAATGACTGAGGTTTCATTGTGGAAACATGTGGCCTGGGATCATGACTGAGGTTTGATGGTGGAACACTCTGGCCTGGCAAAATGACTGAGGCTTGATTCTGGAACCCTGTGGCCCGGGAACGTGACTGAGGTTTGATGGCAGAAACCTGTGGCCTGGCAACATGACTGACGTTTGATTCTGGATCCCTGTGGCCTGGGAACATGACTGAGGCGTGATTCTGGAAAACTGTGGCCTGGGAACATGACATCTGTTTAGATTGTGGAATACTGTGCCCCGGGAACCTGACTGAGCCTTGGTTCTGAAACCCTGTGGACTGGGAACATGACTGAGGATTTATTCTGGAACCCTGTAGCCTGGGAATATAACTGAGGATTGATTCTGGAACCCTGTGGCCTGGGAACATGATACCGGTGGATTCTGGAACCCTGTGGACTGGGCATGTGACATCTGTTTAGATTGTGGAATACTGTGCCCCGGGAACCTGAGTGAGCCTTGGTTCTGGAACCCTGTGGATTGGGAACATGACTGAGGTTTTATTCTAGAACCCTGTAGCCTGGAAACATAACTGAGGATTGATTCTCGAACCCTGTGGCCTGGGAACATGACATCGGTGGATTCTAGAACCCTGTGGCCTGGGAACATGTCTGAGGTTTGATGGTGGAAACCTGTGCCTTGGCAACATGACTAAGGTTTGATTCTGGAAGACTGTGGCCAGGAAGCATGATATCTCGTTGATTCTGGAAACTTGTGTCCTGGGAACATGACTGAGGTTTGATTCTGGAAGACTGTGGCCAGGAAGCATGATATCTCGTTGATTCTGGAAACTTGTGTCCTGGGAACATGACTGAGGTTTGTTCCTGGAAGCCTGTGCCCTGGGAACATGACTGAGGTTTGATTCTGGAACCATGTGTCCTGGGAACATGACTGAGGTTTGATTTTGGAAACCTTTGGCCTGGGAGAATGACTGAGGTTTCATTGTGGAAACATGTGGCCTGGGATCATGACTGAGGTTTGATGGTGGAACACTCTGGCCTGGCAAAATGACTGAGGCTTGATTCTGGAACCCTGTGGCCCGGGAACATGAGAACGGTTTGATTCTGGAACCCTGTGGCCTTTAACATGACATCGGTGGATTCTGGAACCCTGTGGCCTGGGAACATGAGAACGGTTTGATTCTGGAACCCTGTGGCCTGGGAACATGAGTGAGGATTGATGGTGGAACCCGGTGGCCTGGCAACATGACTGAGGTTTGATACTGGAAGACTGTGGCCAGGAAACATGATATCGGGTTGATTCTGGAAACTTCTGTCCTGGGAACAAGACTGAGGTTTGATTCTGGAACCCTGTGTCCTGGGAATATGACAAAGGTTTGTTGCTGGAAGCCTGTTCCCTGGGTACATGACTGAGGTTTGATTCTGGACACCTGTGTCCTGGGAACATGAGTGATGTTTGATTGTTGAAACCTGTGGCCCGCGAACATGACTCAGGTTTGATTCTGGAACCATGTGTCCTGGGAACATGACTGAGGTTTGATTTTGGAAACCTTTGGCCTGGGAAAATGACTGAGGTTTCTTTGTGGAAACATGTGGCCTGGGATCATGACTGAGGTTTGATGGTGGAACACTCTGGCCTGGCAAAATGACTGAGGCTTGATTCTGGAACCCTGTGGCCCGGGAACGTGACTGAGGTTTGATGGCAGAAACCTGTGGCCTGGCAACATGACTGACGTTTGATTCTGGATCCCTGTGGCCTGGGAACATGACTGAGGCGTGATTCTGGAAAACTGTGGCCTGGGAACATGACATCTGTTTAGATTGTGGAATACTGTGCCCCGGGAACCTGACTGAGCCTTGGTGCTGAAACCCTGTGGACTGGGAACATGACTGAGGATTTATTCTGGAACCCTGTAGCCTGGGAACATAACTGAGGATTGATCCTGGAAACCTGTGGCCTGGGAACATGATACCGGTGGATTCTGGAACCCTGGGGACTGGGCATGTGACATCTGTTTAGATTGTGGAATACTGTGCCCCGGGAACCTGACTGAGCCTTGGTTCTGGAACCCTGTGGATTGGGAACATGACTGAGGTTTTATTCTAGAACCCTGTAGCCTGGAAACATAACTGAGGATTGATTCTCGAACCCTGTGGCCTGGGAACATGACATCGGTGGATTCTAGAACCCTGTGGCCTGGGAACATGTCTGAGGTTTGATGGTGGAAACCTGTGGCTTGGCAACATGACTAAGGTTTGATTCTGGAAGACTGTGGCCAGGAAGCATGATATCTGGTTGATTCTGGAAACTTGTGTCCTGGGAACATGACTGAGGTTTGTTCCTGGAAGCCTGTGCCCTGGGAACATGACTGAGGTTTGATTCTGGACACCTGTGTCCTGGGAACATGACTGAGGTTTGATGGTTGAAACCTGTGGCCCGCGAACATGACTCAGGTTTGATTCTGGAACCATGTGTCCTGGGAACATGACTGAGGTTTGATTTTGGAAACCTTTGGCCTGGGAGAATGACTGAGGTTTCATTGTGGAAACATGTGGCCTGGGATCATGACTGAGGTTTGATGGTGGAACACTCTGGCCTGGCAAAATGACTGAGGCTTGATTCTGGAACCCTGTGGCCCGGGAACATGAGAACGGTTTGATTCTGGAACCCTGTGGCCTTTAACATGACATCGGTGGATTCTGGAACCCTGTGGCCTGGGAACATGAGAACGGTTTGATTCTGGAACCCTGTGGCCTGGGAACCTGAGTGAGGATTGATGGTGGAACCCTGTGGCCTGGCAACATGACTGAGGTTTGATACTGGAAGACTGTGGCCAGGAAACATGATATCGGGTTGATTCTGGAAACTTCTGTCCTGGGAACAAGACTGAGGTTTGATTCTGGAACCCTGTGTCCTGGGAATATGACAAAGGTTTGTTGCTGGAAGCCTGTTCCCTGGGTACATGACTGAGGTTTGATTCTGGACACCTGTGTCCTGGGAACATGAGTGATGTTTGATTGTTGAAACCTGTGGCCCGCGAACATGACTCAGGTTTGATTCTGGAACCATGTGTCCTGGGAACATGACTGAGGTTTGATTTTGGAAACCTTTGGCCTGGGAAAATGACTGAGGTTTCATTGTGGAAACATGTGGCCTGGGATCATGACTGAGGTTTGATGGTGGAACACTCTGGCCTGGCAAAATGACTGAGGCTTGATTCTGGAACCCTGTGGCCCGGGAACGTGACTGAGGTTTGATGGCAGAAACCTGTGGCCTGGCAACATGACTGACGTTTGATTCTGGATCCCTGTGGCCTGGGAACATGACTGAGGCGTGATTCTGGAAAACTGTGGCCTGGGAACATGACATCTGTTTAGATTGTGGAATACTGTGCCCCGGGAACCTGACTGAGCCTTGGTTCTGAAACCCTGTGGACTGGGAACATGACTGAGGATTTATTCTGGAACCCTGTAGCCTGGGAACATAACTGAGGATTGATTCTGGAACCCTGTGGCCTGGGAACATGATACCGGTGGATTCTGGAACCCTGGGGACTGGGCATGTGACATCTGTTTAGATTGTGGAATACTGTGCCCCGGGAACGTGACTGAGCCTTGGTTCTGGAACCTTGTGGATTGGGAACATGACTGAGGTTTTATTCTAGAACCCTGTAGCCTGGAAACATAACTGAGGATTGATTCTCGAACCCTGTGGCCTGGGAACATGACATCGGTGGATTCTAGAACCCTGTGGCCTGGGAACATGTCTGAGGTTTGATGGTGGAAACCTGTGGCTTGGCAACATGACTAAGGTTTGATTCTGGAAGACTGTGGCCAGGAAGCATGATATCTGGTTGATTCTGGAAACTTGTGTCCTGGGAACATGACTGAGGTTTGTTCCTGGAAGCCTGTGCCCTGGGAACATGACTGAGGTTTGATTCTGGACACCTGTGTCCTGGGAACATGACTGAGGTTTGATGGTTGAAACCTGTGGCCCGCGAACATGACTCAGGTTTGATTCTGGAACCATGTGTCCTGGGAACATGACTGAGGTTTGATTTTGGAAACCTTTGGCCTGGGAGAATGACTGAGGTTTCATTGTGGAAACATGTGGCCTGGGATCATGACTGAGGTTTGATGGTGGAACACTCTGGCCTGGCAAAATGACTGAGGCTTGATTCTGGAACCCTGTGGCCCGGGAACATGAGAACGGTTTGATTCTGGAACCCTGTGGCCTTTAACATGACATCGGTGGATTCTGGAACCCTGTGGCCTGGGAACATGAGAACGGTTTGATTCTGGAACCCTGTGGCCTGGGAACATGAGTGAGGATTGATGGTGGAACCCTGTGGCCTGGCAACATGACTGAGGTTTGATACTGGAAGAATGTGGCCAGGAAACATGATATCGGGTTGATTCTGGAAACTTCTGTCCTGGGAACAAGACTGAGGTTTGATTCTGGAACCCTGTGTCCTGGGAATATGACAAAGGTTTGTTGCTGGAAGCCTGTTCCCTGGGTACATGACTGAGGTTTGATTCTGGACACCTGTGTCCTGGGAACATGAGTGATGTTTGATTGTTGAAACCTGTGGCCCGCGAACATGACTCAGGTTTGATTCTGGAACCATGTGTCCTGGGAACATGACTGAGGTTTGATTTTGGAAACCTTTGGCCTGGGAAAATGACTGAGGTTTCATTGTGGAAACATGTGGCCTGGGATCATGACTGAGGTTTTGATGGTGGAACACTCTGGCCTGGCAAAATGACTGAGGCTTGATTCTGGAACCCTGTGGCCCGGGAACGTGACTGAGGTTTGATGGCAGAAACCTGTGGCCTGGCAACATGACTGACGTTTGATTCTGGATCCCTGTGGCCTGGGAACATGACTGAGGCATGATTCTGGAAAACTGTGGCCTGGGAACATGACATCTGTTTAGATTGTGGAATACTGTGCCCCGGGAACCTGACTGAGCCTTGGTTCTGAAACCCTGTGGACTGGGAACATGACTGACGTTTTATTCTGGAACCCTGTAGCCTGGGAACATAACTGAGGATTGATCCTGGAACCCTGTGGTCTGGGAACATGATACCGGTGGATTCTGGAACCCTGGGGACTGGGCATGTGACATCTGTTTAGATTGTGGAATACTGTGCCCCGGGAACCTGAGTGAGCCTTGGTTCTGGAACCCTGTAGATTGGGAACATTACTGAGGTTTTATTCTAGAACCCTGTAGCCTGGAAACATAACTGAGGATTGATTCTCGAACCCTGTGGCCTGGGAACATGACATCGGTGGATTCTAGAACCCTGTGGCCTGGGATCATGTCTGAGGTTTGATGGTGGAAAACTGTGGCTTGGCAACATGACTAAGGTTTGATTCTAAAAGACTGTGGCCAGGAAGCATGATATCTGGTTGATTCTGGAAACTTGTGTCCTGGGAACATGACTGAGGTTTGTTTCTGGAAGCCTGTGCCCTGGGAACATGACTGAGGTTTGATTCTGGACACCTGTGTCCTGGGAACATGACTGAGGTTTGATGGTTGAAACCTGTGGCCCGCGAACATGACTCAGGTTTGATTCTGGAACCATGTGTCCTGGGAACATGACTGAGGTTTGATTTTGGAAACCTTTGGCCTGGGAAAATAACTGAGGTTTCATTGTGGAAACATGTGGCCTGGGATCATGACTGAGGTTTGATGGTGGAACACTCTGGCCTGGCAAAATGACTGAGGCTTGATTCTGGAACCCTGTGGCCCGGGAACGTGACTGAGGTTTGATGGCAGAAACCTGTGGCCTGGCAACATGACTGACGTTTGATTCTGGATCCCTGTGGCCTGGGAACATGACTGAGGCGTGATTCTGGAAAACTGTGGCCTGGGAACATGACATCTGTTTAGATTGTGGAATACTGTGCCCCGGGAACCTGACTGAGCCTTGGTTCTGAAACCCTGTGGACTGGGAACATGACTGAGGATTTATTCTGGAACCCTGTAGCCTGGGAACATAACTGAGGATTGATTCTGGAACCCTGTGGCCTGGGAACATGATACCGGTGGATTCTGGAACCCTGGGGACTGAGCATGTGACATCTGTTTAGATTGTGGAATTCTGTGCCCCGGGAACCTGACTGAGCCTTGGTTCTGGAAACCTGTGGATTGGGAACATGACTGAGGTTTTATTCTAGAACCCTGTAGCCTGGAAACATAACTGAGGATTGATTCTCGAACCCTGTGGCCTGGGAACATGACATCGGTGGATTCTAGAACCCTGTGGCCTGGGAACATGTCTGAGGTTTGATGGTGGAAACCTGTGGCTTGGCAACATGACTAAGGTTTGATTCTGGAAGACTGTGGCCAGGAAGCATGATATCTGGTTGATTCTGGAAACTTGTGTCCTGGGAACATGACTGAGGTTTGTTCCTGGAAGCCTGTGCCCTGGGAACATGACTGAGGTTTGATTCTGGACACCTGTGTCCTGGGAACATGACTGAGGTTTGATGGTTGAAACCTGTGGCCCGCGAACATGACTCAGGTTTGATTCTGGAACCATGTGTCCTGGGAACATGACTGAGGTTTGATTTTGGAAACCTTTGGCCTGGGAGAATGACTGAGGTTTCATTGTGGAAACATGTGGCCTGGGATCATGACTGAGGTTTGATGGTGGAACACTCTGGCCTGGCAAAATGACTGAGGCTTGATTCTGGAACCCTATGGCCCGGGAACATGAGAACGGTTTGATTCTGGAACCCTGTGGCCTTTAACATGACATCGGTGGATTCTGGAACCCTGTGGCCTGGGAACATGAGAACGCTTTGATTCTGGAACCCTGTGGCCTGGGAACATGAGTGAGGATTGATGGTGGAACCCTGTGGCCTGGCAACATGACTGAGGTTTGATACTGGAAGACTGTGGCCAGGAAACATGATATCGGGTTGATTCTGGAAACTTCTGTCCTGGGAACAAGACTGAGGTTTGATTCTGGAACCCTGTGTCCTGGGAATATGACAAAGGTTTGTTGCTGGAAGCCTGTTCCCTGGGTACATGACTGAGGTTTGATTCTGGACACCTGTGTCCTGGGAACATGAGTGATGTTTGATTGTTGAAACCTGTGGCCCGCGAACATGACTCAGGTTTGATTCTGGAACCATGTGTCCTGGGAACATGACTGAGGTTTGATTTTGGAAACCTTTGGCCTGGGAAAATGACTGAGGTTTCATTGTGGAAACATGTGGCCTGGGATCATGACTGAGGTTTGATGGTGGAACACTCTGGCCTGGCAAAATGACTGAGGCTTGATTCTGGAACCCTGTGGCCCGGGAACGTGACTGAGGTTTGATGGCAGAAACCTGTGCCCTGGCAACATGACTGACATTTGATTCTGGATCCCTGTGGCCTGGGAATATGACTGAGGCGTGATTCTTTAAAACTGTGGCCTGGGAACATGACATCTGTTTAGATTGTGGAATACTGTGCCCCGGGAACCTGACTGAGCCTTGGTTCTGAAACCCTGTGGACTGGGAACATGACTGAGGTTTTATTCTGGAACCCTGTAGCCTGGGAACATAACTGAGGATTGATCCTGGAACCCTGTGGTCTGGGAACATGATACCGGTGGATTCTGGAACCCTGGGGACTGGGCATGTGACATCTGTTTAGATTGTGGAATACTGTGCCCCGGGAACCTGAGTGAGCCTTGGTTCTGGAACCCTGTGGATTGGGAACATGACTGAGGTTTTATTCTAGAACCCTGTAGCCTGGAAACATAACTGAGGATTGATTCTCGAACCCTGTGGCCTGGGAACATGACATCGGTGGATTCTAGAACCCTGTGGCCTGGGAACATGTCTGAGGTTTGATGGTGGAAACCTGTGGCTTGGCAACATGACTAAGGTTTGATTCTGGAAGACTGTGGCCAGGAAGCATGATATCTGGTTGATTCTGGAAACTTGTGTCCTGGGAACATGACTGAGGTTTGTTTCTGGAAGCCTGTGCCCTGGGAACATGACTGAGGTTTGATTCTGGACACCTGTGTCCTGGGAACATGACTGAGGTTTGATGGTTGAAACCTGTGGCCCGCGAACATGACTCAGGTTTGATTCTGGAACCATGTGTCCTGGGAACATGACTGAGGTTTGATTTTGGAAACCTTTGGCCTGGGAAAATGACTGAGGTTTCATTGTGGAAACATGTGGCCTGGGATCATGACTGAGGTTTGATGGTGGAACACTCTGGCCTGGTAAAATGACTGAGGCTTGATTCTGGAACCCTGTGGCCCGGGAACGTGACTGAGGTTTGATGGCAGAAACCTGTGGCCTGGCAACATGACTGACGTTTGATTCTGGATCCCTGTGGCATGGGAACATGACTGAGGCGTGATTCTGGAAAACTGTGGCCTGGGAACATGACATCTGTTTAGATTGTGGAATACTGTGCCCCGGGAACCTGACTGAGCCTTGGTGCTGAAACCCTGTGGACTGGGAACATGACTGAGGATTTATTCTGGAACCCTGTAGCCTGGGAACATAACTGAGGATTGATCCTGGAACCCTGTGGCCTGGGAACATGATACCGGTGGATTCTGGAACCCTGGGGACTGGGCATGTGACATCTGTTTAGATTGTGGAATACTGTGCCCCGGGAACCTGACTGAGCCTTGGTTCTGGAACCCTGTGGATTGGGAACATGACTGAGGTTTTATTCTAGAACCCTGTAGCCTGGAAACATAACTGAGGATTGATTCTCGAACCCTGTGGCCTGGGAACATGACATCGGTGGATTCTAGAACCCTGTGGCCTGGGAACATGTCTGAGGTTTGATGGTGGAAACCTGTGGCTTGGCAACATGACTAAGGTTTGATTCTGGAAGACTGTGGCCAGGAAGCATGATATCTGGTTGATTCTGGAAACTTGTGTCCTGGGAACATGACTGAGGTTTGTTCCTGGAAGCCTGTGCCCTGGGAACATGACTGAGGTTTGATTCTGGACACCTGTGTCCTGGGAACATGACTGAGGTTTGATGGTTGAAACCTGTGGCCCGCGAACATGACTCAGGTTTGATTCTGGAACCATGTGTCCTGGGAACATGACTGAGGTTTGATTTTGGAAACCTTTGGCCTGGGAGAATGACTGAGGTTTCATTGTGGAAACATGTGGCCTGGGATCATGACTGAGGTTTGATGGTGGAACACTCTGGCCTGGCAAAATGACTGAGGCTTGATTCTGGAACCCTGTGGCCCGGGAACATGAGAACGGTTTGATTCTGGAACCCTGTGGCCTTTAACATGACATCGGTGGATTCTGGAACCCTGTGGCCTGGGAACATGAGAACGGTTTGATTCTGGAACCCTGTGGCCTGGGAACATGAGTGAGGATTGATGGTGGAACCCTGTGGCCTGGCAACATGACTGAGGTTTGATACTGGAAGACTGTGGCCAGGAAACATGATATCGGGTTGATTCTGGAAACTTCTGTCCTGGGAACAAGACTGAGGTTTGATTCTGGAACCCTGTGTCCTGGGAATATGACAAAGGTTTGTTGCTGGAAGCCTGTTCCCTGGGTACATGACTGAGGTTTGATTCTGGACACCTGTGTCCTGGGAACATGAGTGATGTTTGATTGTTGAAACCTGTGGCCCGCGAACATGACTCAGGTTTGATTCTGGAACCATGTGTCCTGGGAACATGACTGAGGTTTGATTTTGGAAACCTTTGGCCTGGGAAAATGACTGAGGTTTCATTGTGGAAACATGTGGCCTGGGATCATGACTGAGGTTTGATGGTGGAACACTCTGGCCTGGCAAAATGACTGAGGCTTGATTCTGGAACCCTGTGGCCCGGGAACGTGACTGAGGTTTGATGGCAGAAACCTGTGCCCTGGCAACATGACTGACATTTGATTCTGGATCCCTGTGGCCTGGGAATATGACTGAGGCGTGATTCTGGAAAACTGTGGCCTGGGAACATGACATCTGTTTAGATTGTGGAATACTGTGCCCCGGGAACCTGACTGAGCCTTGGTTCTGAAACCCTGTGGACTGGGAACATGACTGAGGTTTTATTCTGGAACCCTGTAGCCTGGGAACATAACTGAGGATTGATCCTGGAACCCTGTGGTCTGGGAACATGATACCGGTGGATTCTGGAACCCTGGGGACTGGGCATGTGACATCTGTTTAGATTGTGGAATACTGTGCCCCGGGAACCTGAGTGAGCCTTGGTTCTGGAACCCTGTGGATTGGGAACATGACTGAGGTTTTATTCTAGAACCCTGTAGCCTGGAAACATAACTGAGGATTGATTCTCGAACCCTGTGGCCTGGGAACATGACATCGGTGGATTCTAGAACCCTGTGGCCTGGGAACATGTCTGAGGTTTGATGGTGGAAACCTGTGGCTTGGCAACATGACTAAGGTTTGATTCTGGAAGACTGTGGCCAGGAAGCATGATATCTGGTTGATTCTGGAAACTTGTGTCCTGGGAACATGACTGAGGTTTGTTTCTGGAAGCCTGTGCCCTGGGAACATGACTGAGGTTTGATTCTGGACACCTGTGTCCTGGGAACATGACTGAGGTTTGATGGTTGAAACCTGTGGCCCGCGCACATGACTCAGGTTTGATTCTGGAACCATGTGTCCTGGGAACATGACTGAGGTTTGATTTTGGAAACCTTTGGCCTGGGAAAATGACTGAGGTTTCATTGTGGAAACATGTGGCCTGGGATCATGACTGAGGTTTGATGGTGGAACACTCTGGCCTGGCAAAATGACTGAGGCTTGATTCTGGAACCCTGTGGCCCGGGAACGTGACTGAGGTTTGATGGCAGAAACCTGTGGCCTGGCAACATGACTGACGTTTGATTCTGGATCCCTGTGGCATGGGAACATGACTGAGGCGTGATTCTGGAAAACTGTGGCCTGGGAACATGACATCTGTTTAGATTGTGGAATACTGTGCCCCGGGAACCTGACTGAGCCTTGGTGCTGAAACCCTGTGGACTGGGAACATGACTGAGGATTTATTCTGGAACCCTGTAGCCTGGGAACATAACTGAGGATTGATCCTGGAACCCTGTGGCCTGGGAACATGATACCGGTGGATTCTGGAACCCTGGGGACTGGGCATGTGACATCTGTTTAGATTGTGGAATACTGTGCCCCGGGAACCTGACTGAGCCTTGGTTCTGGAACCCTGTGGATTGGGAACATGACTGAAGTTTTATTCTAGAACCCTGTAGCCTGGAAACATAACTGAGGATTGATTCTCGAACCCTGTGGCCTGGGAACATGACATCGGTGGATTCTAGAACCCTGTGGCCTGGGAACATGTCTGAGGTTTGATGGTGAAAACCTGTGGCTTGGCAACATGACTAAGGTTTGATTCTGGAAGACTGTGGCCAGGAAGCATGATATCTGGTTGATTCTGGAAACTTGTGTCCTGGGAACATGACTGAGGTTTGTTCCTGGAAGCCTGTGCCCTGGGAACATGACTGAGGTTTGATTCTGGACACCTGTGTCCTGGGAACATGACTGAGGTTTGATGGTTGAAACCTGTGGCCCGCGAACATGACTCAGGTTTGATTCTGGAACCATGTGTCCTGGGAACATGACTGAGGTTTGATTTTGGAAACCTTTGGCCTGGGAGAATGACTGAGGTTTCATTGTGGAAACATGTGGCCTGGGATCATGACTGAGGTTTGATGGTGGAACACTCTGGCCTGGCAAAATGACTGAGGCTTGATTCTGGAACCCTGTGGCCCGGGAACATGGGAACGGTTTGATTCTGGAACCCTGTGGCCTGGGAACATGAGTGAGGATTGATGGTGGAACCCTGTGGCCTGGCAACATGACTGAGGTTTGATACTGGAAGACTGTGGCCAGGAAACATGATATCGGGTTGAATCTGGAAACTTCTGTCCTGGGAACAAGACTGAGGTTTGATTCTGGAACCCTGTGTCCTGGGAATATGACAAAGGTTTGTTGCTGGAAGCCTGTTCCCTGGGTACATGACTGAGGTTTGATTCTGGACACCTGTGTCCTGGGAACATGGGTGATGTTTGATTGTTGAAACCTGTGGCCTGCGAACATGACTCAGGTTTGATTCTGGAACCATGTGTCCTGGGAACATGACTGAGGTTTGATTTTGGAAACCTTTGGCCTGGGAAAATGACTGAGGTTTCATTGTGGAAACATGTGGCCTGGGATCATGACTGAGGTTTGATGGTGGAACACTCTGGCCTGGCAAAATGACTGAGGCTTGATTCTGGAACCCTGTGGCCCGGGAACGTGACTGAGGTTTGATGGCAGAAACCTGTGCCCTGGCAACATGACTGACATTTGATTCTGGATCCCTGTGGCCTGGGAATATGACTGAGGCGTGATTCTGGAAAACTGTGGCCTGGGAACATGACATCTGTTTAGATTGTGGAATACTGTGCCCCGGGAACCTGACTGAGCCTTGGTTCTGAAACCCTGTGGACTGGGAACATGACTGAGGTTTTATTCTGGAACCCTGTAGCCTGGGAACATAACTGAGGATTGATCCTGGAACCCTGTGGTCTGGGAACATGATACCGGTGGATTCTGGAACCCTGGGGACTGGGCATGTGACATCTGTTTAGATTGTGGAATACTGTGCCCCGGGAACCTGAGTGAGCCTTGGTTCTGGAACCCTGTGGATTGGGAACATGACTGAGGTTTTATTCTAGAACCCTGTAGCCTGGAAACATAACTGAGGATTGATTCTCGAACCCTGTGGCCTGGGAACATGACATCGGTGGATTCTAGAACCCTGTGGCCTGGGAACATGTCTGAGGTTTGATGGTGGAAACCTGTGGCTTGGCAACATGACTAAGGTTTGATTCTGGAAGACTGTGGCCAGGAAGCATGATATCTGGTTGATTCTGGAAACTTGTGTCCTGGGAACATGACTGAGGTTTGTTTCTGGAAGCCTGTGCCCTGGGAACATGACTGAGGTTTGATTCTGGACACCTGTGTCCTGGGAACATGACTGAGGTTTGATGGTTGAAACCTGTGGCCCGCGCACATGACTCAGGTTTGATTCTGGAACCATGTGTCCTGGGAACATGACTGAGGTTTGATTTTGGAAACCTTTGGCCTGGGAAAATGACTGAGGTTTCATTGTGGAAACATGTGGCCTGGGATCATGACTGAGGTTTGATGGTGGAACACTCTGGCCTGGCAAAATGACTGAGGCTTGATTCTGGAACCCTGTGGCCCGGGAACGTGACTGAGGTTTGATGGCAGAAACCTGTGGCCTGGCAACATGACTGACGTTTGATTCTGGATCCCTGTGGCATGGGAACATGACTGAGGCGTGATTCTGGAAAACTGTGGCCTGGGAACATGACATCTGTTTAGATTGTGGAATACTGTGCCCCGGGAACCTGACTGAGCCTTGGTGCTGAAACCCTGTGGACTGGGAACATGACTGAGGATTTATTCTGGAACCCTGTAGCCTGGGAACATAACTGAGGATTGATCCTGGAACCCTGTGGCCTGGGAACATGATACCGGTGGATTCTGGAACCCTGGGGACTGGGCATGTGACATCTGTTTAGATTGTGGAATACTGTGCCCCGGGAACCTGACTGAGCCTTGGTTCTGGAACCCTGTGGATTGGGAACATGACTGAGGTTTTATTCTAGAACCCTGTAGCCTGGAAACATAACTGAGGATTGATTCTCGAACCCTGTGGCCTGGGAACATGACATCGGTGGATTCTAGAACCCTGTGGCCTGGGAACATGTCTGAGGTTTGATGGTGGAAACCTGTGGCTTGGCAACATGACTAAGGTTTGATTCTGGAAGACTGTGGCCAGGAAGCATGATATCTGGTTGATTCTGGAAACTTGTGTCCTGGGAACATGACTGAGGTTTGTTCCTGGAAGCCTGTGCCCTGGGAACATGACTGAGGTTTGATTCTGGACACCTGTGTCCTGGGAACATGACTGAGGTTTGATGGTTGAAACCTGTGGCCCGCGAACATGACTCAGGTTTGATTCTGGAACCATGTGTCCTGGGAACATGACTGAGGTTTGATTTTGGAAACCTTTGGCCTGGGAGAATGACTGAGGTTTCATTGTGGAAACATGTGGCCTGGGATCATGACTGAGGTTTGATGGTGGAACACTCTGGCCTGGCAAAATGACTGAGGCTTGATTCTGGAACCCTGTGGCCCGGGAACATGAGAACGGTTTGATTCTGGAACCCTGTGGCCTTTAACATGACATCGGTGGATTCTGGAACCCTGTGGCCTGGGAACATGAGAACGGTTTGATTCTGGAACCCTGTGGCCTGGGAACATGAGTGAGGATTGATGGTGGAACCCTGTGGCCTGGCAACATGACTGAGGTTTGATACTGGAAGACTGTGGCCAGGAAACATGATATCGGGTTGATTCTGGAAACTTCTGTCCTGGGAACAAGACTGAGGTTTGATTCTGGAACCCTGTGTCCTGGGAATATGACAAAGGTTTGTTGCTGGAAGCCTGTTCCCTGGGTACATGACTGAGGTTTGATTCTGGACACCTGTGTCCTGGGAACATGAGTGATGTTTGATTGTTGAAACCTGTGGCCCGCGAACATGACTCAGGTTTGATTCTGGAACCATGTGTCCTGGGAACATGACTGAGGTTTGATTTTGGAAACCTTTGGCCTGGGAAAATGACTGAGGTTTCATTGTGGAAACATGTGGCCTGGGATCATGACTGAGGTTTGATGGTGGAACACTCTGGCCTGGTAAAATGACTGAGGCTTGATTCTGGAACCCTGTGGCCCGGGAACGTGACTGAGGTTTGATGGCAGAAACCTGTGGCCTGGCAACATGACTGACGTTTGATTCTGGATCCCTGTGGCCTGGGAACATGACTGAGGCGTGATTCTGGAAAACTGTGGCCTGGGAACATGACATCTGTTTAGATTATGGAATACTGTGCCCCGGGAACCTGACTGAGCCTTGGTTCTGAAACCCTGTGGACTGGGAACATGACTGAAGTTTTATTCTGGAACCCTGTAGCCTGAGAACATAACTGAGGATTGATCCTGGAACCCTGTGGTCTGGGAACATGATACCGGTGGATTCTGGAACCCTGGGGACTGGGCATGTGACATCTGTTTAGATTGTGGAATACTGTGCCCCGGGAACCTGAGTGAGCCTTGGTTCTGGAACCCTGTGGATTGGGAACATGACTGAGGTTTTATTCTAGAACCCTGTAGCCTGGAAACATAACTGAGGATTGATTCTCGAACCCTGTGGCCTGGGAACATGACATCGGTTGATTCTAGAACCCTGTGGCCTGGGAACATGTCTGAGGTTTGATGGTGGAAACCTGTGGCTTGGCAACATGACTAAGGTTTGATTCTAGAAGACTGAGGCCAGGAAGCATGATATCTGGTTGATTCTGGAAACTTGTGTCCTGGGAACATGACTGAGGTTTGTTTCTGGAAGCCTGTGCCCTGGGAACATGACTGAGGTTTGATTCTGGACACCTGTGTCCTGGGAACATGACTGAGGTTTGATGGTTGAAACCTGTGGCCCGCGCACATGACTCAGGTTTGATTCTGGAACCATGTGTCCTGGGAACATGACTGAGGTTTGATTTTGGAAACCTTTGGCCTGGGAAAATGACTGAGGTTTCATTGTGGAAACATGTGGCCTGGGATCATGCCTGAGGTTTGATGGTGGAACACTCTGGCCTGGCAAAATGACTGAGGCTTGATTCTGGAACCCTGTGGCCCGGGAACGTGACTGAGGTTTGATGGCAGAAACCTGTGGCCTGGCAACATGACTGACGTTTGATTCTGGATCCCTGTGGCCTGGGAACATGACTGAGGCGTGATTCTGGAAAACTGTGGCCTGGGAACATGACATCTGTTTAGATTGTGGAATACTGTGCCCCGGGAACCTGACTGAGCCTTGGTTCTGAAACCCTGTGGACTGGGAACATGACTGAGGATTTATTCTGGAACCCTGTAGCCTGGGAACATAACTGAGGATTGATTCTGGAACCCTGTGGCCTGGGAACATGATACCGGTGGATTCTGGAACCCTGGGGACTGGGCATGTGACATCTGTTTAGATTGTGGAATACTGTGCCCCGGGAACCTGACTGAGCCTTGGTTCTGGAACCCTGTGGATTGGGAACATGACCGAGGTTTTATTCTAGAACCCTGTAGCCTGGAAACATAACTGAGGATTGATTCTCGAACCCTGTGGCTTGGGAACATGACATCGGTGGACTCTAGAACCCTGTTGCCTGGGAACATGTCTGAGGTTTGATGGTGGAAACCTGTGGCTTGGCAACATGACTAAGGTTTGATTCTGGAAGACTGTGGCCAGGAAGCATGATATCTGGTTGATTCTGGAAACTTGTGTCCTGGGAACATGACTGAGGTTTGTTCCTGGAAGCCTGTGCCCAGGGAACATGACTGAGGTTTGATTCTGGACACCTGTGTCCTGGGAACATGACTGAGGTTTGATGGTTGAAACCTGTGGCCCGCGCACATGACTCAGGTTTGATTCTGGAACCATGTGTCCTGGGAACATGAGTGAGGTTTGATTTTGGAAACCTTTGGCCTGGGAAAATGACTGAGGTTTCATTGTGGAAACATGTGGCCTGGGATCATGACTGAGGTTTGATGGTGGAACACTCTGGCCTGGCAAAATGACTGAGGCTTGATTCTGGAACCCTGTGGCCCGGGAACATGGGAACGGTTTGATTCTGGAACCCTGTGGCCTGGGAACATGAGTGAGGATTGATGGTGGAACCCTGTGGCCTGGCAACATGACTGAGGTTTGATACTGGAAGACTGTGGCCAGGAAACATGATATCGGGTTGAATCTGGAAACTTCTGTCCTGGGAACAAGACTGAGGTTTGATTCTGGAACCCTGTGTCCTGGGAATATGACAAAGGTTTGTTGCTGGAAGCCTGTTCCCTGGGTACATGACTGAGGTTTGATTCTGGACACCTGTGTCCTGGGAACATGGGTGATGTTTGATTGTTGAAACCTGTGGCCTGCGAACATGACTCAGGTTTGATTCTGGAACCATGTGTCCTGGGAATATGACTGAGGTTTGATTCTGGAAACCTTTGGCCTGAGAAAATGACTGAGGTTTCATTGTGGAAACATGTGGCCTGGGATCATGACTGAGGTTTGATGGTGGAACACTCTGGCCTGGCAAAATGACTGAGGCTTGATTCTGGAACCCTGTGGCCCGGGAACGTGACTGAGGTTTGATGGCAGAAACCTGTGGCCTGGCAACATGAATGACGTTTGATTCTGGATCCCTGTGGCCTGGGAACATGACTGAGGCGTGATTCTGGAAAACTGTGGCCTGGGAACATGACATCTGTTTAGATTGTGGAATACTGTGCCCCGGGAACCTGACTGAGCCTTGGTTCTGAAACCCTGTGGACTGGGAACATGACTGAGGTTTTATTCTGGAACCCTGTAGCCTGGGAACATAACTGAGGATTGATTCTGGAACCCTGTGGCCTGGGAACATGATACCGGTGGATTCTGGAACCCTGGGGACTGGGCATGTGACATCTGTTTAGATTGTGGAATACTGTGCCCCGGGAACCTGACTGAGCCTTGGTTCTGGAACCCTGTGGATTGGGAACATGACTGAGGTTTTATTCTAGAACCCTGTAGCCGGGAAACATAACTGAGGATTGATTCTCGAACCCTGTGGCCTGGGAACATGACATCGGTGGATTCTAGAACCCTGTGGCCTGGGAACATGTCTGAGGTTTGATGGTGGAAACCTGTGGCTTGGCAACATGACTAAGGTTTGATTCTGGAAGACTGTGGCCAGGAAGCATGATATCTGGTTGATTCTGGAAACTTGTGTCCTGGGAACATGACTGAGGTTTGTTTCTGGAAGCCTGTGCCCTGGGAACATGACTGAGGTTTGATTCTGGACACCTGTGTCCTGGGAACATGACTGAGGTTTGATGGTTGAAACCTGTGGCCCGCGCACATGACTCAGGTTTGATTCTGGAACCATGTGTCCTGGGAACATGACTGAGGTTTGATTTTGAAACCTTTGGCCTGGGAAAATGACTGAGGTTTCATTGCGGAAACATGTGGCCTGGGATCATGACTGAGGTTTGATGGTGGAACACTCTGGCCTGGCAAAATGACTGAGGCTTGATTCTGGAACCCTGTGGCCCGGGAACATGAGAACGGTTTGATTCTGGAACCCTGTGGCCTTTAACATGACATCGGTGGATTCTGGAACCCTGTGGCCTGGGAACATGAGAACGGTTTGATTCTGGAACCCTGTGGCCTGGGAACATGAGTGAGGATTGATGGTGGAACCCTGTGGCCTGGCAACATGACTGAGGTTTGATACTGGAAGACTGTGGCCAGGAAACATGATATCGGGTTGATTCTGGAAACTTCTGTCCTGGGAACAAGACTGAGGTTTGATTCTGGAACCCTGTGTCCTGGGAATATGACAAAGGTTTGTTGCTGGAAGCCTGTTCCCTGGGTACATGACTGAGGTTTGATTCTGGACACCTGTGTCCTGGGAACATGAGTGACGTTTGATTGTTGAAACCTGTGGCCTGCGAACATGACTCAGGTTTGATTCTGGAACCATGTGTCCTGGGAATATGACTGAGGTTTGATTCTGGAAACCTTTGGCCTGAGAAAATGACTGAGGTTTCATTGTGGAAACATGTGGCCTGGGATCATGACTGAGGTTTGATGGTGGAACACTCTGGCCTGGCAAAATGACTGAGGCTTGATTCTGGAACCCTGTGGCCCGGGAACGTGACTGAGGTTTGATGGCAGAAACCTGTGGAATGGCAACATGACTGACGTTTGATTCTGGATCCCTGTGGCCTGGGAACATGACTGAGGCGTGATTCTGGAAAACTGTGGCCTGGGAACATGACATCTGTTTAGATTGTGGAATACTGTGCCCCGGGAACCTGACTGAGCCTTGGTTCTGAAACCCTGTGGACTGGGAACATGACTGAGGTTTTATTCTGGAACCCTGTAGCCTGGGAACATAACTGAGGATTGATTCTGGAACCCTGTGGCCTGGGAACGTGAAACCGGTGGATTCTGGAACCCTGTGGACTGGGCATGTGACATCTGTTTAGATTGTGGAATACTGTGCCCCCGGAACCTGACTGAGCCTTGGTTCTGGAACCCTGTGGATTGGGAACATGACTGAGGTTTTATTCTAGAACCCTGTAGCCTGGAAACATAACTGAGGATTGATTCTCGAACCCTGTGGCCTGGGAACATGACATCGGTGGATTCTAGAACCCTGTGGCCTGGGAACATATCTGAGGTTTGATGGTGGAAACCTGTGGCTTGGCAACATGACTAAGGTTTGATTCTGGAAGACTGTGGCCAGGAAGCATGGTATCTGGTTGATTCTGGAAACTTGTGTCCTGGGAACATGACTGAGGTTTGTTTCTGGAAGCCTGTGCCCTGGGAACATGACTGAGGTTTGATTCTGGACACCTGTGTCCTGGGAACATGACTGAGGTTTGATGGTTGAAACCTGTGGCCCGCGAACATGACTCAGGTTTGATTCTGGAACCATGTGTCCTGGGAACATGACTGAGGTTTGATTTTGGAAACCTTTGGCCTGGGAAAATGACTGAGGTTTCATTGTGGAAACATGTGGCCTGGGATCATGACTGAGGTTTGATGGTGGAACACTCTGGCCTGGCAAAATGACTGAGGCTTGATTCTGGAACCCTGTGGCCCGGGAACGTGACTGAGGTTTGATGGCAGAAACCTGTGGCCTGGCAACATGACTGACGTTTGATTCTGGATCCCTGTGGCCTGGGAACATGACTGAGGCGTGATTCTGGAAAACTGTGGCCTGGGAACATGACATCTGTTTAGATTGTGGAATACTGTGCCCCGGGAACCTGACTGAGCCTTGGTTCTGAAACCCTGTGGGCTGGGAACATGACTGAGGTTTTATTCTGGAACCCTGTAGCCTGGGAACATAACTGAGGATTGATTCTGGAACCCTGGGGCCTGGGAACATGATACCGGTGGATTCTGGAACCCTGGGGACTGGGCATGTGACATCTGTTTAGATTGTGGAATACTGTGCCCCGGGAACCTGACTGAGCCTTGGTTCTGGAACCCTGTGGATTGGGAACATGACTGAGGTTTTATTCTAGAACCCTGTAGCCTGGAAACATAACTGAGGATTGATTCTCGAACCCTGTGGCCTGGGAACATGACATCGGTGGATTCTAGAACCCTGTGGCCTGGGAACATGTCTGAGGTTTGATGGTGGAAACCTGTGGCTTGGCAACATGACTAAGGTTTGATTCTGGAAGACTGTGGCCAGGAAGCATGATATCTGGTTGATTCTGGAAACTTGTGTCCTGGGAACAAGACTGAGGTTTGTTTCTGGAAGCCTGTGCCCTGGGAACATGACTGAGGTTTGATTCTGGACACCTGTGTCCTGGGAACATGACTGAGGTTTGATGGTTGAAACCTGTGGCCCGCGAACATGACTCAGGTTTG
Organism: Balaenoptera physalus; assembly: GCF_965194825.1. Lineage (NCBI taxonomy): Eukaryota > Metazoa > Chordata > Mammalia > Artiodactyla > Balaenopteridae > Balaenoptera > Balaenoptera physalus. Next base: position 386,436 of record NW_028126308.1, on the reverse strand, counting down.
ATTCTGGAACCATGTGTCCTGGGAACATGACTGAGGTTTGATTTTGGAAACCTTTGGCCTGGGAAAATGACTGAGGTTTCATTGTGGAAACATGTGGCCTGGGATCAGGACTGAGGTTTGATGGTGGAACACTCTGGCCTGGCAAAATGACTGAGGCTTGAATCTGGAACCCTGTGGCCCGGGAACATGAGTACGGTTTGATTCTGGAACCCTGTGGCCTTTAACATGACATCGGTGGATTCTGGAACCCTGTGGCCTGGGAACATGAGAACGGTTTGATTCTGGAACCCTGTGGCCTGGGAACATGAGTGAGGATTGATGGTGGAACCCTGTGGCCTGGCAACATGACTGAGGTTTGATACTGGAAGACTGTGGCCAGGAAATATGATATCGGGTTGATTCTGGAAACTTCTGTCCTGGGAACAAGACTGAGGTTTGATTCTGGAAGCCTGTGTCCTGGGAATATGACAAAGGTTTGTTGCTGGAAGCCTGTTCCCTGGGTACATGACTGAGGTTTGATTCTGGACACCTGTGTCCTGGGAACATGAGTGATGTTTGATTGTTGAAACCTGTGGCCTGCGAACATGACTCAGGTTTGATTCTGGAACCATGTGTCCTGGGAATATGACTGAGGTTTGATTCTGGAAACCTTTGGCCTGAGAAAATGACTGAGGTTTCATTGTGGAAACATGTGGCCTGGGATCATGACTGAGGTTTGATGGTGGAACACTCTGGCCTGGCAAAATGACTGAGGCTTGATTCTGGAACCCTGTGGCCCGGGAACGTGACTGAGGTTTGATGGCAGAAACCTGTGGCCTGGCAACATGACTGACGTTTGATTCTGGATCCCTGTGGCCTGGGAACATGATTGAGGCGTGATTCTGGAAAACTGTGGCCTGGGAACATGACATCTGTTTAGATTGTGGAATACTGTGCCCCGGGAACCTGACTGAGCCTTGGTTCTGAAACCCTGTGGACTGGGAACATGACTGACGATTTATTCTGGAACCCTGTAGCCTGGGAACATAACTGAGGATTGATTCTGGAACCCTGTGGCCTGGGAACATGATACCGGTGGATTCTGGAACCCTGGGGACTGGGCATGTGACATCTGTTTAGATTGTGGAATACTGTGCCCCGGGAACCTGACTGAGCCTTGGTTCTGGAACCCTGTGGATTGGGAACATGACTGAGGTTTTATTCTAGAACCCTGTAGCCTGGAAACATAACTGAGGATTGATTCTCGAACCCTGTGGCCTGGGAACATGACATCGGTGGATTCTAGAACCCTGTGGCCTGGGAACATGTCTGAGGTTTGATGGTGGAAACCTGTGGCTTGGCAACATGACTAAGGTTTGATTCTGGAAGACTGTGGCCAGGAAGCATGATATCTGGTTGATTCTGGAAACTTGTGTCATGGGAACATGACTGAGGTTTGTTTCTGGAAGCCTGTGCCCTGGGAACATGACTGAGGTTTGATTCTGGACACCTGTGTCCTGGGAACATGACTGAGGTTTGATGGTTGAAACCTGTGGCCCGCGCACATGACTCAGGTTTGATTCTGGAACCATGTGTCCTGGGAACATGACTGAGGTTTGATTTTGGAAACCTTTGGCCTGGGAAAATGACTGAGGTTTCATTGTGGAAACATGTGGCCTGGGATCATGACTGAGGTTTGATGGTGGGACACTCTGGCCTGGCAAAAGGACTGAGGCTTGATTCTGGAACCCTGTGGCCCGGGAACATGAGAACGGTTTGATTCTGGAACCCTGAGGCCTTTAACATGACATCGGTGGATTCTGGAACCCTGTGGCCTGGGAACATGAGAACGGTTTGATTCTGGAACCCTGTGGCCTGGGAACATGAGTGAGGATGGATGGTGGAACCCTGTGGCCTGGCAACATGACTGAGGTTTGATACTGGAAGACTGTGGCTAGGAAACATGATATCGGGTTGATTCTGGAAACTTCTGTCCTGGGAACAAGACTGAGGTTTGATTCTGGAACCCTGTGTCCTGGGAATATGACAAAGGTTTGTTGCTGGAAGCCTGTTCCCTGGGTACATGACTGAGGTTTGATTCTGGACACCTGTGTCCTGGGAACATGAGTGATGTTTGATTGTTGAAACCTGTGGCCTGCGAACATGACACAGGTTTGATTCTGGAACCATGTGTCCTGGGAATATGACTGAGGTTTGATTCTGGAAACCTTTGGCCTGAGAAAATGACTGAGGTTTCATTGTGGAAACATGTGGCCTGGGATCATGACTGAGGTTTGATGGTGGAACACTCTGGCCTGGCAAAATGACTGAGGCTTGATTCTGGAACCCTGTGGCCCGGGAACGTGACTGAGGTTTGATGGCAGAAACCTGTGGCCTGGCAACATGACTGACGTTTGATTCTGGATCCCTGTGGCCTGGGAACATGACTGAGGCGTGATTCTGGAAAACTGTGGCCTGGGAACATGACATCTGTTTAGATTGTGGAATACTGTGCCCCGGGAACCTGACTGAGCCTTGGTTCTGAAACCCTGTGGACTGGGAACATGACTGAGGTTTTATTCTGGAACCCTGTAGCCTGGGAACATAACTGAGGATTGATTCTGGAACCCTGTGGCCTGGGAACATGATACCGGTGGATTCTGGAACCCTGGGGACTGGGCATGTGACATCTGTTTAGATTGTGGAATACTGTGCCCCGGGAACCTGACTGAGCCTTGGTTCTGGAACCCTGTGGATTGGGAACATGACTGAGGTTTTATTCTAGAACCCTGTAGCCTGGAAACATAACTGAGGATTGATTCTCGAACCCTGTGGCCTGGGAACATGACATCGGTGGATTCTAGAACCCTGTGGCCTGGGAACATGTCTGAGGTTTGATGGTGGAAACCTATGGCTTGGCAACATGACTAAGGTTTGATTCTGGAAGACTGTGGCCAGGAAGCATGATATCTGGTTGATTCTGGAAACTTGTGTCCTGGGAACATGACTGAGGTTTGTTTCTGGAAGCCTGTGCCCTGGGAACATGACTGAGGTTTGATTCTGGACACCTGTGTCCTGGGAACATGACTGAGGTTTGATGGTTGAAACCTGTGGCCCGCGCACATGACTCAGGTTTGATTCTGGAACCATGTGTCCTGGGAACATGACTGAGGTTTGATTTTGGAAACCTTTGGCCTGGGAAAATGACTGAGGTTTCATTGTGGAAACATGTGGCCTGGGATCATGACTGAGGTTTGATGGTGGAACACTCTGGCCTGGCAAAATGACTGAGGCTTGATTCTGGAACCCTGTGGCCCGGGAACATGAGAACGGTTTGATTCTGGAACCCTGTGGCCTTTAACATGACATCGGTGGATTCTGGAACCCTGTGGCCTGGGAACATGAGAACGGTTTGATTCTGGAACCCTGTGGCCTGGGAACATGAGTGAGGATGGATGGTGGAACCCTGTGGCCTGGCAACATGACTGAGGTTTGATACTGGAAGACTGTGGCTAGGAAACATGATATCGGGTTGATTCTGGAAACTTCTGTCCTGGGAACAAGACTGAGGTTTGATTCTGGAACCCTGTGTCCTGGGAATATGACAAAGGTTTGTTGCTGGAAGCCTGTTCCCTGGGTACATGACTGAGGTTTGATTCTGGACACCTGTGTCCTGGGAACATGAGTGATGTTTGATTGTTGAAACCTGTGGCCTGCGAACATGACACAGGTTTGATTCTGGAACCATGTGTCCTGGGAATATGACTGAGGTTTGATTCTGGAAACCTTTGGCCTGAGAAAATGACTGAGGTTTCATTGTGGAAACATGTGGCCTGGGATCATGACTGAGGTTTGATGGTGGAACACTCTGGCCTGGCAAAATGACTGAGGCTTGATTCTGGAACCCTGTGGCCCGGGAACGTGACTGAGGTTTGATGGCAGAAACCTGTGGCCTGGCAACATGACTGACGTTTGAGTCTGGATCCCTGTGGCCTGGGAACATGACTGAGGCGTGATTCTGGAAAACTGTGGCCTGGGAACATGACATCTGTTTAGATTGTGGAATACTGTGCCCCGGGAACCTGACTGAGCCTTGGTTCTGAAACCCTGTGGACTGGGAACATGACTGAGGTTTTATTCTGGAACCCTGTAGCCTGGGAACATAACTGAGGATTGATTCTGGAACCCTGTGGCCTGGGAACATGATACCGGTGGATTCTGGAACCCTGGGGACTGGGCATGTGACATCTGTTTAGATTGTGGAATACTGTGCCCCGGGAACCTGACTGAGCCTTGGTTCTGGAACCCTGTGGATTGGGAACATGACTGAGGTTTTATTCTAGAACCCTGTAGCCTGGAAACATAACTGAGGATTGATTCTCGAACCCTGTGGCCTGGGAACATGACATCGGTGGATTCTAGAACCCTGTGGCCTGGGAACATGTCTGAGGTTTGATGGTGGAAACCTGTGGCTTGGCAACATGACTAAGGTTTGATTCTGGAAGACTGTGGCCAGGAAGCATGATATCTGGTTGATTCTGGAAACTTGTGTCATGGGAACATGACTGAGGTTTGTTTCTGGAAGCCTGTGCCCTGGGAACATGACTGAGGTTTGATTCTGGACACCTGTGTCCTGGGAACATGACTGAGGTTTGATGGTTGAAACCTGTGGCCCGCGCACATGACTCAGGTTTGATTCTGGAACCATGTGTCCTGGGAACATGACTGAGGTTTGATTTTGGAAACCTTTGGCCTGGGAAAATGACTGAGGTTTCATTGTGGAAACATGTGGCCTGGGATCATGACTGAGGTTTGATGGTGGAACACTCTGGCCTGGCAAAATGACTGAGGCTTGATTCTGGAACCCTGTGGCCCGGGAACATGAGAACGGTTTGATTCTGGAACCCTGTGGCCTTTAACATGACATCGGTGGATTCTGGAACCCTGTGGCCTGGGAACATGAGAACGGTTTGATTCTGGAACCCTGTGGCCTGGGAACATGAGTGAGGATGGATGGTGGAACCCTGTGGCCTGGCAACATGACTGAGGTTTGATACTGGAAGACTGTGGCTAGGAAACATGATATCGGGTTGATTCTGGAAACTTCTGTCCTGGGAACAAGACTGAGGTTTGATTCTGGAACCCTGTGTCCTGGGAATATGACAAAGGTTTGTTGCTGGAAGCCTGTTCCCTGGGTACATGACTGAGGTTTGATTCTGGACACCTGTGTCCTGGGAACATGAGTGATGTTTGATTGTTGAAACCTGTGGCCTGCGAACATGACACAGGTTTGATTCTGGAACCATGTGTCCTGGGAATATGACTGAGGTTTGATTCTGGAAACCTTTGGCCTGAGAAAATGACTGAGGTTTCATTGTGGAAACATGTGGCCTGGGATCATGACTGAGGTTTGATGGTGGAACACTCTGGCCTGGCAAAATGACTGAGGCTTGATTCTGGAACCCTGTGGCCCGGGAACGTGACTGAGGTTTGATGGCAGAAACCTGTGGCCTGGCAACATGACTGACGTTTTATTCTGGATCCCTGTGGCCTGGGAACATGACTGAGGCGTGATTCTGGAAAACTGTGGCCTGGGAACATGACATCTGTTTAGATTGTGGAATACTGTGCCCCGGGAACCTGACTGAGCCTTGGTTCTGAAACCCTGTGGACTGGGAACATGACTGAGGTTTTATTCTGGAACCCTGTAGCCTGGGAACATAACTGAGGATTGATTCTGGAACCCTGTGGCCTGGGAACATGATACCGGTGGATTCTGGAACCCTGGGGACTGGGCATGTGACATCTGTTTAGATTGTGGAATACTGTGCCCCGGGAACCTGACTGAGCCTTGGTTCTGGAACCCTGTGGATTGGGAACATGACTGAGGTTTTATTCTAGAACCCTGTAGCCGGGAAACATAACTGAGGATTGATTCTCGAACCCTGTGGCCTGGGAACATGACATCGGTGGATTCTAGAACCCTGTGGCCTGGGAACATGTCTGAGGTTTGATGGTGGAAACCTGTGGCTTGGCAACATGACTAAGGTTTGATTCTGGAAGACTGTGGCCAGGAAGCATGATATCTGGTTGATTCTGGAAACTTGTGTCCTGGGAACATGACTGAGGTTTGTTTCTGGAAGCCTGTGCCCTGGGAACATGACTGAGGTTTGATTCTGGACACCTGTGTCCTGGGAACATGACTGAGGTTTGATGGTTGAAACCTGTGGCCCGCGCACATGACTCAGGTTTGATTCTGGAACCATGTGTCCTGGGAACATGACTGAGGTTTGATTTTGAAACCTTTGGCCTGGGAAAATGACTGAGGTTTCATTGCGGAAACATGTGGCCTGGGATCATGACTGAGGTTTGATGGTGGAACACTCTGGCCTGGCAAAATGACTGAGGCTTGATTCTGGAACCCTGTGGCCCGGGAACATGAGAACGGTTTGATTCTGGAACCCTGTGGCCTTTAACATGACATCGGTGGATTCTGGAACCCTGTGGCCTGGGAACATGAGAACGGTTTGATTCTGGAACCCTGTGGCCTGGGAACATGAGTGAGGATTGATGGTGGAACCCTGTGGCCTGGCAACATGACTGAGGTTTGATACTGGAAGACTGTGGCCAGGAAACATGATATCGGGTTGATTCTGGAAACTTCTGTCCTGGGAACAAGACTGAGGTTTGATTCTGGAACCCTGTGTCCTGGGAATATGACAAAGGTTTGTTGCTGGAAGCCTGTTCCCTGGGTACATGACTGAGGTTTGATTCTGGACACCTGTGTCCTGGGAACATGAGTGACGTTTGATTGTTGAAACCTGTGGCCTGCGAACATGACTCAGGTTTGATTCTGGAACCATGTGTCCTGGGAATATGACTGAGGTTTGATTCTGGAAACCTTTGGCCTGAGAAAATGACTGAGGTTTCATTGTGGAAACATGTGGCCTGGGATCATGACTGAGGTTTGATGGTGGAACACTCTGGCCTGGCAAAATGACTGAGGCTTGATTCTGGAACCCTGTGGCCCGGGAACGTGACTGAGGTTTGATGGCAGAAACCTGTGGAATGGCAACATGACTGACGTTTGATTCTGGATCCCTGTGGCCTGGGAACATGACTGAGGCGTGATTCTGGAAAACTGTGGCCTGGGAACATGACATCTGTTTAGATTGTGGAATACTGTGCCCCGGGAACCTGACTGAGCCTTGGTTCTGAAACCCTGTGGACTGGGAACATGACTGAGGTTTTATTCTGGAACCCTGTAGCCTGGGAACATAACTGAGGATTGATTCTGGAACCCTGTGGCCTGGGAACGTGAAACCGGTGGATTCTGGAACCCTGTGGACTGGGCATGTGACATCTGTTTAGATTGTGGAATACTGTGCCCCCGGAACCTGACTGAGCCTTGGTTCTGGAACCCTGTGGATTGGGAACATGACTGAGGTTTTATTCTAGAACCCTGTAGCCTGGAAACATAACTGAGGATTGATTCTCGAACCCTGTGGCCTGGGAACATGACATCGGTGGATTCTAGAACCCTGTGGCCTGGGAACATATCTGAGGTTTGATGGTGGAAACCTGTGGCTTGGCAACATGACTAAGGTTTGATTCTGGAAGACTGTGGCCAGGAAGCATGGTATCTGGTTGATTCTGGAAACTTGTGTCCTGGGAACATGACTGAGGTTTGTTTCTGGAAGCCTGTGCCCTGGGAACATGACTGAGGTTTGATTCTGGACACCTGTGTCCTGGGAACATGACTGAGGTTTGATGGTTGAAACCTGTGGCCCGCGAACATGACTCAGGTTTGATTCTGGAACCATGTGTCCTGGGAACATGACTGAGGTTTGATTTTGGAAACCTTTGGCCTGGGAAAATGACTGAGGTTTCATTGTGGAAACATGTGGCCTGGGATCATGACTGAGGTTTGATGGTGGAACACTCTGGCCTGGCAAAATGACTGAGGCTTGATTCTGGAACCCTGTGGCCCGGGAACGTGACTGAGGTTTGATGGCAGAAACCTGTGGCCTGGCAACATGACTGACGTTTGATTCTGGATCCCTGTGGCCTGGGAACATGACTGAGGCGTGATTCTGGAAAACTGTGGCCTGGGAACATGACATCTGTTTAGATTGTGGAATACTGTGCCCCGGGAACCTGACTGAGCCTTGGTTCTGAAACCCTGTGGGCTGGGAACATGACTGAGGTTTTATTCTGGAACCCTGTAGCCTGGGAACATAACTGAGGATTGATTCTGGAACCCTGGGGCCTGGGAACATGATACCGGTGGATTCTGGAACCCTGGGGACTGGGCATGTGACATCTGTTTAGATTGTGGAATACTGTGCCCCGGGAACCTGACTGAGCCTTGGTTCTGGAACCCTGTGGATTGGGAACATGACTGAGGTTTTATTCTAGAACCCTGTAGCCTGGAAACATAACTGAGGATTGATTCTCGAACCCTGTGGCCTGGGAACATGACATCGGTGGATTCTAGAACCCTGTGGCCTGGGAACATGTCTGAGGTTTGATGGTGGAAACCTGTGGCTTGGCAACATGACTAAGGTTTGATTCTGGAAGACTGTGGCCAGGAAGCATGATATCTGGTTGATTCTGGAAACTTGTGTCCTGGGAACAAGACTGAGGTTTGTTTCTGGAAGCCTGTGCCCTGGGAACATGACTGAGGTTTGATTCTGGACACCTGTGTCCTGGGAACATGACTGAGGTTTGATGGTTGAAACCTGTGGCCCGCGAACATGACTCAGGTTTGATTCTGGAACCATGTGTCCTGGGAACATGACTGAGGTTTGATTTTGGAAACCTTTGGCCTGGGAAAATGACTGAGGTTTCATTGTGGAAACATGTGGCCTGGGATCAGGACTGAGGTTTGATGGTGGAACACTCTGGCCTGGCAAAATGACTGAGGCTTGAATCTGGAACCCTGTGGCCCGGGAACATGAGTACGGTTTGATTCTGGAACCCTGTGGCCTTTAACATGACATCGGTGGATTCTGGAACCCTGTGGCCTGGGAACATGAGAACGGTTTGATTCTGGAACCCTGTGGCCTGGGAACATGAGTGAGGATTGATGGTGGAACCCTGTGGCCTGGCAACATGACTGAGGTTTGATACTGGAAGACTGTGGCCAGGAAATATGATATCGGGTTGATTCTGGAAACTTCTGTCCTGGGAACAAGACTGAGGTTTGATTCTGGAAGCCTGTGTCCTGGGAATATGACAAAGGTTTGTTGCTGGAAGCCTGTTCCCTGGGTACATGACTGAGGTTTGATTCTGGACACCTGTGTCCTGGGAACATGAGTGATGTTTGATTGTTGAAACCTGTGGCCTGCGAACATGACTCAGGTTTGATTCTGGAACCATGTGTCCTGGGAATATGACTGAGGTTTGATTCTGGAAACCTTTGGCCTGAGAAAATGACTGAGGTTTCATTGTGGAAACATGTGGCCTGGGATCATGACTGAGGTTTGATGGTGGAACACTCTGGCCTGGCAAAATGACTGAGGCTTGATTCTGGAACCCTGTGGCCCGGGAACGTGACTGAGGTTTGATGGCAGAAACCTGTGGCCTGGCAACATGACTGACGTTTGATTCTGGATCCCTGTGGCCTGGGAACATGATTGAGGCGTGATTCTGGAAAACTGTGGCCTGGGAACATGACATCTGTTTAGATTGTGGAATACTGTGCCCCGGGAACCTGACTGAGCCTTGGTTCTGAAACCCTGTGGACTGGGAACATGACTGACGATTTATTCTGGAACCCTGTAGCCTGGGAACATAACTGAGGATTGATTCTGGAACCCTGTGGCCTGGGAACATGATACCGGTGGATTCTGGAACCCTGGGGACTGGGCATGTGACATCTGTTTAGATTGTGGAATACTGTGCCCCGGGAACCTGACTGAGCCTTGGTTCTGGAACCCTGTGGATTGGGAACATGACTGAGGTTTTATTCTAGAACCCTGTAGCCTGGAAACATAACTGAGGATTGATTCTCGAACCCTGTGGCCTGGGAACATGACATCGGTGGATTCTAGAACCCTGTGGCCTGGGAACATGTCTGAGGTTTGATGGTGGAAACCTGTGGCTTGGCAACATGACTAAGGTTTGATTCTGGAAGACTGTGGCCAGGAAGCATGATATCTGGTTGATTCTGGAAACTTGTGTCATGGGAACATGACTGAGGTTTGTTTCTGGAAGCCTGTGCCCTGGGAACATGACTGAGGTTTGATTCTGGACACCTGTGTCCTGGGAACATGACTGAGGTTTGATGGTTGAAACCTGTGGCCCGCGCACATGACTCAGGTTTGATTCTGGAACCATGTGTCCTGGGAACATGACTGAGGTTTGATTTTGGAAACCTTTGGCCTGGGAAAATGACTGAGGTTTCATTGTGGAAACATGTGGCCTGGGATCATGACTGAGGTTTGATGGTGGGACACTCTGGCCTGGCAAAAGGACTGAGGCTTGATTCTGGAACCCTGTGGCCCGGGAACATGAGAACGGTTTGATTCTGGAACCCTGAGGCCTTTAACATGACATCGGTGGATTCTGGAACCCTGTGGCCTGGGAACATGAGAACGGTTTGATTCTGGAACCCTGTGGCCTGGGAACATGAGTGAGGATGGATGGTGGAACCCTGTGGCCTGGCAACATGACTGAGGTTTGATACTGGAAGACTGTGGCTAGGAAACATGATATCGGGTTGATTCTGGAAACTTCTGTCCTGGGAACAAGACTGAGGTTTGATTCTGGAACCCTGTGTCCTGGGAATATGACAAAGGTTTGTTGCTGGAAGCCTGTTCCCTGGGTACATGACTGAGGTTTGATTCTGGACACCTGTGTCCTGGGAACATGAGTGATGTTTGATTGTTGAAACCTGTGGCCTGCGAACATGACACAGGTTTGATTCTGGAACCATGTGTCCTGGGAATATGACTGAGGTTTGATTCTGGAAACCTTTGGCCTGAGAAAATGACTGAGGTTTCATTGTGGAAACATGTGGCCTGGGATCATGACTGAGGTTTGATGGTGGAACACTCTGGCCTGGCAAAATGACTGAGGCTTGATTCTGGAACCCTGTGGCCCGGGAACGTGACTGAGGTTTGATGGCAGAAACCTGTGGCCTGGCAACATGACTGACGTTTGATTCTGGATCCCTGTGGCCTGGGAACATGACTGAGGCGTGATTCTGGAAAACTGTGGCCTGGGAACATGACATCTGTTTAGATTGTGGAATACTGTGCCCCGGGAACCTGACTGAGCCTTGGTTCTGAAACCCTGTGGACTGGGAACATGACTGAGGTTTTATTCTGGAACCCTGTAGCCTGGGAACATAACTGAGGATTGATTCTGGAACCCTGTGGCCTGGGAACATGATACCGGTGGATTCTGGAACCCTGGGGACTGGGCATGTGACATCTGTTTAGATTGTGGAATACTGTGCCCCGGGAACCTGACTGAGCCTTGGTTCTGGAACCCTGTGGATTGGGAACATGACTGAGGTTTTATTCTAGAACCCTGTAGCCTGGAAACATAACTGAGGATTGATTCTCGAACCCTGTGGCCTGGGAACATGACATCGGTGGATTCTAGAACCCTGTGGCCTGGGAACATGTCTGAGGTTTGATGGTGGAAACCTGTGGCTTGGCAACATGACTAAGGTTTGATTCTGGAAGACTGTGGCCAGGAAGCATGATATCTGGTTGATTCTGGAAACTTGTGTCCTGGGAACATGACTGAGGTTTGTTTCTGGAAGCCTGTGCCCTGGGAACATGACTGAGGTTTGATTCTGGACACCTGTGTCCTGGGAACATGACTGAGGTTTGATGGTTGAAACCTGTGGCCCGCGCACATGACTCAGGTTTGATTCTGGAACCATGTGTCCTGGGAACATGACTGAGGTTTGATTTTGGAAACCTTTGGCCTGGGAAAATGACTGAGGTTTCATTGTGGAAACATGTGGCCTGGGATCATGACTGAGGTTTGATGGTGGAACACTCTGGCCTGGCAAAATGACTGAGGCTTGATTCTGGAACCCTGTGGCCCGGGAACATGAGAACGGTTTGATTCTGGAACCCTGTGGCCTTTAACATGACATCGGTGGATTCTGGAACCCTGTGGCCTGGGAACATGAGAACGGTTTGATTCTGGAACCCTGTGGCCTGGGAACATGAGTGAGGATGGATGGTGGAACCCTGTGGCCTGGCAACATGACTGAGGTTTGATACTGGAAGACTGTGGCTAGGAAACATGATATCGGGTTGATTCTGGAAACTTCTGTCCTGGGAACAAGACTGAGGTTTGATTCTGGAACCCTGTGTCCTGGGAATATGACAAAGGTTTGTTGCTGGAAGCCTGTTCCCTGGGTACATGACTGAGGTTTGATTCTGGACACCTGTGTCCTGGGAACATGAGTGATGTTTGATTGTTGAAACCTGTGGCCTGCGAACATGACACAGGTTTGATTCTGGAACCATGTGTCCTGGGAATATGACTGAGGTTTGATTCTGGAAACCTTTGGCCTGAGAAAATGACTGAGGTTTCATTGTGGAAACATGTGGCCTGGGATCATGACTGAGGTTTGATGGTGGAACACTCTGGCCTGGCAAAATGACTGAGGCTTGATTCTGGAACCCTGTGGCCCGGGAACGTGACTGAGGTTTGATGGCAGAAACCTGTGGCCTGGCAACATGACTGACGTTTGAGTCTGGATCCCTGTGGCCTGGGAACATGACTGAGGCGTGATTCTGGAAAACTGTGGCCTGGGAACATGACATCTGTTTAGATTGTGGAATACTGTGCCCCGGGAACCTGACTGAGCCTTGGTTCTGAAACCCTGTGGACTGGGAACATGACTGAGGTTTTATTCTGGAACCCTGTAGCCTGGGAACATAACTGAGGATTGATTCTGGAACCCTGTGGCCTGGGAACATGATACCGGTGGATTCTGGAACCCTGGGGACTGGGCATGTGACATCTGTTTAGATTGTGGAATACTGTGCCCCGGGAACCTGACTGAGCCTTGGTTCTGGAACCCTGTGGATTGGGAACATGACTGAGGTTTTATTCTAGAACCCTGTAGCCTGGAAACATAACTGAGGATTGATTCTCGAACCCTGTGGCCTGGGAACATGACATCGGTGGATTCTAGAACCCTGTGGCCTGGGAACATGTCTGAGGTTTGATGGTGGAAACCTGTGGCTTGGCAACATGACTAAGGTTTGATTCTGGAAGACTGTGGCCAGGAAGCATGATATCTGGTTGATTCTGGAAACTTGTGTCATGGGAACATGACTGAGGTTTGTTTCTGGAAGCCTGTGCCCTGGGAACATGACTGAGGTTTGATTCTGGACACCTGTGTCCTGGGAACATGACTGAGGTTTGATGGTTGAAACCTGTGGCCCGCGCACATGACTCAGGTTTGATTCTGGAACCATGTGTCCTGGGAACATGACTGAGGTTTGATTTTGGAAACCTTTGGCCTGGGAAAATGACTGAGGTTTCATTGTGGAAACATGTGGCCTGGGATCATGACTGAGGTTTGATGGTGGAACACTCTGGCCTGGCAAAATGACTGAGGCTTGATTCTGGAACCCTGTGGCCCGGGAACATGAGAACGGTTTGATTCTGGAACCCTGTGGCCTTTAACATGACATCGGTGGATTCTGGAACCCTGTGGCCTGGGAACATGAGAACGGTTTGATTCTGGAACCCTGTGGCCTGGGAACATGAGTGAGGATGGATGGTGGAACCCTGTGGCCTGGCAACATGACTGAGGTTTGATACTGGAAGACTGTGGCTAGGAAACATGATATCGGGTTGATTCTGGAAACTTCTGTCCTGGGAACAAGACTGAGGTTTGATTCTGGAACCCTGTGTCCTGGGAATATGACAAAGGTTTGTTGCTGGAAGCCTGTTCCCTGGGTACATGACTGAGGTTTGATTCTGGACACCTGTGTCCTGGGAACATGAGTGATGTTTGATTGTTGAAACCTGTGGCCTGCGAACATGACACAGGTTTGATTCTGGAACCATGTGTCCTGGGAATATGACTGAGGTTTGATTCTGGAAACCTTTGGCCTGAGAAAATGACTGAGGTTTCATTGTGGAAACATGTGGCCTGGGATCATGACTGAGGTTTGATGGTGGAACACTCTGGCCTGGCAAAATGACTGAGGCTTGATTCTGGAACCCTGTGGCCCGGGAACGTGACTGAGGTTTGATGGCAGAAACCTGTGGCCTGGCAACATGACTGACGTTTTATTCTGGATCCCTGTGGCCTGGGAACATGACTGAGGCGTGATTCTGGAAAACTGTGGCCTGGGAACATGACATCTGTTTAGATTGTGGAATACTGTGCCCCGGGAACCTGACTGAGCCTTGGTTCTGAAACCCTGTGGACTGGGAACATGACTGAGGTTTTATTCTGGAACCCTGTAGCCTGGGAACATAACTGAGGATTGATTCTGGAACCCTGTGGCCTGGGAACATGATACCGGTGGATTCTGGAACCCTGTGGACTGGGCATGTGACATCTGTTTAGATTGTGGAATACTGTGCCCCCGGAACCTGACTGAGCCTTGGTTCTGGAACCCTGTGGATTGGGAACATGACTGAGGTTTTATTCTAGAACCCTGTAGCCTGGAAACATAACTGAGGATTGATTCTCGAACCCTGTGGCCTGGGAACATGACATCGGTGGATTCTAGAACCCTGTGGCCTGGGAACATGTCTGAGGTTTGATGGTGGAAACCTGTGGCTTGGCAACATGACTAAGGTTTGATTCTGGAAGACTGTGGCCAGGAAGCCTGATATCTGGTTGATTCTGGAAACTTGTGTCCTGGGAACATGACTGAGGTTTGTTTCTGGAAGCCTGTGCCCTGGGAACATGACTGAGGTTTGATTCTGGACACCTGTGTCCTGGGAACATGACTGAGGTTTGATGGTTGAAACCTGTGGCCCGCGAACATGACTCAGGTTTGTTTCTGGAACCATGTGTCCTGGGAACATGACTGAGGTTTGATTTTGGAAACCTTTGGCCTGGGAAAATGACTGAGGTTTCATTGTGGAAACATGTGGCCTGGGATCATGACTGAGGTTTGATGGTGGAACACTCTGGCCTGGCAAAATGACTGAGGCTTGATTCTGGAACCCTGTGGCCCGGGAACGTGACTGAGGTTTGATGGCAGAAACCTGTGGCCTGGCAACATGACTGACGTTTGATTCTGGATCCCTGTGGCCTGGGAACATGACTGAGGCGTGATTCTGGAAAACTGTGGCCTGGGAACATGACATCTGTTTAGATTGTGGAATACTGTGCCCCGGGAACCTGACTGAGCCTTGGTTCTGGAACCCTGTGGATTGGGAACATGACTGAGGTTTTATTCTAGAACCCTGTAGCCTGGAAACATAACTGAGGATTGATTCTCGAACCCTGTGGCCTGGGAACATGACATCGGTGGATTCTAGAACCCTGTGGCCTGGGAACATGTCTGAGGTTTGATGGTGGAAACCTGTGGCTTGGCAACATGACTAAGGTTTGATTCTGGAAGACTGTGGCCAGGAAGCATGATATCTGGTTGATTCTGGAATCTTGTGTCCTGGGAACATGACTGAGGTTTGTTTCTGGAAGCCTGTTCCCTGGGAACATGACTGAGGCTTGATTCTGGAACCCTGTGGCCCGGGAACATGAGAACGGTTTGATTCTGGAACCCTGTGGCCTTTAACATGACATCGGTGGATTCTGGAACCCTGTGGCCTGGGAACATGAGAACGGTTTGATTCTGGAACCCTGTGGCCTGGGAACATGAGTGAGGATTGATGGTGGAACCCTGTGGCCTGGCAACATGACTGAGGTTTGATACTGGAAGACTGTGGCCAGGAAACATGATATCGGGTTGATTCTGGAAACTTCTGTCCTGGGAACAAGACTGAGGTTTGATTCTGGAACCCTGTGTCCTGGGAATATGACAAAGGTTTGTTGCTGGAAGCCTGTGCCCTGGGTACATGACTGAGGTTTGATTCTGGACACCTGTGTCCTGGGAACATGACTGAGGTTTGATGGTTGAAACCTGTGGCCTGCGAACATGACTCAGGTTTGATTCTGGAACCATGTGTCCTGGGAACATGACTGCGGTTTGATTTTGGAAACCTTTGGCCTGGGAAAATGACTGAGGTTTCATTGTGGAAACATGTGGCCTGGGATCATGACTGAGGTTTGATGGTGGAACACTCTGGCCTGGCAAAATGACTGAGGCTTGATTCTGGAACCCTGTGACCCGGGAACATGAGAACGGTTTGATTCTGGAACCCTGTGGCCTTTAACATGACATCGGTGGATTCTGGAACCCTGTGGCCTGGGAACATGAGAACGGTTTGATTCTGGAACCCTGTGGCCTGGGAACATGAGTGAGGATTGATGGTGGAACCCTGTGGCCTGGCAACATGACTGAGGTTTGATACTGGAAGACTGTGGCCAGGAAACATGATATCGGGTTGATTCTGGAAACTTCTGTCCTGGGAACAAGACTGAGGTTTGATTCTGGAACCCTGTGTCCTGGGAATATGACAAAGGTTTGTTGCTGGAAGCCTGTTCCCTGGGTACATGACTGAGGTTTGATTCTGGACACCTGTGTCCTGGGAACATGAGTGATGTTTGATTGTTGAAACCTGTGGCCTGCGAACATGACTCAGGTTTGATTCTGGAACCATGTGTCCTGGGAATATGACTGAGGTTTGATTCTGGAAACCTTTGGCCTGAGAAAATGACTGAGGTTTCATTGTGGAAACATGTGGCCTGGGATCATGACTGAGGTTTGATGGTGGAACACTCTGGCCTGGCAAAATGACTGAGGCTTGATTCTGGAACCCTGTGGCCCGGGAACGTGACTGAGGTTTAATGGCAGAAACCTGTGGCCTGGCAACATGACTGACGTTTGATTCTGGATCCCTGTGGCCTGGGAACATGACTGAGGCGTGATTCTGGAAAACTGTGGCCTGGGAACATGACATCTGTTTAGATTGTGGAATACTGTGCCCCGGGAACCTGACTGAGCCTTGGTTCTGAAACCCTGTGGACTGGGAACATGACTGAGGTTTTATTCTGGAACCCTGTAGCCTGGGAACATAACTGAGGATTGATTCTGGAACCCTGTGGCCTGGGAACATGAAACCGGTGGATTCTGGAACCCTGTGGACTGGGCATGTGACATCTGTGTAGATTGTGGAATACTGTGCCCCCGGAACCTGACTGAGCCTTGGTTCTGGAACCCTGTGGATTGGGAACATGACTGAGGTTTTATTCTAGAACCCTGTAGCCTGGAAACATAACTGAGGATTGATTCTCGAACCCTGTGGCCTGGGAACATGACATCGGTGGATTCTAGAACCCTGTGGCCTGGGAACATATCTGAGGTTTGATGGTGGAAACCTGTGGCTTGGCAACATGACTAAGGTTTGATTCTGGAAGACTGTGGCCAGGAAGCATGGTATCTGGTTGATTCTGGAAACTTGTGTCCTGGGAACATGACTGAGGTTTGTTTCTGGAAGCCTGTGCCCTGGGAACATGACTGAGGTTTGATTCTGGACACCTGTGTCCTGGGAACATGACTGAGGTTTGATGGTTGAAACCTGTGGCCCGCGAACATGACTCAGGTTTGATTCTGGAACCATGTGTCCTGGGAACATGACTGAGGATTGATTTTGGAAACCTTTGGCCTGGGAAAATGACTGAGGTTTCATTGTGGAAACATGTGGCCTGGGATCATGACTGAGGTTTGATGGTGGAACACTCTGGCCTGGCAAAATGACTGAGGCTTGATTCTGGAACCCTGTGGCCCGGGAACGTGACTGAGGTTTGATGGCAGAAACCTGTGGCCTGGCAACATGACTGACGTTTGATTCTGGATCCCTGTGGCCTGGGAACATGACTGAGGCGTGATTCTGGAAAACTGTGGCCTGGGAACATGACATCTGTTTAGATTGTGGAATACTGTGCCCCGGGAACCTGACTGAGCCTTGGTTCTGAAACCCTGTGGGCTGGGAACATGACTGAGGTTTTATTCTGGAACCCTGTAGCCTGGGAACATAACTGAGGATTGATTCTGGAACCCTGGGGCCTGGGAACATGATACCGGTGGATTCTGGAACCCTGGGGACTGGGCATGTGACATCTGTTTAGATTGTGGAATACTGTGCCCCGGGAACCTGACTGAGCTTTGGTTCTGGAACCCTGTGGATTGGGAACATGACTGAGGTTTTATTCTAGAACCCTGTAGCCTGGAAATATAACTGAGGATTGATTCTCGAACCCTGTGGCCTGGGAACATGACATCGGTGGATTCTAGAACCCTGTGGCCTGGGAACATGTCTGAGGTTTGATGGTGGAAACCTGTGGCTTGGCAACATGACTAAGGTTTGATTCTGGAAGACTGTGGCCAGGAAGCATGATATCTGGTTGATTCTGTAAACTTGTGTCCTGGGAACAAGACTGAGGTTTGTTTCTGGAAGCCTGTGCCCTGGGAATATGACTGAGGTTTGATTCTGGACACCTGTGTCCTGGGAACATGACTGAGGTTTGATGGTTGAAACCTGTGGCCCGCGAACATGACTCAGGTTTGATTCTGGAACCATGTGTCCTGGGAACATGACTGAGGTTTGATTTTGGAAACCTTTGGCCTGGGAAAATGACTGAGGTTTCATTGTGGAAACATGTGGCCTGGGATCATGACTGAGGTTTGATGGTGGAACACTCTGGCCTGGCAAAATGACTGAGGCTTGAATCTGTAACCCTGTGGCCCGGGAACATGAGAACGGTTTGATTCTGGAACCCTGTGGCCTTTAACATGACATCGGTGGATTCTGGAACCCTGTGGCCTGGGAACATGAGAACGGTTTGATTCTGGAACCCTGTGGCCTGGGAACATGAGTGAGGATTGATGGTGGAACCCTGTGGCCTGGCAACATGACTGAGGTTTGATACTGGAAGACTGTGGCCAGGAAATATGATATCGGGTTGATTCTGGAAACTTCTGTCCTGGGAACAAGACTGAGGTTTGATTCTGGAAGCCTGTGTCCTGGGAATATGACAAAGGTTTGTTGCTGGAAGCCTGTTCCCTGGGTACATGACTGAGGTTTGATTCTGGACACCTGTGTCCTGGGAACATGAGTGATGTTTGATTGTTGAAACCTGTGGCCTGCGAACATGACACAGGTTTGATTCTGGAACCATGTGTCCTGGGAATATGACTGAGGTTTGATTCTGGAAACCTTTGGCCTGAGAAAATGACTGAGGTTTCATTGTGGAAACATGTGGCCTGGGATCATGACTGAGGTTTGATGGTGGAACACTCTGGCCTGGCAAAATGACTGAGGCTTGATTCTGGAACCCTGTGGCCCGGGAACGTGACTGAGGTTTGATGGCAGAAACCTGTGGCCTGGCAACATGACTGACGTTTGATTCTGGATCCCTGTGGCCTGGGAACATGACTGAGGCGTGATTCTGGAAAACTGTGGCCTGGGAACATGACATCTGTTTAGATTGTGGAATACTGTGCCCCGGGAACCTGACTGAGCCTTGGTTCTGAAACCCTGTGGACTGGGAACATGACTGAGGTTTTATTCTGGAACCCTGTAGCCTGGGAACATAACTGAGGATTGATTCTGGAACCCTGTGGCCTGGGAACATGATACCGGTGGATTCTGGAACCCTGGGGACTGGGCATGTGACATCTGTTTAGATTGTGGAATACTGTGCCCCCGGAACCTGACTGAGCCTTGGTTCTGGAACCCTGTGGATTGGGAACATGACTGAGGTTTTATTCTAGAACCCTGTAGCCTGGAAACATAACTGAGGATTGATTCTCGAACCCTGTGGCCTGGGAACATGACATCGGTGGATTCTAGAACCCTGTGGCCTGGGAACATGTCTGAGGTTTGATGGTGGAAACCTGTGGCTTGGCAACATGACTAAGGTTTGATTCTAGAAGACTGTGGCCAGGAAGCATGATATCTGGTTGATTCTGGAAACTTGTGTCCTGGGAACATGACTGAGGTTTGTTTCTGGAAGCCTGTGCCCTGGGAACATGACTGAGGTTTGATTCTGGACACCTGTGTCCTGGGAACATGACTGAGGTTTGATGGTTGAAACCTGTGGCCCGCGAACATGACTCAGGTTTGATTCTGGAACCATGTGTCCTGGGAACATGACTGAGGTTTGATTTTGGAAACCTTTGGCCTGGGAAAATGACTGAGGTTTCATTGTGGAAACATGTGGCCTGGGATCATGACTGAGGTTTGATGGTGGAACACTCTGGCCTGGCAAAATGACTGAGGCTTGATTCTGGAACCCTGTGGCCCGGGAACGTGACTGAGGTTTGATGGCAGAAACCTGTGGCCTGGCAACATGACTGACGTTTGATTCTGGATCCCTGTGGCCTGGGAACATGACTGAGGCGTGATTCTGGAAAACTGTGGCCTGGGAACATGACATCTGTTTAGATTGTGGAATACTGTGCCCCGGGAACCTGACTGAGCCTTGGTTCTGAAACCCTGTGGACTGGGAGCATGACTGAGGTTTTATTCTGGAACCCTGTAGCCTGGGAACATAACTGAGGATTGATTCTGGAACCCTGTGGCCTGGGAACATGATACCGGTGGATTCTGGAACCCTGGGGACTGGGCATGTGACATCTGTTTAGATTGTGGAATACTGTGCCCCTGGAACTTGACTGAGCCTTGGTTCTGGAACCCTGTGGATTGGGAACATGACTGAGGTTTTATTCTAGAACCCTGTAGCCTGGAAACATAACTGAGGATTGATTCTCGAACCCTGTGGCCTGGGAACATGACATCGGTGGATTCTAGAACCCTGTGGCCTGGGAACATGTCTGAGGTTTGATGGTGGAAACCTGTGGCTTGGCAACATGACTATGGTTTGATTCTAGAAGACTGTGGCCAGGAAGCATGATATCTGGTTGATTCTGGAAACTTGTGTCCTGGGAACATGACTGAGGTTTGTTTCTGGAAGCCTGTGCCCTGGGAACATGACTGAGGTTTGATTCTGGACACCTGTGTCCTGGGAACATGACTGAGGTTTGATGGTTGAAACCTGTGGCCCGCGAACATGACTCAGGTTTGATTCTGGAACCATGTGTCCTGGGAACATGACTGAGGTTTGATTTTGGAAACCTTTGGCCTGGGAAAATGACTGAGGTTTCATTGTGGAAACATGTGGCCTGGGATCATGACTGAGGTTTGAGGGTGGAACACTCTGGCCTGGCAAAATGACTGAGGCTTGATTCTGGAACCCTGTGGCCCGGGAACATGAGAACGGTTTGATTCTGGAACCCTGTGGCCTTTAACATGACATCGGTGGATTCTGGAACCCTGTGGCCTGGGAACATGAGTGAGGACTGATGGTGGAACCCTGTGGCCTGGCAACATGACTGAGGTTTGATACTGGAAGACTGTGGCCAGGAAACATGATATCGGGTTGATTCTGGAAACTTCTGTCCTGCGAACATGACTCAGGTTTGATTCTGGAACCATGTGTCCTGGGAATATGACTGAGGTTTGATTCTGGAAACCTTTGGCCTGAGAAAATGACTGAGGTTTCATTGCGGAAACATGTGGCCTGGGATCATGACTGAGGTTTGATTGTGGAACACTCTGGCCTGGCAAAATGACTGAGGCTTGATTCTGGAACCCTGTGGCCCGGGAACGTGACTGAGGTTTGATGGCAGAAACCTGTGGCCTAGCAACATGACTGACGTTTGATTCTGGATCCCTGTGGCCTGGGAACATGACTGAGGCGTGATTCTGGAAAACTGTGGCCTGGGAACATGACATCTGTTTAGATTGTGGAATACTGTGCCCCGGGAACCTGACTGAGCCTTGGTTCTGAAACCCTGTGGACTGGGAACATGACTGAGGTTTTATTCTGGAACCCTGTAGCCTGGGAACATAACTGAGGATTGATTCTGGAACCCTGTGGCCTGGGAACATGATACCGGTGGATTCTGGAACCCTGGGGACTGGGCATGTGACATCTGTTTAGATTGTGGAATACTGTGCCCCGGGAACCTGACTGAGCCTTGGTTCTGGAACCCTGTGGATTGGGAACATGACTGAGGTTTTATTCTAGAACCCTGTAAGCTGGAAACATAACTGAGGATTGATTCTCGAACCCTGTGGCCTGGGAACATGACATCGGTGGATTCTAGAACCCTGTGGCCTGGGAACATGTCTGAGGTTTGATGGTGGAAACCTGTGGCTTGGCAACATGACTAAGGTTTGATTCTGGAAGACTGTGGCCAGGAAGCATGATATCTGGTTGATTCTGGAAACTTGTGTCCTGGGAACATGACTGAGGTTTGTTTCTGGAAGCCTGTGCCCTGGGAACATGACTGAGGTTTGATTCTGGACACCTGTGTCCTGGGAACATGACTGAGGTTTGATGGTTGAAACCTGTGGCCTGCGCACATGACTCAGGTTTGATTCTGGAACCATGTGTCCTGGGAACATGACTGAGGTTTGATTTTGGAAACCTTTGGCCTGGGAGAATGACTGAGGTTTCATTGTGGAAACATGTGACCTGGGATCATGACTGAGGTTTGATGGTGGAACACTCTGGCCTGGCAAAATGACTGAGGCTTGATTCTGGAACCCTGTGGCCCGGGAATATGAGAACGGTTTGATTCTGGAACCCTGTGGCCTTTAACATGACATCGGTGGATTCTGGAACCCTGTGGCCTGGGAACATGAGAACGGTTTGATTCTGGAACCCTGTGGTCTGGGAACATGAGTGAGTATTGATGGTGGAACCCTGTGGCCTGGCAACATGACTGAGGTTTGATACTGGAAGACTGTGGCCAGGAAACATGATATCGGGTTGATTCTGGAAACTTCTGTCCTGGGAACAAGACTGAGGTTTGATTCTGGAACCCTGTGTCCTGGGAATATGACAAAGGTTTGTTGCTGGAAGCCTCTTCCCTGGGTACATGACTGAGGTTTGATTCTGGACACCTGTGTCCTAGGAACATGAGTGATGTTTGATTGTTGAAACCTGTGGCCCGCGAACATGACTCAGGTTTGATTCTGGAACCATGTGTCCTGGGAACATGACTGAGGTTTGATTTTGGAAACCTTTGGCCTGGGAAAATGACTGAGGTTTCATTGTGGAAACATGTGGCCTGGGATCATGACTGAGGTTTGATGGTGGGACACTCTGGCCTGGCAAAATGACTGAGGCTTGATTCTGGAACCCTGTGGCCCGGGAACGTGACTGAGGTTTGATGGCAGAAACCTGTGGCCTGGCAACATGACTGACGTTTGATTCTGGATCCCTGTGGCCTGGGAACATGACTGAGGCGTGATTCTGGAAAACTGTGGCCTGGGAACATGACATCTGTTTAGATTGTGGAATACTGTGCCCCGGGAACCTGACTGAGCCTTGGTTCTGAAACCCTGTGGACTGGGAACATGACTGAGGATTTATTCTGGAACCCTGTAGCCTGGGAACATAACTGAGGATTGATTCTGGAACCCTGTGGCCTGGGAACTTGATACCGGTGGATTCTGGAACCCTGGGGACTGGGCATGTGACATCTGTTTAGATTGTGGAATACTGTGCCCCGGGAACCTGACTGAGCCTTGGTTCTGGAACCCTGTGGATTGGGAACATGACTGAGGTTTTATTCTAGAACCCTGTAGCCTGGAAACATACCTGAGGATTGATTCTCGAACCCTGTGGCCTGGGAACATGACATCGGTGGATTCTAGAACCCTGTGGCCTGGGAACATGTCTGAGGTTTGATGGTGGAAACCTGTGGCTTGGCAACATGACTAAGGTTTGATTCTAGAAGACTGTGGCCAGGAAGCATGATATCTGGTTGATTCTGGAAACTTGTGTCCTGGGAACATGACTGAGGTTTGTTTCTGGAAGCCTGTGCCCTGGGAACATGACTGAGGTTTGATTCTGGACACCTGTGTCCTGGGAACATGACTGAGGTTTGATGGTTGAAACCTTTGGCCCGCGAACATGACTCAGGTTTGATTCTGGAACCATGTGTCCTGGGAACATGACTGAGGTTTGATTTTGGAAACCTTTGGCCTGGGAAAATGACTGAGGTTTCACTGTGGAAACATGTGGCCTGGGATCATGACTGAGGTTTGATGGTGGAACACTCTGGCCTGGCAAAATGACTGAGGCTTGATTCTGGAACCCTGTGGCCCGGGAACAGGAGAACGGTTTGATTCTGGAACCCTGTGGCCTTTAACATGACATCGGTGGATTCTGGAACCCTGTGGCCTGGGAACATGAGAACGGTTTGATTCTGGAACCCTGTGGCCTGGGAACATGAGTGAGGATTGATGGTGGAACCCTGTGGCCTGGCAACATGACTGAGGTTTGATACTGGAAGACTGTGGCCAGGAAACATGATATCGGGTTGATTCTGGAAACTTCTGTCCTGGGAACAAGACTGAGGTTTGATTCTGGAACCCTGTGTCCTGGGAATATGAGAAAGGTTTGTTGCTGGAAGCCTGTTCCCTGGGTACATGACTGAGGTTTGATTCTGGACACCTGTGTCCTGGGAACATGAGTGATGTTTGATTGTTGAAACCTGTGGCCCGCGAACATGACTCAGGTTTGATTCTCGAACCATGTGTCCTGGGAACATGACTGAGGTTTGATGGTTGAAACCTGTGGCCCGCGAACATGACTCAGGTTTGATTCTGGAACCATGTGTCCTGGGAACATGACTGAGGTTTGATTTTGGAAACCTTTGGCCTGGGAAAATGACTGAGGTTTCATTGTGGAAACATGTGGCCTGGGATCATGACTGAGGTTTGATGGTGGAACACTCTGGCCTGGCAAAATGACTGAGGCTTGATTCTGGAACCCTGTGGCCCGGGAACGTGACTGAGGTTTGATGGCAGAAACCTGTGGCCTGGCAACATGACTGACGTTTGATTCTGGATCCCTGTGGCCTGGGAACATGACTGAGGCGTGATTCTGGAAAACTGTGGCCTGGGAACATGACATCTGTTTAGATTGTGGAATACTGTGCCCCGGGAACCTGACTGAGCCTTGGTTCTGAAACCCTGTGGACTGGGAGCATGACTGAGGTTTTATTCTGGAACCCTGTAGCCTGGGAACATAACTGAGGATTGATTCTGGAACCCTGTGGCCTGGGAACATGATACCGGTGGATTCTGGAACCCTGGGGACTGGGCATGTGACATCTGTTTAGATTGTGGAATACTGTGCCCCTGGAACTTGACTGAGCCTTGGTTCTGGAACCCTGTGGATTGGGAACATGACTGAGGTTTTATTCTAGAACCCTGTAGCCTGGAAACATAACTGAGGATTGATTCTCGAACCCTGTGGCCTGGGAACATGACATCGGTGGATTCTAGAACCCTGTGGCCTGGGAACATGTCTGAGGTTTGATGGTGGAAACCTGTGGCTTGGCAACATGACTATGGTTTGATTCTAGAAGACTGTGGCCAGGAAGCATGATATCTGGTTGATTCTGGAAACTTGTGTCCTGGGAACATGACTGAGGTTTGTTTCTGGAAGCCTGTGCCCTGGGAACATGACTGAGGTTTGATTCTGGACACCTGTGTCCTGGGAACATGACTGAGGTTTGATGGTTGAAACCTGTGGCCCGCGAACATGACTCAGGTTTGATTCTGGAACCATGTGTCCTGGGAACATGACTGAGGTTTGATTTTGGAAACCTTTGGCCTGGGAAAATGACTGAGGTTTCATTGTGGAAACATGTGGCCTGGGATCATGACTGAGGTTTGAGGGTGGAACACTCTGGCCTGGCAAAATGACTGAGGCTTGATTCTGGAACCCTGTGGCCCGGGAACATGAGAACGGTTTGATTCTGGAACCCTGTGGCCTTTAACATGACATCGGTGGATTCTGGAACCCTGTGGCCTGGGAACATGAGTGAGGACTGATGGTGGAACCCTGTGGCCTGGCAACATGACTGAGGTTTGATACTGGAAGACTGTGGCCAGGAAACATGATATCGGGTTGATTCTGGAAACTTCTGTCCTGCGAACATGACTCAGGTTTGATTCTGGAACCATGTGTCCTGGGAATATGACTGAGGTTTGATTCTGGAAACCTTTGGCCTGAGAAAATGACTGAGGTTTCATTGCGGAAACATGTGGCCTGGGATCATGACTGAGGTTTGATTGTGGAACACTCTGGCCTGGCAAAATGACTGAGGCTTGATTCTGGAACCCTGTGGCCCGGGAACGTGACTGAGGTTTGATGGCAGAAACCTGTGGCCTAGCAACATGACTGACGTTTGATTCTGGATCCCTGTGGCCTGGGAACATGACTGAGGCGTGATTCTGGAAAACTGTGGCCTGGGAACATGACATCTGTTTAGATTGTGGAATACTGTGCCCCGGGAACCTGACTGAGCCTTGGTTCTGAAACCCTGTGGACTGGGAACATGACTGAGGTTTTATTCTGGAACCCTGTAGCCTGGGAACATAACTGAGGATTGATTCTGGAACCCTGTGGCCTGGGAACATGATACCGGTGGATTCTGGAACCCTGGGGACTGGGCATGTGACATCTGTTTAGATTGTGGAATACTGTGCCCCGGGAACCTGACTGAGCCTTGGTTCTGGAACCCTGTGGATTGGGAACATGACTGAGGTTTTATTCTAGAACCCTGTAAGCTGGAAACATAACTGAGGATTGATTCTCGAACCCTGTGGCCTGGGAACATGACATCGGTGGATTCTAGAACCCTGTGGCCTGGGAACATGTCTGAGGTTTGATGGTGGAAACCTGTGGCTTGGCAACATGACTAAGGTTTGATTCTGGAAGACTGTGGCCAGGAAGCATGATATCTGGTTGATTCTGGAAACTTGTGTCCTGGGAACATGACTGAGGTTTGTTTCTGGAAGCCTGTGCCCTGGGAACATGACTGAGGTTTGATTCTGGACACCTGTGTCCTGGGAACATGACTGAGGTTTGATGGTTGAAACCTGTGGCCTGCGCACATGACTCAGGTTTGATTCTGGAACCATGTGTCCTGGGAACATGACTGAGGTTTGATTTTGGAAACCTTTGGCCTGGGAGAATGACTGAGGTTTCATTGTGGAAACATGTGACCTGGGATCATGACTGAGGTTTGATGGTGGAACACTCTGGCCTGGCAAAATGACTGAGGCTTGATTCTGGAACCCTGTGGCCCGGGAATATGAGAACGGTTTGATTCTGGAACCCTGTGGCCTTTAACATGACATCGGTGGATTCTGGAACCCTGTGGCCTGGGAACATGAGAACGGTTTGATTCTGGAACCCTGTGGTCTGGGAACATGAGTGAGTATTGATGGTGGAACCCTGTGGCCTGGCAACATGACTGAGGTTTGATACTGGAAGACTGTGGCCAGGAAACATGATATCGGGTTGATTCTGGAAACTTCTGTCCTGGGAACAAGACTGAGGTTTGATTCTGGAACCCTGTGTCCTGGGAATATGACAAAGGTTTGTTGCTGGAAGCCTCTTCCCTGGGTACATGACTGAGGTTTGATTCTGGACACCTGTGTCCTAGGAACATGAGTGATGTTTGATTGTTGAAACCTGTGGCCCGCGAACATGACTCAGGTTTGATTCTGGAACCATGTGTCCTGGGAACATGACTGAGGTTTGATTTTGGAAACCTTTGGCCTGGGAAAATGACTGAGGTTTCATTGTGGAAACATGTGGCCTGGGATCATGACTGAGGTTTGATGGTGGGACACTCTGGCCTGGCAAAATGACTGAGGCTTGATTCTGGAACCCTGTGGCCCGGGAACGTGACTGAGGTTTGATGGCAGAAACCTGTGGCCTGGCAACATGACTGACGTTTGATTCTGGATCCCTGTGGCCTGGGAACATGACTGAGGCGTGATTCTGGAAAACTGTGGCCTGGGAACATGACATCTGTTTAGATTGTGGAATACTGTGCCCCGGGAACCTGACTGAGCCTTGGTTCTGAAACCCTGTGGACTGGGAACATGACTGAGGTTTTATTCTGGAACCCTGTAGCCTGGGAACATAACTGAGGATTGATTCTGGAACCCTGTGGCCTGGGAACATGATACCGGTGGATTCTGGAACCCTGGGGACTGGGCATGTGACATCTGTTTAGATTGTGGAATACTGTGCCCCGGGAACCTGACTGAGCCTTGGTTCTGGAACCCTGTGGATTGGGAACATGACTGAGGTTTTATTCTAGAACCCTGTAAGCTGGAAACATACCTGAGGATTGATTCTCGAACCCTGTGGCCTGGGAACATGACATCGGTGGATTCTAGAACCCTGTGGCCTGGGAACATGTCTGAGGTTTGATGGTGGAAACCTGTGGCTTGGCAACATGACTAAGGTTTGATTCTGGAAGACTGTGGCCAGGAAGCATGATATCTGGTTGATTCTGGAAACTTGTGTCCTGGGAACATGACTGAGGTTTGTTTCTGGAAGCCTGTGCCCTGGGAACATGACTGAGGTTTGATTCTGGACACCTGTGTCCTGGGAACATGACTGAGGTTTGATGGTTGAAACCTGTGGCCTGCGCACATGACTCAGGTTTGATTCTGGAACCATGTGTCCTGGGAACATGACTGAGGTTTGATTTTGGAAACCTTTGGCCTGGGAGAATGACTGAGGTTTCATTGTGGAAACATGTGACCTGGGATCATGACTGAGGTTTGATGGTGGAACACTCTGGCCTGGCAAAATGACTGAGGCTTGATTCTGGAACCCTGTGGCCCGGGAATATGAGAACGGTTTGATTCTGGAACCCTGTGGCCTTTAACATGACATCGGTGGATTCTGGAACCCTGTGGCCTGGGAACATGAGAACGGTTTGATTCTGGAACCCTGTGGTCTGGGAACATGAGTGAGGATTGATGGTGGAACCCTGTGGCCTGGCAACATGACTGAGATTTGATACTGGAAGACTGTGGCCAGGAAACATGATATCGGGTTGATTCTGGAAACTTCTGTCCTGGGAACAAGACTGAGGTTTGATTCTGGAACCCTGTGTCCTGGGAATATGACAAAGGTTTGTTGCTGGAAGCCTCTTCCCTGGGTACATGACTGAGGTTTGATTCTGGACACCTGTGTCCTAGGAACATGAGTGATGTTTGATTGTTGAAACCTGTGGCCCGCGAACATGACTCAGGTTTGATTCTGGAACCATGTGTCCTGGGAACATGACTGAGGTTTGATTTTGGAAACCTTTGGCCTGGGAAAATGACTGAGGTTTCATTGTGGAAACATGTGGCCTGGGATCATGACTGAGGTTTGATGGTGGGACACTCTGGCCTGGCAAAATGACTGAGGCTTGATTCTGGAACCCTGTGGCCCGGGAACGTGACTGAGGTTTGATGGCAGAAACCTGTGGCCTGGCAACATGACTGACGTTTGATTCTGGATCCCTGTGGCCTGGGAACATGACTGAGGCGTGATTCTGGAAAACTGTGGCCTGGGAACATGACATCTGTTTAGATTGTGGAATACTGTGCCCCGGGAACCTGACTGAGCCTTGGTTCTGAAACCCTGTGGACTGGGAACATGACTGAGGATTTATTCTGGAACCCTGTAGCCTGGGAACATAACTGAGGATTGATTCTGGAACCCTGTGGCCTGGGAAATTGATACCGGTGGATTCTGGAACCCTGGGGACTGGGCATGTGACATCTGTTTAGATTGTGGAATACTGTGCCCCGGGAACCTGACTGAGCCTTGGTTCTGGAACCCTGTGGATTGGGAACATGACTGAGGTTTTATTCTAGAACCCTGTAGCCTGGAAACATACCTGAGGATTGATTCTCGAACCCTGTGGCCTGGGAACATGACATCGGTGGATTCTAGAACCCTGTGGCCTGGGAACATGTCTGAGGTTTGATGGTGGAAACCTGTGGCTTGGCAACATGACTAAGGTTTGATTCTAGAAGACTGTGGCCAGGAAGCATGATATCTGGTTGATTCTGGAAACTTGTGTCCTGGGAACATGACTGAGGTTTGTTTCTGGAAGCCTGTGCCCTGGGAACATGACTGAGGTTTGATTCTGGACACCTGTGTCCTGGGAACATGACTGAGGTTTGATGGTTGAAACCTTTGGCCCGCGAACATGACTCAGGTTTGATTCTGGAACCATGTGTCCTGGGAACATGACTGAGGTTTGATTTTGGAAACCTTTGGCCTGGGAAAATGACTGAGGTTTCACTGTGGAAACATGTGGCCTGGGATCATGACTGAGGTTTGATGGTGGAACACTCTGGCCTGGCAAAATGACTGAGGCTTGATTCTGGAACCCTGTGGCCCGGGAACAGGAGAACGGTTTGATTCTGGAACCCTGTGGCCTTTAACATGACATCGGTGGATTCTGGAACCCTGTGGCCTGGGAACATGAGAACGGTTTGATTCTGGAACCCTGTGGCCTGGGAACATGAGTGAGGATTGATGGTGGAACCCTGTGGCCTGGCAACATGACTGAGGTTTGATACTGGAAGACTGTGGCCAGGAAACATGATATCGGGTTGATTCTGGAAACTTCTGTCCTGGGAACAAGACTGAGGTTTGATTCTGGAACCCTGTGTCCTGGGAATATGAGAAAGGTTTGTTGCTGGAAGCCTGTTCCCTGGGTACATGACTGAGGTTTGATTCTGGACACCTGTGTCCTGGGAACATGAGTGATGTTTGATTGTTGAAACCTGTGGCCCGCGAACATGACTCAGGTTTGATTCTCGAACCATGTGTCCTGGGAACATGACTGAGGTTTGATTTTGGAAACCTTTGGCCTGGGAAAATGACTGAGGTTTCATTGTGGAGACATGTGGCCTGGGATCATGACTGAGGTTTGATGGTGGGACACTCTGGCCTGGCAAAATGACTGAGGCTTGATTCTGGAACCCTGTGGCCCGGGAACGTGACTGAGGTTTGATGGCAGAAACCTGTGGCCTGGCAACATGACTGACGTTTGATTCTGGATCCCTGTGGCCTGGGAGCATGACCGAGGCGTGATTCTGGAAAACTGCGGCCTGGGAACATGACATCTGTTTAGATTGTGGAATACTGTGCCCCGGGAACCTGACTGAGCCTTGGTTCTGAAACCCTGTGGACTGGGAACATGACTGAGGTTTTATTCTGGAACCCTGTAGCCTGGGAACATAACTGAGGATTGATTCTGGAACCCTGTGGCCTGGGAACATGATACCGGTGGATTCTGGAACCCTGGGGACTGGGCATGTGACATCTGTTTAGATTGTGGAATACTGTGCCCCGGGAACCTGACTGAGCCTTGGTTCTGGAACCCTGTGGATTGGGAACATGACTGAGGTTTTATTCTAGAACCCTGTAGCCTGGAAACATAACTGAGGATTGGTTCTCGAACCCTGTGGCCTGGGAACATGACATCGGTGGATTCTAGAACCCTGTGGCCTGGGAACATGTCTGAGGTTTGATGGTGGAAACCTGTGGCTTGGCAACATGACTAAGGTTTGATTCTAGAAGACTGTGGCCAGGAAGCATGATATCTGGTTGATTCTGGAAACTTGTGTCCTGGGAACATGACTGAGGTTTGTTTCTGGAAGCCTGTGCCCTGGGAACATGACTGAGGTTTGATTCTGGACACCTGTGTCCTGGGAACATGACTGAGGTTTGATGGTTGAAACCTGTGGCCCGCGCACATGACTCAGGTTTGATTCTGGAACCATGTGTCCTGGGAACATGACTGAGGTTTGATTTTGGAAACCTTTGGCCTGGGAAAATGACTGAGGTTTCATTGTGGAAACATGTGGCCCGGGATCATGACTGAGGTTTGATGGTGGAACACTCTGGCCTGGCAAAATGACTGAGGCTTGATTCTGGAACCCTGTGGCCCGGGAACATGAGAACGGTTTGATTCTGGAACCCTGTGGCCTTTAACATGACATCAGTGGATTCTGGAACCCTGTGGCCTGGGAACATGAGAACGGTTTGATTCTGGAACCCTGTGGCCTGGGAACATGAGTGAGGATTGATGGTGGAACCCTGTGGCCTGGCAACATGACTGAGGTTTGATACTGGAAGACTGTGGCCAGGAAACATGATATCGGGTTGATTCTGGAAACTTCTGTCCTGGGAACAAGACTGAGGTTTGATTCTGGAACCCTGTGTCCTGGGAATATGACAAAGGTTTGTTGCTGGAAGCCTGTTCCCTGGGTACATGACTGAGGTTTGATTCTGGACACCTGTGTCCTGGGAACATGAGTGATGTTTGATTGTTGAAACCTGTGGCCTGCGAACATGACTCAGGTTTGATTCTGGAACCATGTGTCCTGGGAATATGACTGAGGTTTGATTCTGGAAACCTTTGGCCTGAGAAAAAGACTGAGGTTTCATTGTGGAAACATGTGGCCTGGGATCATGACTGAGGTTTGATGGTGGGACACTCTGGCCTGGCAAAATGACTGAGGCTTGATTCTGGAACCCTGCGGCCCGGGAACGTGACTGAGGTTTGATGGCAGAAACCTGTGGCCTGGCAACATGACTGACGTTTGATTCTGGATCCCTGTGGCCTGGGAACATGACTGAGGCGTGATTCTGGAAAACTGTGGCCTGGGAACATGACATCTGTTTAGATTGTGGAATACTGTGCCCCGGGAACCTGACTGAGCCTTGGTTCTGAAACCCTGTGGACTGGTAACATGACTGAGGTTTTATTCTGGAACCCTGTAGCCTGGGAACATAACTGAGGATTAATCCTGGAACCCTGTGGTCTGGGAACATGATACCGGTGGATTCTGGAACCCTGGGGACTGGGCATGTGACATCTGTTTAGATTGTGGAATACTGTGCCCCGGGAACCTGAGTGAGCCTTGGTTCTGGAACCCTGTGGATTGGGAACATGACTGAGGTTTTATTCTAGAACCCTGTAGCCTGGAAACATAACTGAGGATTGATTCTCGAACCCTGTGGCCTGGGAACATGACATCGGTGGATTCTAGAACCCTGTGGCCTGGGAACATGTCTGAGGTTTGATGGTGGAAAACTGTGGCTTGGCAACATGACTAAGATTTGATTCTAGAAGACTGTGGCCAGGAAGCATGATATCTGGTTGATTCTGGAAACTTGTGTCCTGGGAACATGCCTGAGGTTTGTTTCTGGAAGCCTGTGCCCTGGGAACATGACTGAGGTTTGATTCTGGACACCTGTGTCCTGGGAACATGACTGAGGTTTGATGGTTGAAACCTGTGGCCCGCGAACATGACTCAGGTTTGATTCTGGAACCATGTGTCCTGGGAACATGACTGAGGTTTGATTTTGGAAACCTTTGGCCTGGGAAAATGACTGAGGTTTCATTGTGGAAACATGTGGCCTGGGATCATGACTGAGGTTTGATGGTGGAACACTCTGGCCTGGCAAAATGACTGCGGCTTGATTCTGGAACCCTGTGGCCCGGGAACGTGACTGAGGTTTGATGGCAGAAATCTGTGGCCTGGCAACATGACTGACGTTTGATTCTGGAGTCCTGTGGCCTGGGAACATGACTGAGGCGTAATTCTAGAAAACTGTGGCCTGGGAACATGACATCTGTTTAGATTGTGGAATACTGTGCCCCGGGAACCTGACTGAGCCTTGGTTCTGAAACCCTGTGGACTGGGAACATGACTGAGGATTTATTCTGGAACCCTGTAGCCTGGGCATATAACTGAGGATTGATTCTGGAAACTTGTGGCCTGGGAACATGATACCGGTGGATTCTGGAACCCTGGGGAATGGGCATGTGACATCTGTTTAGATTGTGGAATACTGTGCCCCGGGAACCTGACGGAGCCTTGGTTCTGAAACCCTGTGGACTGGGAACATGACTGAGGATTTATTCTGGAACCCTGTAGCCTGGGAACATAACTGAGGATTGATTCTGGAACCCTGTGGCCTGGGAACATGATACCGGTGGATTCTGGAACACTGGGGACTGGGCATGTGACATCTGTTTAGATTGTGGAATACTGTGCCCCTGGGACCTGACTGAGCCTTGGTTCTGGAACCCTGTGGATTGGGAACATGACTGAGGTATTATTCTAGAACCCTGTAGCCTGGAAACATAACTGAGGATTGATTCTCGAACCCTGTGGCCTGGGAACATGACATCGGTGGATTCTAGAACCCTGTGGCCTGGAAACATGTCTGAGGTTTGATGGTGGAAACCTGTGGCTTGGCAACATGACTAAGGTTTGATTCTGGAAGACTGTGGCCAGGAAGCATGATATCTGGTTGATTCTGGAAACTTGTGCCCTGGGAACATGACTGAGGTTTGTTCCTGGAAGCCTGTGCCCTGGGAACATGACTGAGGTTTGTTCCTGTAAGCCTGTTCCCTGGGAACATGACTGAGGTTTGATTCTGGACACCTGTGTCCTGGGAACATGACTGAGGTTTGATGGTTGAAACCTGTGGCCCGCGCACATGACTCAGGTTTGATTCTGGAACCATGTGTCCTGGGAACATGACTGAGGTTTGATTTTGGAAACCTTTGGCCTGGGAGAATGACTGAGGTTTCATTGTGGAAACATGTGGCCTGGGATCATGACTGAGGTTTGATGGTGGAACACTCTGGCCTGGCAAAATGACTGAGGCTTGATTCTGGAACCCTGTGGCCCGGGAACATGAGAACGGTTTGATTCTGGAACCCTGTGGCCTGGGAACATGAGTGAGGATTGATGGTGGAACCCTGTGGCCTGGCAACATGACTGAGGTTTGATACTGGAAGACTGTGGCCAGGAAACATGATATCGGGTTGATTCTGGAAACTTCTGTCCTGGGAAAAAGACTGAGGTTTGATTCTGGAACCCTGTGTCCTGGGAATATGACAAAGGTTTGTTGCTGGAAGCCTGTTCCCTGGGTACATGACTGAGGTTTGATTCTGGACACCTGTGTCCTGGGAACGTGAGTGATGTTTGATTGTTGAAACCTGTGGCCCGCGAACATGACTCAGGTTTGATTCTGGAACCATGTGTCCTGGGAACATGACTGAGGTTTGATTTTGGAAACCTTTGGCCTGGGAAAATGACTGAGGTTTCATTGTGGAAAGATGTGGCCTGGGATCATGACTGAGGTTTGATGGTGGAACACTCTGGCCTGGCAAAATGACTGAGGCTTGATTCTGGAACCCTGTGGCCCGGGAACGTGACTGAGGTTTGATGGCAGAAACCTGTGGCCTGGCAACATGACTGACGTTTGATTCTGGATCCCTGTGGCCTGGGAACATGACTGAGGCGTGATTCTGGAAAACTGTGGCCTGGGAACATGACATCTGTTTAGATTGTGGAATACTGTGCCCCGGGAACCTGACTGAGCCTTGGTTCTGAAACCCTGTGGACTGGGAACATGACTGAGGATTTATTCTGGAACCCTGTAGCCTGGGAACATAACTGAGGATTGATTCTGGAACCCTGTGGCCTGGGAACATGATACCGGTGGATTCTGGAACCCTGGGGACTGGGCATGTGACATCTGTTTAGATTGTGGAATACTGTGCCCCGGGAACCTGACTGAGCCTTGGTTCTGGAACCCTGTGGATTGGGAACATGACTGAGGTTTTATTCTAGAACCCTGTAGCCTGGAAACATAACTGAGGATTGATTCTCGAACCCTGTGGCCTGGGAACATGACATCGGTGGATTCTAGAACCCTGTGGCCTGGGAACATGTCTGAGGTTTGATGGTGGAAACCTGTGGCTTGGCAACATGACTAAGGTTTGATTCTAGAAGACTGAGGCCAGGAAGCATGATATCTGGTTGATTCTGGAAACTTGTGTCCTGGGAACATGACTGAGGTTTGTTTCTGGAAGCCTGTGCCCTGGGAACATGACTGAGGTTTGATTCTGGACACCTGTGTCCTGGGAACATGACTGAGGTTTGATGGTTGAAACCTGTGGCCCGCGCACATGACTCAGGTTTGATTCTGGAACCATGTGTCCTGGGAACATGACTGAGGTTTGATTTTGGAAACCTTTGGCCTGGGAAAATGACTGAGGTTTCATTGTGGAAACATGTGGCCTGGGATCATGACTGAGGTTTGATGGTGGAACACTCTGGCCTGGCAAAATGACTGAGGCTTGATTCTGGAACCCTGTGGCCCGGGAACGTGACTGAGGTTTGATGGCAGAAACCTGTGGCCTGGCAACATGACTGACGTTTGATTCTGGATCCCTGTGGCCTGGGAACATGACTGAGGCGTGATTCTGGAAAACTGTGGCCTGGGAACATGACATCTGTTTAGATTGTGGAATACTGTGCCCCGGGAACCTGACTGAGCCTTGGTTCTGAAACCCTGTGGACTGGGAACATGACTGAGGATTTATTCTGGAACCCTGTAGCCTGGGAACATAACTGAGGATTGATTCTGGAACCTTGTGGCCTGGGAACATGATACCGGTGGATTCTGGAACCCTGGGGACTGGGCATGTGACATCTGTTTAGATTGTGGAATACTGTGCCCCGGGAACCTGACGGAGCCTTGATTCTGAAACCCTGTGGATTGGGAACATGACTGAGGATTTATTCTGGAACCCTGTAGCCTGGGAACATAACTGAGGATTGATTCTGGAACCCTGTGGCCTGGGAACATGATACCGGTGGATTCTGGAACCCTGGGGACTGGGCATGTGACATCTGTTTAGATTGTGGAATACTGTGCCCCGGGAACCTGACTGAGCCTTGGTTCTGGAACCCTGTGGATTGGGAACATGACTGAGATTTTATTCTAGAACCCTGTAGCCTGGAAACATAACTGAGGATTGATTCTCGAACCCTGTGGCCTGGGAACATGACATCGGTGGATTCTAGAACCCTGTGGCCTGGGAACATGTCTGAGGTTTGATGGTGGAAACCTGTGGCTTGGCAACATGACTAAGGTTTGATTCTGGAAGACTGTGGCCAGGAAGCATGATATCTGGTTGATTCTGGAAACTTGTGTCCTCGGAACATGACTGAGGTTTGTTCCTGGAAGCCTGTGCCCTGGGAACATGACTGAGGTTTGATTCTGGACACCTGTGTCCTGGGAACATGACTGAGGTTTGATGGTTGAAACCTGTGGCCCGCGCACATGACTCAGGTTTGATTCTGGAACCATGTGTCCTGGGAACATGACTGAGGTTTGATTTTGGAAACCTTTGGCCTGGGAGAATGACTGAGCTTTCATTGTGGAAACATGTGGCCTTGGATCATGACTGAGGTTTGATGGTGGAACGCTCTGGCCTGGCAAAATGACTGAGGCTTGATTCTGGAACCCTGTGGCCCGGGAACATGAGAACGGTTTGATTTTGGAACCCTGTGGCCTTTAACATGACATCGGTGGATTCTGGAACCCTGTGGCCTGGGAACATGAAAACGGTTTGATTCTGGAACCCTGTGGCCTGGGAACATGAGTAAGGATGATGGTGGAACCCTGTGGCCTGGCAACATGACTGAGGTTTGATACTGGAAGACTGTGGCCAGGAAACATGATATCGGGTTGATTCTGGAAACTTCTGTCCTGGGAACAAGACTGAGGTTTGATTCTGGAACCCTGTGTCCTGGGAACATGACTGAGGTTTGATTCTGGACACCTGTGTCCTGGGAACATGACTGAGGTTTGATTCTGGACACCTGTGTCCTAGGAACATGAGTGATGTTTGATTGTTGAAACCTGTGGCCCGCGAACATGACTCAGGTTTGATTCTGGAACCATGTGTCCTGGGAACATGACTGAGGTTTGATTTTGGAAACCTATGGCCTGGGAAAATGACTGAGGTTTCATTGTGGAAACATGTGGCCTGGGATCATGACTGAGGTTTGATGGTGGAACACTCTGGCCTGGCAAAATGACTGAGGCTTGATTCTGGAACCCTGTGGCCCGGGAACGTGACTGAGGTTTAATGGCAGAAACCTGTGGCCTGGCAACATGACTGACGTTTGATTCTGGATCCCTGTGGCCTGGGAACATGACTGAGGCGTGATTCTGGAAAACTGTGGCCTGGGAACATGACATCTGTTTAGATTGTGGAATACTGTGCCCCGGGAACCTGACTGAGCCTTGGTTCTGAAACCCTGTGGACTGGGAACATGACTGAGGATTTATTCTGGAACCCTGTAGCCTGGGAACATAACTGAGGATTGATTCTGGAACCTTGTGGCCTGGGAACATGATACCGGTGGATTCTGGAACACTGGGGACTGGGCATGTGACATCTGTTTAGATTGTGGAATACTGTGCCCCGGGAACCTGACTGAGCCTTGGTTCTGAAACCCTGTGGACTGGGAACATGACTGACGATTTATTCTGGAACCCTGTAGCCTGGGAACATAACTGAGGATTGATTCTGGAACCCTGTGGCCTGGGAACATGATACCGGTGGATTCTGGAACCCTGGGGACTGGGCATGTGACATCTGTTTAGATTGTGGAATACTGTGCCCCGGGAACCTGACTGAGCCTTGGTTCTGGAACCCTGTGGATTGGGAACATGACTGAGGTTTTATTCTAGAACCCTGTAGCCTGGAAACATAACTGAGGATTGATTCTCGAACCCTGTGGCCTGGGAACATGACATCGGTGGATTCTAGAACCCTGTGGCCTGGGAACATGTCTGAGGTTTGATGGTGGAAACCTGTGGCTTGGCAACATGACTAAGGTTTGATTCTGGAAGACTGTGGCCAGGAAGCATGATATCTGGTTGATTCTGGAAACTTGTGTCCTGGGAACATGACTGAGGTTTGTTCCTGGAAGCCTGTGCCCTGGGAATATGACTGAGGTTTGATTCTGGACACCTGTGTCCTGGGAACATGACTGAGGTTTGATGGTTGAAACCTGTGGCCCGCGCACATGACTCAGGTTTGATTCTGGAACCATGTGTCCTGGGAACATGACTGAGGTTTGATTTTGGAAACCTTTGGCCTGGGAGAATGACTGAGGTTTCATTGTGGAAACATGTGGCCTGGGATCATGACTGAGGTTTGATGGTGGAACACTCTGGCCTGGCAAAATGACTGAGGCTTGATTCTGGAACCCTGTGGCCCGGGAACATGAGAACGGTTTGATTCTGGAACCCTGTGGCCTTTAACATGACATCGGTGGATTCTGGAACCCTGTGGCCTGGGAACATGAGAACGGTTTGATTCTGGAACCCTGTGGCCTGGGAACATGAGTGAGGATTGATGGTGGAACCCTGTGGCCTGGCAACATGACTGAGGTTTGATACTGGAAGACTGTGGCCAGGAAACATGATATCGGGTTGATTCTGGAAACTTCTGTCCTGGGAACAAGACTGAGGTTTGATTCTGGAACCCTGTGTCCTGGGAATATGACAAAGGTTTGTTGCTGGAAGCCTGTTCCCTGGGTACATGACTGAGGTTTGATTCTGGACACCTGTGTCCTGGGAACATGAGTGATGTTTGATTGTTGAAACCTGTGGCCCGCGAACATGACTCAGGTTTGATTCTGGAACCATGTGTCCTGGGAACATGACTGAGGTTTGATTTTGGAAACCTTTGGCCTGGGAAAATGACTGAGGTTTCATTGTGGAAACATGTGGCCTGGGATCATGACTGAGGTTTGATGGTGGAACACTCTGGCCTGGCAAAATGACTGAGGCTTGATTCTGGAACCCTGTGGCCCGGGAACGTGACTGAGGTTTGATGGCAGAAACCTGTGGCCTGGCAACATGACTGACGTTTGATTCTGGATCCCTGTGGCCTGGGAACATGACTGAGGCGTGATTCTGGAAAACTGTGGCCTGGGAACATGACATCTGTTTAGATTGTGGAATACTGTGCCCCGGGAACCTGACTGAGCCTTGGTTCTGAAACCCTGTGGACTGGGAACATGACTGAGGTTTTATTCTGGAACCCTGTAGCCTGGGAACATAACTGAGGATTGATCCTGGAACCCTGTGGTCTGGGAACATGATACCGGTGGATTCTGGAACCCTGGGGACTGGGCATGTGACATCTGTTTAGATTGTGGAATACTGTGCCCTGGGAACCTGAGTGAGCCTTGGTTCTGGAACCCTGTGGATTGGGAACATGACTGAGGTTTTATTCTAGAACCCTGTAGCTTGGAAACATAACTGAGGATTGATTCTCGAACCCTGTGGCCTGGGAACATGACATCGGTGGATTCTAGAACCCTGTGGCCTGGGAACATGTCTGAGGTTTGATGGTGGAAAACTGTGGCTTGGCAACATGACTAAGGTTTGATTCTAGAAGACTGTGGCCAGGAAGCATGATATCTGGTTGATTCTGGAAACTTGTGTCCTGGGAACATGCCTGAGGTTTGTTTCTGGAAGCCTGTGCCCTGGGAACATGACTGAGGTTTGATTCTGGACACCTGTGTCCTGGGAACATGACTGAGGTTTGATGGTTGAAACCTGTGGCCCGCGAACATGACTCAGGTTTGATTCTGGAACCATGTGTCCTGGGAACATGACTGAGGTTTGATTTTGGAAACCTTTGGCCTGGGAAAATGACTGAGGTTTCATTGTGGAAACATGTGGCCTGGGATCATGACTGAGGTTTGATGGTGGAACACTCTGGCCTGGCAAAATGACTGAGGCTTGATTCTGGAACCCTGTGGCCCGGGAACGTGACTGAGGTTTGATGGCAGAAACCTGTGGCCTGGCAACATGACTGACGTTTGATTCTGGATCCCTGTGGCCTGGGAACATGACTGAGGCGTGATTCTAGAAAACTGTGGCCTGGGAACATGACATCTGTTTAGATTGTGGAATACTGTGCCCCGGGAACCTGACTGAGCCTTGGTTCTGAAACCCTGTGGACTGGGAACATGACTGAGGATTTATTCTGGAACCCTGTAGCCTGGGAATATAACTGAGGATTGATTCTGGAACCTTGTGGCCTGGGAACATGATACCGGTGGATTCTGGAACCCTGGGGAATGGGCATTTGACATCTGTTTAGATTGTGGAATACTGTGCCCCGGGGACCTGACAGAGCCTTGGTTCTGAAACCCTGTGGACTGGGAACATGACTGAGGATTTATTCTGGAACCCTGTAGCCTGGGAACATAACTGAGGATTGATTCTGGAACCCTGTGGCCTGGGAACATGATACCGGTGGATTCTGGAACACTGGGGACTGGGCATGTGACATCTGTTTAGATTGTGGAATACTGTGCCCCGGGAACCTGACTGAGCCTTGGTTCTGGAACCCTGTGGATTGGGAACATGACTGAGGTTTTATTCTAGAACCCTGTAGCCTGGAAACATAACTGAGGATTGATTCTCGAACCCTGTGGCCTGGGAACATGACATCGGTGGATTCTAGAACCCTGTGGCCTGGAAACATGTCTGAGGTTTGATGGTGGAAACCTGTGGCTTGGCAACATGACTAAGGTTTGATTCTGGAAGACTGTGGCCAGGAAGCATGATATCTGGTTGATTCTGGAAACTTGTGTCCTGGGAACATGACTGAGGTTTGTTCCTGGAAGCCTGTGCCCTGGGAACATGACTGAGGTTTGTTCCTGGAAGCCTGTGCCCTGGGAACATGACTGAGGTTTGATTCTGGACACCTGTGTCCTGGGAACATGACTGAGGTTTGATGGTTGAAACCTGTGGCCCGCGCACATGACTCAGGTTTGATTCTGGAACCATGTGTCCTGGGAACATGACTGAGGTTTGATTTTGGAAACCTTTGGCCTGGGAGAATGACTGAGGTTTCATTGAGGAAACATGTGGCCTGGGATCATGACTGAGGTTTGATGGTGGAACACTCTGGCCTGGCAAAATGACTGAGGCTTGATTCTGGAACCCTGTGGCCCGGGAACATGAGAACGGTTTGATTCTGGAACCCTGTGGCCTTTAACAAGACATCGGTGGATTCGGGAACCCTGTGGCCTGGGAACATGAGAACGGTTTGATTCTGGAACCCTGTGGCCTGGGAACATGAGTGAGGATTGATGGTGGAACCCTGTGGCCTGGCAACATGACTGAGGTTTGATACTGGAAGACTGTGGCCAGGAAACATGATATCGGGTTGATTCTGGAAACTTCTGTCCTGGGAACAAGACTGAGGTTTGATTCTGGAACCCTGTGTCCTGGGAATATGACAAAGGTTTGTTGCTGGAAGCCTGTTCCCTGGGTACATGACTGAGGTTTGATTCTGGACACCTGTGTCCTGGGAACATGAGTGATGTTTGATTGTTGAAACCTGTGGCCTGCGAACATGACTCAGGTTTGATTCTGGAACCATGTGTCCTGGGAACATGACTGAGGTTTGATTTTGGAAACCTTTGGCCTGGGAAAATGACTGAGGTTTCATTGTGGAAACATGTGGCCTGGGATCATGACTGAGGTTTGATGGTGGAACACTCTGGCCTGGCAAAATGACTGAGGCTTGATTCTGGAACCCTGTGGCCCGGGAACATGAGAACGGTTTGATTCTGGAACCCTGTGGCCTTTAACATGACATCGGTGGATTCTGGAACCCTGTGGCCTGGGAACATGAGAACGGTTTGATTCTGGATCCCTGTGGCCTGGGAACATGAGTGAGGATTGATGGTGGAACCCTGTGGCCTGGCAACATGACTGAGGTTTGATACTGGAAGACTGTGGCCAGGAAACATGATATCGGGTTGATTCTGGAAACTTCTGTCCTGGGAACAAGACTGAGGTTTGATTCTGGAACCCTGTGTCCTGGGAATATGACAAAGGTTTGTTGCTGGAAGCCTGTTCCCTGGGTACATGACTGAGGTTTGATTCTGGACACCTGTGTCCTGGGAACATGAGTGATGTTTGATTGTTGAAACCTGTGGCCCGAGAACATGACTCAGGTTTGATTCTGGAACCATGTGTCCTGGGAACATGACTGAGGTTTGATTTTGGAAACCTTTGGCCTGGGAAAATGACTGAGGTTTCATTGTGGAAACATGTGGCCTGGGATCATGACTGAGGTTTGATGGTGGAACACTCTGGCCTGGCAAAATGACTGAGGCTTGATTCTGGAACCCTGTGGCCCGGGAACGTGACTGAGGTTTGATGGCAGAAACCTGTGGCCTGGCAACATGACTGACGTTTGATTCTGGATCCCTGTGGCCTGGGAACATGACTGAGGCGTGATTCTAGAAAACTGTGGCCTGGGAACATGACATCTGTTTAGATTGTGGAATACTGTGCCCCGGGAACCTGACTGAGCCTTGGTTCTGAAACCCTGTGGACTGGGAACATGACTGAGGATTTATTCTGGAACCCTGTAGCCTGGGAACATAACTGAGGATTGATTCTGGAACCCTGTGGCCTGGGAACATGATACCGGTGGATTCTGGAACCCTGGGGACTGGGCATGTGACATCTGTTTAGATTGTGGAATACTGTGCCCGGGAACCTGACTGAGCCTTGGTTCTGGAACCCTGTGGATTGGGAACATGACTGAGGTTTTATTCTAGAACCC
Organism: Balaenoptera physalus; assembly: GCF_965194825.1. NCBI lineage: Eukaryota > Metazoa > Chordata > Mammalia > Artiodactyla > Balaenopteridae > Balaenoptera > Balaenoptera physalus. Next base: position 342,994 of record NW_028126308.1, on the reverse strand, counting down.
TGTAGCCTGGAAACATAACTGAGGATTGATTCTCGAACCCTGTGGCCTGGGAACATGACATCGGTTGATTCTAGAACCCTGTGGCCTGGGAACATGTCTGAGGTTTGATGGTGGAAACCTGTGGCTTGGCAACATGACTAAGGTTTGATTCTAGAAGACTGAGGCCAGGAAGCATGATATCTGGTTGATTCTGGAAACTTGTGTCCTGGGAACATGACTGAGGTTTGTTTCTGGAAGCCTGTGCCCTGGGAACATGACTGAGGTTTGATTCTGGACACCTGTGTCCTGGGAACATGACTGAGGTTTGATGGTTGAAACCTGTGGCCCGCGCACATGACTCAGGTTTGATTCTGGAACCATGTGTCCTGGGAACATGACTGAGGTTTGATTTTGGAAACCTTTGGCCTGGGAAAATGACTGAGGTTTCATTGTGGAAACATGTGGCCTGGGATCATGACTGAGGTTTGATGGTGGAACACTCTGGCCTGGCAAAATGACTGAGGCTTGATTCTGGAACCCTGTGGCCCGGGAACGTGACTGAGGTTTGATGGCAGAAACCTGTGGCCTGGCAACATGACTGACGTTTGATTCTGGATCCCTGTGGCCTGGGAACATGACTGAGGCGTGATTCTGGAAAACTGTGGCCTGGGAACATGACATCTGTTTAGATTGTGGAATACTGTGCCCCGGGAACCTGACTGAGCCTTGGTTCTGAAACCCTGTGGACTGGGAACATGACTGAGGATTTATTCTGGAACCCTGTAGCCTGGGAACATAACTGAGGATTGATTCTGGAACCTTGTGGCCTGGGAACATGATACCGGTGGATTCTGGAACCCTGGGGACTGGGCATGTGACATCTGTTTAGATTGTGGAATACTGTGCCCCGGGAACCTGACTGAGCCTTGGTTCTGAAACCCTGTGGATTGGGAACATGACTGAGGATTTATTCTGGAACCCTGTAGCCTGGGAACATAACTGAGGATTGATTCTGGAACCCTGTGACCTGGGAACATGATACCGGTGGATTCTGGAACCCTGGGGACTGGGCATGTGACATCTGTTTAGATTGTGGAATACTGTGCCCCGTGAACCTGACTGAGCCTTGGTTCTGGAACCCTGTGGATTGGGAACATGACTGAGGTTTTATTCTAGAACCCTGTAGCCTGGAAACATAACTGAGGATTGATTCTCGAACCCTGTGGCCTGGGAACATGACATCGGTGGATTCTAGAACCCTGTGGCCTGGGAACATGTCTGAGGTTTGATGGTGGAAACCTGTGGCTTGGCAACATGACTAAGGTTTGATTCTGGAAGACTGTGGCCAGGAAGCATGATATCTGGTTGATTCTGGAAACTTGTGTCCTGGGAACATGACTGAGGTTTGTTCCTGGAAGCCTGTGCCCTGAAAACATGACTGAGGTTTGATTCTGGACACCTGTGTCCTGGGAACATGACTGAGGTTTGATGGTTGAAACCTGTGGCCCGCGCACATGACTCAGGTTTGATTCTGGAACCATGTGTCCTGGGAACATGACTGAGGTTTGATTTTGGAAACCTTTGGCCTGGGAGAATGACTGAGCTTTCATTGTGGAAACATGTGGCCTGGGATCATGACTGAGGTTTGATGGTGGAACGCTATGGCCTGGCAAAATGACTGAGGCTTGATTCTGGAACCCTGTGGCCTGGGAACATGAGTAAGGATTGATGGTGGAACCCTGTGGCCTGGCAACATGACTGAGGTTTGATACTGGAAGACTGTGGCCAGGAAACATGATATCGGGTTGATTCTGGAAACTTCTGTCCTGGGAACAAGACTGAGGTTTGATTCTGGAACCCTGTGTCCTGGGAACATGACTGAGGTTTGATTCTGGACACCTGTGTCCTGGGAACATGACTGAGGTTTGATTCTGGACACCTGTGTCCTAGGAACATGAGTGATGTTTGATTGTTGAAACCTGTGGCCCGCGAACATGACTCAGGTTTGATTCTGGAACCATGTGTCCTGGGAACATGACTGAGGTTTGATTTTGGAAACCTTTGGCCTGGGAAAATGACTGAGGTTTCATTGTGGAAACATGTGGCCTGGGATCATGACTGAGGTTTGATGGTGGAACACTCTGGCCTGGCAAAATGACTGAGGCTTGATTCTGGAACCCTGTGGCCCGGGAACGTGACTGAGGTTTGATGGCAGAAACCTGTGGCCTGGCAACATGACTGACGTTTGATTCTGGATCCCTGTGGCCTGGGAACATGACTGAGGCGTGATTCTGGAAAACTGTGGCCTGGGAACATGACATCTGTTTAGATTGTGGAATACTGTGCCCCGGGAACCTGACTGAGCCTTGGTTCTGAAACCCTGTGGACTGGGAACATGACTGAGGTTTTATTCTGGAACCCTGTAGCCTGGGAACATAAATGAGGATTGATCCTGGAACCCTGTGGTCTGGGAACATGATACCGGTGGATTCTGGAACCCTGGGGACTGGGCATGTGACATCTGTTTAGATTGTGGAATACTGTGCCCCGGGAACCTGAGTGAGCCTTGGTTCTGGAACCCTGTGGATTGGGAACATGACTGAGGTTTTATTCTAGAACCCTGTAGCCTGGAAACATAACTGAGGATTGATTCTCGACCCCTGTGGCCTGGGAACATGACATCGGTGGATTCTAGAACCCTGTGGCCTGGGAACATGTCTGAGGTTTGATGGTGGAAAACTGTGGCTTGGCAACATGACTAAGGTTTGATTCTAGAAGACTGTGGCCAGGAAGCATGATATCTGGTTGATTCTGGAAACTTGTGTCCTGGGAACATGACTGAGGTTTGTTTCTGGAAGCCTGTGCCCTGGGAACATGACTGAGGTTTGATTCTGGACACCTGTGTCCTGGGAACATGACTGAGGTTTGATGGTTGAAACCTGTGGCCCGCGAACATGACTCAGGTTTGATTCTGGAACCATGTGTCCTGGGAACATGACTGAGGTTTGATTTTGGAAACCTTTGGCCTGGGAAAATGACTGAGGTTTCATTGTGGAAACATGTGGCCTGGGATCATGACTGAGGTTTGATGGTGGAACACTCTGGCCTGGCAAAATGACTGAGGCTTGATTCTGGAACCCTGTGGCCCGGGAACGTGACTGAGGTTTGATGGCAGAAACCTGTGGCCTGGCAACATGACTGACGTTTGATTCTGGATCCCTGTGGCCTGGGAACATGACTGAGGCGTGATTCTGGAAAACTGTGGCCTGGGAACATGACATCTGTTTAGATTGTGGAATACTGTGCCCCGGGAACCTGACTGAGCCTTGGTTCTGAAACCCTGTGGACTGGGAACATGACTGAGGATTTATTCTGGAACCCTGTAGCCTGGGAACATAACTGAGGATTGATTCTGGAACCCTGTGGCCTGGGAACATGATACCGGTGGATTCTGGAACCCTGGGGACTGGGCATGTGACATCTGTTTAGATTGTGGAATACTGTGCCCGGGAACCTGACTGAGCCTTGGTTCTGGAACCCTGTGGACTGGGAACATGACTGATGTTTTATTCTAGAACCCTGTAGCCTGGAAACATAACTGAGGATTGATTCTCGAACCCTGTGGCCTGGGAACATGACATCGGTGGATTCTAGAACCCTGTGGCCTGGGAACATGTCTGAGGTTTGATGGTGGAAACCTGTGGCTTGGCAACATGACTAAGGTTTGATTCTAGAAGACTGTGGCCAGGAAGCATGATATCTGGTTGATTCTGGAAACTTGTGTCCTGGGAACATGACTGAGGTTTGTTTCTGGAAGCCTGTGCCCTGGGAACATGACTGAGGTTTGATTCTGGACACCTGTGTCCTGGGAACATGACTGAGGTTTGATGGTTGAAACCTGTGGCCCGCGAACATGACTCAGGTTTGATTCTGGAACCATGTGTCCTGGGAACATGACTGAGGTTTGATTTTGGAAACCTTTGGCCTGGGAAAATGACTGAGGTTTCATTGTGGAAACATGTGGCCTGGGATCATGACTGAGGTTTGATGGTGGAACACTCTGGCCTGGCAAAATGACTGAGGCTTGATTCTGGAACCCTGTGGCCCGGGAACGTGACTGAGGTTTGATGGCAGAAACCTGTGGCCTGGCAACATGACTGACGTTTGATTCTGGATCCCTGTGGCCTGGGAACATGCCTGAGGCGTGATTCTGGAAAACTGTGGCCTGGGAACATGACATCTGTTTAGATTGTGGAATACTGTGCCCCGGGAACCTGACTGAGCCTTGGTTCTGAAACCCTGTGGACTGGGAACATGACTGAGGATTTATTCTGGAACCCTGTAGCCTGGGAACATAACTGAGGATTGATTCTGGAACCCTGTGGCCTGGGAACATGATACCGGTGGATTCTGGAACCCTGGGGACTGGGCATGTGACATCTGTTTAGATTGTGGAATACTGTGCCCGGGAACCTGACTGAGCCTTGGTTCTGGAACCCTGTGGATTGGGAACATGACTGAGGTTTTATTCTAGAACCCTGTAGCCTGGAAACATAACTGAGGATTGATTCTCGAACCCTGTGGCCTGGGAACATGACATCGGTGGATTCTAGAACCCTGTGGCCTGGGAACATGTCTGAGGTTTGATGGTGGAAACCTGTGGCTTGGCAACATGACTAAGGTTTGATTCTGGAAGACTGTGGCCAGGAAGCATGATATCTGGTTGATTCTGGAAACTTGTGTCCTGGGAACATGACTGAGGTTTGTTCCTGGAAGCCTGTGCCCTGAAAACATGACTGAGGTTTGATTCTGGACACCTGTGTCCTGGGAACATGACTGAGGTTTGATGGTTGAAACCTGTGGCCCGCGCACATGACTCAGGTTTGTTTCTGGAACCATGTGTCCTGGGAACATGACTGAGGTTTGATTTTGGAAACCTTTGGCCTGGGAGAATGACTGAGGTTTCATTGTGGAAACATGTGGCCTGGGATCATGACTGAGGTTTGATGGTGGAACACTCTGGCCTGGCAAAATGACTGAGGCTTGATTCTGGAACCCTGTGGCCCGCGAACATGAGAACGGTTTGATTCTGGAACCCTGTGGCCTTTAACATGACATCGGTGGATTCTGGAACCCTGTGGCCTGGGAACATGAGAACGGTTTGATTCTGGAACCCTGTGGCCTGGGAACATAAGTGAGGATTGATGGTGGAACCCTGTGGCCTGGCAACATGACTGAGGTTTGATACTGGAAGACTGTGGCCAGGAAACATGATATCGGGTTGATTCTGGAAACTTCTGTCCTGGGAACAAGACTGAGGTTTGATTCTGGAACCCTGTGTCCTGGGAATATGACAAAGGTTTGTTGCTGGAAGCCTGTTCCCTGGGTACATGACTGAGGTTTGATTCTGGACACCTGTGTCCTGGGAACATGAGTGATGTTTGATTGTTGAAACCTGTGGCCCGCGAACATGACTCAGGTTTGATTCTGGAACCATGTGTCCTGGGAACATGACTGAGGTTTGATTTTGGAAACCTTTGGCCTGGGAAAATGACTGAGGTTTCATTGTGGAAACATGTGGCCTGGGATCATGACTGAGGTTTGATGGTGGAACACTCTGGCCTGGCAAAATGACTGAGGCTTGATTCTGGAACCCTGTGGCCCGGGAACGTGACTGAGGTTTGATGGCAGAAACCTGTGGCCTGGCAACATGACTGACGTTTGATTCTGGATCCCTGTGGCCTGGGAACATGACTGAGGCGTGATTCTGGAAAACTGTGGCCTGGGAACATGACATCTGTTTAGATTGTGGAATACTGTGCCCCGGGAACCTGACTGAGCCTTGGTTCTGAAACCCTGTGGACTGGGAACATGACTGAGGATTTATTCTGGAACCCTGTAGCCTGGGAATATAACTGAGGATTGATTCTGGAACCTTGTGGCCTGGGAACATGATACCGGTGGATTCTGGAACCCTGGGGAATGGGCATGTGACATCTGTTTAGATTGTGGAATACTGTGCCCCGGGGACCTGACGGAGCCTTGGTTCTGAAACCCTGTGGACTGGGAACATGACTGAGGATTTATTCTGGAACCCTGTAGCCTGGGAACATAACTGAGGATTGATTCTGGAACCCTGTGGCCTGGGAACATGATACCGGTGGATTCTGGAACACTGGGGACTGGGCATGTGACATCTGTTTAGATTGTGGAATACTGTGCCCCGGGAACCTGACTGAGCCTTGGTTCTGGAACCCTGTGGATTGGGAACATGACTGAGGTTTTATTCTAGAACCCTGTAGCCTGGAAACATAACTGAGGATTGATTCTCGAACCCTGTGGCCTGGGAACATGACATCGGTGGATTCTAGAACCCTGTGGCCTGGAAACATGTCTGAGGTTTGATGGTGGAAACCTGTGGCTTGGCAACATGACTAAGGTTTGATTCTGGAAGACTGTGGCCAGGAAGCATGATATCTGGTTGATTCTGGAAACTTGTGTCCTGGGAACATGACTGAGGTTTGTTCCTGGAAGCCTGTGCCCTGGGAACATGACTGAGGTTTGTTCCTGGAAGCCTGTGCCCTGGGAACATGACTGAGGTTTGATTCTGGACACCTGTGTCCTGGGAACATGACTGAGGTTTGATGGTTGAAACCTGTGGCCCGCGCACATGACTCAGGTTTGATTCTGGAACCATGTGTCCTGGGAACATGACTGAGGTTTGATTTTGGAAACCTTTGGCCTGGGAGAATGACTGAGGTTTCATTGTGGAAACATGTGGCCTGGGATCATGACTGAGGTTTGATGGTGGAACACTCTGGCCTGGCAAAATGACTGAGGCTTGATTCTGGAACCCTGTGGCCCGGGAACATGAGAACGGTTTGATTCTGGAACCCTGTGGCCTTTAACATGACATCGGTGGATTCTGGAACCCTGTGGCCTGGGAACATGAGAACGGTTTGATTCTGGATCCCTGTGGCCTGGGAACATGAGTGAGGAGTGATGGTGGAACCCTGTGGCCTGGCAACATGACTGAGGTTTGATACTGGAAGACTGTGGCCAGGAAACATGATATCGGGTTGATTCTGGAAACTTCTGTCCTGGGAACAAGACTGAGGTTTGATTCTGGAACCCTGTGTCCTGGGAATATGACAAAGGTTTGTTGCTGGAAGCCTGTTCCCTGGGTACATGACTGAGGTTTGATTCTGGACACCTGTGTCCTGGGAACATGAGTGATGTTTGATTGTTGAAACCTGTGGCCCGAGAACATGACTCAGGTTTGATTCTGGAACCATGTGTCCTGGGAACATGACTGAGGTTTGATTTTGGAAACCTTTGGCCTGGGAAAATGACTGAGGTTTCATTGTGGAAACATGTGGCCTGGGATCATGACTGAGGTTTGATGGTGGAACACTCTGGCCTGGCAAAATGACTGAGGCTTGATTCTGGAACCCTGTGGCCCGGGAACGTGACTGAGGTTTGATGGCAGAAACCTGTGGCCTGGCAACATGACTGACGTTTGATTCTGGATCCCTGTGGCCTGGGAACATGACTGAGGCGTGATTCTAGAAAACTGTGGCCTGGGAACATGACATCTGTTTAGATTGTGGAATACTGTGCCCCGGGAACCTGACTGAGCCTTGGTTCTGAAACCCTGTGGACTGGGAACATGACTGAGGATTTATTCTGGAACCCTGTAGCCTGGGAACATAACTGAGGATTGATTCTGGAACCCTGTGGCCTGGGAACATGATACCGGTGGATTCTGGAACCCTGGGGACTGGGCATGTGACATCTGTTTAGATTGTGGAATACTGTGCCCGGGAACCTGACTGAGCCTTGGTTCTGGAACCCTGTGGATTGGGAACATGACTGAGGTTTTATTCTAGAACCCTGTAGCCTGGAAACATAACTGAGGATTGATTCTCGAACCCTGTGGCCTGGGAACATGACATCGGTTGATTCTAGAACCCTGTGGCCTGGGAACATGTCTGAGGTTTGATGGTGGAAACCTGTGGCTTGGCAACATGACTAAGGTTTGATTCTAGAAGACTGAGGCCAGGAAGCATGATATCTGGTTGATTCTGGAAACTTGTGTCCTGGGAACATGACTGAGGTTTGTTTCTGGAAGCCTGTGCCCTGGGAACATGACTGAGGTTTGATTCTGGACACCTGTGTCCTGGGAACATGACTGAGGTTTGATGGTTGAAACCTGTGGCCCGCGCACATGACTCAGGTTTGATTCTGGAACCATGTGTCCTGGGAACATGACTGAGGTTTGATTTTGGAAACCTTTGGCCTGGGAAAATGACTGAGGTTTCATTGTGGAAACATGTGGCCTGGGATCATGACTGAGGTTTGATGGTGGAACACTCTGGCCTGGCAAAATGACTGAGGCTTGATTCTGGAACCCTGTGGCCCGGGAACGTGACTGAGGTTTGATGGCAGAAACCTGTGGCCTGGCAACATGACTGACGTTTGATTCTGGATCCCTGTGGCCTGGGAACATGACTGAGGCGTGATTCTGGAAAACTGTGGCCTGGGAACATGACATCTGTTTAGATTGTGGAATACTGTGCCCCGGGAACCTGACTGAGCCTTGGTTCTGAAACCCTGTGGACTGGGAACATGACTGAGGATTTATTCTGGAACCCTGTAGCCTGGGAACATAACTGAGGATTGATTCTGGAACCCTGTGGCCTGGGAACATGATACCGGTGGATTCTGGAACCCTGGGGACTGGGCATGTGACATCTGTTTAGATTGTGGAATACTGTGCCCGGGAACCTGACTGAGCCTTGGTTCTGGAACCCTGTGGACTGGGAACATGACTGATGTTTTATTCTAGAACTCTGTAGCCTGGAAACATAACTGAGGATTGATTCTCGAACCCTGTGGCCTGGGAACATGACATCGGTGGATTCTAGAACCCTGTGGCCTGGGAACATGTCTGAGGTTTGATGGTGGAAACCTGTGGCTTGGCAACATGACTAAGGTTTGATTCTAGAAGACTGTGGCCAGGAAGCATGATATCTGGTTGATTCTGGAAACTTGTGTCCTGGGAACATGACTGAGGTTTGTTTCTGGAAGCCTGTGCCCTGGGAACATGACTGAGGTTTGATTCTGGACACCTGTGTCCTGGGAACATGACTGAGGTTTGATGGTTGAAACCTGTGGCCCGCGAACATGACTCAGGTTTGATTCTGGAACCATGTGTCCTGGGAACATGACTGAGGTTTGATTTTGGAAACCTTTGGCCTGGGAAAATGACTGAGGTTTCATTGTGGAAACATGTGGCCTGGGATCATGACTGAGGTTTGATGGTGGAACACTCTGGCCTGGCAAAATGACTGAGGCTTGATTCTGGAACCCTGTGGCCCGGGAACGTGACTGAGGTTTGATGGCAGAAACCTGTGGCCTGGCAACATGACTGACGTTTGATTCTGGATCCCTGTGGCCTGGGAACATGCCTGAGGCGTGATTCTGGAAAACTGTGGCCTGGGAACATGACATCTGTTTAGATTGTGGAATACTGTGCCCCGGGAACCTGACTGAGCCTTGGTTCTGAAACCCTGTGGACTGGGAACATGACTGAGGATTTATTCTGGAACCCTGTAGCCTGGGAACATAACTGAGGATTGATTCTGGAACCCTGTGGCCTGGGAACATGATACCGGTGGATTCTGGAACCCTGGGGACTGGGCATGTGACATCTGTTTAGATTGTGGAATACTGTGCCCGGGAACCTGACTGAGCCTTGGTTCTGGAACCCTGTGGATTGGGAACATGACTGAGGTTTTATTCTAGAACCCTGTAGCCTGGAAACATAACTGAGGATTGATTCTCGAACCCTGTGGCCTGGGAACATGACATCGGTGGATTCTAGAACCCTGTGGCCTGGGAACATGTCTGAGGTTTGATGGTGGAAACCTGTGGCTTGGCAACATGACTAAGGTTTGATTCTGGAAGACTGTGGCCAGGAAGCATGATATCTGGTTGATTCTGGAAACTTGTGTCCTGGGAACATGACTGAGGTTTGTTCCTGGAAGCCTGTGCCCTGAAAACATGACTGAGGTTTGATTCTGGACACCTGTGTCCTGGGAACATGACTGAGGTTTGATGGTTGAAACCTGTGGCCCGCGCACATGACTCAGGTTTGTTTCTGGAACCATGTGTCCTGGGAACATGACTGAGGTTTGATTTTGGAAACCTTTGGCCTGGGAGAATGACTGAGGTTTCATTGTGGAAACATGTGGCCTGGGATCATGACTGAGGTTTGATGGTGGAACACTCTGGCCTGGCAAAATGACTGAGGCTTGATTCTGGAACCCTGTGGCCCGCGAACATGAGAACGGTTTGATTCTGGAACCCTGTGGCCTTTAACATGACATCGGTGGATTCTGGAACCCTGTGGCCTGGGAACATGAGAACGGTTTGATTCTGGAACCCTGTGGCCTGGGAACATGAGTGAGGATTGATGGTGGAACCCTGTGGCCTGGCAACATGACTGAGGTTTGATACTGGAAGACTGTGGCCAGGAAACATGATATCGGGTTGATTCTGGAAACTTCTGTCCTGGGAACAAGACTGAGGTTTGATTCTGGAACCCTGTGTCCTGGGAATATGACAAAGGTTTGTTGCTGGAAGCCTGTTCCCTGGGTACATGACTGAGGTTTGATTCTGGACACCTGTGTCCTGGGAACATGAGTGATGTTTGATTGTTGAAACCTGTGGCCCGCGAACATGACTCAGGTTTGATTCTGGAACCATGTGTCCTGGGAACATGACTGAGGTTTGATTTTGGAAACCTTTGGCCTGGGAAAATGACTGAGGTTTCATTGTGGAAACATGTGGCCTGGGATCATGACTGAGGTTTGATGGTGGAACACTCTGGCCTGGCAAAATGACTGAGGCTTGATTCTGGAACCCTGTGGCCCGGGAACGTGACTGAGGTTTGATGGCAGAAACCTGTGGCCTGGCAACATGACTGACGTTTGATTCTGGATCCCTGTGGCCTGGGAACATGACTGAGGCGTGATTCTGGAAAACTGTGGCCTGGGAACATGACATCTGTTTAGATTGTGGAATACTGTGCCCCGGGAACCTGACTGAGCCTTGGTTCTGAAACCCTGTGGACTGGGAACATGACTGAGGATTTATTCTGGAACCCTGTAGCCTGGGAATATAACTGAGGATTGATTCTGGAACCTTGTGGCCTGGGAACATGATACCGGTGGATTCTGGAACCCTGGGGAATGGGCATGTGACATCTGTTTAGATTGTGGAATACTGTGCCCCGGGGACCTGACGGAGCCTTGGTTCTGAAACCCTGTGGACTGGGAACATGACTGAGGATTTATTCTGGAACCCTGTAGCCTGGGAACATAACTGAGGATTGATTCTGGAACCCTGTGGCCTGGGAACATGATACCGGTGGATTCTGGAACACTGGGGACTGGGCATGTGACATCTGTTTAGATTGTGGAATACTGTGCCCCGGGAACCTGAGTGAGCCTTGGTTCTGGAACCCTGTGGATTGGGAACATGACTGAGGTTTTATTCTAGAACCCTGTAGCCTGGAAACATAACTGAGGATTGATTCTCGAACCCTGTGGCCTGGGAACATGACATCGGTGGATTCTAGAACCCTGTGGCCTGGAAACATGTCTGAGGTTTGATGGTGGAAACCTGTGGCTTGGCAACATGACTAAGGTTTGATTCTGGAAGACTGTGGCCAGGAAGCATGATATCTGGTTGATTCTGGAAACTTGTGTCCTGGGAACATGACTGAGGTTTGTTCCTGGAAGCCTGTGCCCTGGGAACATGACTGAGGTTTGTTCCTGGAAGCCTGTGCCCTGGGAACATGACTGAGGTTTGATTCTGGACACCTGTGTCCTGGGAACATGACTGAGGTTTGATGGTTGAAACCTGTGGCCCGCGCACATGACTCAGGTTTGATTCTGGAACCATGTGTCCTGGGAACATGACTGAGGTTTGATTTTGGAAACCTTTGGCCTGGGAGAATGACTGAGGTTTCATTGTGGAAACATGTGGCCTGGGATCATGACTGAGGTTTGATGGTGGAACACTCTGGCCTGGCAAAATGACTGAGGCTTGATTCTGGAACCCTGTGGCCCGGGAACATGAGAACGGTTTGATTCTGGAACCCTGTGGCCTTTAACATGACATCGGTGGATTCTGGAACCCTGTGGCCTGGGAACATGAGAACGGTTTGATTCTGGATCCCTGTGGCCTGGGAACATGAGTGAGGATTGATGGTGGAACCCTGTGGCCTGGCAACATGACTGAGGTTTGATACTGGAAGACTGTGGCCAGGAAACATGATATCGGGTTGATTCTGGAAACTTCTGTCCTGGGAACAAGACTGAGGTTTGATTCTGGAACCCTGTGTCCTGGGAATATGACAAAGGTTTGTTGCTGGAAGCCTGTTCCCTGGGTACATGACTGAGGTTTGATTCTGGACACCTGTGTCCTGGGAACATGAGTGATGTTTGATTGTTGAAACCTGTGGCCCGAGAACATGACTCAGGTTTGATTCTGGAACCATGTGTCCTGGGAACATGACTGAGGTTTGATTTTGGAAACCTTTGGCCTGGGAAAATGACTGAGGTTTCATTGTGGAAACATGTGGCCTGGGATCATGACTGAGGTTTGATGGTGGAACACTCTGGCCTGGCAAAATGACTGAGGCTTGATTCTGGAACCCTGTGGCCCGGGAACGTGACTGAGGTTTGATGGCAGAAACCTGTGGCCTGGCAACATGACTGACGTTTGATTCTGGATCCCTGTGGCCTGGGAACATGACTGAGGCGTGATTCTAGAAAACTGTGGCCTGGGAACATGACATCTGTTTAGATTGTGGAATACTGTGCCCCGGGAACCTGACTGAGCCTTGGTTCTGAAACCCTGTGGACTGGGAACATGACTGAGGATTTATTCTGGAACCCTGTAGCCTGGGAACATAACTGAGGATTGATTCTGGAACCCTGTGGCCTGGGAACATGATACCGGTGGATTCTGGAACCCTGGGGACTGGGCATGTGACATCTGTTTAGATTGTGGAATACTGTGCCCGGGAACCTGACTGAGCCTTGGTTCTGGAACCCTGTGGATTGGGAACATGACTGAGGTTTTATTCTAGAACCCTGTAGCCTGGAAACATAACTGAGGATTGATTCTCGAACCCTGTGGCCTGGGAACATGACATCGGTTGATTCTAGAACCCTGTGGCCTGGGAACATGTCTGAGGTTTGATGGTGGAAACCTGTGGCTTGGCAACATGACTAAGGTTTGATTCTAGAAGACTGAGGCCAGGAAGCATGATATCTGGTTGATTCTGGAAACTTGTGTCCTGGGAACATGACTGAGGTTTGTTTCTGGAAGCCTGTGCCCTGGGAACATGACTGAGGTTTGATTCTGGACACCTGTGTCCTGGGAACATGACTGAGGTTTGATGGTTGAAACCTGTGGCCCGCGCACATGACTCAGGTTTGATTCTGGAACCATGTGTCCTGGGAACATGACTGAGGTTTGATTTTGGAAACCTTTGGCCTGGGAAAATGACTGAGGTTTCATTGTGGAAACATGTGGCCTGGGATCATGACTGAGGTTTGATGGTGGAACACTCTGGCCTGGCAAAATGACTGAGGCTTGATTCTGGAACCCTGTGGCCCGGGAACGTGACTGAGGTTTGATGGCAGAAACCTGTGGCCTGGCAACATGACTGACGTTTGATTCTGGATCCCTGTGGCCTGGGAACATGACTGAGGCGTGATTCTGGAAAACTGTGGCCTGGGAACATGACATCTGTTTAGATTGTGGAATACTGTGCCCCGGGAACCTGACTGAGCCTTGGTTCTGAAACCCTGTGGACTGGGAACATGACTGAGGATTTATTCTGGAACCCTGTAGCCTGGGAACATAACTGAGGATTGATTCTGGAACCTTGTGGCCTGGGAACATGATACCGGTGGATTCTGGAACCCTGGGGACTGGGCATGTGACATCTGTTTAGATTGTGGAATACTGTGCCCCGGGAACCTGACTGAGCCTTGGTTCTGAAACCCTGTGGATTGGGAACATGACTGAGGATTTATTCTGGAACCCTGTAGCCTGGGAACATAACTGAGGATTGATTCTGGAACCCTGTGGCCTGGGAACATGATACCGGTGGATTCTGGAACCCTGGGGACTGGGCATGTGACATCTGTTTAGATTGTGGAATACTGTGCCCGGGAACCTGACTGAGCCTTGGTTCTGGAACCCTGTGGACTGGGAACATGACTGATGTTTTATTCTAGAACCCTGTAGCCTGGAAACATAACTGAGGATTGATTCTCGAACCCTGTGGCCTGGGAACATGACATCGGTGGATTCTAGAACCCTGTGGCCTGGGAACATGTCTGAGGTTTGATGGTGGAAACCTGTGGCTTGGCAACATGACTAAGGTTTGATTCTAGAAGACTGTGGCCAGGAAGCATGATATCTGGTTGATTCTGGAAACTTGTGTCCTGGGAACATGACTGAGGTTTGTTTCTGGAAGCCTGTGCCCTGGGAACATGACTGAGGTTTGATTCTGGACACCTGTGTCCTGGGAACATGACTGAGGTTTGATGGTTGAAACCTGTGGCCCGCGAACATGACTCAGGTTTGATTCTGGAACCATGTGTCCTGGGAACATGACTGAGGTTTGATTTTGGAAACCTTTGGCCTGGGAAAATGACTGAGGTTTCATTGTGGAAACATGTGGCCTGGGATCATGACTGAGGTTTGATGGTGGAACACTCTGGCCTGGCAAAATGACTGAGGCTTGATTCTGGAACCCTGTGGCCCGGGAACGTGACTGAGGTTTGATGGCAGAAACCTGTGGCCTGGCAACATGACTGACGTTTGATTCTGGATCCCTGTGGCCTGGGAACATGCCTGAGGCGTGATTCTGGAAAACTGTGGCCTGGGAACATGACATCTGTTTAGATTGTGGAATACTGTGCCCCGGGAACCTGACTGAGCCTTGGTTCTGAAACCCTGTGGACTGGGAACATGACTGAGGATTTATTCTGGAACCCTGTAGCCTGGGAACATAACTGAGGATTGATTCTGGAACCCTGTGGCCTGGGAACATGATACCGGTGGATTCTGGAACCCTGGGGACTGGGCATGTGACATCTGTTTAGATTGTGGAATACTGTGCCCGGGAACCTGACTGAGCCTTGGTTCTGGAACCCTGTGGATTGGGAACATGACTGAGGTTTTATTCTAGAACCCTGTAGCCTGGAAACATAACTGAGGATTGATTCTCGAACCCTGTGGCCTGGGAACATGACATCGGTGGATTCTAGAACCCTGTGGCCTGGGAACATGTCTGAGGTTTGATGGTGGAAACCTGTGGCTTGGCAACATGACTAAGGTTTGATTCTGGAAGACTGTGGCCAGGAAGCATGATATCTGGTTGATTCTGGAAACTTGTGTCCTGGGAACATGACTGAGGTTTGTTCCTGGAAGCCTGTGCCCTGAAAACATGACTGAGGTTTGATTCTGGACACCTGTGTCCTGGGAACATGACTGAGGTTTGATGGTTGAAACCTGTGGCCCGCGCACATGACTCAGGTTTGTTTCTGGAACCATGTGTCCTGGGAACATGACTGAGGTTTGATTTTGGAAACCTTTGGCCTGGGAGAATGACTGAGGTTTCATTGTGGAAACATGTGGCCTGGGATCATGACTGAGGTTTGATGGTGGAACACTCTGGCCTGGCAAAATGACTGAGGCTTGATTCTGGAACCCTGTGGCCCGCGAACATGAGAACGGTTTGATTCTGGAACCCTGTGGCCTTTAACATGACATCGGTGGATTCTGGAACCCTGTGGCCTGGGAACATGAGAACGGTTTGATTCTGGAACCCTGTGGCCTGGGAACATGAGTGAGGATTGATGGTGGAACCCTGTGGCCTGGCAACATGACTGAGGTTTGATACTGGAAGACTGTGGCCAGGAAACATGATATCGGGTTGATTCTGGAAACTTCTGTCCTGGGAACAAGACTGAGGTTTGATTCTGGAACCCTGTGTCCTGGGAATATGACAAAGGTTTGTTGCTGGAAGCCTGTTCCCTGGGTACATGACTGAGGTTTGATTCTGGACACCTGTGTCCTGGGAACATGAGTGATGTTTGATTGTTGAAACCTGTGGCCCGCGAACATGACTCAGGTTTGATTCTGGAACCATGTGTCCTGGGAACATGACTGAGGTTTGATTTTGGAAACCTTTGGCCTGGGAAAATGACTGAGGTTTCATTGTGGAAACATGTGGCCTGGGATCATGACTGAGGTTTGATGGTGGAACACTCTGGCCTGGCAAAATGACTGAGGCTTGATTCTGGAACCCTGTGGCCCGGGAACGTGACTGAGGTTTGATGGCAGAAACCTGTGGCCTGGCAACATGACTGACGTTTGATTCTGGATCCCTGTGGCCTGGGAACATGACTGAGGCGTGATTCTGGAAAACTGTGGCCTGGGAACATGACATCTGTTTAGATTGTGGAATACTGTGCCCCGGGAACCTGACTGAGCCTTGGTTCTGAAACCCTGTGGACTGGGAACATGACTGAGGATTTATTCTGGAACCCTGTAGCCTGGGAATATAACTGAGGATTGATTCTGGAACCTTGTGGCCTGGGAACATGATACCGGTGGATTCTGGAACCCTGGGGAATGGGCATGTGACATCTGTTTAGATTGTGGAATACTGTGCCCCGGGGACCTGACGGAGCCTTGGTTCTGAAACCCTGTGGACTGGGAACATGACTGAGGATTTATTCTGGAACCCTGTAGCCTGGGAACATAACTGAGGATTGATTCTGGAACCCTGTGGCCTGGGAACATGATACCGGTGGATTCTGGAACACTGGGGACTGGGCATGTGACATCTGTTTAGATTGTGGAATACTGTGCCCCGGGAACCTGACTGAGCCTTGGTTCTGGAACCCTGTGGATTGGGAACATGACTGAGGTTTTATTCTAGAACCCTGTAGCCTGGAAACATAACTGAGGATTGATTCTCGAACCCTGTGGCCTGGGAACATGACATCGGTGGATTCTAGAACCCTGTGGCCTGGAAACATGTCTGAGGTTTGATGGTGGAAACCTGTGGCTTGGCAACATGACTAAGGTTTGATTCTGGAAGACTGTGGCCAGGAAGCATGATATCTGGTTGATTCTGGAAACTTGTGTCCTGGGAACATGACTGAGGTTTGTTCCTGGAAGCCTGTGCCCTGGGAACATGACTGAGGTTTGTTCCTGGAAGCCTGTGCCCTGGGAACATGACTGAGGTTTGATTCTGGACACCTGTGTCCTGGGAACATGACTGAGGTTTGATGGTTGAAACCTGTGGCCCGCGCACATGACTCAGGTTTGATTCTGGAACCATGTGTCCTGGGAACATGACTGAGGTTTGATTTTGGAAACCTTTGGCCTGGGAGAATGACTGAGGTTTCATTGTGGAAACATGTGGCCTGGGATCATGACTGAGGTTTGATGGTGGAACACTCTGGCCTGGCAAAATGACTGAGGCTTGATTCTGGAACCCTGTGGCCCGGGAACATGAGAACGGTTTGATTCTGGAACCCTGTGGCCTTTAACATGACATCGGTGGATTCTGGAACCCTGTGGCCTGGGAACATGAGAACGGTTTGATTCTGGATCCCTGTGGCCTGGGAACATGAGTGAGGATTGATGGTGGAACCCTGTGGCCTGGCAACATGACTGAGGTTTGATACTGGAAGACTGTGGCCAGGAAACATGATATCGGGTTGATTCTGGAAACTTCTGTCCTGGGAACAAGACTGAGGTTTGATTCTGGAACCCTGTGTCCTGGGAATATGACAAAGGTTTGTTGCTGGAAGCCTGTTCCCTGGGTACATGACTGAGGTTTGATTCTGGACACCTGTGTCCTGGGAACATGAGTGATGTTTGATTGTTGAAACCTGTGGCCCGAGAACATGACTCAGGTTTGATTCTGGAACCATGTGTCCTGGGAACATGACTGAGGTTTGATTTTGGAAACCTTTGGCCTGGGAAAATGACTGAGGTTTCATTGTGGAAACATGTGGCCTGGGATCATGACTGAGGTTTGATGGTGGAACACTCTGGCCTGGCAAAATGACTGAGGCTTGATTCTGGAACCCTGTGGCCCGGGAACGTGACTGAGGTTTGATGGCAGAAACCTGTGGCCTGGCAACATGACTGACGTTTGATTCTGGATCCCTGTGGCCTGGGAACATGACTGAGGCGTGATTCTAGAAAACTGTGGCCTGGGAACATGACATCTGTTTAGATTGTGGAATACTGTGCCCCGGGAACCTGACTGAGCCTTGGTTCTGAAACCCTGTGGACTGGGAACATGACTGAGGATTTATTCTGGAACCCTGTAGCCTGGGAACATAACTGAGGATTGATTCTGGAACCCTGTGGCCTGGGAACATGATACCGGTGGATTCTGGAACCCTGGGGACTGGGCATGTGACATCTGTTTAGATTGTGGAATACTGTGCCCGGGAACCTGACTGAGCCTTGGTTCTGGAACCCTGTGGATTGGGAACATGACTGAGGTTTTATTCTAGAACCCTGTAGCCTGGAAACATAACTGAGGATTGATTCTCGAACCCTGTGGCCTGGGAACATGACATCGGTTGATTCTAGAACCCTGTGGCCTGGGAACATGTCTGAGGTTTGATGGTGGAAACCTGTGGCTTGGCAACATGACTAAGGTTTGATTCTAGAAGACTGAGGCCAGGAAGCATGATATCTGGTTGATTCTGGAAACTTGTGTCCTGGGAACATGACTGAGGTTTGTTTCTGGAAGCCTGTGCCCTGGGAACATGACTGAGGTTTGATTCTGGACACCTGTGTCCTGGGAACATGACTGAGGTTTGATGGTTGAAACCTGTGGCCCGCGCACATGACTCAGGTTTGATTCTGGAACCATGTGTCCTGGGAACATGACTGAGGTTTGATTTTGGAAACCTTTGGCCTGGGAAAATGACTGAGGTTTCATTGTGGAAACATGTGGCCTGGGATCATGACTGAGGTTTGATGGTGGAACACTCTGGCCTGGCAAAATGACTGAGGCTTGATTCTGGAACCCTGTGGCCCGGGAACGTGACTGAGGTTTGATGGCAGAAACCTGTGGCCTGGCAACATGACTGACGTTTGATTCTGGATCCCTGTGGCCTGGGAACATGACTGAGGCGTGATTCTGGAAAACTGTGGCCTGGGAACATGACATCTGTTTAGATTGTGGAATACTGTGCCCCGGGAACCTGACTGAGCCTTGGTTCTGAAACCCTGTGGACTGGGAACATGACTGAGGATTTATTCTGGAACCCTGTAGCCTGGGAACATAACTGAGGATTGATTCTGGAACCTTGTGGCCTGGGAACATGATACCGGTGGATTCTGGAACCCTGGGGACTGGGCATGTGACATCTGTTTAGATTGTGGAATACTGTGCCCCGGGAACCTGACTGAGCCTTGGTTCTGAAACCCTGTGGATTGGGAACATGACTGAGGATTTATTCTGGAACCCTGTAGCCTGGGAACATAACTGAGGATTGATTCTGGAACCCTGTGACCTGGGAACATGATACCGGTGGATTCTGGAACCCTGGGGACTGGGCATGTGACATCTGTTTAGATTGTGGAATACTGTGCCCCGTGAACCTGACTGAGCCTTGGTTCTGGAACCCTGTGGATTGGGAACATGACTGAGGTTTTATTCTAGAACCCTGTAGCCTGGAAACATAACTGAGGATTGATTCTCGAACCCTGTGGCCTGGGAACATGACATCGGTGGATTCTAGAACCCTGTGGCCTGGGAACATGTCTGAGGTTTGATGGTGGAAACCTGTGGCTTGGCAACATGACTAAGGTTTGATTCTGGAAGACTGTGGCCAGGAAGCATGATATCTGGTTGATTCTGGAAACTTGTGTCCTGGGAACATGACTGAGGTTTGTTCCTGGAAGCCTGTGCCCTGAAAACATGACTGAGGTTTGATTCTGGACACCTGTGTCCTGGGAACATGACTGAGGTTTGATGGTTGAAACCTGTGGCCCGCGCACATGACTCAGGTTTGATTCTGGAACCATGTGTCCTGGGAACATGACTGAGGTTTGATTTTGGAAACCTTTGGCCTGGGAGAATGACTGAGCTTTCATTGTGGAAACATGTGGCCTGGGATCATGACTGAGGTTTGATGGTGGAACGCTATGGCCTGGCAAAATGACTGAGGCTTGATTCTGGAACCCTGTGGCCCGGGAACATGAGAACGGTTTGATTCTGGAACCCTGTGGCCTTTAACATGACATCGGTGGATTCTGGAACCCTGTGGCCTGGGAACATGAGAACGGTTTGATTCTGGAACCCTGTGGCCTGGGAACATGAGTAAGGATTGATGGTGGAACCCTGTGGCCTGGCAACATGACTGAGGTTTGATACTGGAAGACTGTGGCCAGGAAACATGATATCGGGTTGATTCTGGAAACTTCTGTCCTGGGAACAAGACTGAGGTTTGATTCTGGAACCCTGTGTCCTGGGAACATGACTGAGGTTTGATTCTGGACACCTGTGTCCTGGGAACATGACTGAGGTTTGATTCTGGACACCTGTGTCCTAGGAACATGAGTGATGTTTGATTGTTGAAACCTGTGGCCCGCGAACATGACTCAGGTTTGATTCTGGAACCATGTGTCCTGGGAACATGACTGAGGTTTGATTTTGGAAACCTTTGGCCTGGGAAAATGACTGAGGTTTCATTGTGGAAACATGTGGCCTGGGATCATGACTGAGGTTTGATGGTGGAACACTCTGGCCTGGCAAAATGACTGAGGCTTGATTCTGGAACCCTGTGGCCCGGGAACGTGACTGAGGTTTGATGGCAGAAACCTGTGGCCTGGCAACATGACTGACGTTTGATTCTGGATCCCTGTGGCCTGGGAACATGACTGAGGCGTGATTCTGGAAAACTGTGGCCTGGGAACATGACATCTGTTTAGATTGTGGAATACTGTGCCCCGGGAACCTGACTGAGCCTTGGTTCTGAAACCCTGTGGACTGGGAACATGACTGAGGTTTTATTCTGGAACCCTGTAGCCTGGGAACATAAATGAGGATTGATCCTGGAACCCTGTGGTCTGGGAACATGATACCGGTGGATTCTGGAACCCTGGGGACTGGGCATGTGACATCTGTTTAGATTGTGGAATACTGTGCCCCGGGAACCTGAGTGAGCCTTGGTTCTGGAACCCTGTGGATTGGGAACATGACTGAGGTTTTATTCTAGAACCCTGTAGCCTGGAAACATAACTGAGGATTGATTCTCGACCCCTGTGGCCTGGGAACATGACATCGGTGGATTCTAGAACCCTGTGGCCTGGGAACATGTCTGAGGTTTGATGGTGGAAAACTGTGGCTTGGCAACATGACTAAGGTTTGATTCTAGAAGACTGTGGCCAGGAAGCATGATATCTGGTTGATTCTGGAAACTTGTGTCCTGGGAACATGACTGAGGTTTGTTTCTGGAAGCCTGTGCCCTGGGAACATGACTGAGGTTTGATTCTGGACACCTGTGTCCTGGGAACATGACTGAGGTTTGATGGTTGAAACCTGTGGCCCGCGAACATGACTCAGGTTTGATTCTGGAACCATGTGTCCTGGGAACATGACTGAGGTTTGATTTTGGAAACCTTTGGCCTGGGAAAATGACTGAGGTTTCATTGTGGAAACATGTGGCCTGGGATCATGACTGAGGTTTGATGGTGGAACACTCTGGCCTGGCAAAATGACTGAGGCTTGATTCTGGAACCCTGTGGCCCGGGAACGTGACTGAGGTTTGATGGCAGAAACCTGTGGCCTGGCAACATGACTGACGTTTGATTCTGGATCCCTGTGGCCTGGGAACATGACTGAGGCGTGATTCTGGAAAACTGTGGCCTGGGAACATGACATCTGTTTAGATTGTGGAATACTGTGCCCCGGGAACCTGACTGAGCCTTGGTTCTGAAACCCTGTGGACTGGGAACATGACTGAGGTTTTATTCTGGAACCCTGTAGCCTGGGAACATAACTGAGGATTGATTCTGGAACCCTGTGGCCTGGGAACATGATACCGGTGGATTCTGGAACCCTGGGGACTGGGCATGTGACATCTGTTTAGATTGTGGAATACTGTGCCCGGGAACCTGACTGAGCCTTGGTTCTGGAACCCTGTGGACTGGGAACATGACTGATGTTTTATTCTAGAACCCTGTAGCCTGGAAACATAACTGAGGATTGATTCTCGAACCCTGTGGCCTGGGAACATGACATCGGTGGATTCTAGAACCCTGTGGCCTGGGAACATGTCTGAGGTTTGATGGTGGAAACCTGTGGCTTGGCAACATGACTAAGGTTTGATTCTAGAAGACTGTGGCCAGGAAGCATGATATCTGGTTGATTCTGGAAACTTGTGTCCTGGGAACATGACTGAGGTTTGTTTCTGGAAGCCTGTGCCCTGGGAACATGACTGAGGTTTGATTCTGGACACCTGTGTCCTGGGAACATGACTGAGGTTTGATGGTTGAAACCTTTGGCCCGCGAACATGACTCAGGTTTGATTCTGGAACCATGTGTCCTGGGAACATGACTGAGGTTTGATTTTGGAAACCTTTGGCCTGGGAAAATGACTGAGGTTTCATTGTGGAAACATGTGGCCTGGGATCATGACTGAGGTTTGATGGTGGAACACTCTGGCCTGGCAAAATGACTGAGGCTTGATTCTGGAACCCTGTGGCCCGGGAACGTGACTGAGGTTTGATGGCAGAAACCTGTGGCCTGGCAACATGACTGACGTTTGATTCTGGATCCCTGTGGCCTGGGAACATGCCTGAGGCGTGATTCTGGAAAACTGTGGCCTGGGAACATGACATCTGTTTAGATTGTGGAATACTGTGCCCCGGGAACCTGACTGAGCCTTGGTTCTGAAACCCTGTGGACTGGGAACATGACTGAGGATTTATTCTGGAACCCTGTAGCCTGGGAACATAACTGAGGATTGATTCTGGAACCCTGTGGCCTGGGAACATGATACCGGTGGATTCTGGAACCCTGGGGACTGGGCATGTGACATCTGTTTAGATTGTGGAATACTGTGCCCGGGAACCTGACTGAGCCTTGGTTCTGGAACCCTGTGGATTGGGAACATGACTGAGGTTTTATTCTAGAACCCTGTAGCCTGGAAACATAACTGAGGATTGATTCTCGAACCCTGTGGCCTGGGAACATGACATCGGTGGATTCTAGAACCCTGTGGCCTGGGAACATGTCTGAGGTTTGATGGTGGAAACCTGTGGCTTGGCAACATGACTAAGGTTTGATTCTGGAAGACTGTGGCCAGGAAGCATGATATCTGGTTGATTCTGGAAACTTGTGTCCTGGGAACATGACTGAGGTTTGTTCCTGGAAGCCTGTGCCCTGAAAACATGACTGAGGTTTGATTCTGGACACCTGTGTCCTGGGAACATGACTGAGGTTTGATGGTTGAAACCTGTGGCCCGCGCACATGACTCAGGTTTGTTTCTGGAACCATGTGTCCTGGGAACATGACTGAGGTTTGATTTTGGAAACCTTTGGCCTGGGAGAATGACTGAGGTTTCATTGTGGAAACATGTGGCCTGGGATCATGACTGAGGTTTGATGGTGGAACACTCTGGCCTGGCAAAATGACTGAGGCTTGATTCTGGAACCCTGTGGCCCGCGAACATGAGAACGGTTTGATTCTGGAACCCTGTGGCCTTTAACATGACATCGGTGGATTCTGGAACCCTGTGGCCTGGGAACATGAGAACGGTTTGATTCTGGAACCCTGTGGCCTGGGAACATGAGTGAGGATTGATGGTGGAACCCTGTGGCCTGGCAACATGACTGAGGTTTGATACTGGAAGACTGTGGCCAGGAAACATGATATCGGGTTGATTCTGGAAACTTCTGTCCTGGGAACAAGACTGAGGTTTGATTCTGGAACCCTGTGTCCTGGGAATATGACAAAGGTTTGTTGCTGGAAGCCTGTTCCCTGGGTACATGACTGAGGTTTGATTCTGGACACCTGTGTCCTGGGAACATGAGTGATGTTTGATTGTTGAAACCTGTGGCCCGCGAACATGACTCAGGTTTGATTCTGGAACCATGTGTCCTGGGAACATGACTGAGGTTTGATTTTGGAAACCTTTGGCCTGGGAAAATGACTGAGGTTTCATTGTGGAAACATGTGGCCTGGGATCATGACTGAGGTTTGATGGTGGAACACTCTGGCCTGGCAAAATGACTGAGGCTTGATTCTGGAACCCTGTGGCCCGGGAACGTGACTGAGGTTTGATGGCAGAAACCTGTGGCCTGGCAACATGACTGACGTTTGATTCTGGATCCCTGTGGCCTGGGAACATGACTGAGGCGTGATTCTGGAAAACTGTGGCCTGGGAACATGACATCTGTTTAGATTGTGGAATACTGTGCCCCGGGAACCTGACTGAGCCTTGGTTCTGAAACCCTGTGGACTGGGAACATGACTGAGGTTTTATTCTGGAACCCTGTAGCCTGGGAACATAACTGAGGATTGATCCTGGAACCCTGTGGTCTGGGAACATGATACCGGTGGATTCTGGAACCCTGTGGACTGGGCATGTGACATCTGTTTAGATTGTGGAATACTGTGCCCCGGGAACCTGAGTGAGCCTTGGTTCTGGAACCCTGTGGATTGGGAACATGACTGAGGTTTTATTCTAGAACCCTGTAGCCTGGAAACATAACTGAGGATTGATTCTCGAACCCTGTGGCCTGGGAACATGACATCGGTGGATTCTAGAACCCTGTGTCCTGGGAACATGTCTGAGGTTTGATGGTGGAAACCTGTGGCTTGGCAACATGACTAAGGTTTGATTCTAGAAGACTGTGGCCAGGAAGCATGATATCTGGTTGATTCTGGAAACTTGTGCCCTGGGAACATGACTGAGGTTTGTTCCTGGAAGCCTGTGCCCTGGGAACATGACTGAGGTTTGATTCTGGACACCTGTGTCCTGGGAACATGACTGAGGTTTGATGGTTGAAACCTGTGGCCCGCGCACATGACTCAGGTTTGATTCTGGAACCATGTGTCCTGGGAACATGACTGAGGTTTGATTTTGGAAACCTTTGGCCTGGGAGAATGACTGAGGTTTCATTGAGGAAACATGTGGCCTGGGATCATGACTGAGGTTTGATGGTGGAACACTCTGGCCTGGCAAAATGACTGAGGCTTGATTCTGGAACCCTGTGGCCCGGGAACATGAGAACGGTTTGATTCTGGAACCCTGTGGCCTTTAACAAGACATCGGTGGATTCGGGAACCCTGTGGCCTGGGAACATGAGAACGGTTTGATTCTGGAACCCTGTGGCCTGGGAACATGAGTGAGGATTGATGGTGGAACCCTGTGGCCTGGCAACATGACTGAGGTTTGATACTGGAAGACTGTGGCCAGGAAACATGATATCGGGTTGATTCTGGAAACTTCTGTCCTGGGAACAAGACTGAGGTTTGATTCTGGAACCCTGTGTCCTGGGAATATGACAAAGGTTTGTTGCTGGAAGCCTGTTCCCTGGGTACATGACTGAGGTTTGATTCTGGACACCTGTGTCCTGGGAACATGAGTGATGTTTGATTGTTGAAACCTGTGGCCTGCGAACATGACTCAGGTTTGATTCTGGAACCATGTGTCCTGGGAACATGACTGAGGTTTGATTTTGGAAACCTTTGGCCTGGGAAAATGACTGAGGTTTCATTGTGGAAACATGTGGCCTGGGATCATGACTGAGGTTTGATGGTGGAACACTCTGGCCTGGCAAAATGACTGAGGCTTGATTCTGGAACCCTGTGGCCCGGGAACATGAGAACGGTTTGATTCTGGAACCCTGTGGCCTTTAACATGACATCGGTGGATTCTGGAACCCTGTGGCCTGGGAACATGAGAACGGTTTGATTCTGGATCCCTGTGGCCTGGGAACATGAGTGAGGATTGATGGTGGAACCCTGTGGCCTGGCAACATGACTGAGGTTTGATACTGGAAGACTGTGGCCAGGAAACATGATATCGGGTTGATTCTGGAAACTTCTGTCCTGGGAACAAGACTGAGGTTTGATTCTGGAACCCTGTGTCCTGGGAATATGACAAAGGTTTGTTGCTGGAAGCCTGTTCCCTGGGTACATGACTGAGGTTTGATTCTGGACACCTGTGTCCTGGGAACATGAGTGATGTTTGATTGTTGAAACCTGTGGCCCGAGAACATGACTCAGGTTTGATTCTGGAACCATGTGTCCTGGGAACATGACTGAGGTTTGATTTTGGAAACCTTTGGCCTGGGAAAATGACTGAGGTTTCATTGTGGAAACATGTGGCCTGGGATCATGACTGAGGTTTGATGGTGGAACACTCTGGCCTGGCAAAATGACTGAGGCTTGATTCTGGAACCCTGTGGCCCGGGAACGTGACTGAGGTTTGATGGCAGAAACCTGTGGCCTGGCAACATGACTGACGTTTGATTCTGGATCCCTGTGGCCTGGGAACATGACTGAGGCGTGATTCTAGAAAACTGTGGCCTGGGAACATGACATCTGTTTAGATTGTGGAATACTGTGCCCCGGGAACCTGACTGAGCCTTGGTTCTGAAACCCTGTGGACTGGGAACATGACTGAGGATTTATTCTGGAACCCTGTAGCCTGGGAACATAACTGAGGATTGATTCTGGAACCCTGTGGCCTGGGAACATGATACCGGTGGATTCTGGAACCCTGGGGACTGGGCATGTGACATCTGTTTAGATTGTGGAATACTGTGCCCGGGAACCTGACTGAGCCTTGGTTCTGGAACCCTGTGGATTGGGAACATGACTGAGGTTTTATTCTAGAACCCTGTAGCCTGGAAACATAACTGAGGATTGATTCTCGAACCCTGTGGCCTGGGAACATGACATCGGTTGATTCTAGAACCCTGTGGCCTGGGAACATGTCTGAGGTTTGATGGTGGAAACCTGTGGCTTGGCAACATGACTAAGGTTTGATTCTAGAAGACTGAGGCCAGGAAGCATGATATCTGGTTGATTCTGGAAACTTGTGTCCTGGGAACATGACTGAGGTTTGTTTCTGGAAGCCTGTGCCCTGGGAACATGACTGAGGTTTGATTCTGGACACCTGTGTCCTGGGAACATGACTGAGGTTTGATGGTTGAAACCTGTGGCCCGCGCACATGACTCAGGTTTGATTCTGGAACCATGTGTCCTGGGAACATGACTGAGGTTTGATTTTGGAAACCTTTGGCCTGGGAAAATGACTGAGGTTTCATTGTGGAAACATGTGGCCTGGGATCATGACTGAGGTTTGATGGTGGAACACTCTGGCCTGGCAAAATGACTGAGGCTTGATTCTGGAACCCTGTGGCCCGGGAACGTGACTGAGGTTTGATGGCAGAAACCTGTGGCCTGGCAACATGACTGACGTTTGATTCTGGATCCCTGTGGCCTGGGAACATGACTGAGGCGTGATTCTGGAAAACTGTGGCCTGGGAACATGACATCTGTTTAGATTGTGGAATACTGTGCCCCGGGAACCTGACTGAGCCTTGGTTCTGAAACCCTGTGGACTGGGAACATGACTGAGGATTTATTCTGGAACCCTGTAGCCTGGGAACATAACTGAGGATTGATTCTGGAACCTTGTGGCCTGGGAACATGATACCGGTGGATTCTGGAACCCTGGGGACTGGGCATGTGACATCTGTTTAGATTGTGGAATACTGTGCCCCGGGAACCTGACTGAGCCTTGGTTCTGAAACCCTGTGGATTGGGAACATGACTGAGGATTTATTCTGGAACCCTGTAGCCTGGGAACATAACTGAGGATTGATTCTGGAACCCTGTGACCTGGGAACATGATACCGGTGGATTCTGGAACCCTGGGGACTGGGCATGTGACATCTGTTTAGATTGTGGAATACTGTGCCCCGTGAACCTGACTGAGCCTTGGTTCTGGAACCCTGTGGATTGGGAACATGACTGAGGTTTTATTCTAGAACCCTGTAGCCTGGAAACATAACTGAGGATTGATTCTCGAACCCTGTGGCCTGGGAACATGACATCGGTGGATTCTAGAACCCTGTGGCCTGGGAACATGTCTGAGGTTTGATGGTGGAAACCTGTGGCTTGGCAACATGACTAAGGTTTGATTCTGGAAGACTGTGGCCAGGAAGCATGATATCTGGTTGATTCTGGAAACTTGTGTCCTGGGAACATGACTGAGGTTTGTTCCTGGAAGCCTGTGCCCTGAAAACATGACTGAGGTTTGATTCTGGACACCTGTGTCCTGGGAACATGACTGAGGTTTGATGGTTGAAACCTGTGGCCCGCGCACATGACTCAGGTTTGATTCTGGAACCATGTGTCCTGGGAACATGACTGAGGTTTGATTTTGGAAACCTTTGGCCTGGGAGAATGACTGAGCTTTCATTGTGGAAACATGTGGCCTGGGATCATGACTGAGGTTTGATGGTGGAACGCTATGGCCTGGCAAAATGACTGAGGCTTGATTCTGGAACCCTGTGGCCTGGGAACATGAGTAAGGATTGATGGTGGAACCCTGTGGCCTGGCAACATGACTGAGGTTTGATACTGGAAGACTGTGGCCAGGAAACATGATATCGGGTTGATTCTGGAAACTTCTGTCCTGGGAACAAGACTGAGGTTTGATTCTGGAACCCTGTGTCCTGGGAACATGACTGAGGTTTGATTCTGGACACCTGTGTCCTGGGAACATGACTGAGGTTTGATTCTGGACACCTGTGTCCTAGGAACATGAGTGATGTTTGATTGTTGAAACCTGTGGCCCGCGAACATGACTCAGGTTTGATTCTGGAACCATGTGTCCTGGGAACATGACTGAGGTTTGATTTTGGAAACCTTTGGCCTGGGAAAATGACTGAGGTTTCATTGTGGAAACATGTGGCCTGGGATCATGACTGAGGTTTGATGGTGGAACACTCTGGCCTGGCAAAATGACTGAGGCTTGATTCTGGAACCCTGTGGCCCGGGAACGTGACTGAGGTTTGATGGCAGAAACCTGTGGCCTGGCAACATGACTGACGTTTGATTCTGGATCCCTGTGGCCTGGGAACATGACTGAGGCGTGATTCTGGAAAACTGTGGCCTGGGAACATGACATCTGTTTAGATTGTGGAATACTGTGCCCCGGGAACCTGACTGAGCCTTGGTTCTGAAACCCTGTGGACTGGGAACATGACTGAGGTTTTATTCTGGAACCCTGTAGCCTGGGAACATAAATGAGGATTGATCCTGGAACCCTGTGGTCTGGGAACATGATACCGGTGGATTCTGGAACCCTGGGGACTGGGCATGTGACATCTGTTTAGATTGTGGAATACTGTGCCCCGGGAACCTGAGTGAGCCTTGGTTCTGGAACCCTGTGGATTGGGAACATGACTGAGGTTTTATTCTAGAACCCTGTAGCCTGGAAACATAACTGAGGATTGATTCTCGACCCCTGTGGCCTGGGAACATGACATCGGTGGATTCTAGAACCCTGTGGCCTGGGAACATGTCTGAGGTTTGATGGTGGAAAACTGTGGCTTGGCAACATGACTAAGGTTTGATTCTAGAAGACTGTGGCCAGGAAGCATGATATCTGGTTGATTCTGGAAACTTGTGTCCTGGGAACATGACTGAGGTTTGTTTCTGGAAGCCTGTGCCCTGGGAACATGACTGAGGTTTGATTCTGGACACCTGTGTCCTGGGAACATGACTGAGGTTTGATGGTTGAAACCTGTGGCCCGCGAACATGACTCAGGTTTGATTCTGGAACCATGTGTCCTGGGAACATGACTGAGGTTTGATTTTGGAAACCTTTGGCCTGGGAAAATGACTGAGGTTTCATTGTGGAAACATGTGGCCTGGGATCATGACTGAGGTTTGATGGTGGAACACTCTGGCCTGGCAAAATGACTGAGGCTTGATTCTGGAACCCTGTGGCCCGGGAACGTGACTGAGGTTTGATGGCAGAAACCTGTGGCCTGGCAACATGACTGACGTTTGATTCTGGATCCCTGTGGCCTGGGAACATGACTGAGGCGTGATTCTGGAAAACTGTGGCCTGGGAACATGACATCTGTTTAGATTGTGGAATACTGTGCCCCGGGAACCTGACTGAGCCTTGGTTCTGAAACCCTGTGGACTGGGAACATGACTGAGGATTTATTCTGGAACCCTGTAGCCTGGGAACATAACTGAGGATTGATTCTGGAACCCTGTGGCCTGGGAACATGATACCGGTGGATTCTGGAACCCTGGGGACTGGGCATGTGACATCTGTTTAGATTGTGGAATACTGTGCCCGGGAACCTGACTGAGCCTTGGTTCTGGAACCCTGTGGACTGGGAACATGACTGATGTTTTATTCTAGAACCCTGTAGCCTGGAAACATAACTGAGGATTGATTCTCGAACCCTGTGGCCTGGGAACATGACATCGGTGGATTCTAGAACCCTGTGGCCTGGGAACATGTCTGAGGTTTGATGGTGGAAACCTGTGGCTTGGCAACATGACTAAGGTTTGATTCTAGAAGACTGTGGCCAGGAAGCATGATATCTGGTTGATTCTGGAAACTTGTGTCCTGGGAACATGACTGAGGTTTGTTTCTGGAAGCCTGTGCCCTGGGAACATGACTGAGGTTTGATTCTGGACACCTGTGTCCTGGGAACATGACTGAGGTTTGATGGTTGAAACCTGTGGCCCGCGAACATGACTCAGGTTTGATTCTGGAACCATGTGTCCTGGGAACATGACTGAGGTTTGATTTTGGAAACCTTTGGCCTGGGAAAATGACTGAGGTTTCATTGTGGAAACATGTGGCCTGGGATCATGACTGAGGTTTGATGGTGGAACACTCTGGCCTGGCAAAATGACTGAGGCTTGATTCTGGAACCCTGTGGCCCGGGAACGTGACTGAGGTTTGATGGCAGAAACCTGTGGCCTGGCAACATGACTGACGTTTGATTCTGGATCCCTGTGGCCTGGGAACATGCCTGAGGCGTGATTCTGGAAAACTGTGGCCTGGGAACATGACATCTGTTTAGATTGTGGAATACTGTGCCCCGGGAACCTGACTGAGCCTTGGTTCTGAAACCCTGTGGACTGGGAACATGACTGAGGATTTATTCTGGAACCCTGTAGCCTGGGAACATAACTGAGGATTGATTCTGGAACCCTGTGGCCTGGGAACATGATACCGGTGGATTCTGGAACCCTGGGGACTGGGCATGTGACATCTGTTTAGATTGTGGAATACTGTGCCCGGGAACCTGACTGAGCCTTGGTTCTGGAACCCTGTGGATTGGGAACATGACTGAGGTTTTATTCTAGAACCCTGTAGCCTGGAAACATAACTGAGGATTGATTCTCGAACCCTGTGGCCTGGGAACATGACATCGGTGGATTCTAGAACCCTGTGGCCTGGGAACATGTCTGAGGTTTGATGGTGGAAACCTGTGGCTTGGCAACATGACTAAGGTTTGATTCTGGAAGACTGTGGCCAGGAAGCATGATATCTGGTTGATTCTGGAAACTTGTGTCCTGGGAACATGACTGAGGTTTGTTCCTGGAAGCCTGTGCCCTGAAAACATGACTGAGGTTTGATTCTGGACACCTGTGTCCTGGGAACATGACTGAGGTTTGATGGTTGAAACCTGTGGCCCGCGCACATGACTCAGGTTTGTTTCTGGAACCATGTGTCCTGGGAACATGACTGAGGTTTGATTTTGGAAACCTTTGGCCTGGGAGAATGACTGAGGTTTCATTGTGGAAACATGTGGCCTGGGATCATGACTGAGGTTTGATGGTGGAACACTCTGGCCTGGCAAAATGACTGAGGCTTGATTCTGGAACCCTGTGGCCCGCGAACATGAGAACGGTTTGATTCTGGAACCCTGTGGCCTTTAACATGACATCGGTGGATTCTGGAACCCTGTGGCCTGGGAACATGAGAACGGTTTGATTCTGGAACCCTGTGGCCTGGGAACATGAGTGAGGATTGATGGTGGAACCCTGTGGCCTGGCAACATGACTGAGGTTTGATACTGGAAGACTGTGGCCAGGAAACATGATATCGGGTTGATTCTGGAAACTTCTGTCCTGGGAACAAGACTGAGGTTTGATTCTGGAACCCTGTGTCCTGGGAATATGACAAAGGTTTGTTGCTGGAAGCCTGTTCCCTGGGTACATGACTGAGGTTTGATTCTGGACACCTGTGTCCTGGGAACATGAGTGATGTTTGATTGTTGAAACCTGTGGCCCGCGAACATGACTCAGGTTTGATTCTGGAACCATGTGTCCTGGGAACATGACTGAGGTTTGATTTTGGAAACCTTTGGCCTGGGAAAATGACTGAGGTTTCATTGTGGAAACATGTGGCCTGGGATCATGACTGAGGTTTGATGGTGGAACACTCTGGCCTGGCAAAATGACTGAGGCTTGATTCTGGAACCCTGTGGCCCGGGAACGTGACTGAGGTTTGATGGCAGAAACCTGTGGCCTGGCAACATGACTGACGTTTGATTCTGGATCCCTGTGGCCTGGGAACATGACTGAGGCGTGATTCTGGAAAACTGTGGCCTGGGAACATGACATCTGTTTAGATTGTGGAATACTGTGCCCCGGGAACCTGACTGAGCCTTGGTTCTGAAACCCTGTGGACTGGGAACATGACTGAGGATTTATTCTGGAACCCTGTAGCCTGGGAATATAACTGAGGATTGATTCTGGAACCTTGTGGCCTGGGAACATGATACCGGTTGATTCTGGAACCCTGGGGAATGGGCATGTGACATCTGTTTAGATTGTGGAATACTGTGCCCCGGGGACCTGACGGAGCCTTGGTTCTGAAACCCTGTGGACTGGGAACATGACTGAGGATTTATTCTGGAACCCTGTAGCCTGGGAACATAACTGAGGATTGATTCTGGAACCCTGTGGCCTGGGAACATGATACCGGTGGATTCTGGAACACTGGGGACTGGGCATGTGACATCTGTTTAGATTGTGGAATACTGTGCCCCGGGAACCTGACTGAGCCTTGGTTCTGGAACCCTGTGGATTGGGAACATGACTGAGGTTTTATTCTAGAACCCTGTAGCCTGGAAACATAACTGAGGATTGATTCTCGAACCCTGTGGCCTGGGAACATGACATCGGTGGATTCTAGAACCCTGTGGCCTGGAAACATGTCTGAGGTTTGATGGTGGAAACCTGTGGCTTGGCAACATGACTAAGGTTTGATTCTGGAAGACTGTGGCCAGGAAGCATGATATCTGGTTGATTCTGGAAACTTGTGTCCTGGGAACATGACTGAGGTTTGTTCCTGGAAGCCTGTGCCCTGGGAACATGACTGAGGTTTGTTCCTGGAAGCCTGTGCCCTGGGAACATGACTGAGGTTTGATTCTGGACACCTGTGTCCTGGGAACATGACTGAGGTTTGATGGTTGAAACCTGTGGCCCGCGCACATGACTCAGGTTTGATTCTGGAACCATGTGTCCTGGGAACATGACTGAGGTTTGATTTTGGAAACCTTTGGCCTGGGAGAATGACTGAGGTTTCATTGTGGAAACATGTGGCCTGGGATCATGACTGAGGTTTGATGGTGGAACACTCTGGCCTGGCAAAATGACTGAGGCTTGATTCTGGAACCCTGTGGCCCGGGAACATGAGAACGGTTTGATTCTGGAACCCTGTGGCCTTTAACATGACATCGGTGGATTCTGGAACCCTGTGGCCTGGGAACATGAGAACGGTTTGATTCTGGATCCCTGTGGCCTGGGAACATGAGTGAGGAGTGATGGTGGAACCCTGTGGCCTGGCAACATGACTGAGGTTTGATACTGGAAGACTGTGGCCAGGAAACATGATATCGGGTTGATTCTGGAAACTTCTGTCCTGGGAACAAGACTGAGGTTTGATTCTGGAACCCTGTGTCCTGGGAATATGACAAAGGTTTGTTGCTGGAAGCCTGTTCCCTGGGTACATGACTGAGGTTTGATTCTGGACACCTGTGTCCTGGGAACATGAGTGATGTTTGATTGTTGAAACCTGTGGCCCGAGAACATGACTCAGGTTTGATTCTGGAACCATGTGTCCTGGGAACATGACTGAGGTTTGATTTTGGAAACCTTTGGCCTGGGAAAATGACTGAGGTTTCATTGTGGAAACATGTGGCCTGGGATCATGACTGAGGTTTGATGGTGGAACACTCTGGCCTGGCAAAATGACTGAGGCTTGATTCTGGAACCCTGTGGCCCGGGAACGTGACTGAGGTTTGATGGCAGAAACCTGTGGCCTGGCAACATGACTGACGTTTGATTCTGGATCCCTGTGGCCTGGGAACATGACTGAGGCGTGATTCTAGAAAACTGTGGCCTGGGAACATGACATCTGTTTAGATTGTGGAATACTGTGCCCCGGGAACCTGACTGAGCCTTGGTTCTGAAACCCTGTGGACTGGGAACATGACTGAGGATTTATTCTGGAACCCTGTAGCCTGGGAACATAACTGAGGATTGATTCTGGAACCCTGTGGCCTGGGAACATGATACCGGTGGATTCTGGAACCCTGGGGACTGGGCATGTGACATCTGTTTAGATTGTGGAATACTGTGCCCGGGAACCTGACTGAGCCTTGGTTCTGGAACCCTGTGGATTGGGAACATGACTGAGGTTTTATTCTAGAACCCTGTAGCCTGGAAACATAACTGAGGATTGATTCTCGAACCCTGTGGCCTGGGAACATGACATCGGTTGATTCTAGAACCCTGTGGCCTGGGAACATGTCTGAGGTTTGATGGTGGAAACCTGTGGCTTGGCAACATGACTAAGGTTTGATTCTAGAAGACTGAGGCCAGGAAGCATGATATCTGGTTGATTCTGGAAACTTGTGTCCTGGGAACATGACTGAGGTTTGTTTCTGGAAGCCTGTGCCCTGGGAACATGACTGAGGTTTGATTCTGGACACCTGTGTCCTGGGAACATGACTGAGGTTTGATGGTTGAAACCTGTGGCCCGCGCACATGACTCAGGTTTGATTCTGGAACCATGTGTCCTGGGAACATGACTGAGGTTTGATTTTGGAAACCTTTGGCCTGGGAAAATGACTGAGGTTTCATTGTGGAAACATGTGGCCTGGGATCATGACTGAGGTTTGATGGTGGAACACTCTGGCCTGGCAAAATGACTGAGGCTTGATTCTGGAACCCTGTGGCCCGGGAACGTGACTGAGGTTTGATGGCAGAAACCTGTGGCCTGGCAACATGACTGACGTTTGATTCTGGATCCCTGTGGCCTGGGAACATGACTGAGGCGTGATTCTGGAAAACTGTGGCCTGGGAACATGACATCTGTTTAGATTGTGGAATACTGTGCCCCGGGAACCTGACTGAGCCTTGGTTCTGAAACCCTGTGGACTGGGAACATGACTGAGGATTTATTCTGGAACCCTGTAGCCTGGGAACATAACTGAGGATTGATTCTGGAACCCTGTGGCCTGGGAACATGATACCGGTGGATTCTGGAACCCTGGGGACTGGGCATGTGACATCTGTTTAGATTGTGGAATACTGTGCCCGGGAACCTGACTGAGCCTTGGTTCTGGAACCCTGTGGACTGGGAACATGACTGATGTTTTATTCTAGAACTCTGTAGCCTGGAAACATAACTGAGGATTGATTCTCGAACCCTGTGGCCTGGGAACATGACATCGGTGGATTCTAGAACCCTGTGGCCTGGGAACATGTCTGAGGTTTGATGGTGGAAACCTGTGGCTTGGCAACATGACTAAGGTTTGATTCTAGAAGACTGTGGCCAGGAAGCATGATATCTGGTTGATTCTGGAAACTTGTGTCCTGGGAACATGACTGAGGTTTGTTTCTGGAAGCCTGTGCCCTGGGAACATGACTGAGGTTTGATTCTGGACACCTGTGTCCTGGGAACATGACTGAGGTTTGATGGTTGAAACCTGTGGCCCGCGAACATGACTCAGGTTTGATTCTGGAACCATGTGTCCTGGGAACATGACTGAGGTTTGATTTTGGAAACCTTTGGCCTGGGAAAATGACTGAGGTTTCATTGTGGAAACATGTGGCCTGGGATCATGACTGAGGTTTGATGGTGGAACACTCTGGCCTGGCAAAATGACTGAGGCTTGATTCTGGAACCCTGTGGCCCGGGAACGTGACTGAGGTTTGATGGCAGAAACCTGTGGCCTGGCAACATGACTGACGTTTGATTCTGGATCCCTGTGGCCTGGGAACATGCCTGAGGCGTGATTCTGGAAAACTGTGGCCTGGGAACATGACATCTGTTTAGATTGTGGAATACTGTGCCCCGGGAACCTGACTGAGCCTTGGTTCTGAAACCCTGTGGACTGGGAACATGACTGAGGATTTATTCTGGAACCCTGTAGCCTGGGAACATAACTGAGGATTGATTCTGGAACCCTGTGGCCTGGGAACATGATACCGGTGGATTCTGGAACCCTGGGGACTGGGCATGTGACATCTGTTTAGATTGTGGAATACTGTGCCCGGGAACCTGACTGAGCCTTGGTTCTGGAACCCTGTGGATTGGGAACATGACTGAGGTTTTATTCTAGAACCCTGTAGCCTGGAAACATAACTGAGGATTGATTCTCGAACCCTGTGGCCTGGGAACATGACATCGGTGGATTCTAGAACCCTGTGGCCTGGGAACATGTCTGAGGTTTGATGGTGGAAACCTGTGGCTTGGCAACATGACTAAGGTTTGATTCTGGAAGACTGTGGCCAGGAAGCATGATAT
Organism: Balaenoptera physalus; assembly: GCF_965194825.1. Taxonomy (NCBI): domain Eukaryota; kingdom Metazoa; phylum Chordata; class Mammalia; order Artiodactyla; family Balaenopteridae; genus Balaenoptera; species Balaenoptera physalus. The sequence goes on along the minus strand of NW_028126308.1, from coordinate 306,055 downwards.
CTGGTTGATTCTGGAAACTTGTGTCCTGGGAACATGACTGAGGTTTGTTCCTGGAAGCCTGTGCCCTGAAAACATGACTGAGGTTTGATTCTGGACACCTGTGTCCTGGGAACATGACTGAGGTTTGATGGTTGAAACCTGTGGCCCGCGCACATGACTCAGGTTTGTTTCTGGAACCATGTGTCCTGGGAACATGACTGAGGTTTGATTTTGGAAACCTTTGGCCTGGGAGAATGACTGAGGTTTCATTGTGGAAACATGTGGCCTGGGATCATGACTGAGGTTTGATGGTGGAACACTCTGGCCTGGCAAAATGACTGAGGCTTGATTCTGGAACCCTGTGGCCCGCGAACATGAGAACGGTTTGATTCTGGAACCCTGTGGCCTTTAACATGACATCGGTGGATTCTGGAACCCTGTGGCCTGGGAACATGAGAACGGTTTGATTCTGGAACCCTGTGGCCTGGGAACATGAGTGAGGATTGATGGTGGAACCCTGTGGCCTGGCAACATGACTGAGGTTTGATACTGGAAGACTGTGGCCAGGAAACATGATATCGGGTTGATTCTGGAAACTTCTGTCCTGGGAACAAGACTGAGGTTTGATTCTGGAACCCTGTGTCCTGGGAATATGACAAAGGTTTGTTGCTGGAAGCCTGTTCCCTGGGTACATGACTGAGGTTTGATTCTGGACACCTGTGTCCTGGGAACATGAGTGATGTTTGATTGTTGAAACCTGTGGCCCGCGAACATGACTCAGGTTTGATTCTGGAACCATGTGTCCTGGGAACATGACTGAGGTTTGATTTTGGAAACCTTTGGCCTGGGAAAATGACTGAGGTTTCATTGTGGAAACATGTGGCCTGGGATCATGACTGAGGTTTGATGGTGGAACACTCTGGCCTGGCAAAATGACTGAGGCTTGATTCTGGAACCCTGTGGCCCGGGAACGTGACTGAGGTTTGATGGCAGAAACCTGTGGCCTGGCAACATGACTGACGTTTGATTCTGGATCCCTGTGGCCTGGGAACATGACTGAGGCGTGATTCTGGAAAACTGTGGCCTGGGAACATGACATCTGTTTAGATTGTGGAATACTGTGCCCCGGGAACCTGACTGAGCCTTGGTTCTGAAACCCTGTGGACTGGGAACATGACTGAGGATTTATTCTGGAACCCTGTAGCCTGGGAATATAACTGAGGATTGATTCTGGAACCTTGTGGCCTGGGAACATGATACCGGTGGATTCTGGAACCCTGGGGAATGGGCATGTGACATCTGTTTAGATTGTGGAATACTGTGCCCCGGGGACCTGACGGAGCCTTGGTTCTGAAACCCTGTGGACTGGGAACATGACTGAGGATTTATTCTGGAACCCTGTAGCCTGGGAACATAACTGAGGATTGATTCTGGAACCCTGTGGCCTGGGAACATGATACCGGTGGATTCTGGAACACTGGGGACTGGGCATGTGACATCTGTTTAGATTGTGGAATACTGTGCCCCGGGAACCTGACTGAGCCTTGGTTCTGGAACCCTGTGGATTGGGAACATGACTGAGGTTTTATTCTAGAACCCTGTAGCCTGGAAACATAACTGAGGATTGATTCTCGAACCCTGTGGCCTGGGAACATGACATCGGTGGATTCTAGAACCCTGTGGCCTGGAAACATGTCTGAGGTTTGATGGTGGAAACCTGTGGCTTGGCAACATGACTAAGGTTTGATTCTGGAAGACTGTGGCCAGGAAGCATGATATCTGGTTGATTCTGGAAACTTGTGTCCTGGGAACATGACTGAGGTTTGTTCCTGGAAGCCTGTGCCCTGGGAACATGACTGAGGTTTGTTCCTGGAAGCCTGTGCCCTGGGAACATGACTGAGGTTTGATTCTGGACACCTGTGTCCTGGGAACATGACTGAGGTTTGATGGTTGAAACCTGTGGCCCGCGCACATGACTCAGGTTTGATTCTGGAACCATGTGTCCTGGGAACATGACTGAGGTTTGATTTTGGAAACCTTTGGCCTGGGAGAATGACTGAGGTTTCATTGTGGAAACATGTGGCCTGGGATCATGACTGAGGTTTGATGGTGGAACACTCTGGCCTGGCAAAATGACTGAGGCTTGATTCTGGAACCCTGTGGCCCGGGAACATGAGAACGGTTTGATTCTGGAACCCTGTGGCCTTTAACATGACATCGGTGGATTCTGGAACCCTGTGGCCTGGGAACATGAGAACGGTTTGATTCTGGATCCCTGTGGCCTGGGAACATGAGTGAGGATTGATGGTGGAACCCTGTGGCCTGGCAACATGACTGAGGTTTGATACTGGAAGACTGTGGCCAGGAAACATGATATCGGGTTGATTCTGGAAACTTCTGTCCTGGGAACAAGACTGAGGTTTGATTCTGGAACCCTGTGTCCTGGGAATATGACAAAGGTTTGTTGCTGGAAGCCTGTTCCCTGGGTACATGACTGAGGTTTGATTCTGGACACCTGTGTCCTGGGAACATGAGTGATGTTTGATTGTTGAAACCTGTGGCCCGAGAACATGACTCAGGTTTGATTCTGGAACCATGTGTCCTGGGAACATGACTGAGGTTTGATTTTGGAAACCTTTGGCCTGGGAAAATGACTGAGGTTTCATTGTGGAAACATGTGGCCTGGGATCATGACTGAGGTTTGATGGTGGAACACTCTGGCCTGGCAAAATGACTGAGGCTTGATTCTGGAACCCTGTGGCCCGGGAACGTGACTGAGGTTTGATGGCAGAAACCTGTGGCCTGGCAACATGACTGACGTTTGATTCTGGATCCCTGTGGCCTGGGAACATGACTGAGGCGTGATTCTAGAAAACTGTGGCCTGGGAACATGACATCTGTTTAGATTGTGGAATACTGTGCCCCGGGAACCTGACTGAGCCTTGGTTCTGAAACCCTGTGGACTGGGAACATGACTGAGGATTTATTCTGGAACCCTGTAGCCTGGGAACATAACTGAGGATTGATTCTGGAACCCTGTGGCCTGGGAACATGATACCGGTGGATTCTGGAACCCTGGGGACTGGGCATGTGACATCTGTTTAGATTGTGGAATACTGTGCCCGGGAACCTGACTGAGCCTTGGTTCTGGAACCCTGTGGATTGGGAACATGACTGAGGTTTTATTCTAGAACCCTGTAGCCTGGAAACATAACTGAGGATTGATTCTCGAACCCTGTGGCCTGGGAACATGACATCGGTTGATTCTAGAACCCTGTGGCCTGGGAACATGTCTGAGGTTTGATGGTGGAAACCTGTGGCTTGGCAACATGACTAAGGTTTGATTCTAGAAGACTGAGGCCAGGAAGCATGATATCTGGTTGATTCTGGAAACTTGTGTCCTGGGAACATGACTGAGGTTTGTTTCTGGAAGCCTGTGCCCTGGGAACATGACTGAGGTTTGATTCTGGACACCTGTGTCCTGGGAACATGACTGAGGTTTGATGGTTGAAACCTGTGGCCCGCGCACATGACTCAGGTTTGATTCTGGAACCATGTGTCCTGGGAACATGACTGAGGTTTGATTTTGGAAACCTTTGGCCTGGGAAAATGACTGAGGTTTCATTGTGGAAACATGTGGCCTGGGATCATGACTGAGGTTTGATGGTGGAACACTCTGGCCTGGCAAAATGACTGAGGCTTGATTCTGGAACCCTGTGGCCCGGGAACGTGACTGAGGTTTGATGGCAGAAACCTGTGGCCTGGCAACATGACTGACGTTTGATTCTGGATCCCTGTGGCCTGGGAACATGACTGAGGCGTGATTCTGGAAAACTGTGGCCTGGGAACATGACATCTGTTTAGATTGTGGAATACTGTGCCCCGGGAACCTGACTGAGCCTTGGTTCTGAAACCCTGTGGACTGGGAACATGACTGAGGATTTATTCTGGAACCCTGTAGCCTGGGAACATAACTGAGGATTGATTCTGGAACCTTGTGGCCTGGGAACATGATACCGGTGGATTCTGGAACCCTGGGGACTGGGCATGTGACATCTGTTTAGATTGTGGAATACTGTGCCCCGGGAACCTGACTGAGCCTTGGTTCTGAAACCCTGTGGATTGGGAACATGACTGAGGATTTATTCTGGAACCCTGTAGCCTGGGAACATAACTGAGGATTGATTCTGGAACCCTGTGGCCTGGGAACATGATACCGGTGGATTCTGGAACCCTGGGGACTGGGCATGTGACATCTGTTTAGATTGTGGAATACTGTGCCCGGGAACCTGACTGAGCCTTGGTTCTGGAACCCTGTGGACTGGGAACATGACTGATGTTTTATTCTAGAACCCTGTAGCCTGGAAACATAACTGAGGATTGATTCTCGAACCCTGTGGCCTGGGAACATGACATCGGTGGATTCTAGAACCCTGTGGCCTGGGAACATGTCTGAGGTTTGATGGTGGAAACCTGTGGCTTGGCAACATGACTAAGGTTTGATTCTAGAAGACTGTGGCCAGGAAGCATGATATCTGGTTGATTCTGGAAACTTGTGTCCTGGGAACATGACTGAGGTTTGTTTCTGGAAGCCTGTGCCCTGGGAACATGACTGAGGTTTGATTCTGGACACCTGTGTCCTGGGAACATGACTGAGGTTTGATGGTTGAAACCTGTGGCCCGCGAACATGACTCAGGTTTGATTCTGGAACCATGTGTCCTGGGAACATGACTGAGGTTTGATTTTGGAAACCTTTGGCCTGGGAAAATGACTGAGGTTTCATTGTGGAAACATGTGGCCTGGGATCATGACTGAGGTTTGATGGTGGAACACTCTGGCCTGGCAAAATGACTGAGGCTTGATTCTGGAACCCTGTGGCCCGGGAACGTGACTGAGGTTTGATGGCAGAAACCTGTGGCCTGGCAACATGACTGACGTTTGATTCTGGATCCCTGTGGCCTGGGAACATGCCTGAGGCGTGATTCTGGAAAACTGTGGCCTGGGAACATGACATCTGTTTAGATTGTGGAATACTGTGCCCCGGGAACCTGACTGAGCCTTGGTTCTGAAACCCTGTGGACTGGGAACATGACTGAGGATTTATTCTGGAACCCTGTAGCCTGGGAACATAACTGAGGATTGATTCTGGAACCCTGTGGCCTGGGAACATGATACCGGTGGATTCTGGAACCCTGGGGACTGGGCATGTGACATCTGTTTAGATTGTGGAATACTGTGCCCGGGAACCTGACTGAGCCTTGGTTCTGGAACCCTGTGGATTGGGAACATGACTGAGGTTTTATTCTAGAACCCTGTAGCCTGGAAACATAACTGAGGATTGATTCTCGAACCCTGTGGCCTGGGAACATGACATCGGTGGATTCTAGAACCCTGTGGCCTGGGAACATGTCTGAGGTTTGATGGTGGAAACCTGTGGCTTGGCAACATGACTAAGGTTTGATTCTGGAAGACTGTGGCCAGGAAGCATGATATCTGGTTGATTCTGGAAACTTGTGTCCTGGGAACATGACTGAGGTTTGTTCCTGGAAGCCTGTGCCCTGAAAACATGACTGAGGTTTGATTCTGGACACCTGTGTCCTGGGAACATGACTGAGGTTTGATGGTTGAAACCTGTGGCCCGCGCACATGACTCAGGTTTGTTTCTGGAACCATGTGTCCTGGGAACATGACTGAGGTTTGATTTTGGAAACCTTTGGCCTGGGAGAATGACTGAGGTTTCATTGTGGAAACATGTGGCCTGGGATCATGACTGAGGTTTGATGGTGGAACACTCTGGCCTGGCAAAATGACTGAGGCTTGATTCTGGAACCCTGTGGCCCGCGAACATGAGAACGGTTTGATTCTGGAACCCTGTGGCCTTTAACATGACATCGGTGGATTCTGGAACCCTGTGGCCTGGGAACATGAGAACGGTTTGATTCTGGAACCCTGTGGCCTGGGAACATGAGTGAGGATTGATGGTGGAACCCTGTGGCCTGGCAACATGACTGAGGTTTGATACTGGAAGACTGTGGCCAGGAAACATGATATCGGGTTGATTCTGGAAACTTCTGTCCTGGGAACAAGACTGAGGTTTGATTCTGGAACCCTGTGTCCTGGGAATATGACAAAGGTTTGTTGCTGGAAGCCTGTTCCCTGGGTACATGACTGAGGTTTGATTCTGGACACCTGTGTCCTGGGAACATGAGTGATGTTTGATTGTTGAAACCTGTGGCCCGCGAACATGACTCAGGTTTGATTCTGGAACCATGTGTCCTGGGAACATGACTGAGGTTTGATTTTGGAAACCTTTGGCCTGGGAAAATGACTGAGGTTTCATTGTGGAAACATGTGGCCTGGGATCATGACTGAGGTTTGATGGTGGAACACTCTGGCCTGGCAAAATGACTGAGGCTTGATTCTGGAACCCTGTGGCCCGGGAACGTGACTGAGGTTTGATGGCAGAAACCTGTGGCCTGGCAACATGACTGACGTTTGATTCTGGATCCCTGTGGCCTGGGAACATGACTGAGGCGTGATTCTGGAAAACTGTGGCCTGGGAACATGACATCTGTTTAGATTGTGGAATACTGTGCCCCGGGAACCTGACTGAGCCTTGGTTCTGAAACCCTGTGGACTGGGAACATGACTGAGGATTTATTCTGGAACCCTGTAGCCTGGGAATATAACTGAGGATTGATTCTGGAACCTTGTGGCCTGGGAACATGATACCGGTGGATTCTGGAACCCTGGGGAATGGGCATGTGACATCTGTTTAGATTGTGGAATACTGTGCCCCGGGGACCTGACGGAGCCTTGGTTCTGAAACCCTGTGGACTGGGAACATGACTGAGGATTTATTCTGGAACCCTGTAGCCTGGGAACATAACTGAGGATTGATTCTGGAACCCTGTGGCCTGGGAACATGATACCGGTGGATTCTGGAACACTGGGGACTGGGCATGTGACATCTGTTTAGATTGTGGAATACTGTGCCCCGGGAACCTGACTGAGCCTTGGTTCTGGAACCCTGTGGATTGGGAACATGACTGAGGTTTTATTCTAGAACCCTGTAGCCTGGAAACATAACTGAGGATTGATTCTCGAACCCTGTGGCCTGGGAACATGACATCGGTGGATTCTAGAACCCTGTGGCCTGGAAACATGTCTGAGGTTTGATGGTGGAAACCTGTGGCTTGGCAACATGACTAAGGTTTGATTCTGGAAGACTGTGGCCAGGAAGCATGATATCTGGTTGATTCTGGAAACTTGTGTCCTGGGAACATGACTGAGGTTTGTTCCTGGAAGCCTGTGCCCTGGGAACATGACTGAGGTTTGTTCCTGGAAGCCTGTGCCCTGGGAACATGACTGAGGTTTGATTCTGGACACCTGTGTCCTGGGAACATGACTGAGGTTTGATGGTTGAAACCTGTGGCCCGCGCACATGACTCAGGTTTGATTCTGGAACCATGTGTCCTGGGAACATGACTGAGGTTTGATTTTGGAAACCTTTGGCCTGGGAGAATGACTGAGGTTTCATTGTGGAAACATGTGGCCTGGGATCATGACTGAGGTTTGATGGTGGAACACTCTGGCCTGGCAAAATGACTGAGGCTTGATTCTGGAACCCTGTGGCCCGGGAACATGAGAACGGTTTGATTCTGGAACCCTGTGGCCTTTAACATGACATCGGTGGATTCTGGAACCCTGTGGCCTGGGAACATGAGAACGGTTTGATTCTGGATCCCTGTGGCCTGGGAACATGAGTGAGGATTGATGGTGGAACCCTGTGGCCTGGCAACATGACTGAGGTTTGATACTGGAAGACTGTGGCCAGGAAACATGATATCGGGTTGATTCTGGAAACTTCTGTCCTGGGAACAAGACTGAGGTTTGATTCTGGAACCCTGTGTCCTGGGAATATGACAAAGGTTTGTTGCTGGAAGCCTGTTCCCTGGGTACATGACTGAGGTTTGATTCTGGACACCTGTGTCCTGGGAACATGAGTGATGTTTGATTGTTGAAACCTGTGGCCCGAGAACATGACTCAGGTTTGATTCTGGAACCATGTGTCCTGGGAACATGACTGAGGTTTGATTTTGGAAACCTTTGGCCTGGGAAAATGACTGAGGTTTCATTGTGGAAACATGTGGCCTGGGATCATGACTGAGGTTTGATGGTGGAACACTCTGGCCTGGCAAAATGACTGAGGCTTGATTCTGGAACCCTGTGGCCCGGGAACGTGACTGAGGTTTGATGGCAGAAACCTGTGGCCTGGCAACATGACTGACGTTTGATTCTGGATCCCTGTGGCCTGGGAACATGACTGAGGCGTGATTCTAGAAAACTGTGGCCTGGGAACATGACATCTGTTTAGATTGTGGAATACTGTGCCCCGGGAACCTGACTGAGCCTTGGTTCTGAAACCCTGTGGACTGGGAACATGACTGAGGATTTATTCTGGAACCCTGTAGCCTGGGAACATAACTGAGGATTGATTCTGGAACCCTGTGGCCTGGGAACATGATACCGGTGGATTCTGGAACCCTGGGGACTGGGCATGTGACATCTGTTTAGATTGTGGAATACTGTGCCCGGGAACCTGACTGAGCCTTGGTTCTGGAACCCTGTGGATTGGGAACATGACTGAGGTTTTATTCTAGAACCCTGTAGCCTGGAAACATAACTGAGGATTGATTCTCGAACCCTGTGGCCTGGGAACATGACATCGGTTGATTCTAGAACCCTGTGGCCTGGGAACATGTCTGAGGTTTGATGGTGGAAACCTGTGGCTTGGCAACATGACTAAGGTTTGATTCTAGAAGACTGAGGCCAGGAAGCATGATATCTGGTTGATTCTGGAAACTTGTGTCCTGGGAACATGACTGAGGTTTGTTTCTGGAAGCCTGTGCCCTGGGAACATGACTGAGGTTTGATTCTGGACACCTGTGTCCTGGGAACATGACTGAGGTTTGATGGTTGAAACCTGTGGCCCGCGCACATGACTCAGGTTTGATTCTGGAACCATGTGTCCTGGGAACATGACTGAGGTTTGATTTTGGAAACCTTTGGCCTGGGAAAATGACTGAGGTTTCATTGTGGAAACATGTGGCCTGGGATCATGACTGAGGTTTGATGGTGGAACACTCTGGCCTGGCAAAATGACTGAGGCTTGATTCTGGAACCCTGTGGCCCGGGAACGTGACTGAGGTTTGATGGCAGAAACCTGTGGCCTGGCAACATGACTGACGTTTGATTCTGGATCCCTGTGGCCTGGGAACATGACTGAGGCGTGATTCTGGAAAACTGTGGCCTGGGAACATGACATCTGTTTAGATTGTGGAATACTGTGCCCCGGGAACCTGACTGAGCCTTGGTTCTGAAACCCTGTGGACTGGGAACATGACTGAGGATTTATTCTGGAACCCTGTAGCCTGGGAACATAACTGAGGATTGATTCTGGAACCTTGTGGCCTGGGAACATGATACCGGTGGATTCTGGAACCCTGGGGACTGGGCATGTGACATCTGTTTAGATTGTGGAATACTGTGCCCCGGGAACCTGACTGAGCCTTGGTTCTGAAACCCTGTGGATTGGGAACATGACTGAGGATTTATTCTGGAACCCTGTAGCCTGGGAACATAACTGAGGATTGATTCTGGAACCCTGTGACCTGGGAACATGATACCGGTGGATTCTGGAACCCTGGGGACTGGGCATGTGACATCTGTTTAGATTGTGGAATACTGTGCCCCGTGAACCTGACTGAGCCTTGGTTCTGGAACCCTGTGGATTGGGAACATGACTGAGGTTTTATTCTAGAACCCTGTAGCCTGGAAACATAACTGAGGATTGATTCTCGAACCCTGTGGCCTGGGAACATGACATCGGTGGATTCTAGAACCCTGTGGCCTGGGAACATGTCTGAGGTTTGATGGTGGAAACCTGTGGCTTGGCAACATGACTAAGGTTTGATTCTGGAAGACTGTGGCCAGGAAGCATGATATCTGGTTGATTCTGGAAACTTGTGTCCTGGGAACATGACTGAGGTTTGTTCCTGGAAGCCTGTGCCCTGAAAACATGACTGAGGTTTGATTCTGGACACCTGTGTCCTGGGAACATGACTGAGGTTTGATGGTTGAAACCTGTGGCCCGCGCACATGACTCAGGTTTGATTCTGGAACCATGTGTCCTGGGAACATGACTGAGGTTTGATTTTGGAAACCTTTGGCCTGGGAGAATGACTGAGCTTTCATTGTGGAAACATGTGGCCTGGGATCATGACTGAGGTTTGATGGTGGAACGCTATGGCCTGGCAAAATGACTGAGGCTTGATTCTGGAACCCTGTGGCCCGGGAACATGAGAACGGTTTGATTCTGGAACCCTGTGGCCTTTAACATGACATCGGTGGATTCTGGAACCCTGTGGCCTGGGAACATGAGAACGGTTTGATTCTGGAACCCTGTGGCCTGGGAACATGAGTAAGGATTGATGGTGGAACCCTGTGGCCTGGCAACATGACTGAGGTTTGATACTGGAAGACTGTGGCCAGGAAACATGATATCGGGTTGATTCTGGAAACTTCTGTCCTGGGAACAAGACTGAGGTTTGATTCTGGAACCCTGTGTCCTGGGAACATGACTGAGGTTTGATTCTGGACACCTGTGTCCTGGGAACATGACTGAGGTTTGATTCTGGACACCTGTGTCCTAGGAACATGAGTGATGTTTGATTGTTGAAACCTGTGGCCCGCGAACATGACTCAGGTTTGATTCTGGAACCATGTGTCCTGGGAACATGACTGAGGTTTGATTTTGGAAACCTTTGGCCTGGGAAAATGACTGAGGTTTCATTGTGGAAACATGTGGCCTGGGATCATGACTGAGGTTTGATGGTGGAACACTCTGGCCTGGCAAAATGACTGAGGCTTGATTCTGGAACCCTGTGGCCCGGGAACGTGACTGAGGTTTGATGGCAGAAACCTGTGGCCTGGCAACATGACTGACGTTTGATTCTGGATCCCTGTGGCCTGGGAACATGACTGAGGCGTGATTCTGGAAAACTGTGGCCTGGGAACATGACATCTGTTTAGATTGTGGAATACTGTGCCCCGGGAACCTGACTGAGCCTTGGTTCTGAAACCCTGTGGACTGGGAACATGACTGAGGTTTTATTCTGGAACCCTGTAGCCTGGGAACATAAATGAGGATTGATCCTGGAACCCTGTGGTCTGGGAACATGATACCGGTGGATTCTGGAACCCTGGGGACTGGGCATGTGACATCTGTTTAGATTGTGGAATACTGTGCCCCGGGAACCTGAGTGAGCCTTGGTTCTGGAACCCTGTGGATTGGGAACATGACTGAGGTTTTATTCTAGAACCCTGTAGCCTGGAAACATAACTGAGGATTGATTCTCGACCCCTGTGGCCTGGGAACATGACATCGGTGGATTCTAGAACCCTGTGGCCTGGGAACATGTCTGAGGTTTGATGGTGGAAAACTGTGGCTTGGCAACATGACTAAGGTTTGATTCTAGAAGACTGTGGCCAGGAAGCATGATATCTGGTTGATTCTGGAAACTTGTGTCCTGGGAACATGACTGAGGTTTGTTTCTGGAAGCCTGTGCCCTGGGAACATGACTGAGGTTTGATTCTGGACACCTGTGTCCTGGGAACATGACTGAGGTTTGATGGTTGAAACCTGTGGCCCGCGAACATGACTCAGGTTTGATTCTGGAACCATGTGTCCTGGGAACATGACTGAGGTTTGATTTTGGAAACCTTTGGCCTGGGAAAATGACTGAGGTTTCATTGTGGAAACATGTGGCCTGGGATCATGACTGAGGTTTGATGGTGGAACACTCTGGCCTGGCAAAATGACTGAGGCTTGATTCTGGAACCCTGTGGCCCGGGAACGTGACTGAGGTTTGATGGCAGAAACCTGTGGCCTGGCAACATGACTGACGTTTGATTCTGGATCCCTGTGGCCTGGGAACATGACTGAGGCGTGATTCTGGAAAACTGTGGCCTGGGAACATGACATCTGTTTAGATTGTGGAATACTGTGCCCCGGGAACCTGACTGAGCCTTGGTTCTGAAACCCTGTGGACTGGGAACATGACTGAGGTTTTATTCTGGAACCCTGTAGCCTGGGAACATAACTGAGGATTGATTCTGGAACCCTGTGGCCTGGGAACATGATACCGGTGGATTCTGGAACCCTGGGGACTGGGCATGTGACATCTGTTTAGATTGTGGAATACTGTGCCCGGGAACCTGACTGAGCCTTGGTTCTGGAACCCTGTGGACTGGGAACATGACTGATGTTTTATTCTAGAACCCTGTAGCCTGGAAACATAACTGAGGATTGATTCTCGAACCCTGTGGCCTGGGAACATGACATCGGTGGATTCTAGAACCCTGTGGCCTGGGAACATGTCTGAGGTTTGATGGTGGAAACCTGTGGCTTGGCAACATGACTAAGGTTTGATTCTAGAAGACTGTGGCCAGGAAGCATGATATCTGGTTGATTCTGGAAACTTGTGTCCTGGGAACATGACTGAGGTTTGTTTCTGGAAGCCTGTGCCCTGGGAACATGACTGAGGTTTGATTCTGGACACCTGTGTCCTGGGAACATGACTGAGGTTTGATGGTTGAAACCTTTGGCCCGCGAACATGACTCAGGTTTGATTCTGGAACCATGTGTCCTGGGAACATGACTGAGGTTTGATTTTGGAAACCTTTGGCCTGGGAAAATGACTGAGGTTTCATTGTGGAAACATGTGGCCTGGGATCATGACTGAGGTTTGATGGTGGAACACTCTGGCCTGGCAAAATGACTGAGGCTTGATTCTGGAACCCTGTGGCCCGGGAACGTGACTGAGGTTTGATGGCAGAAACCTGTGGCCTGGCAACATGACTGACGTTTGATTCTGGATCCCTGTGGCCTGGGAACATGCCTGAGGCGTGATTCTGGAAAACTGTGGCCTGGGAACATGACATCTGTTTAGATTGTGGAATACTGTGCCCCGGGAACCTGACTGAGCCTTGGTTCTGAAACCCTGTGGACTGGGAACATGACTGAGGATTTATTCTGGAACCCTGTAGCCTGGGAACATAACTGAGGATTGATTCTGGAACCCTGTGGCCTGGGAACATGATACCGGTGGATTCTGGAACCCTGGGGACTGGGCATGTGACATCTGTTTAGATTGTGGAATACTGTGCCCGGGAACCTGACTGAGCCTTGGTTCTGGAACCCTGTGGATTGGGAACATGACTGAGGTTTTATTCTAGAACCCTGTAGCCTGGAAACATAACTGAGGATTGATTCTCGAACCCTGTGGCCTGGGAACATGACATCGGTGGATTCTAGAACCCTGTGGCCTGGGAACATGTCTGAGGTTTGATGGTGGAAACCTGTGGCTTGGCAACATGACTAAGGTTTGATTCTGGAAGACTGTGGCCAGGAAGCATGATATCTGGTTGATTCTGGAAACTTGTGTCCTGGGAACATGACTGAGGTTTGTTCCTGGAAGCCTGTGCCCTGAAAACATGACTGAGGTTTGATTCTGGACACCTGTGTCCTGGGAACATGACTGAGGTTTGATGGTTGAAACCTGTGGCCCGCGCACATGACTCAGGTTTGTTTCTGGAACCATGTGTCCTGGGAACATGACTGAGGTTTGATTTTGGAAACCTTTGGCCTGGGAGAATGACTGAGGTTTCATTGTGGAAACATGTGGCCTGGGATCATGACTGAGGTTTGATGGTGGAACACTCTGGCCTGGCAAAATGACTGAGGCTTGATTCTGGAACCCTGTGGCCCGCGAACATGAGAACGGTTTGATTCTGGAACCCTGTGGCCTTTAACATGACATCGGTGGATTCTGGAACCCTGTGGCCTGGGAACATGAGAACGGTTTGATTCTGGAACCCTGTGGCCTGGGAACATGAGTGAGGATTGATGGTGGAACCCTGTGGCCTGGCAACATGACTGAGGTTTGATACTGGAAGACTGTGGCCAGGAAACATGATATCGGGTTGATTCTGGAAACTTCTGTCCTGGGAACAAGACTGAGGTTTGATTCTGGAACCCTGTGTCCTGGGAATATGACAAAGGTTTGTTGCTGGAAGCCTGTTCCCTGGGTACATGACTGAGGTTTGATTCTGGACACCTGTGTCCTGGGAACATGAGTGATGTTTGATTGTTGAAACCTGTGGCCCGCGAACATGACTCAGGTTTGATTCTGGAACCATGTGTCCTGGGAACATGACTGAGGTTTGATTTTGGAAACCTTTGGCCTGGGAAAATGACTGAGGTTTCATTGTGGAAACATGTGGCCTGGGATCATGACTGAGGTTTGATGGTGGAACACTCTGGCCTGGCAAAATGACTGAGGCTTGATTCTGGAACCCTGTGGCCCGGGAACGTGACTGAGGTTTGATGGCAGAAACCTGTGGCCTGGCAACATGACTGACGTTTGATTCTGGATCCCTGTGGCCTGGGAACATGACTGAGGCGTGATTCTGGAAAACTGTGGCCTGGGAACATGACATCTGTTTAGATTGTGGAATACTGTGCCCCGGGAACCTGACTGAGCCTTGGTTCTGAAACCCTGTGGACTGGGAACATGACTGAGGTTTTATTCTGGAACCCTGTAGCCTGGGAACATAACTGAGGATTGATCCTGGAACCCTGTGGTCTGGGAACATGATACCGGTGGATTCTGGAACCCTGTGGACTGGGCATGTGACATCTGTTTAGATTGTGGAATACTGTGCCCCGGGAACCTGAGTGAGCCTTGGTTCTGGAACCCTGTGGATTGGGAACATGACTGAGGTTTTATTCTAGAACCCTGTAGCCTGGAAACATAACTGAGGATTGATTCTCGAACCCTGTGGCCTGGGAACATGACATCGGTGGATTCTAGAACCCTGTGTCCTGGGAACATGTCTGAGGTTTGATGGTGGAAACCTGTGGCTTGGCAACATGACTAAGGTTTGATTCTAGAAGACTGTGGCCAGGAAGCATGATATCTGGTTGATTCTGGAAACTTGTGTCCTGGGAACATGACTGAGGTTTGTTTCTGGAAGCCTGTGCCCTGGGAACATGACTGAGGTTTGATTCTGGACACCTGTGTCCTGGGAACATGACTGAGGTTTGATGGTTGAAACCTGTGGCCCGCGAACATGACTCAGGTTTGTTTCTGGAACCATGTGTCCTGGGAACATGACTGAGGTTTGATTTTGGAAACCTTTGGCCTGGGAAAATGACTGAGGTTTCATTGTGGAAACATGTGGCCTGGGATCATGACTGAGGTTTGATGGTGGAACACTCTGGCCTGGCAAAATGACTGAGGCTTGATTCTGGAACCCTGTGGCCCGGGAACGTGACTGAGGTTTGATGGCAGAAACCTGTGGCCTGGCAACATGACTGACGTTTGATTCTTAATCCCTGTGGCCTGGGAACATGACTGAGGCGTGATTCTGGAAAACTGTGGCCTGGGAACATGACATCTGTTTAGATTGTGGAATACTGTGCCCCGGGAACCTGACTGAGCCTTGGTTCTGAAACCCTGTGGACTGGGAACATGACTGAGGTTTTATTCTGGAACCCTGTAGCCTGGGAACATAACTGAGGATTGACCCTGGAACCCTGTGGTCTGGGAACATGATACCGGTGGATTCTGGAACCCTGGGGACTGGGCATGTGACATCTGTTTAGATTGTGGAATACTGTGCCCCGGGAACCTGAGTGAGCCTTGGTTCTGGAACCCTGTGGATTGGGAACATGACTGAGGTTTTATTCTAGAACCCTGTAGCCTGGAAACATAACTGAGGATTGATTCTCGAACCCTGTGGCCTGGGAACATGACATCGGTGGATTCTAGAACCCTGCGGCCTGGGAACATGTCTGAGGTTTGATGGTGGAAACCTGTGGCTTGGCAACATGACTAAGGTTTGATTCTAGAAGACTGTGGCCAGGAAGCATGATATCTGGTTGATTCTGGAAACTTGTGTCCTGGGAACATGACTGAGGTTTGTTTCTGGAAGCCTGTGCCCTGGGAACATGACTGAGGTTTGATTCTGGACACCTGTGTCCTGGGAACATGACTGAGGTTTGATGGTTGAAACCTGTGGCCCGCGAACATGACTCAGGTTTGATTCTGGAACCATGTGTCCTGGGAACATGACTGAGGTTTGATTTTGGAAACCTTTGGCCTGGAAAAATGACTGAGGTTTCATTGTGGAAACATGTGGCCTGGGATCATGACTGAGGTTTGATGGTGGAACACTCTGGCCTGGCAAAATGACTGAGGCTTGATTCTGGAACCCTGTGGCCCGGGAACATGAGAACGGTTTGATTCTGGAACCCTGTGGCCTTTAACATGACATCGGTGGATTCTGGAACCCTGTGGCCTGGGAACATGAGAACGGTTTGATTCTGGAACCCTGTGGCCTGGGAACATGTGTGAGGACTGATGGTGGAACCCTCTGGCCTGGCAACATGACTGAGGTTTGATACTGGAAGACTGTGACCAGGAAACATGATATCGGGTTGATTCTGGAAACTTCTGTCCTGCGAACATGACTCAGGTTTGATTCTGGAACCATGTGTCCTGGGAATATGACAAAGGTTTGTTGCTGGAAACCTGTTCCCTGGGTACATGACTGAGGTTTGATTCTGGACACCTGTGTCCTGGGAACATGAGTGATGTTTGATTGTTGAAACCTGTGGCCCGCGAACATGACTCAGGTTTGATTCTGGAACCATGTGTCCTGGGAACATGACTGAGGTTTGGTTTTGGAAACCTTTGGCCTGGGAAAATGACTGAGGTTTCATTGTGGAAACATGTGGCCTGGGATCATGACTGAGGTTTGATGGTGGAACACTCTGGCCTGGCAAAATGACTGAGGCTTGATTCTGGAACCCTGTGGCCCGGGAACGTGACTGAGGTTTGATGGCAGAAACCTGTGGCCTGGCAACATGACTGACGTTTGATTCTGGATCCCTGTGGCCTGGGAACATGACTGAGGCGTGATTCTGGAAAACTGTGGCCTGGGAACATGACATCTGTTTAGATTGTGGAATACTGTGCCCCGGGAACCTGACTGAGCCTTGGTTCTGAAACCCTGTGGACTGGGAACATGACTGAGGATTTATTCTGGAACCCTGTAGCCTGGGAACATAACTGAGGATTGATTCTGGAACCCTGTGGCCTGGGAACATGATACCGGTGGATTCTGGAACCCTGGGGACTGGGCATGTGACATCTGTTTAGATTGTGGAATACTGTGCCCGGGAACCTGACTGAGCCTTGGTTCTGGAACCCTGTGGATTGGGAACATGACTGAGGTTTTATTCTAGAACCCTGTAGCCTGGAAACATAACTGAGGATTGATTCTCGAACCCTGTGGCCTGGGAACATGACATCGGTTGATTCTAGAACCCTGTGGCCTGGGAACATGTCTGAGGTTTGATGGTGGAAACCTGTGGCTTGGCAACATGACTAAGGTTTGATTCTAGAAGACTGAGGCCAGGAAGCATGATATCTGGTTGATTCTGGAAACTTGTGTCCTGGGAACATGACTGAGGTTTGTTTCTGGAAGCCTGTGCCCTGGGAACATGACTGAGGTTTGATTCTGGACACCTGTGTCCTGGGAACATGACTGAGGTTTGATGGTTGAAACCTGTGGCCCGCGCACATGACTCAGGTTTGATTCTGGAACCATGTGTCCTGGGAACATGACTGAGGTTTGATTTTGGAAACCTTTGGCCTGGGAAAATGACTGAGGTTTCATTGTGGAAACATGTGGCCTGGGATCATGACTGAGGTTTGATGGTGGAACACTCTGGCCTGGCAAAATGACTGAGGCTTGATTCTGGAACCCTGTGGCCCGGGAACGTGACTGAGGTTTGATGGCAGAAACCTGTGGCCTGGCAACATGACTGACGTTTGATTCTGGATCCCTGTGGCCTGGGAACATGACTGAGGCGTGATTCTGGAAAACTGTGGCCTGGGAACATGACATCTGTTTAGATTGTGGAATACTGTGCCCCGGGAACCTGACTGAGCCTTGGTTCTGAAACCCTGTGGACTGGGAACATGACTGAGGATTTATTCTGGAACCCTGTAGCCTGGGAACATAACTGAGGATTGATTCTGGAACCTTGTGGCCTGGGAACATGATACCGGTGGATTCTGGAACCCTGGGGACTGGGCATGTGACATCTGTTTAGATTGTGGAATACTGTGCCCCGGGAACCTGACTGAGCCTTGGTTCTGAAACCCTGTGGATTGGGAACATGACTGAGGATTTATTCTGGAACCCTGTAGCCTGGGAACATAACTGAGGATTGATTCTGGAACCCTGTGGCCTGGGAACATGATACCGGTGGATTCTGGAACCCTGGGGACTGGGCATGTGACATCTGTTTAGATTGTGGAATACTGTGCCCCGTGAACCTGACTGAGCCTTGGTTCTGGAACCCTGTGGATTGGGAACATGACTGAGGTTTTATTCTAGAACCCTGTAGCCTGGAAACATAACTGAGGATTGATTCTCGAACCCTGTGGCCTGGGAACATGACATCGGTGGATTCTAGAACCCTGTGGCCTGGGAACATGTCTGAGGTTTGATGGTGGAAACCTGTGGCTTGGCAACATGACTAAGGTTTGATTCTGGAAGACTGTGGCCAGGAAGCATGATATCTGGTTGATTCTGGAAACTTGTGTCCTGGGAACATGACTGAGGTTTGTTCCTGGAAGCCTGTGCCCTGGGAACATGACTGAGGTTTGATTCTGGACACCTGTGTCCTGGGAACATGACTGAGGTTTGATGGTTGAAACCTGTGGCCCGCGCACATGACTCAGGTTTGATTCTGGAACCATGTGTCCTGGGAACATGACTGAGGTTTGATTTTGGAAACCTTTGGCCTGGGAGAATGACTGAGCTTTCATTGTGGAAACATGTGGCCTTGGATCATGACTGAGGTTTGATGGTGGAACGCTCTGGCCTGGCAAAATGACTGAGGCTTGATTCTGGAACCCTGTGGCCCGGGAACATGAGAACGGTTTGATTCTGGAACCCTGTGGCCTTTAACATGACATCGGTGGATTCTGGAACCCTGTGGCCTGGGAACATGAGAACGGTTTGATTCTGGAACCCTGTGGCCTGGGAACATGAGTAAGGATTGATGGTGGAACCCTGTGGCCTGGCAACATGACTGAGGTTTGATACTGGAAGACTGTGGCCAGGAAACATGATATCGGGTTGATTCTGGAAACTTCTGTCCTGGGAACAAGACTGAGGTTTGATTCTGGAACCCTGTGTCCTGGGAACATGACTGAGGTTTGATTCTGGACACCTGTGTCCTGGGAACATGACTGAGGTTTGATTCTGGACACCTGTGTCCTAGGAACATGAGTGATGTTTGATTGTTGAAACCTGTGGCCCGCGAACATGACTCAGGTTTGATTCTGGAACCATGTGTCCTGGGAACATGACTGAGGTTTGATTTTGGAAACCTTTGGCCTGGGAAAATGACTGAGGTTTCATTGTGGAAACATGTGGCCTGGGATCATGACTGAGGTTTGATGGTGGAACACTCTGGCCTGGCAAAATGACTGAGGCTTGATTCTGGAACCCTGTGGCCCGGGAACGTGACTGAGGTTTGATGGCAGAAACCTGTGGCCTGGCAACATGACTGACGTTTGATTCTGGATCCCTGTGGCCTGGGAACATGACTGAGGCGTGATTCTGGAAAACTGTGGCCTGGGAACATGACATCTGTTTAGATTGTGGAATACTGTGCCCCGGGAACCTGACTGAGCCTTGGTTCTGAAACCCTGTGGACTGGGAACATGACTGAGGATTTATTCTGGAACCCTGTAGCCTGGGAACATAACTGAGGATTGATTCTGGAACCCTGTGGCCTGGGAACATGATACCGGTGGATTCTGGAACCCTGGGGACTGGGCATGTGACATCTGTTTAGATTGTGGAATACTGTGCCCGGGAACCTGACTGAGCCTTGGTTCTGGAACCCTGTGGATTGGGAACATGACTGAGGTTTTATTCTAGAACCCTGTAGCCTGGAAACATAACTGAGGATTGATTCTCGAACCCTGTGGCCTGGGAACATGACATCGGTGGATTCTAGAACCCTGTGGCCTGGGAACATGTCTGAGGTTTGATGGTGGAAACCTGTGGCTTGGCAACATGACTAAGGTTTGATTCTGGAAGACTGTGGCCAGGAAGCATGATATCTGGTTGATTCTGGAAACTTGTGTCCTGGGAACATGACTGAGGTTTGTTCCTGGAAGCCTGTGCCCTGGGAACATGACTGAGGTTTGATTCTGGACACCTGTGTCCTGGGAACATGACTGAGGTTTGATGGTTGAAACCTGTGGCCCGCGCACATGACTCAGGTTTGTTTCTGGAACCATGTGTCCTGGGAACATGACTGAGGTTTGATTTTGGAAACCTTTGGCCTGGGAGAATGACTGAGGTTTCATTGTGGAAACATGTGGCCTGGGATCATGACTGAGGTTTGATGGTGGAACACTCTGGCCTGGCAAAATGACTGAGGCTTGATTCTGGAACCCTGTGGCCCGCGAACATGAGAACGGTTTGATTCTGGAACCCTGTGGCCTTTAACATGACATCGGTGGATTCTGGAACCCTGTGGCCTGGGAACATGAGAACGGTTTGATTCTGGAACCCTGTGGCCTGGGAACATGAGTGAGGATTGATGGTGGAACCCTGTGGCCTGGCAACATGACTGAGGTTTGATACTGGAAGACTGTGGCCAGGAAACATGATATCGGGTTGATTCTGGAAACTTCTGTCCTGGGAACAAGACTGAGGTTTGATTCTGGAACCCTGTGTCCTGGGAATATGACAAAAGTTTGTTGCTGGAAGCCTGTTCCCTGGGTACATGACTGAGGTTTGATTCTGGACACCTGTGTCCTGGGAACATGAGTGATGTTTGATTGTTGAAACCTGTGGCCCGCGAACATGACTCAGGTTTGATTCTGGAACCATGTGTCCTGGGAACATGACTGAGGTTTGATTTTGGAAACCTTTGGCCTGGGAAAATGACTGAGGTTTCATTGTGGAAACATGTGGCCTGGGATCATGACTGAGGTTTGATGGTGGAACACTCTGGCCTGGCAAAATGACTGAGGCTTGATTCTGGAACCCTGTGGCCCGGGAACGTGACTGAGGTTTGATGGCAGAAACCTGTGGCCTGGCAACATGACTGACGTTTGATTCTGGATCCCTGTGGCCTGGGAACATGACTGAGGCGTGATTCTGGAAAACTGTGGCCTGGGAACATGACATCTGTTTAGATTGTGGAATACTGTGCCCCGGGAACCTGACTGAGCCTTGGTTCTGAAACCCTGTGGACTGGGAACATGACTGAGGTTTTATTCTGGAACCCTGTAGCCTGGGAACATAACTGAGGATTGATCCTGGAACCCTGTGGTCTGGGAACATGATACCGGTGGATTCTGGAACCCTGTGGACTGGGCATGTGACATCTGTTTAGATTGTGGAATACTGTGCCCCGGGAACCTGAGTGAGCCTTGGTTCTGGAACCCTGTGGATTGGGAACATGACTGAGGTTTTATTCTAGAACCCTGTAGCCTGGAAACATAACTGAGGATTGATTCTCGAACCCTGTGGCCTGGGAACATGACATCGGTGGATTCTAGAACCCTGTGTCCTGGGAACATGTCTGAGGTTTGATGGTGGAAACCTGTGGCTTGGCAACATGACTAAGGTTTGATTCTAGAAGACTGAGGCCAGGAAGCATGATATCTGGTTGATTCTGGAAACTTGTGTCCTGGGAACATGACTGAGGTTTGTTTCTGGAAGCCTGTGCCCTGGGAACATGACTGAGGTTTGATTCTGGACACCTGTGTCCTGGGAACATGACTGAGGTTTGATGGTTGAAACCTGTGGCCCGCGCACATGACTCAGGTTTGATTCTGGAACCATGTGTCCTGGGAACATGACTGAGGTTTGATTTTGGAAACCTTTGGCCTGGGAAAATGACTGAGGTTTCATTGTGGAAACATGTGGCCTGGGATCATGACTGAGGTTTGATGGTGGAACACTCTGGCCTGGCAAAATGACTGAGGCTTGATTCTGGAACCCTGTGGCCCGGGAACGTGACTGAGGTTTGATGGCAGAAACCTGTGGCCTGGCAACATGACTGACGTTTGATTCTGGATCCCTGTGGCCTGGGAACATGACTGAGGCGTGATTCTGGAAAACTGTGGCCTGGGAACATGACATCTGTTTAGATTGTGGAATACTGTGCCCCGGGAACCTGACTGAGCCTTGGTTCTGAAACCCTGTGGATTGGGAACATGACTGAGGATTTATTCTGGAACCCTGTAGCCTGGGAACATAACTGAGGATTGATTCTGGAACCCTGTGGCCTGGGAACATGATACCGGTGGATTCTGGAACCCTGGGGACTGGGCATGTGACATCTGTTTAGATTGTGGAATACTGTGCCCCGTGAACCTGACTGAGCCTTGGTTCTGGAACCCTGTGGATTGGGAACATGACTGAGGTTTTATTCTAGAACCCTGTAGCCTGGAAACATAACTGAGGATTGATTCTCGAACCCTGTGGCCTGGGAACATGACATCGGTGGATTCTAGAACCCTGTGGCCTGGGAACATGTCTGAGGTTTGATGGTGGAAACCTGTGGCTTGGCAACATGACTAAGGTTTGATTCTGGAAGACTGTGGCCAGGAAGCATGATATCTGGTTGATTCTGGAAACTTGTGTCCTGGGAACATGACTGAGGTTTGTTCCTGGAAGCCTGTGCCCTGGGAACATGACTGAGGTTTGATTCTGGACACCTGTGTCCTGGGAACATGACTGAGGTTTGATGGTTGAAACCTGTGGCCCGCGCACATGACTCAGGTTTGATTCTGGAACCATGTGTCCTGGGAACATGACTGAGGTTTGATTTTGGAAACCTTTGGCCTGGGAGAATGACTGAGCTTTCATTGTGGAAACATGTGGCCTTGGATCATGACTGAGGTTTGATGGTGGAACGCTCTGGCCTGGCAAAATGACTGAGGCTTGATTCTGGAACCCTGTGGCCCGGGAACATGAGAACGGTTTGATTCTGGAACCCTGTGGCCTTTAACATGACATCGGTGGATTCTGGAACCCTGTGGCCTGGGAACATGAGAACGGTTTGATTCTGGAACCCTGTGGCCTGGGAACATGAGTAAGGATTGATGGTGGAACCCTGTGGCCTGGCAACATGACTGAGGTTTGATACTGGAAGACTGTGGCCAGGAAACATGATATCGGGTTGATTCTGGAAACTTCTGTCCTGGGAACAAGACTGAGGTTTGATTCTGGAACCCTGTGTCCTGGGAACATGACTGAGGTTTGATTCTGGACACCTGTGTCCTGGGAACATGACTGAGGTTTGATTCTGGACACCTGTGTCCTAGGAACATGAGTGATGTTTGATTGTTGAAACCTGTGGCCCGCGAACATGACTCAGGTTTGATTCTGGAACCATGTGTCCTGGGAACATGACTGAGGTTTGATTTTGGAAACCTTTGGCCTGGGAAAATGACTGAGGTTTCATTGTGGAAACATGTGGCCTGGGATCATGACTGAGGTTTGATGGTGGAACACTCTGGCCTGGCAAAATGACTGAGGCTTGATTCTGGAACCCTGTGGCCCGGGAACGTGACTGAGGTTTGATGGCAGAAACCTGTGGCCTGGCAACATGACTGACGTTTGATTCTGGATCCCTGTGGCCTGGGAACATGACTGAGGCGTGATTCTGGAAAACTGTGGCCTGGGAACATGACATCTGTTTAGATTGTGGAATACTGTGCCCCGGGAACCTGACTGAGCCTTGGTTCTGAAACCCTGTGGACTGGGAACATGACTGAGGTTTTATTCTGGAACCCTGGTGCCTGGGAACATAACTGAGGATTGATTCTGGAACCCTGGGGCCTGGGAACATGATACCGGTGGATTCTGGAACCCTGGGGACTGGGCATGTGACATCTGTTTAGATTGTGGAATACTGTGCCCCGGGAACCTGAGTGAGCCTTGGTTCTGGAACCCTGTGGATTGGGAACATGACTGAGGTTTTATTCTAGAACCCTGTAGCCTGGAAACATAACTGAGGATTGATTCTCGAACCCTGTGGCCTGGGAACATGACATCGGTGGATTCTAGAACCCTGTGGCCTGGGAACATGTCTGAGGTTTGATGGTGGAAACCTGTGGCTTGGCAACATGACTAAGGTTTGATTCTGGAAGACTGTGGCCAGGAAGCATGATATCTGGTTGATTCTGGAAACTTGTGTCCTGGGAACATGACTGAGGTTTGTTTCTGGAAGCCTGTGCCCTGGGAACATGACTGAGGTTTGATTCTGGACACCTGTGTCCTGGGAACATGACTGAGGTTTGATGGTTGAAACCTGTGGCCCGCGAACATGACTCAGGTTTGATTCTGGAACCATGTGTCCTGGGAACATGAGTGAGGTTTGATTTTGGAAACCTTTGGCCTGGGAAAATGACTGAGGTTTCATTGTGGAAACATGTGGCCTGGGATCATGACTGAGGTTTGATGGTGGAACACTCTGGCCTGGCAAAATGACTGAGGCTTGATTCTGGAACCCTGTGGCCCGGGAACGTGACTGAGGTTTGATGGCAGAAACCTGTGGCCTGGCAACATGACTGACGTTTGATTCTGGATCCCTGTGGCCTGGGAACATGCCTGAGGCGTGATTCTGGAAAACTGTGGCCTGGGAACATGACATCTGTTTAGATTGTGGAATACTGTGCCCCGGGAACCTGACTGAGCCTTGGTTCTGAAACCCTGTGGACTGGGAACATGACTGAGGATTTATTCTGGAACCCTGTAGCCTGGGAACATAACTGAGGATTGATTCTGGAACCCTGTGGCCTGGGAACATGATACCGGTGGATTCTGGAACCCTGGGGACTGGGCATGTGACATCTGTTTAGATTGTGGAATACTGTGCCCGGGAACCTGACTGAGCCTTGGTTCTGGAACCCTGTGGATTGGGAACATGACTGAGGTTTTATTCTAGAACCTTGTAGCCTGGAAACATAACTGAGGATTGATTCTCGAACCCTGTGGCCTGGGAACATGACATCGGTGGATTCTATAACCCTGTGGCCTGGGAACATGTCTGAGGTTTGATGGTGGAAACCTGTGGCTTGGCAACATGACTAAGGTTTGATTCTGGAAGACTGTGGCCAGGAAGCATGATATCTGGTTGATTCTGGAAACTTGTGTCCTGGGAACATGACTGAGGTTTGTTCCTGGAAGCCTGTGCCCTGGGAACATGACTGAGGTTTGATTCTGGACACCTGTGTCCTGGGAACATGACTGAGGTTTGATGGTTGAAACCTGTGGCCCGCGCACATGACTCAGGTTTGTTTCTGGAACCATGTGTCCTGGGAACATGACTGAGGTTTGATTTTGGAAACCTTTGGCCTGGGAGAATGACTGAGGTTTCATTGTGGAAACATGTGGCCTGGGATCATGACTGAGGTTTGATGGTGGAACACTCTGGCCTGGCAAAATGACTGAGGCTTGATTCTGGAACCCTGTGGCCCGGGAACATGAGAACGGTTTGATTCTGGAACCCTGTGGCCTTTAACATGACATCGGTGGATTCTGGAACCCTGTGGCCTGGGAACATGAGAACGGTTTGATTCTGGAACCCTGTGGCCTGGGAACATGAGTGAGGATTGATGGTGGAACCCTGTGGCCTGGCAACATGACTGAGGTTTGATACTGGAAGACTGTGGCCAGGAAACATGATATCGGGTTGATTCTGGAAACTTCTGTCCTGGGAACAAGACTGAGGTTTGATTCTGGAACCCTGTGTCCTGGGAACATGACTGAGGTTTGATTTTGGAAACCTTTGGCCTGGGAGAATGACTGAGGTTTCATTGTGGAAACATGTGGCCTGGGATCATGACTGAGGTTTGATGGTGGAACACTCTGGCCTGGCAAAATGACTGAGGCTTGATTCTGGAACCCTGTGGCCCGGGAAGGTGACTGAGGTTTGATGGCAGAAACCTGTGGCCTGGCAACATGACTGACGTTTGATTCTGGATCCCTGTGGCCTGGGAACATGACTGAGGCGTGATTCTGGAAAACTGTGGCCTGGGAACATGACATCTGTTTAGATTGTGGAATACTGTGCCCCGGGAACCTGACTGAGCCTTGGTTCTGAAAACCTGTGGACTGGGAACATGACTGAGGTTTTATTCTGGAACCCTGTAGCCTGGGAACATAACTGAGGATTGATCCTGGAACCCTGTGGTCTGGGAGCATGATACCGGTGGATTCTGGAACCCTGTGGACTGGGCATGTGACATCTGTTTAGATTGTGGAATACTGTGCCCCGGGAACCTGAGTGAGCCTTGGTTCTGGAACCCTGTGGATTGGGAACATGACTGAGGTTTTATTCTAGAACCCTGTAGCCTGGAAACATAACTGAGGATTGATTCTCGAACCCTGTGGCCTGGGAACATGACATCGGTGGATTCTAGAACCCTGTGGCCTGGGAACATGTCTGAGGTTTGATGGTGGAAACCTGTGGCTTGGCAACATGACTAAGGTTTGATTCTGGAAGACTGTGGCCAGGAAGCATGATATCTGGTTGATTCTGGAAACTTGTGTCCTGGGAACATGACTGAGGTTTGTTTCTGGAAGCCTGTGCCCTGGGAACATGACTGAGGTTTGATTTTGGAAACCTTTGGCCTGGGAAAATGACTGAGGTTTCATTGTGGAAACATGTGGCCTGGGATCATGACTGAGGTTTGATGGTGGAACACTCTGGCCTGGCAAAATGACTGAGGCTTGATTCTGGAACCCTGTGGCCCGGGAACGTGACTGAGGTTTGATGGCAGAAACCTGTGGCCTGGCAACATGATTGACGTTTGATTCTGGATCCCTGTGGCCTGGGAACATGACTGAGGCATGATTCTGGAAAACTGTGGCCTGGGAACATGACATCTGTTTAGATTGTGGAATACTGTGCCCCGGGAACCTGACTGAGCCTTGGTTCTGAAACCCTGTGGACTGGGAACATGACTGACGTTTTATTCTGGAACCCTGTAGCCTGGGAACATAACTGAGGATTGATCCTGGAACCCTGTGGTCTGGGAACATGATACCGGTGGATTCTGGAACCCTGGGGACTGGGCATGTGACATCTGTTTAGATTGTGGAATACTGTGCCCCGGGAACCTGAGTGAGCCTTGGTTCTGGAACCCTGTAGATTGGGAATATTACTGAGGTTTTATTCTAGAACCCTGTAGCCTGGAAACATAACTGAGGATTGATTCTCGAACCCTGTGGCCTGGGAACATGACATCGGTGGATTCTAGAACCCTGTGGCCTGGGATCATGTCTGAGGTTTGATGGTGGAAAACTGTGGCTTGGCAACATGACTAAGGTTTGATTCTAAAAGACTGTGGCCAGGAAGCATGATATCTGGTTGATTCTGGAAACTTGTGTCCTGGGAACATGACTGAGGTTTGTTTCTGGAAGCCTGTGCCCTGGGAACATGACTGAGGTTTGATTCTGGACACCTGTGTCCTGGGAACATGACTGAGGTTTGATGGTTGAAACCTGTGGCCCGCGAACATGACTCAGGTTTGATTCTGGAACCATGTGTCCTGGGAACATGACTGAGGTTTGATTTTGGAAACCTTTGGCCTGGGAAAATAACTGAGGTTTCATTGAGGAAACATGTGGCCTGGGATCATGACTGAGGTTTGATGGTGGAACACTCTGGCCTGGCAAAATGACTGAGGCTTGATTCTGGAACCCTGTGGCCCGGGAACGTGACTGAGGTTTGATGGCAGAAACCTGTGGCCTGGCAACATGACTGACGTTTGATTCTGGATCCCTGTGGCCTGGGAACATGACTGAGGCGTGATTCTGGAAAACTGTGGCCTGGGAACATGACATCTGTTTAGATTGTGGAATACTGTGCCCCGGGAACCTGACTGAGCCTTGGTTCTGAAACCCTGTGGACTGGGAACATGACTGAGGATTTATTCTGGAACCCTGTAGCCTGGGAACATAACTGAGGATTGATTCTGGAACCCTGTGGCCTGGGAACATGATACCGGTGGATTCTGGAACCCTGGGGACTGGGCATGTGACATCTGTTTAGATTGTGGAATTCTGTGCCCCGGGAACCTGACTGAGCCTTGGTTCTGGAAACCTGTGGATTGGGAACATGACTGAGGTTTTATTCTAGAACCCTGTAGCCTGGAAACATAACTGAGGATTGATTCTCGAACCCTGTGGCCTGGGAACATGACATCGGTGGATTCTAGAACCCTGTGGCCTGGGAACATGTCTGAGGTTTGATGGTGGAAACCTGTGGCTTGGCAACATGACTAAGGTTTGATTCTGGAAGACTGTGGCCAGGAAGCATGATATCTGGTTGATTCTAGAAACTTGTGTCCTGGGAACATGACTGAGGTTTGTTCCTGGAAGCCTGTGCCCTGGGAACATGACTGAGGTTTGATTCTGGACACCTGTGTCCTGGGAACATGACTGAGGTTTGATGGTTGAAACCTGTGGCCCGCGAACATGACTCAGGTTTGATTCTGGAACCATGTGTCCTGGGAACATGACTGAGGTTTGATTTTGGAAACCTTTGGCCTGGGAGAATGACTGAGGTTTCATTGTGGAAACATGTGGCCTGGGATCATGACTGAGGTTTGATGGTGGAACACTCTGGCCTGGCAAAATGACTGAGGCTTGATTCTGGAACCCTGTGGCCCGGGAACATGAGAACGGTTTGATTCTGGAACCCTGTGGCCTTTAACATGACATCGGTGGATTCTGGAACCCTGTGGCCTGGGAACATGAGAACGGTTTGATTCTGGAACCCTGTGGCCTGGGAACATGAGTGAGGATTGATGGTGGAACCCTGTGGCCTGGCAACATGACTGAGGTTTGATACTGGAAGACTGTGGCCAGGAAACATGATATCGGGTTGATTCTGGAAACTTCTGTCCTGGGAACAAGACTGAGGTTTGATTCTGGAACCCTGTGTCCTGGGAATATGACAAAGGTTTGTTGCTGGAAGCCTGTTCCCTGGGTACATGACTGAGGTTTGATTCTGGACACCTGTGTCCTGGGAACATGAGTGATGTTTGATTGTTGAAACCTGTGGCCCGCGAACATGACTCAGGTTTGATTCTGGAACCATGTGTCCTGGGAACATGACTGAGGTTTGATTTTGGAAACCTTTGGCCTGGGAAAATGACTGAGGTTTCATTGTGGAAACATGTGGCCTGGGATCATGACTGAGGTTTGATGGTGGAACACTCTGGCCTGGCAAAATGACTGAGGCTTGATTCTGGAACCCTGTGGCCCGGGAACGTGACTGAGGTTTGATGGCAGAAACCTGTGCCCTGGCAACATGACTGACATTTGATTCTGGATCCCTGTGGCCTGGGAATATGACTGAGGCGTGATTCTGGAAAACTGTGGCCTGGGAACATGACATCTGTTTAGATTGTGGAATACTGTGCCCCGGGAAACTGACTGAGCCTTGGTTCTGAAACCCTGTGGACTGGGAACATGACTGAGGTTTTATTCTGGAACCCTGTAGCCTGGGAACATAACTGAGGATTGATCCTGGAACCCTGTGGTCTGGGAACATGATACCGGTGGATTCTGGAACCCTGGGGACTGCGCATGTGACATCTGTTTAGATTGTGGAATACTGTGCCCCGGGAACCTGAGTGAGCCTTGGTTCTGGAACCCTGTGGATTGGGAACATGACTGAAGTTTTATTCTAGAACCCTGTAGCCTGGAAACATAACTGAGGATTGATTCTCGAACCCTGTGGCCTGGGAACATGACATCGGTGGATTCTAGAACCCTGTGGCCTGGGAACATGTCTGAGGTTTGATGGTGGAAAACTGTGTCTTGGCAACATGACTAAGGTTTGATTCTAGAAGACTGTGGCCAGGAAGCATGATATCTGGTTGATTCTGGAAACTTGTGTCCTGGGAACATGACTGAGGTTTGTTTCTGGAAGCCTGTGCCCTGGGAACATGACTGAGGTTTGATTCTGGACACCTGTGTCCTGGGAACATGACTGAGGTTTGATGGTTGAAACCTGTGGCCCGCGAACATGACTCAGGTTTGATTCTGGAACCATGTGTCCTGGGAACATGACTGAGGTTTGATTTTGGAAACCTTTGGCCTGGGAAAATAACTGAGGTTTCATTGTGGAAACATGTGGCCTGGGATCATGACTGAGGTTTGATGGTGGAACACTCTGGCCTGGCAAAATGACTGAGGCTTGATTCTGGAACCCTGTGGCCCGGGAACATGAGAACGGTTTGATTCTGGAACCCTGTGGCCTTTAACATGACATCGGTGGATTCTGGAACCCTGTGGCCTGGGAACATGAGAACGGTTTGATTCTGGAACCCTGTGGCCTGGGAACATGAGTGAGGATTGATGGTGGAACCCTGTGGCCTGGCAACATGACTGAGGTTTGATACTGGAAGACTGTGGCCAGGAAACATGATATCGGGTTGATTCTGGAAACTTCTGTCCTGGGAACAAGACTGAGGTTTGATTCTGGAACCCTGTGTCCTGGGAATATGACAAAGGTTTGTTGCTGGAAGCCTGTTCCCTGGGTACATGACTGAGGTTTGATTCTGGACACCTGTGTCCTGGGAACATGAGTGATGTTTGATTGTTGAAACCTGTGGCCCGCGAACATGACTCAGGTTTGATTCTGGAACCATGTGTCCTGGGAACATGACTGAGGTTTGATTTTGGAAACCTTTGGCCTGGGAAAATGACTGAGGTTTCATTGTGGAAACATGTGGCCTGGGATCATGACTGAGGTTTGATGGTGGAACACTCTGGCCTGGCAAAATGACTGAGGCTTGATTCTGGAACCCTGTGGCCCGGGAACGTGACTGAGGTTTGATGGCAGAAACCTGTGCCCTGGCAACATGACTGACATTTGATTCTGGATCCCTGTGGCCTGGGAATATGACTGAGGCGTGATTCTGGAAAACTGTGGCCTGGGAACATGACATCTGTTTAGATTGTGGAATACTGTGCCCCGGGAACCTGATTGAGCCTTGGTTCTGAAACCCTGTGGACTGGGAACATGACTGAGGTTTTATTCTGGAACCCTGTAGCCTGGGAACATAACTGAGGATTGATCCTGGAACCCTGTGGTCTGGGAACATGATACCGGTGGATTCTGGAACCCTGGGGACTGGGCATGTGACATCTGTTTAGATTGTGGAATACTGTGCCCCGGGAACCTGAGTGAGCCTTGGTTCTGGAACCCTGTGGATTGGGAACATGACTGAGGTTTTATTCTAGAACCCTGTAGCCTGGAAACATAACTGAGGATTGATTCTCGAACCCTGTGGCCTGGGAACATGACATCGGTGGATTCTAGAACCCTGTGGCCTGGGAACATGTCTGAGGTTTGATGGTGGAAAACTGTGGCTTGGCAACATGACTAAGGTTTGATTCTGGAAGACTGTGGCCAGGAAGCATGATATCTGGTTGATTCTGGAATCTTGTGTCCTGGGAACATGACTGAGGTTTGTTTCTGGAAGCCTGTGCCCTGGGAACATGACTGAGGTTTGATTCTGGACACCTGTGTCCTGGGAACATGACTGAGGTTTGATGGTTGAAACCTTTGGCCCGCGAACATGACTCAGGTTTGATTCTGGAACCATGTGTCCTGGGAACATGACTGAGGTTTGATTTTGGAAACCTTTGGCCTGGGAAAATGACTGAGGTTTCATTGTGGAAACATGTGGCCTGGGATCATGACAGAGGTTTGATGGTGGAACACTCTGGCCTGGCAAAATGACTGAGGCTTGATTCTGGAACCCTGTGGCCCGGGAACGTGACTGAGGTTTGATGGCAGAAACCTGTGGCCTGGCAACATGACTGACGTTTGATTCTGGATCCCTGTGGCCTGGGAACATGACTGAGGCGTGATTCTGGAAAACTGTGGCCTGGGAACATGACATCTGTTTAGATTGTGGAATACTGTGCCCCGGGAACCTGACTGAGCCTTGGTTCTGAAACCCTGTGTACTGGGAACTTGACTGAGGATTTATTCTGGAACCCTGTAGCCTGGGAACATAACTGAGGATTGATTCTGGAACCCTGTGGCCTGGGAACATGATACCGGTGGATTCTGGAACCCTGGGGACTGGGCATGTGACATCTGTTTAGATTGTGGAATACTGTGCCCCGGGAACCTGACTGAGCCTTGGTTCTGGAACCCTGTGGATTGGGAACATGACTGAGGTTTTATTCTAGAACCCTGTAGCCTGGAAACATAACTGAGGATTGATTCTCGAACCCTGTGGCTTGGGAACATGACATCGGTGGACTCTAGAACCCTGTTGCCTGGGAACATGTCTGAGGTTTGATGGTGGAAACCTGTGGCTTGGCAACATGACTAAGGTTTGATTCTGGAAGACTGTGGCCAGGAAGCATGATATCTGGTTGATTCTGGAAACTTGTGTCCTGGGAACATGACTGAGGTTTGTTCCTGGAAGCCTGTGCCCAGGGAACATGACTGAGGTTTGATTCTGGACACCTGTGTCCTGGGAACATGACTGAAGTTTGATGGTTGAAACCTGTGGCCCGCGCACATGACTCAGGTTTGATTCTGGAACCATGTGTCCTGGGAACATGAGTGAGGTTTGATTTTGGAAACCTTTGGCCTGGGAAAATGACTGAGGTTTCATTGTGGAAACATGTGGCCTGGGATCATGACTGAGGTTTGATGGTGGAACACTCTGGCCTGGCAAAATGACTGAGGCTTGATTCTGGAACCCTGTGGCCCGGGAACATGAGAACGGTTTGATTCTGGAACCCTGTGGCCTGGGAACATGAGTGAGGATTGATGGTGGAACCCTGTGGCCTGGCAACATGACTGAGGTTTGATACTGGAAGACTGTGGCCAGGAAACATGATATCGGGTTGAATCTGGAAACTTCTGTCCTGGGAACAAGACTGAGGTTTGATTCTGGAACCCTGTGTCCTGGGAATATGACAAAGGTTTGTTGCTGGAAGCCTGTTCCCTGGGTACATGACTGAGGTTTGATTCTGGACACCTGTGTCCTGGGAACATGAGTGATGTTTGATTGTTGAAACCTGTGGCCTGCGAACATGACTCAGGTTTGATTCTGGAACCATGTGTCCTGGGAATATGACTGAGGTTTGATTCTGGAAACCTTTGGCCTGAGAAAATGACTGAGGTTTCATTGTGGAAACATGTGGCCTGGGATCATGACTGAGGTTTGATGGTGGAACACTCTGGCCTGGCAAAATGACTGAGGCTTGATTCTGGAACCCTGTGGCCCGGGAACGTGACTGAGGTTTGATGGCAGAAACCTGTGGCCTGGCAACATGAATGACGTTTGATTCTGGATCCCTGTGGCCTGGGAACATGACTGAGGCGTGATTCTGGAAAACTGTGGCCTGGGAACATGACATCTGTTTAGATTGTGGAATACTGTGCCCCGGGAACCTGACTGAGCCTTGGTTCTGAAACCCTGTGGACTGGGAACATGACTGAGGTTTTATTCTGGAACCCTGTAGCCTGGGAACATAACTGAGGATTGATTCTGGAACCCTGTGGCCTGGGAACATGATACCGGTGGATTCTGGAACCCTGGGGACTGGGCATGTGACATCTGTTTAGATTGTGGAATACTGTGCCCCGGGAACCTGACTGAGCCTTGGTTCTGGAACCCTGTGGATTGGGAACATGACTGAGGTTTTATTCTAGAACCCTGTAGCCGGGAAACATAACTGAGGATTGATTCTCGAACCCTGTGGCCTGGGAACATGACATCGGTGGATTCTAGAACCCTGTGGCCTGGGAACATGTCTGAGGTTTGATGGTGGAAACCTGTGGCTTGGCAACATGACTAAGGTTTGATTCTGGAAGACTGTGGCCAAGAAGCATGATATCTGGTTGATTCTGGAAACTTGTGTCCTGGGAACATGACTGAGGTTTGTTTCTGGAAGCCTGTGCCCTGGGAACATGACTGAGGTTTGATTCTGGACACCTGTGTCCTGGGAACATGACTGAGGTTTGATGGTTGAAACCTGTGGCCCGCGCACATGACTCAGGTTTGATTCTGGAACCATGTGTCCTGGGAACATGACTGAAGTTTGATTTTGAAACCTTTGGCCTGGGAAAATGACTGAGGTTTCATTGCGGAAACATGTGGCCTGGGATCATGACTGAGGTTTGATGGTGGAACACTCTGGCCTGGCAAAATGACTGAGGCTTGATTCTGGAACCCTGTGGCCCGGGAACATGAGAACGGTTTGATTCTGGAACCCTGTGGCCTTTAACATGACATCGGTGGATTCTGGAACCCTGTGGCCTGGGAACATGAGAACGGTTTGATTCTGGAACCCTGTGGCCTGGGAACATGAGTGAGGATTGATGGTGGAACCCTGTGGCCTGGCAACATGACTGAGGTTTGATACTGGAAGACTGTGGCCAGGAAACATGATATCGGGTTGATTCTGGAAACTTCTGTCCTGGGAACAAGACTGAGGTTTGATTCTGGAACCCTGTGTCCTGGGAATATGACAAAGGTTTGTTGCTGGAAGCCTGTTCCCTGGGTACATGACTGAGGTTTGATTCTGGACACCTGTGTCCTGGGAATATGAGTGACGTTTGATTGTTGAAACCTGTGGCCTGCGAACATGACTCAGGTTTGATTCTGGAACCATGTGTCCTGGGAATATGACTGAGGTTTGATTCTGGAAACCTTTGGCCTGAGAAAATGACTGAGGTTTCATTGTGGAAACATGTGGCCTGGGATCATGACTGAGGTTTGATGGTGGAACACTCTGGCCTGGCAAAATGACTGAGGCTTGATTCTGGAACCCTGTGGCCCGGGAACGTGACTGAGGTTTGATGGCAGAAACCTGTGGCCTGGCAACATGACTGACGTTTGATTCTGGATCCCTGTGGCCTGGGAACATGACTGAGGCGTGATTCTGGAAAACTGTGGCCTGGGAACATGACATCTGTTTAGATTGTGGAATACTGTGCCCCGGGAACCTGACTGAGCCTTGGTTCTGAAACCCTGTGGACTGGGAACATGACTGAGGTTTTATTCTGGAACCCTGTAGCCTGGGAACATAACTGAGGATTGATTCTGGAACCCTGTGGCCTGGGAACGTGAAACCGGTGGATTCTGGAACCCTGTGGACTGGGCATGTGACATCTGTTTAGATTGTGGAATACTGTGCCCCCGGAACCTGACTGAGCCTTGGTTCTGGAACCCTGTGGATTGGGAACATGACTGAGGTTTTATTCTAGAACCCTGTAGCCTGGAAACATAACTGAGGATTGATTCTCGAACCCTGTGGCCTGGGAACATGACATCGGTGGATTCTAGAACCCTGTGGCCTGGGAACATATCTGAGGTTTGATGGTGGAAACCTGTGGCTTGGCAACATGACTAAGGTTTGATTCTGGAAGACTGTGGCCAGGAAGCATGGTATCTGGTTGATTCTGGAAACTTGTGTCCTGGGAACATGACTGAGGTTTGTTTCTGGAAGCCTGTGCCCTGGGAACATGACTGAGGTTTGATTCTGGACACCTGTGTCCTGGGAACATGACTGAGGTTTGATGGTTGAAACCTGTGGCCCGCGCACATGACTCAGGTTTGATTCTGGAACCATGTGTCCTGGGAACATGACTGAGGTTTGATTTTGGAAACCTTTGGCCTGGGAAAATGACTGACGTTTCATTGTGGAAACATGTGGCCTGGGATCATGACTGAGGTTTGATGGTGGAACACTCTGGCCTGGCAAAATGACTGAGGCTTGATTCTGGAACCCTGTGGCCCGGGAACGTGACTGAGGTTTGATGGCAGAAACCTGTGGCCTGGCAACATGACTGACGTTTGATTCTGGATCCCTGTGGCCTGGGAACATGACTGAGGCGTGATTCTGGAAAACTGTGGCCTGGGAACATGACATCTGTTTAGATTGTGGAATACTGTGCCCCGGGAACCTGACTGAGCCTTGGTTCTGAAACCCTGTGGACTGGGAACATGACTGAGGATTTATTCTGGAACCCTGTAGCCTGGGAACATAACTGAGGATTGATTCTGGAACCCTGTGGCCTGGGAACATGATACCGGTGGATTCTGGAACCCTGGGGACTGGGCATGTGACATCTGTTTAGATTGTGGAATACTGTGGCCCGGGAACCTGACTGAGCATTGGTTCTGGAACCCTGTGGATTGGGAACATGACTGAGGTTTTATTCTAGAACCCTGTAGCCTGGAAACATAACTGAGGATTGATTCTCAAACCCTGTGGCCTGGGAACATGACATCGGTGGATTCTAGAACCCTGTGGCCTGGGAACATGTCTGAGGTTTGATGGTGGAAACCTGTGGCTTGGCAACATGACTAAGGTTTGATTCTGGAAGACTGTGGCCAGGAAGCATGATATCTGGTTGATTCTGGAAACTTGTGTCCTGGGAACATGACTGAGGTTTGTTCCTGGAAGCCTGTGCCCTGGGAACATGACTGAGGTTTGATTCTGGACACCTGTGTCCTGGGAACATGACTGAGGTTTGATGGTTGAAACCTGTGGCCCGCGAACATGACTCAGGTTTGATTCTGGAACCATGTGTCCTGGGAACATGACTGAGGTTTGATTTTGGAAACCTTTGGCCTGGGAGAATGACTGAGGTTTCATTGTGGAAACATGTGGCCTGGGATCATGACTGAGGTTTGATGGTGGAACACTCTGGCCTGGCAAAATGACTGAGGCTTGATTCTGGAACCCTGTGGCCCGGGAACATGAGAACGGTTTGATTCTGGAACCCTGTGGCCTTTAACATGACATCGGTGGATTCTGGAACCCTGTGGCCTGGGAACATGAGAACGGTTTGATTCTGGAACCCTGTGGCCTGGGAACATGAGTGAGGATTGATGGTGGAACCCTGTGGCCTGGCAACATGACTGAGGTTTGATACTGGAAGACTGTGGCCAGGAATCATGATATCGGGTTGATTCTGGAAACTTCTGTCCTGGGAACAAGACTGAGGTTTGATTCTGGAAGCCTGTGTCCTGGGAATATGACAAAGGTTTGTTGCTGGAAGCCTGTTCCCTGGGTACATAACTGAGGTTTGATTCTGGACACCTGTGTCCTGTGAACATGAGTGATGTTTGATTGTTGAAACCTGTGGCCCGCGAACATGACTCAGGTTTGATTCTGGAACCATGTGTCCTGGGAACATGACTGAGGTTTGATTTTGGAAACCTTTGGCCTGGGAAAATGACTGAGGTTTCATTGTGGAAACATGTGGCCTGGGATCATGACTGAGGTTTGATGGTGGAACACTCTGGCCTGGCAAAATGACTGAGGCTTGATTCTGGAACCCTGTGGCCCGGGAACGTGACTGAGGTTTGATGGCAGAAACCTGTGGCCTGGCAACATGACTGACGTTTGATTCTGGATCCCTGTGGCCTGGGTACATGACTGAGGCGTGATTCTGGAAAACTGTGGCCTGGGAACATGACATCTGTTTAGATTATGGAATACTGTGCCCCGGGAACCTGACTGAGCCTTGGTTCTGAAACCCTGTGGACTGGGAACATGACTGAAGTTTTATTCTGGAACCCTGTAGCCTGAGAACATAACTGAGGATTGATCCTGGAACCCTGTGGTCTGGGAACATGATACCGGTGGATTCTGGAACCCTGGGGACTCGGCATGTGACATCTGTTTAGATTGTGGAATACTGTGCCCCGGGAACCTGAGTGAGCCTTGGTTCTGGAACCCTGAGGATTGGGAACATGACTGAGGTTTTATTCTAGAACCCTGTAGCCTGGAAACATAACTGAGGATTGATTCTCGAACCCTGTGGCCTGGGAACATGACATCGGTGGATTCTAGAACCCTGTGGCCTGGGAACATGTCTGAGGTTTGATGGTGGAAAACTGTGGCTTGGCAACATGACTAAGGTTTGATTCTGGAAGACTGTGGCCAGGAAGCATGATATCTGGTTGATTCTGGAATCTTGTGTCCTGGGAACATGACTGAGGTTTGTTTCTGGAAGCCTGTGCCCTGGGAACATGACTGAGGTTTGATTCTGGACACCTGTGTCCTGGGAACATGACTGAGGTTTGATGGTTGAAACCTTTGGCCCGCGAACATGACTCAGGTTTGATTCTGGAACCATGTGTCCTGGGAACATGACTGAGGTTTGATTTTGGAAACCTTTGGCCTGGGAAAATGACTGAGGTTTCATTGTGGAAACATGTGGCCTGGGATCATGACAGAGGTTTGATGGTGGAACACTCTGGCCTGGCAAAATGACTGAGGCTTGATTCTGGAACCCTGTGGCCCGGGAACGTGACTGAGGTTTGATGGCAGAAACCTGTGGCCTGGCAACATGACTGACGTTTGATTCTGGATCCCTGTGGCCTGGGAACATGACTGAGGCGTGATTCTGGAAAACTGTGGCCTGGGAACATGACATCTGTTTAGATTGTGGAATACTGTGCCCCGGGAACCTGACTGAGCCTTGGTTCTGAAACCCTGTGGACTGGGAACTTGACTGAGGATTTATTCTGGAACCCTGTAGCCTGGGAACATAACTGAGGATTGATTCTGGAACCCTGTGGCCTGGGAACATGATACCGGTGGATTCTGGAACCCTGGGGACTGGGCATGTGACATCTGTTTAGATTGTGGAATACTGTGCCCCGGGAACCTGACTGAGCCTTGGTTCTGGAACCCTGTGGATTGGGAACATGACTGAGGTTTTATTCTAGAACCCTGTAGCCTGGAAACATAACTGAGGATTGATTCTCGAACCCTGTGGCTTGGGAACATGACATCGGTGGACTCTAGAACCCTGTTGCCTGGGAACATGTCTGAGGTTTGATGGTGGAAACCTGTGGCTTGGCAACATGACTAAGGTTTGATTCTGGAAGACTGTGGCCAGGAAGCATGATATCTGGTTGATTCTGGAAACTTGTGTCCTGGGAACATGACTGAGGTTTGTTCCTGGAAGCCTGTGCCCAGGGAACATGACTGAGGTTTGATTCTGGACACCTGTGTCCTGGGAACATGACTGAAGTTTGATGGTTGAAACCTGTGGCCCGCGCACATGACTCAGGTTTGATTCTGGAACCATGTGTCCTGGGAACATGAGTGAGGTTTGATTTTGGAAACCTTTGGCCTGGGAAAATGACTGAGGTTTCATTGTGGAAACATGTGGCCTGGGATCATGACTGAGGTTTGATGGTGGAACACTCTGGCCTGGCAAAATGACTGAGGCTTGATTCTGGAACCCTGTGGCCCGGGAACATGAGAACGGTTTGATTCTGGAACCCTGTGGCCTGGGAACAGGAGTGAGGATTGATGGTGGAACCCTGTGGCCTGGCAACATGACTGAGGTTTGATTATGGAAGACTGTGGCCAGGAAACATGATATCGGGTTGAATCTGGAAACTTCTGTCCTGGGAACAAGACTGAGGTTTGATTCTGGAACCCTGTGTCCTGGGAATATGACAAAGGTTTGTTGCTGGAAGCCTGTTCCCTGGGTACATGACTGAGGTTTGATTCTGGACACCTGTGTCCTGGGAACATGAGTGATGTTTGATTGTTGAAACCTGTGGCCTGCGAACATGACTCAGGTTTGATTCTGGAACCATGTGTCCTGGGAATATGACTGAGGTTTGATTGTGGAAACCTTTGGCCTGAGAAAATGACTGAGGTTTCATTGTGGAAACATGTGGCCTGGGATCATGACTGAGGTTTGATGGTGGAACACTCTGGCCTGGCAAAATGACTGAGGCTTGATTCTGGAACCCTGTGGCCCGGGAACATGAGAACGGTTTGATTCTGGAACCCTGTGGCCTTTAACATGACATCGGTGGATTCTGGAACCCTGTGGCCTGGGAACATGAGAACGGTTTGATTCTGGAACCCTGTGGCCTGGGAACATGAGTGAGGATTGATGGTGGAACCCTGTGGCCTGGCAACATGACTGAGGTTTGATACTGGAAGACTGTGGCCAGGAATCATGATATCGGGTTGATTCTGGAAACTTCTGTCCTGGGAACAAGACTGAGGTTTGATTCTGGAAGCCTGTGTCCTGGGAATATGACAAAGGTTTGTTGCTGGAAGCCTGTTCCCTGGGTACATAACTGAGGTTTGATTCTGGACACCTGTGTCCTGTGAACATGAGTGATGTTTGATTGTTGAAACCTGTGGCCCGCGAACATGACTCAGGTTTGATTCTGGAACCATGTGTCCTGGGAACATGACTGAGGTTTGATTTTGGAAACCTTTGGCCTGGGAAAATGACTGAGGTTTCATTGTGGAAACATGTGGCCTGGGATCATGACTGAGGTTTGATGGTGGAACACTCTGGCCTGGCAAAAT
This sequence comes from Balaenoptera physalus, assembly GCF_965194825.1. NCBI lineage: Eukaryota > Metazoa > Chordata > Mammalia > Artiodactyla > Balaenopteridae > Balaenoptera > Balaenoptera physalus. Next base: position 265,542 of record NW_028126308.1, on the reverse strand, counting down.
GACTGAGGCTTGATTCTGGAACCCTGTGGCCCGGGAACGTGACTGAGGTTTGATGGCAGAAACCTGTGGCCTGGCAACATGACTGACGTTTGATTCTGGATCCCTGTGGCCTGGGTACATGACTGAGGCGTGATTCTGGAAAACTGTGGCCTGGGAACATGACATCTGTTTAGATTATGGAATACTGTGCCCCGGGAACCTGACTGAGCCTTGGTTCTGAAACCCTGTGGACTGGGAACATGACTGAAGTTTTATTCTGGAACCCTGTAGCCTGAGAACATAACTGAGGATTGATCCTGGAACCCTGTGGTCTGGGAACATGATACCGGTGGATTCTGGAACCCTGGGGACTGGGCATGTGACATCTGTTTAGATTGTGGAATACTGTGCCCCGGGAACCTGAGTGAGCCTTGGTTCTGGAACCCTGTGGATTGGGAACATGACTGAGGTTTTATTCTAGAACCCTGTAGCCTGGAAACATAACTGAGGATTGATTCTCGAACCCTGTGGCCTGGGAACATGACATCGGTGGATTCTAGAACCCTGTGGCCTGGGAACATGTCTGAGGTTTGATGGTGGAAAACTGTGGCTTGGCAACATGACTAAGGTTTGATTCTAGATGACTGTGGCCAGGAAGCATGATATCTGGTTGATTCTGGAAACTTGTGTCCTGGGAACATGACTGAGGTTTGTTTCTGGAAGCCTGTGCCCTGGGAACATGACTGAGGTTTGATTCTGGACACCTGTGTCCTGGGAACATGACTGAGGTTTGATGGTTGAAACCTTTGGCCCGCGAACATGACTCAGGTTTGATTCTGGAACCATGTGTCCTGGGAACATGACTGAGGTTTGATTTTGGAAACCTTTGGCCTGGGAAAATGACTGAGGTTTCATTGTGGAAACATGTGGCCTGGGATCATGACTGAGGTTTGATGGTGGAACACTCTGGCCTGGCAAAATGACTGAGGCTTGATTCTGGAACCCTGTGGCCCGGGAACGTGACTGAGGTTTGATGGCAGAAACCTGTGGCCTGGCAACATGACTGACGTTTGATTCTGGATCCCTGTGGCCTGGGAACATGACTGAGGCGTGATTCTGGAAAACTGTGGCCTGGGAACATGACATCTGTTTAGATTGTGGAATACTGTGCCCCGGGAACCTGACTGAGCCTTGGTTCTGAAACCCTGTGGACTGGGAACATGACTGAGGATTTATTCTGGAACCCTGTAGCCTGGGAACATAACTGAGGATTGATTCTGGAACCCTGTGGCCTGGGAACATGATACCGGTGGATTCTGGAACCCTGGGGACTGGGCATGTGACATCTGTTTAGATTGTGGAATACTGTGCCCCGGGAACCTGACTGAGCCTTGGTTCTGGAACCCTGTGGATTGGGAACATGACTGAGGTTTTATTCTAGAACCCTGTAGCCTGGAAACATAACTGAGGATTGATTCTCGAACCCTGTGGCTTGGGAACATGACATCGGTGGACTCTAGAACCCTGTTGCCTGGGAACATGTCTGAGGTTTGATGGTGGAAACCTGTGGCTTGGCAACATGACTAAGGTTTGATTCTGGAAGACTGTGGCCAGGAAGCATGATATCTGGTTGATTCTGTAAACTTGTGTCCTGGGAACATGACTGAGGTTTGTTCCTGGAAGCCTGTGCCCAGGGAACATGACTGAGGTTTGATTCTGGACACCTGTGTCCTGGGAACATGACTGAGGTTTGATGGTTGAAACCTGTGGCCCGCGCACATGACTCAGGTTTGATTCTGGAACCATGTGTCCTGGGAACATGAGTGAGGTTTGATTTTGGAAACCTTTGGCCTGGGAAAATGACTGAGGTTTCATTGTGGAAACATGTGGCCTGGGATCATGACTGAGGTTTGATGGTGGAACACTCTGGCCTGGCAAAATGACTGAGGCTTGATTCTGGAACCCTGTGGCCCGGGAACATGAGAACGGTTTGATTCTGGAACCCTGTGGCCTGGGAACAGGAGTGAGGATTGATGGTGGAACCCTGTGGCCTGGCAACATGACTGAGGTTTGATACTGGAAGACTGTGGCCAGGAAACATGATATCGGGTTGAATCTGGAAACTTCTGTCCTGGGAACAAGACTGAGGTTTGATTCTGGAACCCTGTGTCCTGGGAATATGACAAAGGTTTGTTGCTGGAAGCCTGTTCCCTGGGTACATGACTGAGGTTTGATTCTGGACACCTGTGTCCTGGGAACATGAGTGATGTTTGATTGTTGAAACCTGTGGCCTGCGAACATGACTCAGGTTTGATTCTGGAACCATGTGTCCTGGGAATATGACTGAGGTTTGATTCTGGAAACCTTTGGCCTGGGAAAATGACTGAGGTTTCATTGTGGAAACATGTGGCCTGGGATCATGACTGAGGTTTGATGGTGGAACACTCTGGCCTGGCAAAATGACTGAGGCTTGATTCTGGAACCCTGTGGCCCGGGAACGTGACTGAGGTTTGATGGCAGAAACCTGTGGCCTGGCAACATGAATGACGTTTGATTCTGGATCCCTGTGGCCTGGGAACATGACTGAGGCGTGATTCTGGAAAACTGTGGCCTGGGAACATGACATCTGTTTAGATTGTGGAATACTGTGCCCCGGGAACCTGACTGAGCCTTCGTTCTGAAACCCTGTGGACTGGGAACATGACTGAGGATTTATTCTGGAACCCTGTAGCCTGGGAACATAACTGAGGATTGATTCTGGAACCCTGTGGCCTGGGAACATGATACCGGTGGATTCTGGAACCCTGGGGACTGGGCATGTGACATCTGTTTAGATTGTGGAATACTGTGGCCCGGGAACCTCACTGAGCCTTGGTTCTGGAACCCTGTGGATTGGGAACATGACTGAGGTTTTATTCTAGAACCCTGTAGCCGGGAAACATAACTGAGGATTGATTCTCGAACCCTGTGGCCTGGGAACATGACATCGGTGGATTCTAGAACCCTGTGGCCTGGGAACATGTCTGAGGTTTGATGGTGGAAACCTGTGGCTTGGCAACATGACTAAGGTTTGATTCTGGAAGACTGTGGCCAAGAAGCATGATATCTGGTTGATTCTGGAAACTTGTGTCCTGGGAACATGACTGAGGTTTGTTTCTGGAAGCCTGTGCCCTGGGAACATGACTGAGGTTTGATTCTGGACACCTGTGTCCTGGGAACATGACTGAGGTTTGATGGTTGAAACCTGTGGCCCGCGCACATGACTCAGGTTTGATTCTGGAACCATGTGTCCTGGGAACATGACTGAGGTTTGATTTTGAAACCTTTGGCCTGGGAAAATGACTGAGGTTTCATTGCGGAAACATGTGGCCTGGGATCATGACTGAGGTTTGATGGTGGAACACTCTGGCCTGGCAAAATGACTGAGGCTTGATTCTGGAACCCTGTGGCCCGGGAACATGAGAACGGTTTGATTCTGGAACCCTGTGGCCTTTAACATGACATCTGTGGATTCTGGAACCCTGTGGCCTGGGAACATGAGAACGGTTTGATTCTGGAACCCTGTGGCCTGGGAACATGAGTGAGGATTGTTGGTGGAACCCTGTGGCCTGGCAACATGACTGAGGTTTGATACTGGAAGACTGTGGCCAGGAAACATGATATCGGGTTGATTCTGGAAACTTCTGTCCTGGGAACAAGACTGAGGTTTGATTCTGGAACCCTGTGTCCTGGGAATATGACAAAGGTTTGTTGCTGGAAGCCTGTTCCCTGGGTACATGACTGAGGTTTGATTCTGGACACCTGTGTCCTGGGAACATGAGTGACGTTTGATTGTTGAAACCTGTGGCCTGCGAACATGACTCAGGTTTGATTCTGGAACCATGTGTCCTGGGAATATGACTGAGGTTTGATTCTGGAAACCTTTGGCCTGAGAAAATGACTGAGGTTTCATTGTGGAAACATGTGGCCTGGGATCATGACTGAGGTTTGATGGTGGAACACTCTGGCCTGGCAAAATGACTGAGGCTTGATTCTGGAACCCTGTGGCCCGGGAACGTGACTGAGGTTTGATGGCAGAAACCTGTGGCCTGGCAACATGACTGACGTTTGATTCTGGATCCCTGTGGCCTGGGAACATGACTGAGGCGTGATTCTGGAAAACTGTGGCCTGGGAACATGACATCTGTTTAGATTGTGGAATACTGTGCCCCGGGAACCTGACTGAGCCTTGGTTCTGAAACCCTGTGGACTGGGAACATGTCTGAGGTTTTATTCTGGAACCCTGTAGCCTGGGAACATAACTGAGGATTGATTCTGGAACCCTGTGGCCTGGGAACGTGAAACCGGTGGATTCTGGAACCCTGTGGACTGGGCATGTGACATCTGTTTAGATTGTGGAATACTGTGCCCCCGGAACCTGACTGAGCCTTGGTTCTGGAACCCTGTGGATTGGGAACATGACTGAGGTTTTATTCTAGAACCCTGTAGCCTGGAAACATAACTGAGGATTGATTCTCGAACCCTGTGGCCTGGGAACATGACATCGGTGGATTCTAGAACCCTGTGGCCTGGGAACATATCTGAGGTTTGATGGTGGAAACCTGTGGCTTGGCAACATGACTAAGGTTTGATTCTGGAAGACTGTGGCCAGGAAGCATGGTATCTGGTTGATTCTGGAAACTTGTGTCCTGGGAACATGACTGAGGTTTGTTTCTGGAAGCCTGTGCCCTGGGAACATGACTGAGGTTTGATTCTGGACACCTGTGTCCTGGGAACATGACTGAGGTTTGATGGTTGAAACCTGTGGCCCGCGAACATGACTCAGGTTTGATTCTGGAACCATGTGTCCTGGGAACATGACTGAGGTTTGATTTTGGAAACCTTTGGCCTGGGAAAATGACTGAGGTTTCATTGTGGAAACATGTGGCCTGGGATCATGACTGAGGTTTGATGGTGGAACACTCTGGCCTGGCAAAATGACTGAGGCTTGATTCTGGAACCCTGTGGCCCGGGAACGTGACTGAGGTTTGATGGCAGAAACCTGTGGCCTGGCAACATGACTGACGTTTGATTCTGGATCCCTGTGGCCTGGGAACATGACTGAGGCGTGATTCTGGAAAACTGTGGCCTGGGAACATGACATCTGTTTAGATTGTGGAATACTGTGCCCCGGGAACCTGACTGAGCCTTGATTCTGGAACCCTGTGGATTGGGAACATGACTGAGGTTTTATTCTAGAACCCTGTAGCCTGGAAACATAACTGAGGATTGATTCTCGAACCCTGTGGCCTGGGAACATGACATCGGTGGATTCTAGAACCCTGTGGCCTGGGAACATGTCTGAGGTTTGATGGTGGAAACCTGTGGCTTGGCAACATGACTAAGGTTTGATTCTGGAAGACTGTGGCCAGGAAGCATGATATCTGGTTGATTCTGGAAACTTGTGTCCTGGGAACATGACTGAGGTTTGTTTCTGGAAGCCTGTGTCCTGGGAATATGGCAAAGGTTTGTTGCTGGAAGCCTGTGCCCTGGGAACATGACTGAGGTTTGATTCTGGACACCTGTGTCCTGGGAACATGACTGAGGTTTGATGGTTGAAACCTGTGGCCCTCGAACATGACTCAGGTTTGATTCTGGAACCATGTGTCCTGGGAACATGACTGCGGTTTGATTTTGGAAACCTTTGGCCTGGGAAAATGACTGAGGTTTCATTGTGGAAACATGTGGCCTGGGATCATGACTGAGGTTTGATGGTGGAACACTCTGGCCTGGCAAAATGACTGAGGCTTGATTCTGGAACCCTGTGGCCCGGGAACATGAGAACGGTTTGATTCTGGAACCCTGTGGCCTTTAACATGACATCGGTGGATTCTGGAACCCTGTGGCCTGGGAACATGAGAACGGTTTGATTCTGGAACCCTGTGGCCTGGGAACATGAGTGAGGATTGATGGTGGAACCCTGTGGCCTGGCAACATGACTGAGGTTTGATACTGGAAGACTGTGGCCAGGAAACATGATATCGGGTTGATTCTGGAAACTTCTGTCCTGGGAACAAGACTGAGGTTTGATTCTGGAACCCTGTGTCCTGGGAATATGACAAAGGTTTGTTGCTGGAAGCCTGTTCCCTGGGTACATGACTGAGGTTTGATTCTGGACACCTGTGTCCTGGGAACATGAGTGATGTTTGATTGTTGAAACCTGTGGCCTGCGAACATGACTCAGGTTTGACTCTGGAACCATGTGTCCTGGGAATATGACTGAGGTTTGATTCTGGAAACCTTTGGCCTGAGAAAATGACTGAGGTTTCATTGTGGAAACATGTTGCCTGGGATCATGACTGAGGTTTGATGGTGGAACACTCTGGCCTGGCAAAATGACTGAGGCTTGATTCTGGAACCCTGTGGCCCGGGAACGTGACTGAGGTTTAATGGCAGAAACCTGTGGCCTGGCAACATGACTGACGTTTGATTCTGGATCCCTGTGGCCTGGGAACATGACTGAGGCGTGATTCTGGAAAACTGTGGCCTGGGAACATGACATCTGTTTAGATTGTGGAATACTGTGCCCCGGGAACCTGACTGAGCCTTGGTTCTGAAACCCTGTGGACTGGGAACATGACTGAGGTTTTATTCTGGAACCCTGTAGCCTGGGAACATAACTGAGGATTGATTCTGGAACCCTGTGGCCTGGGAACATGAAACCGGTGGATTCTGGAACCCTGTGGACTGGGCATGTGACATCTGTTTAGATTGTGGAATACTGTGCCCCCGGAACCTGACTGAGCCTTGGTTCTGGAACCCTGTGGATTGGGAACATGACTGAGGTTTTATTCTAGAACCCTGTAGCCTGGAAACATAACTGAGGATTGATTCTCGAACCCTGTGGCCTGGGAACATGACATCGGTGGATTCTAGAACCCTGTGGCCTGGGAACATATCTGAGGTTTGATGGTGGAAACCTGTGGCTTGGCAACAGGACTAAGGTTTGATTCTGGAAGACTGTGGCCAGGAAGCATGGTATCTGGTTGATTCTGGAAACTTGTGTCCTGGGAACATGACTGAGGTTTGTTTCTGGAAGCCTGTGCCCTGGGAACATGACTGAGGTTTGATTCTGGACACCTGTGTCCTGGGAACATGACTGAGGTTTGATGGTTGAAACCTGTGGCCCGCAAACATGACTCAGGTTTGATTCTGGAACCATGTGTCCTGGGAACATGACTGAGGTTTGATTTTGGAAACCTTTGGCCTGGGAAAATGACTGAGGTTTCATTGTGGAAACATGTGGCCTGGGATCATGACTGAGGTTTGATGGTGGAACACTCTGGCCTGGCAAAATGACTGAGGCTTGATTCTGGAACCCTGTGGCCCGGGAACGTGACTGAGGTTTGATGGCAGAAACCTGTGGCCTGGCAACATGACTGACGTTTGATTCTGGATCCCTGTGGCCTGGGAACATGACTGAGGCGTGATTCTGGAAAACTGTGGCCTGGGAACATGACATCTGTTTAGATTGTGGAATACTGTGCCCCGGGAACCTGACTGAGCCTTGGTTCTGAAACCCTGTGGGCTGGGAACATGACTGAGGTTTTATTCTGGAACCCTGTAGCCTGGGAACATAACTGAGGATTGATTCTGGAACCCTGGGGCCTGGGAGCATGATACCGGTGGATTCTGGAACCCTGGGGACTGGGCATGTGACATCTGTTTAGATTGTGGAATACTGTGCCCCGGGAACCTGACTGAGCCTTGGTTCTGGAACCCTGTGGATTGGGAACATGACTGAGGTTTTATTCTAGAACCCTGTAGCCTGGAAACATAACTGAGGATTGATTCTCGAACCCTGTGGCCTGGGAACATGACATCGGTGGATTCTAGAACCCTGTTGCCTGGGAACATGTCTGAGGTTTGAAGGTGGAAACCTGTGGCTTGGCAACATGACTAAGGTTTGATTCTGGAAGACTGTGGCCAGGAAGCATGATATCTGGTTGATTCTGGAAACTTGTGTCCTGGGAACAAGACTGAGGTTTGTTTCTGGAAGCCTGTGCCCTGGGAACATGACTGAGGTTTGATTCTGGACACCTGTGTCCTGGGAACATGACTGAGGTTTGATGGTTGAAACCTGTGGCCCGCGAACATGACTCAGGTTTGATTCTGGAACCATGTGTCCTGGGAACATGACTGAGGTTTGATTTTGGAAACCTTTGGCCTGGGAAAATGACTGAGGTTTCATTGTGGAAACATGTGGCCTGGGATCATGACTGAGGTTTGATGGTGGAACACTCTGGCCTGGCAAAATGACTGAGGCTTGATTCTGGAACCCTGTGGCCCGGGAACATGAGTACGGTTTGATTCTGGAACCCTGTGGCCTTTAACATGACATCGGTGGATTCTGGAACCCTGTGGCCTGGGAACATGAGAACGGTTTGATTCTGGAACCCTGTGGCCTGGGAACATGAGTGAGGATTGATGGTGGAACCCTGTGGCCTGGCAACATGACTGAGGTTTGATACTGGAAGACTGTGGCCAGGAAATATGATATCGGGTTGATTCTGGAAACTTCTGTCCTGGGAACAAGACTGAGGTTTGATTCTGGAAGCCTGTGTCCTGGGAATATGACAAAGGTTTGTTGCTGGAAGCCTGTTCCCTGGGTACATGACTGAGGTTTGATTCTGGACACCTGTGTCCTGGGAACATGAGTGATGTTTGATTGTTGAAACCTGTGGCCTGCGAACATGACTCAGGTTTGATTCTGGAACCATGTGTCCTGGGAATATGACTGAGGTTTGATTCTGGAAACCTTTGGCCTGAGAAAATGACTGAGGTTTCATTGTGGAAACATGTGGCCTGGGATCATGACTGAGGTTTGATGGTGGAACACTCTGGCCTGGCAAAATGACTGAGGCTTGATTCTGGAACCCTGTGGCCCGGGAACGTGACTGAGGTTTGATGGCAGAAACCTGTGGCCTGGCAACATGACTGACGTTTGATTCTTGATCCCTGTGGCCTGGGAACATGACTGAGGCGTGATTCTGGAAAACTGTGGCCTGGGAACATGACATCTGTTTAGATTGTGGAATACTGTGCCCCGGGAACCTGACTGAGCCTTGGTTCTGAAACCCTGTGGACTGGGAACATGACTGAGGATTTATTCTGGAACCCTGTAGCCTGGGAACATAACTGAGGATTGATTCTGGAACCCTGTGGCCTGGGAACATGATACCGGTGGATTCTGGAACCCTGGGGACTGGGCATGTGACATCTGTTTAGATTGTGGAATACTGTGCCCCGGGAACCTGACTGAGCCTTGGTTCTGGAACCCTGTGGATTGGGAACATGACTGAGGTTTTATTCTAGAACCCTGTAGCCTGGAAACATAACTGAGGATTGATTCTCGAACCCTGTGGCCTGGGAACATGACATCGGTGGATTCTAGAACCCTGTGGCCTGGGAACATGTCTGAGGTTTGATGGTGGAAACCTGTGGCTTGGCAACATGACTAAGGTTTGATTCTGGAAGACTGTGGCCAGGAAGCATGATATCTGGTTGATTCTGGAAACTTGTGTCATGGGAACATGACTGAGGTTTGTTTCTGGAAGCCTGTGCCCTGGGAACATGACTGAGGTTTGATTCTGGACACCTGTGTCCTGGGAACATGACTGAGGTTTGATGGTTGAAACCTGTGGCCCGCGCACATGACTCAGGTTTGATTCTGGAACCATGTGTCCTGGGAACATGACTGAGGTTTGATTTTGGAAACCTTTGGCCTGGGAAAATGACTGAGGTTTCATTGTGGAAACATGTGGCCTGGGATCATGACTGAGGTTTGATGGTGGGACACTCTGGCCTGGCAAAATGACTGAGGCTTGATTCTGGAACCCTGTGGCCCGGGAACATGAGAACGGTTTGATTCTGGAACCCTGTGGCCTTTAACATGACATCGGTGGATTCTGGAACCCTGTGGCCTGGGAACATGAGAACGGTTTGATTCTGGAACCCTGTGGCCTGGGAACATGAGTGAGGATGGATGGTGGAACCCTGTGGCCTGGCAACATGACTGAGGTTTGATACTGGAAGACTGTGGCCAGGAAACATGATATCGGGTTGATTCTGGAAACTTCTGTCCTGGGAACAAGACTGAGGTTTGATTCTGGAACCCTGTGTCCTGGGAATATGACAAAGGTTTGTTGCTGGAAGCCTGTTCCCTGGGTACATGACTGAGGTTTGATTCTGGACACCTGTGTCCTGGGAACATGAGTGATGTTTGATTGTTGAAACCTGTGGCCTGCGAACATGACACAGGTTTGATTCTGGAACCATGTGTCCTGGGAATATGACTGAGGTTTGATTCTGGAAACCTTTGGCCTGAGAAAATGACTGAGGTTTCATTGTGGAAACATGTGGCCTGGGATCATGACTGAGGTTTGATGGTGGAACACTCTGGCCTGGCAAAATGACTGAGGCTTGATTCTGGAACCCTGTGGCCCGGGAACGTGACTGAGGTTTGATAGCAGAAACCTGTGGCCTGGCAACATGACTGACGTTTGATTCTGGATCCCTGTGGCCTGGGAACATGACTGAGGCGTGATTCTGGAAAACTGTGGCCTGGGAACATGACATCTGTTTAGATTGTGGAATACTGTGCCCCGGGAACCTGACTGAGCCTTGGTTCTGAAACCCTGTGGACTGGGAACATGACTGAGGTTTTATTCTGGAACCCTGTAGCCTGGGAACATAACTGAGGATTGATTCTGGAACCCTGTGGCCTGGGAACATGATACCGGTGGATTCTGGAACCCTGTGGACTGGGCATGTGACATCTGTTTAGATTGTGGAATACTGTGCCCCCGGAACCTGACTGAGCCTTGGTTCTGGAACCCTGTGGATTGGGAACATGACTGAGGTTTTATTCTAGAACCCTGTAGCCTGGAAACATAACTGAGGATTGATTCTCGAACCCTGTGGCCTGGGAACATGACATCGGTGGATTCTAGAACCCTGTGGCCTGGGAACATGTCTGAGGTTTGATGGTGGAAAGCTGTGGCTTGGCAACATGACTAAGGTTTGATTCTGGAAGACTGTGGCCAGGAAGCCTGATATCTGGTTGATTCTGGAAACTTGTGTCCTGGGAACATGACTGAGGTTTGTTTCTGGAAGCCTGTGCCCTGGGAACATGACTGAGGTTTGATTCTGGACACCTGTGTCCTGGGAACATGACTGAGGTTTGATGGTTGAAACCTGTGGCCCGCGAACATGACTCAGGTTTGATTCTGGAACCATGTGTCCTGGGAACATGACTGAGGTTTGATTTTGGAAACCTTTGGCCTGGGAAAATGACTGAGGTTTCATTGTGGAAACATGTGGCCTGGGATCATGACTGAGGTTTGATGGTGGAACACTCTGGCCTGGCAAAATGACTGAGGCTTGATTCTGGAACCCTGTGGCCCGGGAACATGAGTACGGTTTGATTCTGGAACCCTGTGGCCTTTAACATGACATCGGTGGATTCTGGAACCCTGTGGCCTGGGAACATGAGAACGGTTTGATTCTGGAACCCTGTGGCCTGGGAACATGAGTGAGGATTGATGGTGGAACCCTGTGGCCTGGCAACATGACTGAGGTTTGATACTGGAAGACTGTGGCCAGGAAATATGATATCGGGTTGATTCTGGAAACTTCTGTCCTGGGAACAAGACTGAGGTTTGATTCTGGAAGCCTGTGTCCTGGGAATATGACAAAGGTTTGTTGCTGGAAGCCTGTTCCCTGGGTACATGACTGAGGTTTGATTCTGGACACCTGTGTCCTGGGAACATGAGTGATGTTTGATTGTTGAAACCTGTGGCCTGCGAACATGACTCAGGTTTGATTCTGGAACCATGTGTCCTGGGAATATGACTGAGGTTTGATTCTGGAAACCTTTGGCCTGAGAAAATGACTGAGGTTTCATTGTGGAAACATGTGGCCTGGGATCATGACTGAGGTTTGATGGTGGAACACTCTGGCCTGGCAAAATGACTGAGGCTTGATTCTGGAACCCTGTGGCCCGGGAACGTGACTGAGGTTTGATGGCAGAAACCTGTGGCCTGGCAACATGACTGACGTTTGATTCTGGATCCCTGTGGCCTGGGAACATGACTGAGGCGTGATTCTGGAAAACTGTGGCCTGGGAACATGACATCTGTTTAGATTGTGGAATACTGTGCCCCGGGAACCTGACTGAGCCTTGGTTCTGAAACCCTGTGGACTGGGAACATGACTGAGGATTTATTCTGGAACCCTGTAGCCTGGGAACATAACTGAGGATTGATTCTGGAACCCTGTGGCCTGGGAACATGATACCGGTGGATTCTGGAACCCTGGGGACTGGGCATGTGACATCTGTTTAGATTGTGGAATACTGTGCCCCGGGAACCTGACTGAGCCTTGGTTCTGGAACCCTGTGGATTGGGAACATGACTGAGGTTTTATTCTAGAACCCTGTAGCCTGGAAACATAACTGAGGATTGATTCTCGAACCCTGTGGCCTGGGAACATGACATCGGTGGATTCTAGAACCCTGTGGCCTGGGAACATGTCTGAGGTTTGATGGTGGAAACCTGTGGCTTGGCAACATGACTAAGGTTTGATTCTGGAAGACTGTGGCCAGGAAGCATGATATCTGGTTGATTCTGGAAACTTGTGTCATGGGAACATGACTGAGGTTTGTTTCTGGAAGCCTGTGCCCTGGGAACATGACTGAGGTTTGATTCTGGACACCTGTGTCCTGGGAACATGACTGAGGTTTGATGGTTGAAACCTGTGGCCCGCGCACATGACTCAGGTTTGATTCTGGAACCATGTGTCCTGGGAACATGACTGAGGTTTGATTTTGGAAACCTTTGGCCTGGGAAAATGACTGAGGTTTCATTGTGGAAACATGTGGCCTGGGATCATGACTGAGGTTTGATGGTGGGACACTCTGGCCTGGCAAAATGACTGAGGCTTGATTCTGGAACCCTGTGGCCCGGGAACATGAGAACGGTTTGATTCTGGAACCCTGTGGCCTTTAACATGACATCGGTGGATTCTGGAACCCTGTGGCCTGGGAACATGAGAACGGTTTGATTCTGGAACCCTGTGGCCTGGGAACATGAGTGAGGATGGATGGTGGAACCCTGTGGCCTGGCAACATGACTGAGGTTTGATACTGGAAGACTGTGGCCAGGAAACATGATATCGGGTTGATTCTGGAAACTTCTGTCCTGGGAACAAGACTGAGGTTTGATTCTGGAACCCTGTGTCCTGGGAATATGACAAAGGTTTGTTGCTGGAAGCCTGTTCCCTGGGTACATGACTGAGGTTTGATTCTGGACACCTGTGTCCTGGGAACATGAGTGATGTTTGATTGTTGAAACCTGTGGCCTGCGAACATGACACAGGTTTGATTCTGGAACCATGTGTCCTGGGAATATGACTGAGGTTTGATTCTGGAAACCTTTGGCCTGAGAAAATGACTGAGGTTTCATTGTGGAAACATGTGGCCTGGGATCATGACTGAGGTTTGATGGTGGAACACTCTGGCCTGGCAAAATGACTGAGGCTTGATTCTGGAACCCTGTGGCCCGGGAACGTGACTGAGGTTTGATGGCAGAAACCTGTGGCCTGGCAACATGACTGACGTTTGATTCTGGATCCCTGTGGCCTGGGAACATGACTGAGGCGTGATTCTGGAAAACTGTGGCCTGGGAACATGACATCTGTTTAGATTGTGGAATACTGTGCCCCGGGAACCTGACTGAGCCTTGGTTCTGAAACCCTGTGGGCTGGGAACATGACTGAGGTTTTATTCTGGAACCCTGTAGCCTGGGAACATAACTGAGGATTGATTCTGGAACCCTGGGGCCTGGGAACATGATACCGGTGGATTCTGGAACCCTGGGGACTGGGCATGTGACATCTGTTTAGATTGTGGAATACTGTGCCCCGGGAACCTGACTGAGCCTTGGTTCTGGAACCCTGTGGATTGGGAACATGACTGAGGTTTTATTCTAGAACCCTGTAGCCTGGAAACATAACTGAGGATTGATTCTCGAACCCTGTGGCCTGGGAACATGACATCGGTGGATTCTAGAACCCTGTTGCCTGGGAACATGTCTGAGGTTTGAAGGTGGAAACCTGTGGCTTGGCAACATGACTAAGGTTTGATTCTGGAAGACTGTGGCCAGGAAGCATGATATCTGGTTGATTCTGGAAACTTGTGTCCTGGGAACAAGACTGAGGTTTGTTTCTGGAAGCCTGTGCCCTGGGAACATGACTGAGGTTTGATTCTGGACACCTGTGTCCTGGGAACATGACTGAGGTTTGATGGTTGAAACCTGTGGCCCGCGAACATGACTCAGGTTTGATTCTGGAACCATGTGTCCTGGGAACATGACTGAGGTTTGATTTTGGAAACCTTTGGCCTGGGAAAATGACTGAGGTTTCATTGTGGAAACATGTGGCCTGGGATCATGACTGAGGTTTGATGGTGGAACACTCTGGCCTGGCAAAATGACTGAGGCTTGATTCTGGAACCCTGTGGCCCGGGAACATGAGTACGGTTTGATTCTGGAACCCTGTGGCCTTTAACATGACATCGGTGGATTCTGGAACCCTGTGGCCTGGGAACATGAGAACGGTTTGATTCTGGAACCCTGTGGCCTGGGAACATGAGTGAGGATTGATGGTGGAACCCTGTGGCCTGGCAACATGACTGAGGTTTGATACTGGAAGACTGTGGCCAGGAAATATGATATCGGGTTGATTCTGGAAACTTCTGTCCTGGGAAATAGACTGAGGTTTGATTCTGGAAGCCTGTGTCCTGGGAATATGACAAAGGTTTGTTGCTGGAAGCCTGTTCCCTGGGTACATGACTGAGGTTTGATTCTGGACACCTGTGTCCTGGGAACATGAGTGATGTTTGATTGTTGAAACCTGTGGCCTGCGAACATGACTCAGGTTTGATTCTGGAACCATGTGTCCTGGGAATATGACTGAGGTTTGATTCTGGAAACCTTTGGCCTGAGAAAATGACTGAGGTTTCATTGTGGAAACATGTGGCCTGGGATCATGACTGAGGTTTGATGGTGGAACACTCTGGCCTGGCAAAATGACTGAGGCTTGATTCTGGAACCCTGTGGCCCGGGAACGTGACTGAGGTTTGATGGCAGAAACCTGTGGCCTGGCAACATGACTGACGTTTGATTCTGGATCCCTGTGGCCTGGGAACATGACTGAGGCGTGATTCTGGAAAACTGTGGCCTGGGAACATGACATCTGTTTAGATTGTGGAATACTGTGCCCCGGGAACCTGACTGAGCCTTGGTTCTGAAACCCTGTGGACTGGGAACATGACTGAGGATTTATTCTGGAACCCTGTAGCCTGGGAACATAACTGAGGATTGATTCTGGAACCCTGTGGCCTGGGAACATGATACCGGTGGATTCTGGAACCCTGGGGACTGGGCATGTGACATCTGTTTAGATTGTGGAATACTGTGCCCCGGGAACCTGACTGAGCCTTGGTTCTGGAACCCTGTGGATTGGGAACATGACTGAGGTTTTATTCTAGAACCCTGTAGCCTGGAAACATAACTGAGGATTGATTCTCGAACCCTGTGGCCTGGGAACATGACATCGGTGGATTCTAGAACCCTGTGGCCTGGGAACATGTCTGAGGTTTGATGGTGGAAACCTGTGGCTTGGCAACATGACTAAGGTTTGATTCTGGAAGACTGTGGCCAGGAAGCATGATATCTGGTTGATTCTGGAAACTTGTGTCATGGGAACATGACTGAGGTTTGTTTCTGGAAGCCTGTGCCCTGGGAACATGACTGAGGTTTGATTCTGGACACCTGTGTCCTGGGAACATGACTGAGGTTTGATGGTTGAAACCTGTGGCCCGCGCACATGACTCAGGTTTGATTCTGGAACCATGTGTCCTGGGAACATGACTGAGGTTTGATTTTGGAAACCTTTGGCCTGGGAAAATGACTGAGGTTTCATTGTGGAAACATGTGGCCTGGGATCATGACTGAGGTTTGATGGTGGGACACTCTGGCCTGGCAAAATGACTGAGGCTTGATTCTGGAACCCTGTGGCCCGGGAACATGAGAACGGTTTGATTCTGGAACCCTGTGGCCTTTAACATGACATCGGTGGATTCTGGAACCCTGTGGCCTGGGAACATGAGAACGGTTTGATTCTGGAACCCTGTGGCCTGGGAACATGAGTGAGGATGGATGGTGGAACCCTGTGGCCTGGCAACATGACTGAGGTTTGATACTGGAAGACTGTGGCCAGGAAACATGATATCGGGTTGATTCTGGAAACTTCTGTCCTGGGAACAAGACTGAGGTTTGATTCTGGAACCCTGTGTCCTGGGAATATGACAAAGGTTTGTTGCTGGAAGCCTGTTCCCTGGGTACATGACTGAGGTTTGATTCTGGACACCTGTGTCCTGGGAACATGAGTGATGTTTGATTGTTGAAACCTGTGGCCTGCGAACATGACACAGGTTTGATTCTGGAACCATGTGTCCTGGGAATATGACTGAGGTTTGATTCTGGAAACCTTTGGCCTGAGAAAATGACTGAGGTTTCATTGTGGAAACATGTGGCCTGGGATCATGACTGAGGTTTGATGGTGGAACACTCTGGCCTGGCAAAATGACTGAGGCTTGATTCTGGAACCCTGTGGCCCGGGAACGTGACTGAGGTTTGATGGCAGAAACCTGTGGCCTGGCAACATGACTGACGTTTGATTCTGGATCCCTGTGGCCTGGGAACATGACTGAGGCGTGATTCTGGAAAACTGTGGCCTGGGAACATGACATCTGTTTAGATTGTGGAATACTGTGCCCCGGGAACCTGACTGAGCCTTGGTTCTGAAACCCTGTGGACTGGGAACATGACTGAGGTTTTATTCTGGAACCCTGTAGCCTGGGAACATAACTGAGGATTGATTCTGGAACCCTGTGGCCTGGGAACATGATACCGGTGGATTCTGGAACCCTGTGGACTGGGCATGTGACATCTGTTTAGATTGTGGAATACTGTGCCCCCGGAACCTGACTGAGCCTTGGTTCTGGAACCCTGTGGATTGGGAACATGACTGAGGTTTTATTCTAGAACCCTGTAGCCTGGAAACATAACTGAGGATTGATTCTCGAACCCTGTGGCCTGGGAACATGACATCGGTGGATTCTAGAACCCTGTGGCCTGGGAACATGTCTGAGGTTTGATGGTGGAAAGCTGTGGCTTGGCAACATGACTAAGGTTTGATTCTGGAAGACTGTGGCCAGGAAGCCTGACATCTGGTTGATTCTGGAAACTTGTGTCCTGGGAACATGACTGAGGTTTGTTTCTGGAAGCCTGTGCCCTGGGAACATGACTGAGGTTTGATTCTGGACACCTGTGTCCTGGGAACATGACTGAGGTTTGATGGTTGAAACCTGTGGCCCGCGAACATGACTCAGGTTTGATTCTGGAACCATGTGTCCTGGGAACATGACTGAGGTTTGATTTTGGAAACCTTTGGCCTGGGAAAATGACTGAGGTTTCATTGTGGAAACATGTGGCCTGGGATCATGACTGAGGTTTGATGGTGGAACACTCTGGCCTGGCAAAATGACTGAGGCTTGATTCTGGAACCCTGTGGCCCGGGAACATGAGTACGGTTTGATTCTGGAACCCTGTGGCCTTTAACATGACATCGGTGGATTCTGGAACCCTGTGGCCTGGGAACATGAGAACGGTTTGATTCTGGAACCCTGTGGCCTGGGAACATGAGTGAGGATTGATGGTGGAACCCTGTGGCCTGGCAACATGACTGAGGTTTGATACTGGAAGACTGTGGCCAGGAAATATGATATCGGGTTGATTCTGGAAACTTCTGTCCTGGGAACAAGACTGAGGTTTGATTCTGGAAGCCTGTGTCCTGGGAATATGACAAAGGTTTGTTGCTGGAAGCCTGTTCCCTGGGTACATGACTGAGGTTTGATTCTGGACACCTGTGTCCTGGGAACATGGGTGATGTTTGATTGTTGAAACCTGTGGCCTGCGAACATGACTCAGGTTTGATTCTGGAACCATGTGTCCTGGGAATATGACTGAGGTTTGATTCTGGAAACCTTTGGCCTGAGAAAATGACTGAGGTTTCATTGTGGAAACATGTGGCCTGGGATCATGACTGAGGTTTGATGGTGGAACACTCTGGCCTGGCAAAATGACTGAGGCTTGATTCTGGAACCCTGTGGCCCGGGAACGTGACTGAGGTTTGATGGCAGAAACCTGTGGCCTGGCAACATGACTGACGTTTGATTCTGGATCCCTGTGGCCTGGGAACATGACTGAGGCGTGATTCTGGAAAACTGTGGCCTGGGAACATGACATCTGTTTAGATTGTGGAATACTGTGCCCCGGGAACCTGACTGAGCCTTGGTTCTGAAACCCTGTGGACTGGGAACATGACTGAGGATTTATTCTGGAACCCTGTAGCCTGGGAACATAACTGAGGATTGATTCTGGAACCCTGTGGCCTGGGAACATGATACCGGTGGATTCTGGAACCCTGGGGACTGGGCATGTGACATCTGTTTAGATTGTGGAATACTGTGCCCCGGGAACCTGACTGAGCCTTGGTTCTGGAACCCTGTGGATTGGGAACATGACTGAGGTTTTATTCTAGAACCCTGTAGCCTGGAAACATAACTGAGGATTGATTCTCGAACCCTGTGGCCTGGGAACATGACATCGGTGGATTCTAGAACCCTGTGGCCTGGGAACATGTCTGAGGTTTGATGGTGGAAACCTGTGGCTTGGCAACATGACTAAGGTTTGATTCTGGAAGACTGTGGCCAGGAAGCATGATATCTGGTTGATTCTGGAAACTTGTGTCATGGGAACATGACTGAGGTTTGTTTCTGGAAGCCTGTGCCCTGGGAACATGACTGAGGTTTGATTCTGGACACCTGTGTCCTGGGAACATGACTGAGGTTTGATGGTTGAAACCTGTGGCCCGCGCACATGACTCAGGTTTGATTCTGGAACCATGTGTCCTGGGAACATGACTGAGGTTTGATTTTGGAAACCTTTGGCCTGGGAAAATGACTGAGGTTTCATTGTGGAAACATGTGGCCTGGGATCATGACTGAGGTTTGATGGTGGGACACTCTGGCCTGGCAAAATGACTGAGGCTTGATTCTGGAACCCTGTGGCCCGGGAACATGAGAACGGTTTGATTCTGGAACCCTGTGGCCTTTAACATGACATCGGTGGATTCTGGAACCCTGTGGCCTGGGAACATGAGAACGGTTTGATTCTGGAACCCTGTGGCCTGGGAACATGAGTGAGGATGGATGGTGGAACCCTGTGGCCTGGCAACATGACTGAGGTTTGATACTGGAAGACTGTGGCCAGGAAACATGATATCGGGTTGATTCTGGAAACTTCTGTCCTGGGAACAAGACTGAGGTTTGATTCTGGAACCCTGTGTCCTGGGAATATGACAAAGGTTTGTTGCTGGAAGCCTGTTCCCTGGGTACATGACTGAGGTTTGATTCTGGACACCTGTGTCCTGGGAACATGAGTGATGTTTGATTGTTGAAACCTGTGGCCTGCGAACATGACACAGGTTTGATTCTGGAACCATGTGTCCTGGGAATATGACTGAGGTTTGATTCTGGAAACCTTTGGCCTGAGAAAATGACTGAGGTTTCATTGTGGAAACATGTGGCCTGGGATCATGACTGAGGTTTGATGGTGGAACACTCTGGCCTGGCAAAATGACTGAGGCTTGATTCTGGAACCCTGTGGCCCGGGAACGTGACTGAGGTTTGATGGCAGAAACCTGTGGCCTGGCAACATGACTGACGTTTGATTCTGGATCCCTGTGGCCTGGGAACATGACTGAGGCGTGATTCTGGAAAACTGTGGCCTGGGAACATGACATCTGTTTAGATTGTGGAATACTGTGCCCCGGGAACCTGACTGAGCCTTGGTTCTGAAACCCTGTGGGCTGGGAACATGACTGAGGTTTTATTCTGGAACCCTGTAGCCTGGGAACATAACTGAGGATTGATTCTGGAACCCTGGGGCCTGGGAACATGATACCGGTGGATTCTGGAACCCTGGGGACTGGGCATGTGACATCTGTTTAGATTGTGGAATACTGTGCCCCGGGAACCTGACTGAGCCTTGGTTCTGGAACCCTGTGGATTGGGAACATGACTGAGGTTTTATTCTAGAACCCTGTAGCCTGGAAACATAACTGAGGATTGATTCTCGAACCCTGTGGCCTGGGAACATGACATCGGTGGATTCTAGAACCCTGTTGCCTGGGAACATGTCTGAGGTTTGAAGGTGGAAACCTGTGGCTTGGCAACATGACTAAGGTTTGATTCTGGAAGACTGTGGCCAGGAAGCATGATATCTGGTTGATTCTGGAAACTTGTGTCCTGGGAACAAGACTGAGGTTTGTTTCTGGAAGCCTGTGCCCTGGGAACATGACTGAGGTTTGATTCTGGACACCTGTGTCCTGGGAACATGACTGAGGTTTGATGGTTGAAACCTGTGGCCCGCGAACATGACTCAGGTTTGATTCTGGAACCATGTGTCCTGGGAACATGACTGAGGTTTGATTTTGGAAACCTTTGGCCTGGGAAAATGACTGAGGTTTCATTGTGGAAACATGTGGCCTGGGATCATGACTGAGGTTTGATGGTGGAACACTCTGGCCTGGCAAAATGACTGAGGCTTGATTCTGGAACCCTGTGGCCCGGGAACATGAGTACGGTTTGATTCTGGAACCCTGTGGCCTTTAACATGACATCGGTGGATTCTGGAACCCTGTGGCCTGGGAACATGAGAACGGTTTGATTCTGGAACCCTGTGGCCTGGGAACATGAGTGAGGATTGATGGTGGAACCCTGTGGCCTGGCAACATGACTGAGGTTTGATACTGGAAGACTGTGGCCAGGAAATATGATATCGGGTTGATTCTGGAAACTTCTGTCCTGGGAACAAGACTGAGGTTTGATTCTGGAAGCCTGTGTCCTGGGAATATGACAAAGGTTTGTTGCTGGAAGCCTGTTCCCTGGGTACATGACTGAGGTTTGATTCTGGACACCTGTGTCCTGGGAACATGAGTGATGTTTGATTGTTGAAACCTGTGGCCTGCGAACATGACTCAGGTTTGATTCTGGAACCATGTGTCCTGGGAATATGACTGAGGTTTGATTCTGGAAACCTTTGGCCTGAGAAAATGACTGAGGTTTCATTGTGGAAACATGTGGCCTGGGATCATGACTGAGGTTTGATGGTGGAACACTCTGGCCTGGCAAAATGACTGAGGCTTGATTCTGGAACCCTGTGGCCCGGGAACGTGACTGAGGTTTGATGGCAGAAACCTGTGGCCTGGCAACATGACTGACGTTTGATTCTGGATCCCTGTGGCCTGGGAACATGACTGAGGCGTGATTCTGGAAAACTGTGGCCTGGGAACATGACATCTGTTTAGATTGTGGAATACTGTGCCCCGGGAACCTGACTGAGCCTTGGTTCTGAAACCCTGTGGACTGGGAACATGACTGAGGATTTATTCTGGAACCCTGTAGCCTGGGAACATAACTGAGGATTGATTCTGGAACCCTGTGGCCTGGGAACATGATACCGGTGGATTCTGGAACCCTGGGGACTGGGCATGTGACATCTGTTTAGATTGTGGAATACTGTGCCCCGGGAACCTGACTGAGCCTTGGTTCTGGAACCCTGTGGATTGGGAACATGACTGAGGTTTTATTCTAGAACCCTGTAGCCTGGAAACATAACTGAGGATTGATTCTCGAACCCTGTGGCCTGGGAACATGACATCGGTGGATTCTAGAACCCTGTGGCCTGGGAACATGTCTGAGGTTTGATGGTGGAAACCTGTGGCTTGGCAACATGACTAAGGTTTGATTCTGGAAGACTGTGGCCAGGAAGCATGATATCTGGTTGATTCTGGAAACTTGTGTCATGGGAACATGACTGAGGTTTGTTTCTGGAAGCCTGTGCCCTGGGAACATGACTGAGGTTTGATTCTGGACACCTGTGTCCTGGGAACATGACTGAGGTTTGATGGTTGAAACCTGTGGCCCGCGCACATGACTCAGGTTTGATTCTGGAACCATGTGTCCTGGGAACATGACTGAGGTTTGATTTTGGAAACCTTTGGCCTGGGAAAATGACTGAGGTTTCATTGTGGAAACATGTGGCCTGGGATCATGACTGAGGTTTGATGGTGGGACACTCTGGCCTGGCAAAATGACTGAGGCTTGATTCTGGAACCCTGTGGCCCGGGAACATGAGAACGGTTTGATTCTGGAACCCTGTGGCCTTTAACATGACATCGGTGGATTCTGGAACCCTGTGGCCTGGGAACATGAGAACGGTTTGATTCTGGAACCCTGTGGCCTGGGAACATGAGTGAGGATGGATGGTGGAACCCTGTGGCCTGGCAACATGACTGAGGTTTGATACTGGAAGACTGTGGCCAGGAAACATGATATCGGGTTGATTCTGGAAACTTCTGTCCTGGGAACAAGACTGAGGTTTGATTCTGGAACCCTGTGTCCTGGGAATATGACAAAGGTTTGTTGCTGGAAGCCTGTTCCCTGGGTACATGACTGAGGTTTGATTCTGGACACCTGTGTCCTGGGAACATGAGTGATGTTTGATTGTTGAAACCTGTGGCCTGCGAACATGACACAGGTTTGATTCTGGAACCATGTGTCCTGGGAATATGACTGAGGTTTGATTCTGGAAACCTTTGGCCTGAGAAAATGACTGAGGTTTCATTGTGGAAACATGTGGCCTGGGATCATGACTGAGGTTTGATGGTGGAACACTCTGGCCTGGCAAAATGACTGAGGCTTGATTCTGGAACCCTGTGGCCCGGGAACGTGACTGAGGTTTGATGGCAGAAACCTGTGGCCTGGCAACATGACTGACGTTTGATTCTGGATCCCTGTGGCCTGGGAACATGACTGAGGCGTGATTCTGGAAAACTGTGGCCTGGGAACATGACATCTGTTTAGATTGTGGAATACTGTGCCCCGGGAACCTGACTGAGCCTTGGTTCTGAAACCCTGTGGACTGGGAACATGACTGAGGTTTTATTCTGGAACCCTGTAGCCTGGGAACATAACTGAGGATTGATTCTGGAACCCTGTGGCCTGGGAACATGATACCGGTGGATTCTGGAACCCTGTGGACTGGGCATGTGACATCTGTTTAGATTGTGGAATACTGTGCCCCCGGAACCTGACTGAGCCTTGGTTCTGGAACCCTGTGGATTGGGAACATGACTGAGGTTTTATTCTAGAACCCTGTAGCCTGGAAACATAACTGAGGATTGATTCTCGAACCCTGTGGCCTGGGAACATGACATCGGTGGATTCTAGAACCCTGTGGCCTGGGAACATGTCTGAGGTTTGATGGTGGAAAGCTGTGGCTTGGCAACATGACTAAGGTTTGATTCTGGAAGACTGTGGCCAGGAAGCCTGATATCTGGTTGATTCTGGAAACTTGTGTCCTGGGAACATGACTGAGGTTTGTTTCTGGAAGCCTGTGCCCTGGGAACATGACTGAGGTTTGATTCTGGACACCTGTGTCCTGGGAACATGACTGAGGTTTGATGGTTGAAACCTGTGGCCCGCGAACATGACTCAGGTTTGATTCTGGAACCATGTGTCCTGGGAACATGACTGAGGTTTGATTTTGGAAACCTTTGGCCTGGGAAAATGACTGAGGTTTCATTGTGGAAACATGTGGCCTGGGATCATGACTGAGGTTTGATGGTGGAACACTCTGGCCTGGCAAAATGACTGAGGCTTGATTCTGGAACCCTGTGGCCCGGGAACATGAGTACGGTTTGATTCTGGAACCCTGTGGCCTTTAACATGACATCGGTGGATTCTGGAACCCTGTGGCCTGGGAACATGAGAACGGTTTGATTCTGGAACCCTGTGGCCTGGGAACATGAGTGAGGATTGATGGTGGAACCCTGTGGCCTGGCAACATGACTGAGGTTTGATACTGGAAGACTGTGGCCAGGAAATATGATATCGGGTTGATTCTGGAAACTTCTGTCCTGGGAACAAGACTGAGGTTTGATTCTGGAAGCCTGTGTCCTGGGAATATGACAAAGGTTTGTTGCTGGAAGCCTGTTCCCTGGGTACATGACTGAGGTTTGATTCTGGACACCTGTGTCCTGGGAACATGAGTGATGTTTGATTGTTGAAACCTGTGGCCTGCGAACATGACTCAGGTTTGATTCTGGAACCATGTGTCCTGGGAATATGACTGAGGTTTGATTCTGGAAACCTTTGGCCTGAGAAAATGACTGAGGTTTCATTGTGGAAACATGTGGCCTGGGATCATGACTGAGGTTTGATGGTGGAACACTCTGGCCTGGCAAAATGACTGAGGCTTGATTCTGGAACCCTGTGGCCCGGGAACGTGACTGAGGTTTGATGGCAGAAACCTGTGGCCTGGCAACATGACTGACGTTTGATTCTGGATCCCTGTGGCCTGGGAACATGACTGAGGCGTGATTCTGGAAAACTGTGGCCTGGGAACATGACATCTGTTTAGATTGTGGAATACTGTGCCCCGGGAACCTGACTGAGCCTTGGTTCTGAAACCCTGTGGACTGGGAACATGACTGAGGATTTATTCTGGAACCCTGTAGCCTGGGAACATAACTGAGGATTGATTCTGGAACCCTGTGGCCTGGGAACATGATACCGGTGGATTCTGGAACCCTGGGGACTGGGCATGTGACATCTGTTTAGATTGTGGAATACTGTGCCCCCGGAACCTGACTGAGCCTTGGTTCTGGAACCCTGTGGATTGGGAACATGACTGAGGTTTTATTCTAGAACCCTGTAGCCTGGAAACATAACTGAGGATTGATTCTCGAACCCTGTGGCCTGGGAACATGACATCGGTGGATTCTAGAACCCTGTGGCCTGGGAACATGTCTGAGGTTTGATGGTGGAAAGCTGTGGCTTGGCAACATGACTAAGGTTTGATTCTGGAAGACTGTGGCCAGGAAGCCTGACATCTGGTTGATTCTGGAAACTTGTGTCCTGGGAACATGACTGAGGTTTGTTTCTGGAAGCCTGTGCCCTGGGAACATGACTGAGGTTTGATTCTGGACACCTGTGTCCTGGGAACATGACTGAGGTTTGATGGTTGAAACCTGTGGCCCGCGAACATGACTCAGGTTTGATTCTGGAACCATGTGTCCTGGGAACATGACTGAGGTTTGATTTTGGAAACCTTTGGCCTGGGAAAATGACTGAGGTTTCATTGTGGAAACATGTGGCCTGGGATCATGACTGAGGTTTGATGGTGGAACACTCTGGCCTGGCAAAATGACTGAGGCTTGATTCTGGAACCCTGTGGCCCGGGAACATGAGTACGGTTTGATTCTGGAACCCTGTGGCCTTTAACATGACATCGGTGGATTCTGGAACCCTGTGGCCTGGGAACATGAGAACGGTTTGATTCTGGAACCCTGTGGCCTGGGAACATGAGTGAGGATTGATGGTGGAACCCTGTGGCCTGGCAACATGACTGAGGTTTGATACTGGAAGACTGTGGCCAGGAAATATGATATCGGGTTGATTCTGGAAACTTCTGTCCTGGGAACAAGACTGAGGTTTGATTCTGGAAGCCTGTGTCCTGGGAATATGACAAAGGTTTGTTGCTGGAAGCCTGTTCCCTGGGTACATGACTGAGGTTTGATTCTGGACACCTGTGTCCTGGGAACATGAGTGATGTTTGATTGTTGAAACCTGTGGCCTGCGAACATGACTCAGGTTTGATTCTGGAACCATGTGTCCTGGGAATATGACTGAGGTTTGATTCTGGAAACCTTTGGCCTGAGAAAATGACTGAGGTTTCATTGTGGAAACATGTGGCCTGGGATCATGACTGAGGTTTGATGGTGGAACACTCTGGCCTGGCAAAATGACTGAGGCTTGATTCTGGAACCCTGTGGCCCGGGAACGTGACTGAGGTTTGATGGCAGAAACCTGTGGCCTGGCAACATGACTGACGTTTGATTCTGGATCCCTGTGGCCTGGGAACATGACTGAGGCGTGATTCTGGAAAACTGTGGCCTGGGAACATGACATCTGTTTAGATTGTGGAATACTGTGCCCCGGGAACCTGACTGAGCCTTGGTTCTGAAACCCTGTGGACTGGGAACATGACTGAGGATTTATTCTGGAACCCTGTAGCCTGGGAACATAACTGAGGATTGATTCTGGAACCCTGTGGCCTGGGAACATGATACCGGTGGATTCTGGAACCCTGGGGACTGGGCATGTGACATCTGTTTAGATTGTGGAATACTGTGCCCCGGGAACCTGACTGAGCCTTGGTTCTGGAACCCTGTGGATTGGGAACATGACTGAGGTTTTATTCTAGAACCCTGTAGCCTGGAAACATAACTGAGGATTGATTCTCGAACCCTGTGGCCTGGGAACATGACATCGGTGGATTCTAGAACCCTGTGGCCTGGGAACATGTCTGAGGTTTGATGGTGGAAACCTGTGGCTTGGCAACATGACTAAGGTTTGATTCTGGAAGACTGTGGCCAGGAAGCATGATATCTGGTTGATTCTGGAAACTTGTGTCATGGGAACATGACTGAGGTTTGTTTCTGGAAGCCTGTGCCCTGGGAACATGACTGAGGTTTGATTCTGGACACCTGTGTCCTGGGAACATGACTGAGGTTTGATGGTTGAAACCTGTGGCCCGCGCACATGACTCAGGTTTGATTCTGGAACCATGTGTCCTGGGAACATGACTGAGGTTTGATTTTGGAAACCTTTGGCCTGGGAAAATGACTGAGGTTTCATTGTGGAAACATGTGGCCTGGGATCATGACTGAGGTTTGATGGTGGGACACTCTGGCCTGGCAAAATGACTGAGGCTTGATTCTGGAACCCTGTGGCCCGGGAACATGAGAACGGTTTGATTCTGGAACCCTGTGGCCTTTAACATGACATCGGTGGATTCTGGAACCCTGTGGCCTGGGAACATGAGAACGGTTTGATTCTGGAACCCTGTGGCCTGGGAACATGAGTGAGGATGGATGGTGGAACCCTGTGGCCTGGCAACATGACTGAGGTTTGATACTGGAAGACTGTGGCCAGGAAACATGATATCGGGTTGATTCTGGAAACTTCTGTCCTGGGAACAAGACTGAGGTTTGATTCTGGAACCCTGTGTCCTGGGAATATGACAAAGGTTTGTTGCTGGAAGCCTGTTCCCTGGGTACATGACTGAGGTTTGATTCTGGACACCTGTGTCCTGGGAACATGAGTGATGTTTGATTGTTGAAACCTGTGGCCTGCGAACATGACACAGGTTTGATTCTGGAACCATGTGTCCTGGGAATATGACTGAGGTTTGATTCTGGAAACCTTTGGCCTGAGAAAATGACTGAGGTTTCATTGTGGAAACATGTGGCCTGGGATCATGACTGAGGTTTGATGGTGGAACACTCTGGCCTGGCAAAATGACTGAGGCTTGATTCTGGAACCCTGTGGCCCGGGAACGTGACTGAGGTTTGATGGCAGAAACCTGTGGCCTGGCAACATGACTGACGTTTGATTCTGGATCCCTGTGGCCTGGGAACATGACTGAGGCGTGATTCTGGAAAACTGTGGCCTGGGAACATGACATCTGTTTAGATTGTGGAATACTGTGCCCCGGGAACCTGACTGAGCCTTGGTTCTGAAACCCTGTGGGCTGGGAACATGACTGAGGTTTTATTCTGGAACCCTGTAGCCTGGGAACATAACTGAGGATTGATTCTGGAACCCTGGGGCCTGGGAACATGATACCGGTGGATTCTGGAACCCTGGGGACTGGGCATGTGACATCTGTTTAGATTGTGGAATACTGTGCCCCGGGAACCTGACTGAGCCTTGGTTCTGGAACCCTGTGGATTGGGAACATGACTGAGGTTTTATTCTAGAACCCTGTAGCCTGGAAACATAACTGAGGATTGATTCTCGAACCCTGTGGCCTGGGAACATGACATCGGTGGATTCTAGAACCCTGTTGCCTGGGAACATGTCTGAGGTTTGAAGGTGGAAACCTGTGGCTTGGCAACATGACTAAGGTTTGATTCTGGAAGACTGTGGCCAGGAAGCATGATATCTGGTTGATTCTGGAAACTTGTGTCCTGGGAACAAGACTGAGGTTTGTTTCTGGAAGCCTGTGCCCTGGGAACATGACTGAGGTTTGATTCTGGACACCTGTGTCCTGGGAACATGACTGAGGTTTGATGGTTGAAACCTGTGGCCCGCGAACATGACTCAGGTTTGATTCTGGAACCATGTGTCCTGGGAACATGACTGAGGTTTGATTTTGGAAACCTTTGGCCTGGGAAAATGACTGAGGTTTCATTGTGGAAACATGTGGCCTGGGATCATGACTGAGGTTTGATGGTGGAACACTCTGGCCTGGCAAAATGACTGAGGCTTGATTCTGGAACCCTGTGGCCCGGGAACATGAGTACGGTTTGATTCTGGAACCCTGTGGCCTTTAACATGACATCGGTGGATTCTGGAACCCTGTGGCCTGGGAACATGAGAACGGTTTGATTCTGGAACCCTGTGGCCTGGGAACATGAGTGAGGATTGATGGTGGAACCCTGTGGCCTGGCAACATGACTGAGGTTTGATACTGGAAGACTGTGGCCAGGAAATATGATATCGGGTTGATTCTGGAAACTTCTGTCCTGGGAAATAGACTGAGGTTTGATTCTGGAAGCCTGTGTCCTGGGAATATGACAAAGGTTTGTTGCTGGAAGCCTGTTCCCTGGGTACATGACTGAGGTTTGATTCTGGACACCTGTGTCCTGGGAACATGACTGAGGTTTGATGGTTGAAACCTGTGGCCCGCGAACATGACTCAGGTTTGATTCTGGAACCATGTGTCCTGGGAACATGACTGAGGTTTGATTTTGGAAACCTTTGGCCTGGGAAAATGACTGAGGTTTCATTGTGGAAACATGTGGCCTGGGATCATGACTGAGGTTTGATGGTGGAACACTCTGGCCTGGCAAAATGACTGAGGCTTGATTCTGGAACCCTGTGGCCCGGGAACATGAGTACGGTTTGATTCTGGAACCCTGTGGCCTTTAACATGACATCGGTGGATTCTGGAACCCTGTGGCCTGGGAACATGAGAACGGTTTGATTCTGGAACCCTGTGGCCTGGGAACATGAGTGAGGATTGATGGTGGAACCCTGTGGCCTGGCAACATGACTGAGGTTTGATACTGGAAGACTGTGGCCAGGAAATATGATATCGGGTTGATTCTGGAAACTTCTGTCCTGGGAACAAGACTGAGGTTTGATTCTGGAAGCCTGTGTCCTGGGAATATGACAAAGGTTTGTTGCTGGAAGCCTGTTCCCTGGGTACATGACTGAGGTTTGATTCTGGACACCTGTGTCCTGGGAACATGAGTGATGTTTGATTGTTGAAACCTGTGGCCTGCGAACATGACTCAGGTTTGATTCTGGAACCATGTGTCCTGGGAATATGACTGAGGTTTGATTCTGGAAACCTTTGGCCTGAGAAAATGACTGAGGTTTCATTGTGGAAACATGTGGCCTGGGATCATGACTGAGGTTTGATGGTGGAACACTCTGGCCTGGCAAAATGACTGAGGCTTGATTCTGGAACCCTGTGGCCCGGGAACGTGACTGAGGTTTGATGGCAGAAACCTGTGGCCTGGCAACATGACTGACGTTTGATTCTGGATCCCTGTGGCCTGGGAACATGACTGAGGCGTGATTCTGGAAAACTGTGGCCTGGGAACATGACATCTGTTTAGATTGTGGAATACTGTGCCCCGGGAACCTGACTGAGCCTTGGTTCTGAAACCCTGTGGACTGGGAACATGACTGAGGATTTATTCTGGAACCCTGTAGCCTGGGAACATAACTGAGGATTGATTCTGGAACCCTGTGGCCTGGGAACATGATACCGGTGGATTCTGGAACCCTGGGGACTGGGCATGTGACATCTGTTTAGATTGTGGAATACTGTGCCCCGGGAACCTGACTGAGCCTTGGTTCTGGAACCCTGTGGATTGGGAACATGACTGAGGTTTTATTCTAGAACCCTGTAGCCTGGAAACATAACTGAGGATTGATTCTCGAACCCTGTGGCCTGGGAACATGACATCGGTGGATTCTAGAACCCTGTGGCCTGGGAACATGTCTGAGGTTTGATGGTGGAAACCTGTGGCTTGGCAACATGACTAAGGTTTGATTCTGGAAGACTGTGGCCAGGAAGCATGATATCTGGTTGATTCTGGAAACTTGTGTCATGGGAACATGACTGAGGTTTGTTTCTGGAAGCCTGTGCCCTGGGAACATGACTGAGGTTTGATTCTGGACACCTGTGTCCTGGGAACATGACTGAGGTTTGATGGTTGAAACCTGTGGCCCGCGCACATGACTCAGGTTTGATTCTGGAACCATGTGTCCTGGGAACATGACTGAGGTTTGATTTTGGAAACCTTTGGCCTGGGAAAATGACTGAGGTTTCATTGTGGAAACATGTGGCCTGGGATCATGACTGAGGTTTGATGGTGGGACACTCTGGCCTGGCAAAATGACTGAGGCTTGATTCTGGAACCCTGTGGCCCGGGAACATGAGAACGGTTTGATTCTGGAACCCTGTGGCCTTTAACATGACATCGGTGGATTCTGGAACCCTGTGGCCTGGGAACATGAGAACGGTTTGATTCTGGAACCCTGTGGCCTGGGAACATGAGTGAGGATGGATGGTGGAACCCTGTGGCCTGGCAACATGACTGAGGTTTGATACTGGAAGACTGTGGCCAGGAAACATGATATCGGGTTGATTCTGGAAACTTCTGTCCTGGGAACAAGACTGAGGTTTGATTCTGGAACCCTGTGTCCTGGGAATATGACAAAGGTTTGTTGCTGGAAGCCTGTTCCCTGGGTACATGACTGAGGTTTGATTCTGGACACCTGTGTCCTGGGAACATGAGTGATGTTTGATTGTTGAAACCTGTGGCCTGCGAACATGACACAGGTTTGATTCTGGAACCATGTGTCCTGGGAATATGACTGAGGTTTGATTCTGGAAACCTTTGGCCTGAGAAAATGACTGAGGTTTCATTGTGGAAACATGTGGCCTGGGATCATGACTGAGGTTTGATGGTGGAACACTCTGGCCTGGCAAAATGACTGAGGCTTGATTCTGGAACCCTGTGGCCCGGGAACGTGACTGAGGTTTGATGGCAGAAACCTGTGGCCTGGCAACATGACTGACGTTTGATTCTGGATCCCTGTGGCCTGGGAACATGACTGAGGCGTGATTCTGGAAAACTGTGGCCTGGGAACATGACATCTGTTTAGATTGTGGAATACTGTGCCCCGGGAACCTGACTGAGCCTTGGTTCTGAAACCCTGTGGGCTGGGAACATGACTGAGGTTTTATTCTGGAACCCTGTAGCCTGGGAACATAACTGAGGATTGATTCTGGAACCCTGGGGCCTGGGAACATGATACCGGTGGATTCTGGAACCCTGGGGACTGGGCATGTGACATCTGTTTAGATTGTGGAATACTGTGCCCCGGGAACCTGACTGAGCCTTGGTTCTGGAACCCTGTGGATTGGGAACATGACTGAGGTTTTATTCTAGAACCCTGTAGCCTGGAAACATAACTGAGGATTGATTCTCGAACCCTGTGGCCTGGGAACATGACATCGGTGGATTCTAGAACCCTGTTGCCTGGGAACATGTCTGAGGTTTGAAGGTGGAAACCTGTGGCTTGGCAACATGACTAAGGTTTGATTCTGGAAGACTGTGGCCAGGAAGCATGATATCTGGTTGATTCTGGAAACTTGTGTCCTGGGAACAAGACTGAGGTTTGTTTCTGGAAGCCTGTGCCCTGGGAACATGACTGAGGTTTGATTCTGGACACCTGTGTCCTGGGAACATGACTGAGGTTTGATGGTTGAAACCTGTGGCCCGCGAACATGACTCAGGTTTGATTCTGGAACCATGTGTCCTGGGAACATGACTGAGGTTTGATTTTGGAAACCTTTGGCCTGGGAAAATGACTGAGGTTTCATTGTGGAAACATGTGGCCTGGGATCATGACTGAGGTTTGATGGTGGAACACTCTGGCCTGGCAAAATGACTGAGGCTTGATTCTGGAACCCTGTGGCCCGGGAACATGAGTACGGTTTGATTCTGGAACCCTGTGGCCTTTAACATGACATCGGTGGATTCTGGAACCCTGTGGCCTGGGAACATGAGAACGGTTTGATTCTGGAACCCTGTGGCCTGGGAACATGAGTGAGGATTGATGGTGGAACCCTGTGGCCTGGCAACATGACTGAGGTTTGATACTGGAAGACTGTGGCCAGGAAATATGATATCGGGTTGATTCTGGAAACTTCTGTCCTGGGAAATAGACTGAGGTTTGATTCTGGAAGCCTGTGTCCTGGGAATATGACAAAGGTTTGTTGCTGGAAGCCTGTTCCCTGGGTACATGACTGAGGTTTGATTCTGGACACCTGTGTCCTGGGAACATGACTGAGGTTTGATGGTTGAAACCTGTGGCCCGCGAACATGACTCAGGTTTGATTCTGGAACCATGTGTCCTGGGAACATGACTGAGGTTTGATTCTGGAAACCTTTGGCCTGGGAAAATGACTGAGGTTTCATTGTGGAAACATGTGGCCTGGGATCATGACTGAGGTTTGATGGTGGAACACTCTGGCCTGGCAAAATGACTGAGGCTTGATTCTGGAACCCTGTGGCCCGGGAACGTGACTGAGGTTTGATGGCAGAAACCTGTGGCCTGGCAACATGACTGACGTTTGATTCTGGATCCCTGTGGCCTGGGAACATGACTGAGGCGTGATTCTGGAAAACTGTGGCCTGGGAACATGACATCTGTTTAGATTGTGGAATACTGTGCCCCGGGAACCTGACTGAGCCTTGGTTCTGAAACCCTGTGGACTGGGAACATGACTGAGGATTTATTCTGGAACCCTGTAGCCTGGGAACATAACTGAGGATTGATTCTGGAACCCTGTGGCCTGGGAACATGATACCGGTGGATTCTGGAACCCTGGGGACTGGGCATGTGACATCTGTTTAGATTGTGGAATACTGTGCCCCGGGAACCTGACTGAGCCTTGGTTCTGGAACCCTGTGGATTGGGAACATGACTGAGGTTTTATTCTAGAACCCTGTAGCCTGGAAACATAACTGAGGATTGATTCTCGAACCCTGTGGCCTGGGAACATGACATCGGTGGATTCTAGAACCCTGTGGCCTGGGAACATGTCTGAGGTTTGATGGTGGAAACCTGTGGCTTGGCAACATGACTAAGGTTTGATTCTGGAAGACTGTGGCCAGGAAGCATGATATCTGGTTGATTCTGGAAACTTGTGTCATGGGAACATGACTGAGGTTTGTTTCTGGAAGCCTGTGCCCTGGGAACATGACTGAGGTTTGATTCTGGACACCTGTGTCCTGGGAACATGACTGAGGTTTGATGGTTGAAACCTGTGGCCCGCGCACATGACTCAGGTTTGATTCTGGAACCATGTGTCCTGGGAACATGACTGAGGTTTGATTTTGGAAACCTTTGGCCTGGGAAAATGACTGAGGTTTCATTGTGGAAACATGTGGCCTGGGATCATGACTGAGGTTTGATGGTGGGACACTCTGGCCTGGCAAAATGACTGAGGCTTGATTCTGGAACCCTGTGGCCCGGGAACATGAGAACGGTTTGATTCTGGAACCCTGTGGCCTTTAACATGACATCGGTGGATTCTGGAACCCTGTGGCCTGGGAACATGAGAACGGTTTGATTCTGGAACCCTGTGGCCTGGGAACATGAGTGAGGATGGATGGTGGAACCCTGTGGCCTGGCAACATGACTGAGGTTTGATACTGGAAGACTGTGGCCAGGAAACATGATATCGGGTTGATTCTGGAAACTTCTGTCCTGGGAACAAGACTGAGGTTTGATTCTGGAACCCTGTGTCCTGGGAATATGACAAAGGTTTGTTGCTGGAAGCCTGTTCCCTGGGTACATGACTGAGGTTTGATTCTGGACACCTGTGTCCTGGGAACATGAGTGATGTTTGATTGTTGAAACCTGTGGCCTGCGAACATGACACAGGTTTGATTCTGGAACCATGTGTCCTGGGAATATGACTGAGGTTTGATTCTGGAAACCTTTGGCCTGAGAAAATGACTGAGGTTTCATTGTGGAAACATGTGGCCTGGGATCATGACTGAGGTTTGATGGTGGAACACTCTGGCCTGGCAAAATGACTGAGGCTTGATTCTGGAACCCTGTGGCCCGGGAACGTGACTGAGGTTTGATGGCAGAAACCTGTGGCCTGGCAACATGACTGACGTTTGATTCTGGATCCCTGTGGCCTGGGAACATGACTGAGGCGTGATTCTGGAAAACTGTGGCCTGGGAACATGACATCTGTTTAGATTGTGGAATACTGTGCCCCGGGAACCTGACTGAGCCTTGGTTCTGAAACCCTGTGGACTGGGAACATGACTGAGGTTTTATTCTGGAACCCTGTAGCCTGGGAACATAACTGAGGATTGATTCTGGAACCCTGTGGCCTGGGAACATGATACCGGTGGATTCTGGAACCCTGGGGACTGGGCATGTGACATCTGTTTAGATTGTGGAATACTGTGCCCCGGGAACCTGACTAAGCCTTGGTTCTGGAACCCTGTGGATTGGGAACATGACTGAGGTTTTATTCTAGAACCCTGTAGCCTGGAAACATAACTGAGGATTGATTCTCGAACCCTGTGGCCTGGGAACATGACATCGGTGGATTCTAGAAACCTGTGGCCTGGGAACATGTCTGAGGTTTGATGGTGGAAACCTGTGGCTTGGCAACATGACTAAGGTTTGATTCTGGAAGACTGTGGCCAGGAAGCATGATATCTGGTTGATTCTGGAATCTTGTGTCCTGGGAACATGACTGAGGTTTGTTTCTGGAAGCCTGTGCCCTGGGAACATGACTGAGGTTTGATTCTGGACACCTGTGTCCTGGGAACATGACTGAGGTTTGATGGTTGAAACCTGTGTCCCGCGAACATGACTCAGGTTTGATTCTGGAACCATGTGTCCTGGGAACATGACTGAGGTTTGATTTTGGAATACTTTGGCCTGGGAAAATGACTGAGGTTTCATTGTGGAAACATGTGGCCTGGGATCATGACTGAGGTTTGATGGTGGAACACTCTGGCCTGGCAAAATGACTGAGGCTTGATTCTGGAACCCTGTGGCCCGGGAACATGAGAACGGTTTGATTCTGGAACCCTGTGGCCTTTAACATGACATCGGTGGATTCTGGAACCCTGTGGCCTGGGAACATGAGAAGGGTTTGATTCTGGAACCCTGTGGCCTGGGAATATGAGTGAGGATTGATGGTGGAACCCTGTGGCCTGGCAACATGACTGAGGTTTGATACTGGAAGACTGTGGCCAGGAAACATGATATCGGGTTGATTCTGGAAACTTCTGTCCTGGGAACAAGACTGAGGTTTGATTCTGGAACCCTGTGTCCTGGGAATATGACAAAGGTTTGTTGCTGGAAGCCTGTTCCCTGGGTACATGACTGAGGTTTGATTCTGGACACCTGTGTCCTGGGAACATGAGTGATGTTTGATTGTTGAAACCTGTGGCCTGCGAACATGACTCAGGTTTGATTCTGGAACCATGTGTCCTGGGAATATGACTGAGGTTTGATTCTGGAAACCTTTGGCCTGAGAAAATGACTGAGGTTTCATTGTGGAAACATGTGGCCTGGGATCATGACTGAGGTTTGATGGTGGGACACTCTGGCCTGGCAAAATGACTGAGG
The DNA here is from genome assembly GCF_965194825.1 of Balaenoptera physalus. NCBI lineage: Eukaryota > Metazoa > Chordata > Mammalia > Artiodactyla > Balaenopteridae > Balaenoptera > Balaenoptera physalus. The sequence continues at coordinate 229,577 of NW_028126308.1, read as the reverse complement.
CTTGATTCTGGAACCCTGTGGCCCGGGAACATGAGAACGGTTTGATTCTGGAACCCTGTGGCCTTTAACATGACATCGGTGGATTCTGGAACCCTGTGGCCTGGGAACATGAGAACGGTTTGATTCTGGAACCCTGTGGCCTGGGAACATGAGTGAGGATTGATGGTGGAACCCTGTGGCCTGGCAACATGACTGAGGCTTGATTCTGGAACCCTGTGTCCTGGGAACTTGGCTGAGGTTTGATGGTTGAACCCTGTGCACTGGGAACATGACTGAGGCCTGATACTGGAATCTCGTGGCGTGGGAACATGCCATTGGTTTGATTCTTGAACCCTGTTTCTTGGGAACATGACTGAGGTTTGATGGTTGAACACTGTGGCCTGGCAACATGACTGAGGTTTGATGGTGGAACCCTTTTGCCTGGCAAGATGACTTAAGTTTGATTGTGGAACACTCTGGCCTGGGAACATGACTGAGGCTTGATGGTGGAACCGTGGCCTGGCAATAGGACTGAGGTTTGATTGTGGAACCCTGTGTCCTGGGAAAATGACTGAGGTTTAATTGTGGAACCTTGTGGCCTTGGAACATGACTGGGATTTTATTTTTGAAACTTGTGTCCAGGGAACATGACTGAGGTTTTATTCTGGAACCCTGGGTCCTGGGAACACGACTGAGGTTTGATTCTGGAACCATGTAGCCTGGGAATATGACTGAGGTTTGATTCTGGAAACCTGTGGCCTGGGAAAGTGTCTGAGGTTTCATTGTGGAAATATGTGGCCTGGGATCATGACTGAGGTTTGATGGTGGAACACTCTGCCCTGGCAAAATTACTGAGGCTTGATTGTGGAACCCTGTGGCCTGGGAACTTGAGTGAGGTTTGATGGCAAAAACCTGTGGACTGCAACATGACTGAGGTTTGATTGTGGAACCCTATGCCCTGGAAACATGACTGTGGCCTGGTAATGGAAAACCATGGCCTGGGAACTTGACATTGGCTTGATTCTGGAACCCTGTGTCCTGGGAAGATGACTGAGGTTTGATGGAGGAACCCTGTGGCCAGGGAATATGACTGAGGTTTGACGGTTGTACCCTGTGTCCAGGCACAATGACTGAGGCTTGATTCTGGAACCCTGTGGCCTGGGAACTTGACTGTGGTTTGATAGCCGAAAGCTGAGCACTGGCAACATGACTGAGGTTTGATGGTGGAACCCCGTGGCCTGGCAACATGACTGAGGTTTGATGGTGGAACCGTGGCCTGGCAATAGGACTGAGGTTTGATTGTGGAACCCTCTGGCCTGGGAATCTGACTGAGGTTTAATTGGGGAACCCTTTGGCCTGGGAACATGACTGGGATTTTATTTTTGAAATCTGTGTCCAGGGAACATGTCATTGATTTGATTCTGGTATCCTGTTTCCTGGGAACATGACTGAGGTTTGATGGTTGAACCCAGTGGCCTGGCAAATTGACTGAGGTTTGATGGTGGAATCCTGTGGCCCGGCAAGATGACTTAGGTTTAATTGTGGAACACTCTGGCCTGGAAACATGACTGAGGCTTGATGGTGGAACCGTGGCCTGGCAATAGGACTGAGGTTTGATTGTGGAACCCTCTGGCCTGGGAATCTGACTGAGGTTTTATTCTGGAACCCTGGGTCCTGGGAACACGACTGAGGTTTGATTCTGGAACCATGTGGCCTGGGAATATGACTGAGGTTTGATTCTGGAAACCATTTGCCTGGGAACATGACTGATGTTCGATTGTGGCATCCTGTGGCCTTGGAAAATAATATCGGTTTGGATTCTAGTACCCTGTTGCCTGGGAACATGAAATCAGTTTGATTCTGGAAACCTGTGCCCTGGGAATGACTGAGATCTCATTCTGGATCCCTGTGGCCTGGGAACATGACTGCGGCGTGATTCTGGAAACCTGTGGCCTGGGAACATGACATCTGTTTAGATTGTGGAATACTGTGCAACGGGAATCGGACTGAGCCGTGGTTCTGGAATCCTGTGGCATGGGAACATGACTGAGGTTTTATTCTGCAACCCTGTAGCCTGGGAACATAACTGAGGATTGATTCTGGAGCCCTGTGGCCTGGGAACATGACATCGGTGGATTCTGGCACCCTTTGGCCTGGGAACATGAGAACGGTTTGATTCTGGAACCCTGTTGGCTGGGAACATGTCTGAGGTTGGATTCTGGAAGACTGTGGCCAGGGAACATGATATCAGGTTGATTCTGGAAACCTGTGTCCTGGGAACATGACTGAGGTTTGCTTCTGGAACCCTGTGGCCTGGGAACATGACATCGGTTGTATTCTGGGACCCTGTGGCCTGGGAACATGGCTGAGGTTTGATTGTGGAACTCTCTGGCCTGGGAACATGACTGTGGTTTGATTGTTGAAAGCTGTGGCCTGCGAACATGACTCAGGTTTGATTTTGGAACCATGTGTCCTGGGAACATGACTGAGGTTTGATGGAGGAACGCTGTGGCCTGGGAACATGACTGAGGTTTGATGGTGGTACCCTGTGGCCTGGCAACATGACTGAGGCTTGATTCTGGAACCCTGTGTCCTGGGAACTTGGCTGAGGTTTGATGATTGAACCCTGTGCACTGGGAACATGACTGAGGCCTGATACTGGAATCTCGTGGCGTGGGAACATGCCATTGGTTTGATTCTTGCACCCTGTTTCCTGGGAACATGACTGAGGTTTGATGGTTGAACACTGTGGCCTGGCAACATGACTGAGGTTTGATGGTGGAAACCTTTTGCCTGGCAAGATGACTTAAGTTTGATTGTGGAACACTCTGGCCTGGGAACATGACTGAGGCTTGATGGTGGAACCGTGGCCTGGCAATAGGACTGAGGTTTGATTGTGGAACCCTGTGTCCTGGGAAAATGACTGAGGTTTAATTGTGGAACCTTGTGGCCTTGGAACATGACTGGGATTTTATTTTTGAAACTTGTGTCCAGGGAACATGACTGAGGTTTTATTCTGGAACCCTGGGTCCTGGGAACACGACTGAGGTTTGATTCTGGAACCATGTAGCCTGGGAATATGACTGAGGTTTGATTCTGGAAACCTGTGGCCTGGGAAAGTGTCTGAGGTTTCATTGTAGAAATATGTGGCCTGGTATCATGACTGAGGTTTGATGGTGGAACACTCTGGCCTGGCAAAATTACTGAGGCTTGATTGTGGAACCCTGTGGCCTGGGAACTTGAGTGAGGTTTGATGGCAGAAACCTGTGGACTGCAACATGACTGAGGTTTGATTGTGGAACCCTATGCCCTGGAAACATGACTGTGGCCTGGTAATGGAAAACCATGGCCTGGGAACTTGACATTGGCTTGATTCTGGAACCCTGTGTCCTGGGAAGATGACTGAGGTTTGATGGAGGAACCCTGTGGCCTGGGAACATGACTGAGGTTTGATGGTGGTACCCTGTGTCCTGGCACGATGACTGAGGCTTGATTCTGGAACCCTGTGGCCTGGGAACTTGACTGTGGTTTGATAGCCGAAAGCTGAGCACTGGCAACATGACTGAGATTTGATGGTGGAACCCGTTGCCCTGGGAACATGACTGAGGCCTGATACTGGAACCCCGTGGGGTGGGAACATGTCATTGGTTTGATTCTGCTATCCTGTTTCCTGGGAACATGACTGAGGTTTGATGGTGGAACCCCGTGGCCTGGCAACATGACTGAGGTTTGATGGTGGAACCGTGGCCTGGCAATAGGACTGAGGTTTGATTGTGGAACCCTCTGGCCTGGGAATCTGACTGAGGTTTAATTGGGGAACCCTTTGGCCTGGGAACATGACTGGGATTTTATTTTTGAAATCTGTGTCCAGGGAACATGTCATTGATTTGATTCTGGTATCCTGTTTCCTGGGAACATGACTGAGGTTTGATGGTTGAACCCAGTGGCCTGGCAAATTGACTGAGGTTTGATGGTGGAATCCTGTGGCCTGGCAAGATGACTTAGGTTTAATTGTGGAACACTCTGGCCTGGGAACATGACTGAGGCTTGATGGTGGAACCGTGGCCTGGCAAAAGGACTGAGGTTTGATTGTGGAACCCTCTGGCGTGGGAATCTGACTGAGGTTTTATTCTGGAACCCTGGGTCCTGGGAACACGACTGAGGTTTGATTCTGGAACCATGTGGCCTGGGAATATGACTGAGGTTTGATTCTGGAAACCATTTGCCTGGGAACATGACTGATGTTAGATTGTGGCATCCTGTGGCCTTGGAAAATAATATCGGTTTGGATTCTAGTACCCTGTTGCCTGGGAACATGAAATCGGTTTGATTCTGGTAACCTGTGCCCTGGGAATATGACTGAGATTTCATTCTGGATCCCTGTGGCCTGGGAACATGACTGCGGCGTGATTCTGGAAACCTGTGACCTGGGAACATGACATCGGTTGTATTCTGGGACCCTGTGTCCTGGGAACATGGCTGAGGTTTGATTGTGGAACCCTGAGGCCTGGGCACATAACATCGGTGGACTCTGGAACCCTTTGGCCTGGGAACATGAGAACGGTTTGATTCTGGAACCCTGTGGCCTGGGAACATGTCTGAGGTTTGATTCTGGAAGACTGTGGCCAGGCAACATAATATCAGGTTGATTTTGGAAACCTGTGTCCTGGGAACAAGACTGAGGTTTGCGTCTGGAAACTTGTGGCCTGGGAACATGACATCGGTTGTATTCTGGGACCCTGTGGCCTGGGAACATGACTGAGGTTGGATTGTGGGACCCTCTGAACTGGGAACATGACTGTGGTTTGAATCTGGAACCCTGTGGCCTGGGAACATGACATCTGTTGTATTCTGGGACCCTGTGGCCTGGGAACATGGCTGAGGTTTGATTGTGGAACTCTCTGGCCTGGGAACATGACTGTGGTTTGATTGTTGAAAGCTGTGGCCTGCGAACATGACTCAGGTTTGATTTTGGAACCATGTGTCCTGGGAACATGACTGAGGTTTGATGGAGGAACGCTGTGGCCTGGGAACATGACTGAGGTTTGATGGTGGTACCCTGTGGCCTGGCAACATGACTGAGGCTTGATTCTGGAACCCTGTGTCCTGGGAACTTGGCTGAGGTTTGATGGTTGAACCCTGTGCACTGGGAACATGACTGAGGCCTGATACTGGAATCTCGTGGCGTGGGAACATGCCATTGGTTTGATTCTTGAACCCTGTTTCCTGGGAACATGACTGAGGTTTGATGGTTGAACACTGTGGCCTGGCAACATGACTGAGGTTTGATGGTGGAAACCTTTTGCCTGGCAAGATGACTTAAGTTTGATTGTGGAACACTCTGGCCTGGGAACATGACTGAGGCTTGATGGTGGAACCGTGGCCTGGCAATAGGACTGAGGTTTGATTGTGGAACCCTGTGTCCTGGGAAAATGACTGAGGTTTAATTGTGGAACCTTGTGGCCTTGGAACATGACTGGGATTTTATTTTTGAAACTTGTGTCCAGGGAACATGACTGAGGTTTTATTCTGGAACCCTGGGTCCTGGGAACACGACTGAGGTTTGATTCTGGAACCATGTAGCCTGGGAATATGACTGAGGTTTGATTCTGGAAACCTGTGGCCTGGGAAAGTGTCTGAGGTTTCATTGTGGAAATATGTGGCCTGGGATCATGACTGAGGTTTGATGGTGGAACACTCTGCCCTGGCAAAATTACTGAGGCTTGATTGTGGAACCCTGTGGCCTGGGAACTTGAGTGAGGTTTGATGGCAGAAACCTGTGGACTGCAACATGACTGAGGTTTGATTGTGGAACCCTATGCCCTGGAAACATGACTGTGGCCTGGTAATGGAAAACCATGGCCTGGGAACTTGACATTGGCTTGATTCTGGAACCCTGTGTCCTGGGAAGATGACTGAGGTTTGATGGAGGAACCCTGTGGCCTGGGAACTTGACTGAGGTTTGATGGTGGTACCCTGTGTCCTGGCACGATGACTGAGGCTTGATTCTGGAGCCCTGTGGCCTGGGAACTTGACTGTGGTTTGATAGCCGAAAGCTGAGCACTGGCAACATGACTGAGGTTTGATGGTGGAACCCGTTGCCCTGGGAAAATGACTGAGGCCTGATACTGGAACCCCGTGGGGTGGGAACATGTCATTGGTTTGATTCTGCTATCCTGTTTCCTGGGAACATGACTGAGGTTTGATGGTTGAACCCCGTGGCCTGGCAACATGACTGAGGTTTGATGGTGGAACCGTGGCCTGGCAATAGGACTGAGGTTTGATTGTGGAACCCTCTGGCCTGGGAATCTGACTGATGTTTAATTGGGGAACCCTTTGGCCTGGGAACATGACTGGGATTTTATTTTTGAAATCTGTGTCCAGGGAACATGTCATTGATTTGATTCTGGTATCCTGTTTCCTGGGAACATGACTGAGGTTTGATGGTTGAACCCAGTGGCCTGGCAAATTGACTGAGGTTTGATGGTGGAATCCTGTGGCCTGGCAAGATGACTTAGGTTTAATTGTGGAACACTCTGGCCTGGGAACATGACTGAGGCTTGATGGTGGAACCGTGGCCTGGCAAAAGGACTGAGGTTTGATTGTGGAACCCTCTGGCGTGGGAATCTGACTGAGGTTTTATTCTGGAACCCTGGGTCCTGGGAACACGACTGAGGTTTGATTCTGGAACCATGTGGCCTGGGAATATGACTGAGGTTTGATTCTGGAAACCATTTGCCTGGGAACATGACTGATGTTAGATTGTGGCATCCTGTGGCCTTGGAAAATAATATCGGTTTGGATTCTAGTACCCTGTTGCCTGGGAACATGAAATCGGTTTGATTCTGGTAACCTGTGCCCTGGGAATATGACTGAGATTTCATTCTGGATCCCTGTGGCCTGGGAACATGACTGCGGCGTGATTCTGGAAACCTGTGACCTGGGAACATGACATCGGTTGTATTCTGGGACCCTGTGTCCTGGGAACATGGCTGAGGTTTGATTGTGGAACCCTGAGGCCTGGGCACATAACATCGGTGGACTCTGGAACCCTTTGGCCTGGGAACATGAGAACGGTTTGATTCTGGAACCCTGTGGCCTGGGAACATGTCTGAGGTTTGATTCTGGAAGACTGTGGCCAGGCAACATAATATCAGGTTGATTTTGGAAACCTGTGTCCTGGGAACAAGACTGAGGTTTGCGTCTGGAAACTTGTGGCCTGGGAACATGACATCGGTTGTATTCTGGGACCCTGTGGCCTGGGAACATGACTGAGGTTGGATTGTGGGACCCTCTGAACTGGGAACATGACTGTGGTTTGAATCTGGAACCCTGTGGCCTGGGAACATGACATCTGTTGTATTCTGGGACCCTGTGGCCTGGGAACATGGCTGAGGTTTGATTGTGGAACTCTCTGGCCTGGGAACATGACTGTGGTTTGATTGTTGAAAGCTGTGGCCTGCGAACATGACTCAGGTTTGATTTTGGAACCATGTGTCCTGGGAACATGACTGAGGTTTGATGGAGGAACGCTGTGGCCTGGGAACATGACTGAGGTTTGATGGTGGTACCCTGTGGCCTGGCAACATGACTGAGGCTTGATTCTGGAACCCTGTGTCCTGGGAACTTGGCTGAGGTTTGATGGTTGAACCCTGTGCACTGGGAACATGACTGAGGCCTGATACTGGAATCTCGTGGCGTGGGAACATGCCATTGGTTTGATTCTTGAACCCTGTTTCCTGGGAACATGACTGAGGTTTGATGGTTGAACACTGTGGCCTGGCAACATGACTGAGGTTTGATGGTGGAAACCTTTTGCCTGGCAAGATGACTTAAGTTTGATTGTGGAACACTCTGGCCTGGGAACATGACTGAGGCTTGATGGTGGAACCGTGGCCTGGCAATAGGACTGAGGTTTGATTGTGGAACCCTGTGTCCTGGGAAAATGACTGAGGTTTAATTGTGGAACCTTGTGGCCTTGGAACATGACTGGGATTTTATTTTTGAAACTTGTGTCCAGGGAACATGACTGAGGTTTTATTCTGGAACCCTGGGTCCTGGGAACACGACTGAGGTTTGATTCTGGAACCATGTAGCCTGGGAATATGACTGAGGTTTGATTCTGGAAACCTGTGGCCTGGGAAAGTGTCTGAGGTTTCATTGTGGAAATATGTGGCCTGGGATCATGACTGAGGTTTGATGGTGGAACACTCTGCCCTGGCAAAATTACTGAGGCTTGATTGTGGAACCCTGTGGCCTGGGAACTTGAGTGAGGTTTGATGGCAGAAACCTGTGGACTGCAACATGACTGAGGTTTGATTGTGGAACCCTATGCCCTGGAAACATGACTGTGGCCTGGTAATGGAAAACCATGGCCTGGGAACTTGACATTGGCTTGATTCTGGAACCCTGTGTCCTGGGAAGATGACTGAGGTTTGATGGAGGAACCCTGTGGCCTGGGAACTTGACTGAGGTTTGATGGTGGTACCCTGTGTCCTGGCACGATGACTGAGGCTTGATTCTGGAGCCCTGTGGCCTGGGAACTTGACTGTGGTTTGATAGCCGAAAGCTGAGCACTGGCAACATGACTGAGGTTTGATGGTGGAACCCGTTGCCCTGGGAAAATGACTGAGGCCTGATACTGGAACCCCGTGGGGTGGGAACATGTCATTGGTTTGATTCTGCTATCCTGTTTCCTGGGAACATGACTGAGGTTTGATGGTGGAACCCCGTGGCCTGGCAACATGACTGAGGTTTGATGGTGGAACCGTGGCCTGGCAATAGGACTGAGGTTTGATTGTGGAACCCTCTGGCCTGGGAATCTGACTGAGGTTTAATTGGGGAACCCTTTGGCCTGGGAACATGACTGGGATTTTATTTTTGAAATCTGTGTCCAGGGAACATGTCATTGATTTGATTCTGGTATCCTGTTTCCTGGGAACATGACTGAGGTTTGATGGTTGAACCCAGTGGCCTGGCAAATTGACTGAGGTTTGATGGTGGAATCCTGTGGCCCGGCAAGATGACTTAGGTTTAATTGTGGAACACTCTGGCCTGGAAACATGACTGAGGCTTGATGGTGGAACCGTGGCCTGGCAATAGGACTGAGGTTTGATTGTGGAACCCTCTGGCCTGGGAATCTGACTGAGGTTTTATTCTGGAACCCTGGGTCCTGGGAACACGACTGAGGTTTGATTCTGGAACCATGTGGCCTGGGAATATGACTGAGGTTTGATTCTGGAAACCATTTGCCTGGGAACATGACTGATGTTCGATTGTGGCATCCTGTGGCCTTGGAAAATAATATCGGTTTGGATTCTAGTACCCTGTTGCCTGGGAACATGAAATCAGTTTGATTCTGGAAACCTGTGCCCTGGGAATGACTGAGATCTCATTCTGGATCCCTGTGGCCTGGGAACATGACTGCGGCGTGATTCTGGAAACCTGTGGCCTGGGAACATGACATCTGTTTAGATTGTGGAATACTGTGCAACGGGAATCGGACTGAGCCGTGGTTCTGGAATCCTGTGGCATGGGAACATGACTGAGGTTTTATTCTGCAACCCTGTAGCCTGGGAACATAACTGAGGATTGATTCTGGAGCCCTGTGGCCTGGGAACATGACATCGGTGGATTCTGGCACCCTTTGGCCTGGGAACATGAGAACGGTTTGATTCTGGAACCCTGTTGGCTGGGAACATGTCTGAGGTTGGATTCTGGAAGACTGTGGCCAGGGAACATGATATCAGGTTGATTCTGGAAACCTGTGTCCTGGGAACATGACTGAGGTTTGCTTCTGGAACCCTGTGGCCTGGGAACATGACATCGGTTGTATTCTGGGACCCTGTGGCCTGGGAACATGGCTGAGGTTTGATTGTGGAACTCTCTGGCCTGGGAACATGACTGTGGTTTGATTGTTGAAAGCTGTGGCCTGCGAACATGACTCAGGTTTGATTTTGGAACCATGTGTCCTGGGAACATGACTGAGGTTTGATGGAGGAACGCTGTGGCCTGGGAACATGACTGAGGTTTGATGGTGGTACCCTGTGGCCTGGCAACATGACTGAGGCTTGATTCTGGAACCCTGTGTCCTGGGAACTTGGCTGAGGTTTGATGATTGAACCCTGTGCACTGGGAACATGACTGAGGCCTGATACTGGAATCTCGTGGCGTGGGAACATGCCATTGGTTTGATTCTTGCACCCTGTTTCCTGGGAACATGACTGAGGTTTGATGGTTGAACACTGTGGCCTGGCAACATGACTGAGGTTTGATGGTGGAAACCTTTTGCCTGGCAAGATGACTTAAGTTTGATTGTGGAACACTCTGGCCTGGGAACATGACTGAGGCTTGATGGTGGAACCGTGGCCTGGCAATAGGACTGAGGTTTGATTGTGGAACCCTGTGTCCTGGGAAAATGACTGAGGTTTAATTGTGGAACCTTGTGGCCTTGGAACATGACTGGGATTTTATTTTTGAAACTTGTGTCCAGGGAACATGACTGAGGTTTTATTCTGGAACCCTGGGTCCTGGGAACACGACTGAGGTTTGATTCTGGAACCATGTAGCCTGGGAATATGACTGAGGTTTGATTCTGGAAACCTGTGGCCTGGGAAAGTGTCTGAGGTTTCATTGTAGAAATATGTGGCCTGGTATCATGACTGAGGTTTGATGGTGGAACACTCTGGCCTGGCAAAATTACTGAGGCTTGATTGTGGAACCCTGTGGCCTGGGAACTTGAGTGAGGTTTGATGGCAGAAACCTGTGGACTGCAACATGACTGAGGTTTGATTGTGGAACCCTATGCCCTGGAAACATGACTGTGGCCTGGTAATGGAAAACCATGGCCTGGGAACTTGACATTGGCTTGATTCTGGAACCCTGTGTCCTGGGAAGATGACTGAGGTTTGATGGAGGAACCCTGTGGCCTGGGAACATGACTGAGGTTTGATGGTGGTACCCTGTGTCCTGGCACGATGACTGAGGCTTGATTCTGGAACCCTGTGGCCTGGGAACTTGACTGTGGTTTGATAGCCGAAAGCTGAGCACTGGCAACATGACTGAGATTTGATGGTGGAACCCGTTGCCCTGGGAACATGACTGAGGCCTGATACTGGAACCCCGTGGGGTGGGAACATGTCATTGGTTTGATTCTGCTATCCTGTTTCCTGGGAACATGACTGAGGTTTGATGGTGGAACCCCGTGGCCTGGCAACATGACTGAGGTTTGATGGTGGAACCGTGGCCTGGCAATAGGACTGAGGTTTGATTGTGGAACCCTCTGGCCTGGGAATCTGACTGAGGTTTAATTGGGGAACCCTTTGGCCTGGGAACATGACTGGGATTTTATTTTTGAAATCTGTGTCCAGGGAACATGTCATTGATTTGATTCTGGTATCCTGTTTCCTGGGAACATGACTGAGGTTTGATGGTTGAACCCAGTGGCCTGGCAAATTGACTGAGGTTTGATGGTGGAATCCTGTGGCCTGGCAAGATGACTTAGGTTTAATTGTGGAACACTCTGGCCTGGGAACATGACTGAGGCTTGATGGTGGAACCGTGGCCTGGCAAAAGGACTGAGGTTTGATTGTGGAACCCTCTGGCGTGGGAATCTGACTGAGGTTTTATTCTGGAACCCTGGGTCCTGGGAACACGACTGAGGTTTGATTCTGGAACCATGTGGCCTGGGAATATGACTGAGGTTTGATTCTGGAAACCATTTGCCTGGGAACATGACTGATGTTAGATTGTGGCATCCTGTGGCCTTGGAAAATAATATCGGTTTGGATTCTAGTACCCTGTTGCCTGGGAACATGAAATCGGTTTGATTCTGGTAACCTGTGCCCTGGGAATATGACTGAGATTTCATTCTGGATCCCTGTGGCCTGGGAACATGACTGCGGCGTGATTCTGGAAACCTGTGACCTGGGAACATGACATCGGTTGTATTCTGGGACCCTGTGTCCTGGGAACATGGCTGAGGTTTGATTGTGGAACCCTGAGGCCTGGGCACATAACATCGGTGGACTCTGGAACCCTTTGGCCTGGGAACATGAGAACGGTTTGATTCTGGAACCCTGTGGCCTGGGAACATGTCTGAGGTTTGATTCTGGAAGACTGTGGCCAGGCAACATAATATCAGGTTGATTTTGGAAACCTGTGTCCTGGGAACAAGACTGAGGTTTGCGTCTGGAAACTTGTGGCCTGGGAACATGACATCGGTTGTATTCTGGGACCCTGTGGCCTGGGAACATGACTGAGGTTGGATTGTGGGACCCTCTGAACTGGGAACATGACTGTGGTTTGAATCTGGAACCCTGTGGCCTGGGAACATGACATCTGTTGTATTCTGGGACCCTGTGGCCTGGGAACATGGCTGAGGTTTGATTGTGGAACTCTCTGGCCTGGGAACATGACTGTGGTTTGATTGTTGAAAGCTGTGGCCTGCGAACATGACTCAGGTTTGATTTTGGAACCATGTGTCCTGGGAACATGACTGAGGTTTGATGGAGGAACGCTGTGGCCTGGGAACATGACTGAGGTTTGATGGTGGTACCCTGTGGCCTGGCAACATGACTGAGGCTTGATTCTGGAACCCTGTGTCCTGGGAACTTGGCTGAGGTTTGATGGTTGAACCCTGTGCACTGGGAACATGACTGAGGCCTGATACTGGAATCTCGTGGCGTGGGAACATGCCATTGGTTTGATTCTTGAACCCTGTTTCCTGGGAACATGACTGAGGTTTGATGGTTGAACACTGTGGCCTGGCAACATGACTGAGGTTTGATGGTGGAAACCTTTTGCCTGGCAAGATGACTTAAGTTTGATTGTGGAACACTCTGGCCTGGGAACATGACTGAGGCTTGATGGTGGAACCGTGGCCTGGCAATAGGACTGAGGTTTGATTGTGGAACCCTGTGTCCTGGGAAAATGACTGAGGTTTAATTGTGGAACCTTGTGGCCTTGGAACATGACTGGGATTTTATTTTTGAAACTTGTGTCCAGGGAACATGACTGAGGTTTTATTCTGGAACCCTGGGTCCTGGGAACACGACTGAGGTTTGATTCTGGAACCATGTAGCCTGGGAATATGACTGAGGTTTGATTCTGGAAACCTGTGGCCTGGGAAAGTGTCTGAGGTTTCATTGTGGAAATATGTGGCCTGGGATCATGACTGAGGTTTGATGGTGGAACACTCTGCCCTGGCAAAATTACTGAGGCTTGATTGTGGAACCCTGTGGCCTGGGAACTTGAGTGAGGTTTGATGGCAGAAACCTGTGGACTGCAACATGACTGAGGTTTGATTGTGGAACCCTATGCCCTGGAAACATGACTGTGGCCTGGTAATGGAAAACCATGGCCTGGGAACTTGACATTGGCTTGATTCTGGAACCCTGTGTCCTGGGAAGATGACTGAGGTTTGATGGAGGAACCCTGTGGCCTGGGAACTTGACTGAGGTTTGATGGTGGTACCCTGTGTCCTGGCACGATGACTGAGGCTTGATTCTGGAGCCCTGTGGCCTGGGAACTTGACTGTGGTTTGATAGCCGAAAGCTGAGCACTGGCAACATGACTGAGGTTTGATGGTGGAACCCGTTGCCCTGGGAAAATGACTGAGGCCTGATACTGGAACCCCGTGGGGTGGGAACATGTCATTGGTTTGATTCTGCTATCCTGTTTCCTGGGAACATGACTGAGGTTTGATGGTTGAACCCCGTGGCCTGGCAACATGACTGAGGTTTGATGGTGGAACCGTGGCCTGGCAATAGGACTGAGGTTTGATTGTGGAACCCTCTGGCCTGGGAATCTGACTGATGTTTAATTGGGGAACCCTTTGGCCTGGGAACATGACTGGGATTTTATTTTTGAAATCTGTGTCCAGGGAACATGTCATTGATTTGATTCTGGTATCCTGTTTCCTGGGAACATGACTGAGGTTTGATGGTTGAACCCAGTGGCCTGGCAAATTGACTGAGGTTTGATGGTGGAATCCTGTGGCCTGGCAAGATGACTTAGGTTTAATTGTGGAACACTCTGGCCTGGGAACATGACTGAGGCTTGATGGTGGAACCGTGGCCTGGCAAAAGGACTGAGGTTTGATTGTGGAACCCTCTGGCGTGGGAATCTGACTGAGGTTTTATTCTGGAACCCTGGGTCCTGGGAACACGACTGAGGTTTGATTCTGGAACCATGTGGCCTGGGAATATGACTGAGGTTTGATTCTGGAAACCATTTGCCTGGGAACATGACTGATGTTAGATTGTGGCATCCTGTGGCCTTGGAAAATAATATCGGTTTGGATTCTAGTACCCTGTTGCCTGGGAACATGAAATCGGTTTGATTCTGGTAACCTGTGCCCTGGGAATATGACTGAGATTTCATTCTGGATCCCTGTGGCCTGGGAACATGACTGCGGCGTGATTCTGGAAACCTGTGACCTGGGAACATGACATCGGTTGTATTCTGGGACCCTGTGTCCTGGGAACATGGCTGAGGTTTGATTGTGGAACCCTGAGGCCTGGGCACATAACATCGGTGGACTCTGGAACCCTTTGGCCTGGGAACATGAGAACGGTTTGATTCTGGAACCCTGTGGCCTGGGAACATGTCTGAGGTTTGATTCTGGAAGACTGTGGCCAGGCAACATAATATCAGGTTGATTTTGGAAACCTGTGTCCTGGGAACAAGACTGAGGTTTGCGTCTGGAAACTTGTGGCCTGGGAACATGACATCGGTTGTATTCTGGGACCCTGTGGCCTGGGAACATGACTGAGGTTGGATTGTGGGACCCTCTGAACTGGGAACATGACTGTGGTTTGAATCTGGAACCCTGTGGCCTGGGAACATGACATCTGTTGTATTCTGGGACCCTGTGGCCTGGGAACATGGCTGAGGTTTGATTGTGGAACTCTCTGGCCTGGGAACATGACTGTGGTTTGATTGTTGAAAGCTGTGGCCTGCGAACATGACTCAGGTTTGATTTTGGAACCATGTGTCCTGGGAACATGACTGAGGTTTGATGGAGGAACGCTGTGGCCTGGGAACATGACTGAGGTTTGATGGTGGTACCCTGTGGCCTGGCAACATGACTGAGGCTTGATTCTGGAACCCTGTGTCCTGGGAACTTGGCTGAGGTTTGATGGTTGAACCCTGTGCACTGGGAACATGACTGAGGCCTGATACTGGAATCTCGTGGCGTGGGAACATGCCATTGGTTTGATTCTTGAACCCTGTTTCCTGGGAACATGACTGAGGTTTGATGGTTGAACACTGTGGCCTGGCAACATGACTGAGGTTTGATGGTGGAAACCTTTTGCCTGGCAAGATGACTTAAGTTTGATTGTGGAACACTCTGGCCTGGGAACATGACTGAGGCTTGATGGTGGAACCGTGGCCTGGCAATAGGACTGAGGTTTGATTGTGGAACCCTGTGTCCTGGGAAAATGACTGAGGTTTAATTGTGGAACCTTGTGGCCTTGGAACATGACTGGGATTTTATTTTTGAAACTTGTGTCCAGGGAACATGACTGAGGTTTTATTCTGGAACCCTGGGTCCTGGGAACACGACTGAGGTTTGATTCTGGAACCATGTAGCCTGGGAATATGACTGAGGTTTGATTCTGGAAACCTGTGGCCTGGGAAAGTGTCTGAGGTTTCATTGTGGAAATATGTGGCCTGGGATCATGACTGAGGTTTGATGGTGGAACACTCTGCCCTGGCAAAATTACTGAGGCTTGATTGTGGAACCCTGTGGCCTGGGAACTTGAGTGAGGTTTGATGGCAGAAACCTGTGGACTGCAACATGACTGAGGTTTGATTGTGGAACCCTATGCCCTGGAAACATGACTGTGGCCTGGTAATGGAAAACCATGGCCTGGGAACTTGACATTGGCTTGATTCTGGAACCCTGTGTCCTGGGAAGATGACTGAGGTTTGATGGAGGAACCCTGTGGCCTGGGAACTTGACTGAGGTTTGATGGTGGTACCCTGTGTCCTGGCACGATGACTGAGGCTTGATTCTGGAGCCCTGTGGCCTGGGAACTTGACTGTGGTTTGATAGCCGAAAGCTGAGCACTGGCAACATGACTGAGGTTTGATGGTGGAACCCGTTGCCCTGGGAAAATGACTGAGGCCTGATACTGGAACCCCGTGGGGTGGGAACATGTCATTGGTTTGATTCTGCTATCCTGTTTCCTGGGAACATGACTGAGGTTTGATGGTTGAACCCCGTGGCCTGGCAACATGACTGAGGTTTGATGGTGGAACCGTGGCCTGGCAATAGGACTGAGGTTTGATTGTGGAACCCTCTGGCCTGGGAATCTGACTGATGTTTAATTGGGGAACCCTTTGGCCTGGGAACATGACTGGGATTTTATTTTTGAAATCTGTGTCCAGGGAACATGTCATTGATTTGATTCTGGTATCCTGTTTCCTGGGAACATGACTGAGGTTTGATGGTTGAACCCAGTGGCCTGGCAAATTGACTGAGGTTTGATGGTGGAATCCTGTGGCCTGGCAAGATGACTTAGGTTTAATTGTGGAACACTCTGGCCTGGGAACATGACTGAGGCTTGATGGTGGAACCGTGGCCTGGCAAAAGGACTGAGGTTTGATTCTGGAACCCTCTGGCGTGGGAATCTGACTGAGGTTTTAGTCTGGAACCCTGGGTCCTGGGAACACGACTGAGGTTTGATTCTGGAACCATGTAGCCTGGGAATATGACTGAGGTTTGATTCTGGAAACCTGTGGCCTGGGAAAGTGTCTGAGGTTTCATTGTGGAAATATGTGGCCTGGGATCATGACTGAGGTTTGATGGTGGAACACTCTGCCCTGGCAAAATTACTGAGGCTTGATTGTGGAACCCTGTGGCCTGGGAACTTGAGTGAGGTTTGATGGCAGAAACCTGTGGACTGGCAACATGACTGAGGTTTGATTGTGGAACCCTATGCCCTGGAAACATGACTGTGGCCTGGTACTGGAAACCCATGGCCTGGGAACTTGACATTGGCTTGATTCTGGAACCCTGTGTCCTGGGAAGATTATTGAGGTTTGATGGAGGAACCCTGTGGCCTGGGAACATGACTGAGGTTTGATGGTGGTTCCCTGTGGCCTGGCAACATGACTGAGGCTTGATTCTGGAACCCTGTGGCCTGGGAACTTGACTCTGGTTTGATAGCAGAAAGCTGTGGACTGGCAACAAGACTGAGGTTTGATGGTGGAACCCTGTGCACTGGGAACATGACTTAGGCCTGATACTGGAACCCCGTGGGGTGGGAACATGTCATTGGTTTGATTCTGGAATCCTGTTTCCTGGGAACATGACTGAGGTTTGATTGTTGAACCTTGTGGCCTGGCAACATGACTGAGGTTTGATGGTGGAACCCTGTGGCCGGGCAAGATGACTTAGGTTTAATTGTGGAACACTCTGGCCTGGGAACATGACTGGAATTTTATTTTTGAAACCTGTGTCCATTGAATATGACTGAGGTTTTATTCTGGAAACCATTGGCCTGGGAACATGACTGATGTTAGATTGTGGCATCCTGTGGCCTTGGAAAATGACATCGGTTTGGATTCTGGTACCCTGTTGCCTGGGAACATGAAATGGGTTTGATTCTGGAAACCTGTGGCCTGGGAATATGACTGAGGTTTGATTCAGGATCCCTGTTGCCTGGGAACATGACTGAGGCGTGATTCTGGAAACCTGTGGCCTGGGAACATGACATCTGTTTAGATTGTGGAATACTGTGCAATGGGAATCGGACTGAGCCGTGGTTCTGGAATCCTGTGGCATGGGAACATGACTGAGGTTTTATTCTGCAACCCTGTAACCTGGGAACATAACTGAGGATTGATTCTGGAGCCCTGTGACCTGGGAACATGACATCGGTGGATTCTGGAACCCTTTGGCCTGGGAACATGAGAACGGTTTGATTCTGGAACCCTGTTGGCTGGGAACATGTCTGAGGTTGGATTCTGGAAGACTGTGGCCAGGGAACATGATATCAGGTTGATTCTGGAAACCTGTGTCCTGGGAACATGACTGAGGTTTGCTTCTGGAACCCTGTGACCTGGGAACATGACATCGGTTGTATTCTGGGACCCTGTGTCTTGGGAACATGGCTGAGGTTTGATTGTGGAACCCTGAGGCCTGGGAACATAACATCGGTGGACTCTGGAACCCTTTGGCCTGGGAACATGAGAAGGTTTGATTCTGGAACCCTGTGGCCTGGGAACATGTCTGAGGTTGGATTCTGGAAGACTGTGGCCAGGGAACATAATATCAGGTTGATTTTGGAAACCTGTGCCCTGGGAAGAAGACTGAGGTTTTCTTCTGGGACCCTGTGGCCTGGGAACATGACTGAGGTTGGATTGTGGGACCCTCTGGCCTGGGAACATGACTGTGGTTTGAATGTGGAACCCTGTGGCCTGGGAACATGACATCTGTTGTATTCTGGGACCCTGTGTCCTGGGAACATGGCTGAGGTTTGATTGTGGAACCCTCTGGCCTGGGAACTTGACTGTGGTTTGAATGTGGAACCCTGTGGCCTGGGAACATGACTGAGGTTTCTTTCTGGAAGCCTGTTCCCTGGGAACATGACTGAGGTTTGATTCTGCACAACTGTGTCCTGGGAACATGACTGAGGTTTGATTGTTGAAAGCTGTGGCCTGCGAACATGACTCAGGTTTGATTTTGGAACCATGTGTCCTGGGAATATGACTGAGGTTTGATTCTGGAAACCTGTGCCCTCGGAAGATGTCTGAGGTTTCATTGTGGAAACATGTGGCCTGGGATCATGACTGAGGTTTGATGGTGGAACACTCTGGCCTGGCAAAATGACTGAGGCTTAATTCTGGAACCCTGTGGCCTGGGCACTTGCCTGAGGTTTGATGGCAGAAACCTGTGGACTGGCAACATGACTGAGGTTTGATTGTGGAACCCTGTGCCCTGGAAACCTTTCTGTGGCCTGGTACTGGAAACCCATGGCCAGGGAACTTGACATTGGTTTGATTCTGGAACCCTGTGTCCTGGAATCATGACTGAGATTTGATGGAGGAAACTTGTGGTCTGGGAACATGACTGAGGTTTGATGGTGGTACCCTGTCGCCTTTCAACATGACTGAGGCTTGATTTTGGAACTCTGTGGCCTGACAACTTGACTGTGGTTTGATCGCAGAAACCTGTGGACTGGCAACATGCCTGAGGTTTGATGGTGGAACCGTAGCCTGGCAACAGGACTGAGGTTTGATTGGGGAACTCTGTGGCCTGGGAATATGACTGAGATTCAATTGTGGAACCCGGTGGCCTGGGAACATGACTGGGATTTTATTTTTGTAACCTGTGTCCAGGAAACATGACTGAGGTTTTGTTCTGGAACCTTGTGTCCTGGGAACACGACTGAGTTTTGATTCTGGAACCATGTGTCCTGGGAATATGACTGAGGTTTGATTCTGGAAGCCTGTTCCCTGGGATCATGACTGAGGTTTGATGAAGGAACACTCTGGCCTGTCAAAATGACTGAGGCTTGATTCTGGAACCCTGTGGCCTGGGAACTTGATTGAGGTTTCATGGCAGAAACCTGTGGACTGGCAACATGACTGAGGTTTGATTGTGGAACCTGTGCCCTGGAAATATGACTGTGGCCTGGTAATGGAAACCCATGGCCTGGAAACTTGACATTGGTTTGATTCTGGAACCCTGTGTCCTGGGAACATGATTGAGGTTTGATGGAGGAACCCTGTGCCCTGGGAATATGACTCAGGTTTCATGGTGGAAACCTGTGGCCTGGCAACATGCCTGAGGCTTGATTCTGGAGCCCTGTGGCCTGGGATTTTGACTCTGGTTTGATCGCAGAAAGCTTTGGACTGGCAAAATGACTGAGGTTTCATGGTGGAACCCTGTGCACTGGGAACATGACTGAGGCGTGATACTGGAACCTCGTGCGTGGGAACATGCCATTGGTTTGATTCTTGAACCCTTTTTCCTGGGAACATGACTGAGGTTTGATGGTTGAACCCCATGGCCTGGCAACATGATGGAGGTTTGATGGTGGAACCCTGTGGCTTGGCAAGATGACTTACGTTTGATTGTGGAACGCTCTGTCATGGGAACATGACTGAGGCTTGATGGTGGAATCATGGCCTGGCAGTAGGACTGAGGTTTGATTGTGGAACCCTCTGGCCTGGGGATATGACTGAGGTTTAATTGTGGAACCCTGTGGCCTGGGAACATAACTGGAATTTTATTTTTGGAACCTGTGTCCAGGGAACATGACTGAGGTTTTATTCTGGAACCCTGGGTCCTGGGAACACGACTGAGGTTCGATTCTGGAACGCTGTGGCCTGGGAATATGACTGAGGTTTGATTCTGGAAACCATTGGCCTGGGGACATGACTGATGTTAGATTGTGGCATCCTGTGGCCTTGGAACATGACATCGGTTTGGATTCTGGTACCCTGTTGCCTGGGAACAAGAAATCGGTTTGATTCTGGAAACCTGTGTCCTGGGACTATGACTGAGGTTTGATGTTGGTACCCTATGGCCTGGCAACATGACTCAGGTTTGGTTCTGGATCCCTATGGCCTGGGAACATGACTGAGGCGTGATTCTGGAATCCTGTGGCCTGGGAACTTGACTGTGGTTTGATAGCAGAAAGCTGTGGACTGCCAACATGACTGAGGTTTGATGGTGGAACCCTGTGCACTGGGAACATGACTGAGGCCTTATACTGGAACCCCGTGGTTTGGGAACATGTCATTGGTTTGATTCTGGATTCCTGTTTCCTGGGAACATGACTGAGGTTTGATGGTTGAACCTTGTGGCCTGGAAATATGACTGAGGTTTGATGGTGGAACCGTGGCCTGGCAATAGGACTGAGGTTTTATTGTGGAACCCTCTGGTCTGGGAATATGACTGAGGTTTAATTGTGGAACCCTGTGGCCTGGGAATATGACTGAGGCTTGATGGTGGAACCGTGGCCTGGCAATAGGACTGAGGTTTTATTGTGGAACCCTCTGGTCTGGGAATATGACTGAGGTTTAATTGTGGAACCCTGTGGCCTGGGAACATGACTGAGGCTTGATGGTGGAACCGTGGCCTGGCAATAGGACTGAGGTTTTATTGTGGAACCCTCTGGCCTGGGAATATGACTGAGGTTTAATTGTGGAACCCTGTGGCCTGAGAACATGACTGGAATTTTATTTTTGAAACCTGTGTCCAGGGAATATGACTGAGATTTTATTCTGGGACCCTGGGTCCTAGGAACACGACTGAGCTTTGATTCTGGAACCATGTGGCCTGGGAATATGACTGAGGTTTGATTCTGGAAACCTGTTGCCTGGGAACATGACATCGGTTGGATTCTGGAACCCTGTGGCCTGGGAACGTGACTGAGGTTTGTTTCTAGAAGCGTGTTCCCTGGGAACATGACTGAGGTTTGATTATGGAACCATGTGTCCTGGGAATATGACTGAGGTTGGATTCTGGAAACCATTGGCCAGGGAACATGACTGATGTTAGATTGTGGAATCCTGTGGACTGGGAACATGACATCAGTGGATACTGGAAACCTGTGGCCTGGGAACATGAGAACGGTTTGATTATTTAACCCTGTGGCCTGGGAACATGTCTGAGGTTTGATGGTGGAAACCTGTGGCCTGGCAACATGACTGAGGTTTGATTCTGGAAGACTGTGGCCACGGAACATGATATCGGGTTCATTGTGGAAACCTGTGTCCTGGGAACAAGACTGAGGTTTGCGTCTGGAACCCTGTGGCCTGGGAACATGACATCGGTTGGATTCTGGAACCCTGTGGCATGGGAACATGGCTGAGGTATGATTGTGGAAACCTCTGGTCTGGGAACATGACTGTGGTTTGATTCTGGCACGCTGTGGCCTTGGAACTTGACTGAGGTTTGATGGCACAAATCTGTGGTCCGGCAACATGACTGAGGTTTGATGGTGGAACCCTGTGCACTGGGAATATGACTGAGGTTTGATGGTGGAACCCTGTGGCCTGGGAACATGAGAACGGTTTGATTCTGGAACCGTGTGGCCTGGGAACATGTCTGAGGTTTCATGGTGGAAACTTGTGGCCTGGCAACATTACTGAGGTTTGATTCTGGAAGACTGTGTCCAGGGAACATGATAAACGGTTGATTCTGGAAACCTGTGTCCTGAGAAAAAGACTGAGGTTTGCTTCTGGAACCCTCTGTCTTGGGAACATGACATCGGTGTATTCTGGAACCCTGTGTCCTGGGAACATGAGAACGGTTTGATTCTTTCACCCTGTGGCCTGGGAACATGTCTGAGGTTTGATGGTGGAAACCTGTGGCCTGGCAACATGACTGAGGTTTGATTCTGGAAGACTGTGGCCAGGGAATATCATATCGGGTTGATTCTGGAACCCTGTGATATCGGAACAAGACTGAGGTTTGCTTCTGGAACCCTGTGGCCTGAGAAAATGACATCGGTTGGATTCTGGAACCCTGTGGCCTGGGAACATGACTGAGGTTTTTTTCTGGAAGCCTTTTCCCTGGGAACATGACTGAGGTTTGATTCTGCACACCTGTGTCCTGGGAACATGACTGAGGTTTGATTGTTGAAACCTGTGGCCTGCGAACATGACTGAGGTTTGATTCTGGAACCATGTGTCCTGGGAATATGACTGAGGTTTGATTCTGGAAACCTGTGGCCTGGGAAAATGACCTAAGTTTCATTGTGGAAACATGTGGCCTGGGATCATGACTGAGGTTTGATGGCAGAACTCTCTGGCCTGGCAACATGACTAAGGCTTGATTCTGGAACCCTGTGGCCTGGGAACTTGACTGAGTTTTCATGGCAGAAACCTGTGGACTGGCAACATGACTGAGGTTTGATTGTGGAACCCTGTGGCCTGGGAACATGACATCGGTTGCATTCAGGAACCCTGTGGCCTTTGAACATGACAGAGGTTTGACTGTGGAGCCCTGTGCCCTGGGAACATGACATCGGTTGCATTCAAGAACCCTGTGGCCTAGGAACATGACTGGGATTTTATTTTTGAAACCTGTGTCCAGGGAACATGACTGAGGATTTATTCTGGAACCCTGGGTCTTGGAAACATGACTGGGGTTTGATTCTAAAACCGTGTGGCCTGGGAACTTGAGTGAGGTTTGATGGCAGAAACCTGTGGACTGCAACATGACTGAGGTTTGATTGTGGAACCCTGTGGCCTGGGAATATGACTGAGGTTTGATTCTGGAAACCTGTGGCCTGGGAAAATGTCTGAGGTTTCAGTGTGGAAACATGTGGCCTGGGATCATGACTGAGGTTTGATGGTGGAACACTCTGGCCTGGCAAAATGACTGAGGCTTGATTCTGGAACCCTTTGGCCTGGGAACTTGACTGAGGTTTGATGGCAGAAACCTGTGGACTGGCAACATGACTGAGGTTTGATTGTGGAACCCTGTGGCTTGGGAACATGACATCGTTTGGATTCTGGAACCCTGTGGCCTGGGAATATGACTGTGGTTTGATTGTGGAAACCTCTGGTCTTTGAACATAACTGTGGATTGAATCTGGAAACCTGTGGCCTGTGAACATGACATCTGTTGGATTCTGGAAGTCTGGGGCCTGGGAACATGACTGAGGTTTGGTTGTGGAGCCCTGTGGCCTGGGAATATGACATCGGTTGGATTCTGGAACCCTGTGGCCTGGGAACATGACTGAGGTTTGTTTCTGGAAGCCTGTTCCCAGGGAACATGACTGAGGTTTGATTCTGGACACCTGTGTCCTGGGAACATGACTGAGGTTTGATTGTTGAAACCTGTGGCCTTCGAACATGACTCAGGTTGATTCTGGAACCATGTGTCCTGCGAATATGACTGAGGTTTGATTCTGGAAACCTGTGGCTTGGGAAAATGTCTGAGGTTTCATTGTGGAAACATGTGGCCTGGGATCATGACTGAGGTTTGATGGTGGAACACTCTGGCCTGGCAAAATGACTGAGGCTTAATTCTGGACCCCTGTGGCCTGGACACTTGCCTGAGTTTTGATGGCAGAAACCTGTGGACTGGCAACATGACTGAGGGTTGACTGTGGAACCCTGTACCCTGGAAACATGACTGTGGCCTGGTACTGGAAACCCATGGCCTGGGAACTTGACATTGGTTTGATTCTTGAACCCTGAGTCCTGGGAACATGATTGAGGTTTGATGGAGGAACCCTGTGGCCTGGGAACATGACTGAGGTTTGATGGTGGTACCCTGTGGCCTGGCAACATGACTGAGGCTTGATTCTGGAACCCTGTGTCCTGGAAACTTGACTGTGGTTTGATCACAGAAACCTGTTGACTGGCAACATGACTGAGGTTTGATGGTGGAACCCTGTGTACTGGGAACATGACTGAGGCCTGATACTGGAACCCCGTGGCGTGGGAACATGCCATTGGTTTGATTCTTGAACCCTGTTTCCTGGGAGCATGATTGAGGTTTGATGGTTGAACCCTGAGGCCTGGCAACATGACTGAGGTTTGATGGTGGAATCCTGTGGCCTGGCCAGATGACTTAAGTTTGATTCTGGAACACTCTGGCCTGGGAACATGACTGAGGCTTGATGGTGGAACCGTGGCCTGGCAATAGGACTGAGGTTTGATTGTTGAACCCTCTGGCCTGGGAACATGACTGAGGTTTAATTGTGGAACCCTGTGGGCTTGGAACATGAATGGGATTTTATTTTTGAAACCTGTGTCCAGGGAAAATGACTGAGGTTTTATTCTGGAACCCTGGGTCCTGGGAACACGACTGGGGTTTGATTCTGGAACCATGTGGCCTGGGAATATGACTGAGGTTTGATTGTGGAAACCTCTGGCCTTTGAACATAACTGTGGATTGAATCTGGAAACCTGTGGCCTGTGAACATGACATCTGTTGGATTCTGGAAGTCTGGGGCCTGGGAACATGACTGAGGTTTGGTTGTGGAGCCCTGTGGCCTGGAAACATGACATCGGTTGGATTCTGGAACCCTGTTGCCTGGGAACATGACAGGGATTTTTTTCTGGAAGCCTGTTCCCTGGGACCATGACTGAGGTTTGATTCTGGAAACCTGTGGCCTGGGAAAAAGTCTGAGGTTTGATTGTTGAAACCTGTGGCCTGGGAACATGACATCTGTTTAGATTGTGGAATACTGTGCCCTGGGATCCTGACTGAGCCTTGGTTCTGGAACGCTGTGGACTGGGAACATGACTGAGGTTTTATTCTGGAACCCTGTAGCCTGGAACATAACTGAGGATTGATTCTGGAACCCTGTGGCCTGGGAACATGACATCGGTGTATTCTGGAACGCTATGTCCTGGGAACATGAGAACGGTTTGATTCTGGAACCCTGTGGCCTGGGAACATGTCTGAGGTTTGATGGTGGAAACCTGTGGCCTGGCAACATGACTGAGGTTTGATTCTGGAAGACTGTGGCCAGGGAATATGATATCGGGTTGATTCTGGAACCCTGTGATCTGGGAACAAGACTGAGGTTTGCTTCTGGAACCCTGTGGCCTGAGAAAATGACATCGGTTGGATTCTGGAACCCTGTGGCCTGGGAACATGACTGAGGTTTGTTTCTGGAAGCCTGTTCCCTGGGAACATGACTGAGGTTTGATTCTGCACACCTGTGTCCTGGGAACATGACTGAGGTTTGATTGTTGAAACCTGTGGCCTGCGAACATGACTGAGGTTTGATTCTGGAACCATGTGTCCTGGGAATATGACTGAGGTTTGATTCTGGAAACCTGTGGCCTGGGAAAATGACCTAAGTTTCATTGTGGAAACATGTGGCCTGGGATCATGACTGAGGTTTGATGGCAGAACTCTCTGGCCTGGCAACATGACTAAGGCTTGATTCTGGAACCCTGTGGCTTGGGAACTTGACTGAGTTTTGATGGCAGAAACCTGTGGACTGGCAACATGACTGAGGTTTGATTGTGGAACCCTGTGGCCTGGGAAAATGACATCGGTTGCATTCAGGAACCCTGTGGCCTGGGAACATGACTGAGGTTTGATTGTGGAGCCCTGTGCCCTGAGAACATGACATCCGTTGCATTCAGGAACCCGGTGGCCTAGGAATATGACTGAGGTTTGATTCTGGAAACCATTGTCCTGGAAACATGACTGATGTTAGATTGTGGAATCCTGTGGCCTGGGAACATGACATCGGTAGATTCTGGAACCCTGTGGCCTGGAAATATGAGAACGGTTTGATTCTTTAACCCTGTGGCCTGGGAACATGTCTGAGGTTTGATGGTGGAAACTTGTAGCCTGGCAACATGACTGAGGTTTGATGCTGGAAGACTCTTGCCACGGAACATGATATCGGGTTGATTGTGGAAACCTGTGTCCCGGGAACAAGACTGAGGTTTTCCTCTGGAACCCTGTGGCCTGGGAACATGACTGAGGTTTTTTTCTGGATGCCTGTTCCCTGGGAACATGACTGAGGTTTGATTCTGGACACCTGTGTCCTGGGAACATGACTGAGATTTGTTTGTTGAAACGTATGGCCTGCGAACATGACTGAGGTTTGATTTTGGAACCGTGTGCCCTGGGAATATGACTGAGGTTTGATTCTGGAAACCATTGGCCTGGGAACATGCATGATGTTAGATTGTGGAATCCTGTGGCCTGGGAACATGACATCGGTTTGGATTCTGGTACCCTGTTGCCTGGGAACATGAAATCGGTTTGATTCTGGAAACCTGTGGCTTGGGAAAATGTCTGAGGTTTCATTGTGGAAACATGTGGCCTGGGATCATGACTGAGGTTTGATGGTGGAACACTCTGGCCTGGCAAAATGACTGAGGCTTAATTCTGGACCCCTGTGGCCTGGACACTTGCCTGAGTTTTGATGGCAGAAACCTGTGGACTGGCAACATGACTGAGGGTTGACTGTGGAACCCTGTACCCTGGAAACATGACTGTGGCCTGGTACTGGAAACCCATGGCCTGGGAACTTGACATTGGTTTGATTCTTGAACCCTGAGTCCTGGGAACATGATTGAGGTTTGATGGAGGAACCCTGTGGCCTGGGAACATGACTGAGGTTTGATGGTGGTACCCTGTGGCCTGGCAACATGACTGAGGCTTGATTCTGGAACCCTGTGTCCTGGGAACTTGACTGTGGTTTGATCACAGAAACCTGTTGACTGGCAACATGACTGAGGTTTGATGGTGGAACCCTGTGTACTGGGAACATGACTGAGGCCTGATACTGGAACCCCGTGGCGTGGGAACATGCCATTGGTTTGATTCTTGAACCCTGTTTCCTGGGAGCATGATTGAGGTTTGATGGTTGAACCCTGAGGCCTGGCAACATGACTGAGGTTTGATGGTGGAATCCTGTGGCCTGGCCAGATGACTTAAGTTTGATTCTGGAACACTCTGGCCTGGGAACATGACTGAGGCTTGATGGTGGAACCGTGGCCTGGCAATAGGACTGAGGTTTGATTGTTGAACCCTCTGGCCTGGGAACATGACTGAGGTTTAATTGTGGAACCCTGTGGCCTTGGAACATGACTGGGATTTTATTTTTGAAACCTGTGTCCAGGGAACATGACTGAGGTTTTATTCTGGAACCCTGGGTCCTGGGAACACGACTGGGGTTTGATTCTGGAACCATGTGGCCTGGGAATATGACTGAGGTTTGATTCTGGAAACCTGTGGCCTGGGAAAATGTCTGAGGTTTCAGTGTGGAAACATGTGGCCTGGGATCATGACTGAGGTTTGATGGTGGAACACTCTGGCCTGGCAAAATGACTGAGGCTTGATTCTGGAACCCTGTGGCCTGGGAACTTGAGTGAGGTTTGATGGCAGAAACCTGTGGACTGCAACATGACTGAGGTTTGATTGTGGAACCCTGTGGCCTGGGAATATGACTGAGGTTTGATTCTGGAAACCTGTGGCCTGGGAAAATGTCTGAGGTTTCAGTATGGAAACATGTGGCCTGGGATCATGACTGAGGTTTGATGGTGGAACACTCTGGCCTGGCAAAATGACTGAGGCTTGATTCTGGAACCCTTTGGCCTGGGAACTTGACTGAGGTTTGATGGCAGAAACCTGTGGACTGGCAACATGACTGAGGTTTGATTGTGGAACCCTGTGGCTTGGGAACATGACATCGTTTGGATTCTCGAACCCTGTGGCCTGGGAATATGACTGAGGTTTGATTGTGGAAACCTCTGGCCTTTGAACATAACTGTGGATTGAATCTGGAAACCTGTGGCCTGTGAACATGACATCTGTTGGATTCTGGAAGCCTGGGGCCTGGGAACATGACTGAGGTTTGATTGTGGAGCCCTGTGGCCTGGAAACATGACATCGGTTGGATTCTGGAACCCTGTTGCCTGGGAACATGACAGGGATTTTTTTCTGGAAGCCTGTTCCCTGGGACCATGACTGAGGTTTGATTCTGGACACCTGTGGCCTGGGAAAAAGTCTGAGGTTTGATTGTTGAAACCTGTGGCCTGGGAACATGACATCTGTTTAGATTGTGGAATACTATGCCCTGGGAACCTGACTGAGCCTTGGTTCTGGAACGCTGTGTCCTGGGAACATGACTGAGGTTTGATTTTTGAAACCTGTGGCCTGCGAACATGACTGAGGTTTGATTCTGGAACCATGTGTCCTGGGAATATGACTGAGGTTTGATTCTGGAAACCTGTGGCCTGGGAAAAAGACCTAAGTTTCATTGTGGAAACATGTGGCCTGGGATCATGACTGAGGTTTGATGGCAGAACTCTCTGGCCTGGCAACATGACTAAGGCTTGATTCTGGACCCCTGTGGCCTGGACACTTGCCTGAGTTTTGATGGCAGAAACCTGTGGACTGGCAACATGACTGAGGGTTGACTGTGGAACCCTGTACTCTGGAAACATGACTGTGGCCTGGTACTGGAAACCCATGGCCTGGGAACTTGACATTGGTTTGATTCTTGAACCCTGAGTCCTGGGAACATGATTGAGGTTTGATGGAGGAACCCTGTGGCCTGGGAACATGACTGAGGTTTGATTGTGGAACCCTGTGGCTTGGGAACATGACATCGTTTGGATTCTCGAACCCTGTGGCCTGGGAATATGACTGAGGTTTGATTGTGGAAACCTCTGGCCTTTGAACATAACTGTGGATTGAATCTGGAAACCTGTGGCCTGTGAACATGACATCTGTAGGATTCTGGAAGCCTGGGGCCTGGGAACATGACTGAGGTTTGATTGTGGAGCCCTGTGGCCTGGAAACATGACATCGGTTGGATTCTGGAACCCTGTTGCCTGGGAACATGACAGGGATTTTTTTCTGGAAGCCTGTTCCCTGGGACCATGACTGAGGTTTGATTCTGGACACCTGTGGCCTGGGAAAAAGTCTGAGGTTTGATTGTTGAAACCTGTGGCCTGGGAACATGACATCTGTTTAGATTGTGGAATACTATGCCCTGGGAACCTGACTGAGCCTTGGTTCTGGAACACTGTGGACTGGGAACATGACGGAGGTTTTATTCTGGAACCCTGTAGCCTGGAACATAACTGAGGATTGATTCTGTAACCCTGTGGTCTGGGAACATGACATCGGTTTTATCTGGAACGCTATGTCCTGGGAACATGAGAACGGTTTGATTCTGGAACCCTGTGGCCTGGGAACATGTCTGAGGTTTGATGGTGGAAACCTGTGGCCTGGCAACATGACTGAGGTTTGATTCTGGAAGACTGTGGCCAGGGAATATGATATCGGGTTGATTCTGGAACCCTGTGATCTGGGAACAAGACTGAGGTTTGCTTCTGGAACCCTGTGGCCTGAGAAAATGACATCGGTTGGATTCTGGAACCCTGTGGCCTGGGAACATGACTGAGGTTTTTTTCTGGAAGCCTGTTCCCTGGGAACATGACTGAGGTTTGATTCTGCACACCTGTGTCCTGGGAACATGACTGAGGTTTGATTGTTGAAACCTGTGGCCTGCGAACATGACTGAGGTTTGATTCTGGAACCATGTGTCCTGGGAATATGACTGAGGTTTGATTCTGGAAACCTGTGGCCTGGGAAAATGACCTAAGTTTCATTGTGGAAACATGTGGCCTGGGATCATGACTGAGGTTTGATGGCAGAACTCTCTGGCCTGGCAACATGACTAAGGCTTGATTCTGGAACCCTGTGGCCTGGGAACTTGACTGAGTTTTGATGGCAGAAACCTGTGGACTGGCAACATGACTGAGGTTTGATTGTGGAACCCTGTGGCCTGGGAAAATGACATCGGTTGCATTCAGGAACCCTGTGGCCTGGGAACATGACTGAGGTTTGATTGTGGAGCCCTGTGCCCTGAGAACATGACATCGGTTGCATTCAGGAACCCGGTGGCCTAGGAATATGACTGAGGTTTGATTCTGGAAACCATTGTCCTGGAAACATGACTGATGTTAGATTGTGGAATCCTGTGGCCTGGGAACATGACATTGGTAGATTCTGGAACCCTGTGGCCTGGAAACATGAGAACGGTTTGATTCTTTAACCCTGTGGCCTGGGAAAACGTCTGAGGTTTGATTGTTGAAACCTGTGGCCTGGGAACATGACATCTGTTTAGATTGTGGAATACTGTGCCCTGGGATCCTGACTGAGCCTTGGTTCTGGAACGCTGTGGACTGGGAACATGACTGAGGTTTTATTCTGGAACCCTGTAGCCTGGAACATAACTGAGGATTGATTCTGGAACCCTGTGGCCTGGGAACATGACATCGGTGTATTCTGGAACGCTATGTCCTGGGAACATGAGAACGGTTTGATTCTGGAACCCTGTGGCCTGGGAACATGTCTGAGGTTTGATGGTGGAAACCTGTGGCCTGGCAACATGACTGAGGTTTGATTCTGGAAGACTGTGGCCAGGGAATATGATATCGGGTTGATTCTGGAACCCTGTGATCTGGGAACAAGACTGAGGTTTGCTTCTGGAACCCTGTGGCCTGAGAAAATGACATCGGTTGGATTCTGGAGCCCTGTGGCCTGGGAACATGACTGAGGTTTGTTTCTGGAAGCCTGTTCCCTGGGAACATGACTGAGGTTTGATTCTGCACACCTGTGTCCTGGGAACATGACTGAGGTTTGATTGTTGAAACCTGTGGCCTGCGAACATGACTGAGGTTTGATTCTGGAACCATGTGTCCTGGGAATATGACTGAGGTTTGATTCTGGAAACCTGTGGCCTGGGAAAATGACCTAAGTTTCATTGTGGAAACATGTGGCCTGGGATCATGACTGAGGTTTGATGGCAGAACTCTCTGGCCTGGCAACATGACTAAGGCTTGATTCTGGAACCCTGTGGCCTGGGAACTTGACTGAGTTTTGATGGCAGAAACCTGTGGACTGGCAACATGACTGAGGTTTGATTGTGGAACCCTGTGGCCTGGGAAAATGACATCGGTTGCATTCAGGAACCCTGTGGCCTGGGAACATGACTGAGGTTTGATTGTGGAGCCCTGTGCCCTGAGAACATGACATCGGT
Organism: Balaenoptera physalus; assembly: GCF_965194825.1. Classification (NCBI taxonomy): domain Eukaryota; kingdom Metazoa; phylum Chordata; class Mammalia; order Artiodactyla; family Balaenopteridae; genus Balaenoptera; species Balaenoptera physalus. The sequence continues at coordinate 198,093 of NW_028126308.1, read as the reverse complement.
TGCATTCAGGAACCCGGTGGCCTAGGAATATGACTGAGGTTTGATTCTGGAAACCATTGTCCTGGAAACATGACTGATGTTAGATTGTGGAATCCTGTGGCCTGGGAACATGACATCGGTAAATTCTGGAACCCTGTGGCCTGGAAATATGAGAACGGTTTGATTCTTTAACCCTGTGGCCTGGGAACATGTCTGAGGTTTGATGGTGGAAACTTGTAGCCTGGCAACATGACTGAGGTTTGATGCTGGAAGACTCTTGCCACGGAACATGATATCGGGTTGATTGTGGAAACCTGTGTCCCGGGAACAAGACTGAGGTTTTCCTCTGGAACCCTGTGGCCTGGGAACATGACTGAGGTTTTTTTCTGGATGCCGGTTCCCTGGGAACATGACTGAGGTTTGATTCTGGACACCTGTGTCCTGGGAACATGACTGAGATTTGTTTGTTGAAACGTATGGCCTGCGAACATGACTGAGGTTTGATTTTGGAACCGTGTGCCCTGGGAATATGACTGAGGTTTGATTCTGGAAACCATTGGCCTGGGAACATGCATGATGTTAGATTGTGGAATCCTGTGGCCTGGGAACATGACATCGGTTTGGATTCTGGTACCCTGTTGCCTGGGAACATGAAATCGGTTTGATTCTGGAAACCTGTGGCTTGGGAAAATGTCTGAGGTTTCATTGTGGAATCATGTGGCCTGGGATCATGACTGAGGTTTGATGGTGGAACACTCTGGCCTGGCAAAATGACTGAGGCTTAATTCTGGACCCCTGTGGCCTGGACACTTGCCTGAGTTTTGATGGCAGAAACCTGTGGACTGGCAACATGACTGAGGGTTGACTGTGGAACCCTGTACCCTGGAAACATGACTGTGGCCTGGTACTGGAAACCCATGGTCTGGGAACTTGACATTGGTTTGATTCTTGAACCCTGAGTCCTGGGAACATGATTGAGGTTTGATGGAGGAACCCTGTGGCCTGGGAACATGACTGAGGTTTGATGGTGGTACCCTGTGGCCTGGCAACATGACTGAGGCTTGATTCTGGAACCCTGTGTCCTGGGAACTTGACTGTGGTTTGATCACAGAAACCTGTTGACTGGCAACATGACTGAGGTTTGATGGTGGAACCCTGTGTACTGGGAACATGACTGAGGCCTGATACTGGAACCCCGTGGCGTGGGAACATGCCATTGGTTTGATTCTTGAACCCTGTTTCCTGGGAGCATGATTGAGGTTTGATGGTTGAACCCTGAGGCCTGGCAACATGACTGAGGTTTGATGGTGGAATCCTGTGCCCTGGCCAGATGACTTAAGTTTGATTCCGGAACACTCTGGCCTGGGAACATGACTGAGGCTTGATGGTGGAACCGTGGCCTGGCAATAGGACTGAGGTTTGATTGTTGAACCCTCTGGCCTGGGAACATGACTGAGGTTTAATTGTGGAACCCTGTGGCCTTGGAACATGACTGGGATTTTATTTTTGAAACCTGTGTCCAGGGAACATGACTGAGGTTTTATTCTGGAACCCTGGGTCCTGGGAACACGACTGGGGTTTGATTCTGGAACCATGTGGCCTGGGAATATGACTGAGGTTTGATTCTGGAAACCTGTGGCCTGGGAAAATGTCTGAGGTTTCAGTGTGGAAACATGTGGCCTGGGATCATGACTGAGGTTTGATGGTGGAACACTCTGGCCTGGCAAAATGACTGAGGCTTGATTCTGGAACCCTGTGGCCTGGGAACTTGAGTGAGGTTTGATGGCAGAAACCTGTGGACTGCAACATGACTGAGGTTTGATTGTGGAACCCTGTGGCCTGGGAATATGACTGAGGTTTGATTCTGGAAACCTGTGGCCTGGGAAAATGTCTGAGGTTTCAGTGTGGAAACATGTGGCCTGGGATCATGACTGAGGTTTGATGGTGGAACACTCTGGCCTGGCAAAATGACTGAGGCTTGATTCTGGAACCCTTTGGCCTGGGAACTTGACTGAGGTTTGATGGCAGAAACCTGTGGACTGGCAACATGACTGAGGTTTGATTGTGGAACCCTGTGGCTTGGGAACATGACATCGTTTGGATTCTCGAACCCTGTGGCCTGGGAATATGACTGAGGTTTGATTGTGGAAACCTCTGGCCTTTGAACATAACTGTGGATTGAATCTGGAAACCTGTGGCCTGTGAACATGACATCTGTTGGATTCTGGAAGCCTGGGGCCTGGGAACATGACTGAGGTTTGATTGTGGAGCCCTGTGGCCTGGAAACATGACATCGGTTGGATTCTGGAACCCTGTTGCCTGGGAACATGACAGGGATTTTTTTCTGGAAGCCTGTTCCCTGGGACCATGACTGAGGTTTGATTCTGGACACCTGTGGCCTGGGAAAAAGTCTGAGGTTTGATTGTTGAAACCTGTGGCCTGGGAACATGACATCTGTTTAGATTGTGGAATACTATGCCCTGGGAACCTGACTGAGCCTTGGTTCTGGAACGCTGTGTCCTGGGAACATGACTGAGGTTTGATTTTTGAAACCTGTGGCCTGCGAACATGACTGAGGTTTGATTCTGGAACCATGTGTCCTGGGAATATGACTGAGGTTTGATTCTGGAAACCTGTGGCCTGGGAAAAAGACCTAAGTTTCATTGTGGAAACATGTGGCCTGGGATCATGACTGAGGTTTGATGGCAGAACTCTCTGGCCTGGCAACATGACTAAGGCTTGATTCTGGACCCCTGTGGCCTGGACACTTGCCTGAGTTTTGATGGCAGAAACCTGTGGACTGGCAACATGACTGAGGGTTGACTGTGGAACCCTGTACCCTGGAAACATGACTGTGGCCTGGTACTGGAAACCCATGGCCTGGGAACTTGACATTGGTTTGATTCTTGAACCCTGAGTCCTGGGAACATGATTGAGGTTTGATGGAGGAACCCTGTGGCCTGGGAACATGACTGAGGTTTGATTGTGGAACCCTGTGGCTTGGGAACATGACATCGTTTGGATTCTCGAACCCTGTGGCCTGGGAATATGACTGAGGTTTGATTGTGGAAACCTCTGGCCTTTGAACATAACTGTGGATTGAATCTGGAAACCTGTGGCCTGTGAACATGACATCTGTAGGATTCTGGAAGCCTGGGGCCTGGGAACATGACTGAGGTTTGATTGTGGAGCCCTGTGGCCTGGAAACATGACATCGGTTGGATTCTGGAACCCTGTTGCCTGGGAACATGACAGGGATTTTTTTCTGGAAGCCTGTTCCCTGGGACCATGACTGAGGTTTGATTCTGGACACCTGTGGCCTGGGAAAAAGTCTGAGGTTTGATTGTTGAAACCTGTGGCCTGGGAACATGACATCTGTTTAGATTGTGGAATACTATGCCCTGGGAACCTGACTGAGCCTTGGTTCTGGAACACTGTGGACTGGGAACATGACGGAGGTTTTATTCTGGAACCCTGTAGCCTGGAACATAACTGAGGATTGATTCTGTAACCCTGTGGTCTGGGAACATGACATCGGTTTTATCTGGAACGCTATGTCCTGGGAACATGAGAACGGTTTGATTCTGGAACCCTGTGGCCTGGGAACATGTCTGAGGTTTGATGGTGGAAACCTGTGGCCTGGCAACATGACTGAGGTTTGATTCTGGAAGACTGTGGCCAGGGAATATGATATCGGGTTGATTCTGGAACCCTGTGATCTGGGAACAAGACTGAGGTTTGCTTCTGGAACCCTGTGGCCTGAGAAAATGACATCGGTTGGATTCTGGAACCCTGTGGCCTGGGAACATGACTGAGGTTTTTTTCTGGAAGCCTGTTCCCTGGGAACATGACTGAGGTTTGATTCTGCACACCTGTGTCCTGGGAACATGACTGAGGTTTGATTGTTGAAACCTGTGGCCTGCGAACATGACTGAGGTTTGATTCTGGAACCATGTGTCCTGGGAATATGACTGAGGTTTGATTCTGGAAACCTGTGGCCTGGGAAAATGACCTAAGTTTCATTGTGGAAACATGTGGCCTGGGATCATGACTGAGGTTTGATGGCAGAACTCTCTGGCCTGGCAACATGACTAAGGCTTGATTCTGGAACCCTGTGGCCTGGGAACTTGACTGAGTTTTGATGGCAGAAACCTGTGGACTGGCAACATGACTGAGGTTTGATTGTGGAACCCTGTGGCCTGGGAAAATGACATCGGTTGCATTCAGGAACCCTGTGGCCTGGGAACATGACTGAGGTTTGATTGTGGAGCCCTGTGCCCTGAGAACATGACATCGGTTGCATTCAGGAACCCGGTGGCCTAGGAATATGACTGAGGTTTGATTCTGGAAACCATTGTCCTGGAAACATGACTGATGTTAGATTGTGGAATCCTGTGGCCTGGGAACATGACATCGGTAGATTCTGGAACCCTGTGGCCTGGAAACATGAGAACGGTTTGATTCTTTAACCCTGTGGCCTGGGAAAACGTCTGAGGTTTGATTGTTGAAACCTGTGGCCTGGGAACATGACATCTGTTTAGATTGTGGAATACTGTGCCCTGGGATCCTGACTGAGCCTTGGTTCTGGAACGCTGTGGACTGGGAACATGACTGAGGTTTTATTCTGGAACCCTGTAGCCTGGAACATAACTGAGGATTGATTCTGGAACCCTGTGGCCTGGGAACATGACATCGGTGTATTCTGGAACGCTATGTCCTGGGAACATGAGAACGGTTTGATTCTGGAACCCTGTGGCCTGGGAACATGTCTGAGGTTTGATGGTGGAAACCTGTGGCCTGGCAACATGACTGAGGTTTGATTCTGGAAGACTGTGGCCAGGGAATATGATATCGGGTTGATTCTGGAACCCTGTGATCTGGGAACAAGACTGAGGTTTGCTTCTGGAACCCTGTGGCCTGAGAAAATGACATCGGTTGGATTCTGGAGCCCTGTGGCCTGGGAACATGACTGAGGTTTGTTTCTGGAAGCCTGTTCCCTGGGAACATGACTGAGGTTTGATTCTGCACACCTGTGTCCTGGGAACATGACTGAGGTTTGATTGTTGAAACCTGTGGCCTGCGAACATGACTGCGGTTTGATTCTGGAACCATGTGTCCTGGGAATATGACTGAGGTTTGATTCTGGAAACCTGTGGCCTGGGAAAATGACCTAAGTTTCATTGTGGAAACATGTGGCCTGGGATCATGACTGAGGTTTGATGGCAGAACTCTCTGGCCTGGCAACATGACTAAGGCTTGATTCTGGAACCCTGTGGCCTGGGAACTTGACTGAGTTTTGATGGCAGAAACCTGTGGACTGGCAACATGACTGAGGTTTGATTGTGGAACCCTGTGGCCTGGGAAAATGACATCGGTTGCATTCAGGAACCCTGTGGCCTGGGAACATGACTGAGGTTTGATTGTGGAGCCCTGTGCCCTGAGAACATGACATTGGTTGCATTCAGGAACCCGGTGGCCTAGGAATATGACTGAGGTTTGATTCTGGAAACCATTGTCCTGGAAACATGACTGATGTTAGGTTGTGGAATCCTGTGGCCTGGGAACATGACATCGGTAGATTCTGGAACCCTGTGGCCTGGAAACATGAGAACGGTTTGATTCTTTAACCCTGTGGTCTGGTAAAACGTCTGAGGTTTGATTGTTGAAACCTGTGGCCTGGGAACATGACATCTGTTTAGATTGTGGAATACTGTGCTCTGGGATCCTGACTGAGCCTTGGTTCTGGAACGCTGTGGACTGGGAATATGACTGAGGTTTTATTCTGGAACCCTGTAGCCTGGAACATAACTGAGGATTGATTCTGGAACCCTGTGGCCTGGGAACATGACATCGGTGTATTCTGGAACCCTGTGTCCTGGGAACATGAGAACGGTTTGATTCTTTCACCCTGTGGCCTGGGAACATGTCTGAAGTTTGATGGTGGAAACCTGTGGCCTGGCAACATGACTGAGGTTTGATTCTGGAAGACTGTGGCCAGGGAATATGATATCGGGATGATTCTGGAACCCTGTGATCTGGGAACAAGACTGACGTTTGCTTCTGGAACCCTGTGGCCTGAGAAAATGACATCGGTTGGATTCTGGAACCCTGTGGCCTGGGAACATGACTGAGGTTTGTTTCTGGAAGCCTGTTCCCTGGGAACATGACTGAGGTTTGATTCTGCACACCTGTGTCCTGGGAACATGACTGAGGTTTGATTGTTGAAACCTGTGGCCTGCGAACATGACTGAGGTTTGATTCTGGAACCATGTGTCCTGGGAATATGACTGAGGTTTGATTCTGGAAACCTGTGGCCTGGGAAAATGAATGAGGTTTCATTGTGGAAACATGTGGCCTGGGATCATGACTGAGGTTTGATGGCAGAACTCTCTGGCCTGGCAACATGACTAAGGCTTGATTCTGGAACCCTGTGGCCTGGGAATTTGACTGAGTTTTGATGGCAGAAACCTGTGGCCTGGCAACATGACTGAGGTTTGATTGTGGAACCCTGTGGCCTGGGAACATGACATCGGTTGCATTCAGGAAACCTGTGGCCTGGGAACATGACTGAGGTTTGATTGTGGAGCCCTGTGCCCTGGGAACATGACATCGGTTGCATTCAGGAAACCTGTGGCCTGGGAACATGACTGAGGTTTGATTGTGGAGCCCTGTGCCCTGGGAACATGACATCGGTTGCATTCAGGAACCCTGTGGCCTAGGAATATGACTGAGGTTTGATTCTGGAAACCATTGTCCTGGAAACATGACTGATGTTAGTTTGTGGAATCCTGTGGCCTGGGAACATGACATCGGTAGATTCTGGAACCCTGTGGCCTGGAAACATGAGAACGGTTTGATTCTTTAACCCTGTGGCCTGGGAACATGTCTGAGGTTTGATGGTGGAAACTTGTGGCCTGGCAACCTGACTGAGGTTTGATGCTGGAAGACTCTCGCCACGGAACATGATATCGGGTTGATTGTGGAAACCTGTGTCCCGGGAACAAGACTGAGGTTTTCCTCTGGAACCCTGTGGCCTGGGAACATGACTGAGGTTTTTTTCTGGATGCCTGTTCCCTGGGAACATGACTGAGGTTTGATTCTGGACACCTGTGTCCTGGGAACATGACTGAGATTTGTTTGTTGAAACGTATGGCCTGCGAACATGACTGAGGTTTGATTTTGGAACCGTGTGCCCTGGGAATATGACTGAGGTTTGATTCTGGAAACCATTGGCCTGGGAACATGCATGATGTTAGATTGTGGAATCCTGTGGCCTGGGAACATGACATCGGTTTGGATTCTGGTACCCTGTTGCCTGGGAACATGAAATCGGTTTGATTCTGGAAACCTGTGGCTTGGGAAAATGTCTGAGGTTTCATTGTGGAAACATGTGGCCTGGGATCATGACTGAGGTTTGATGGTGGAACACTCTGGCCTGGCAAAATGACTGAGGCTTAATTCTGGACCCCTGTGGCCTGGACACTTGCCTGAGTTTTGATGGCAGAAACCTGTGGACTGGCAACATGACTGAGGGTTGACTGTGGAACCCTGTACCCTGGAAACATGACTGTGGCCTGGTACTGGAAACCCATGGCCTGGGAACTTGACATTGGTTTGATTCTTGAACCCTGAGTCCTGGGAAAATGATTGAGGTTTGATGGAGGAACCCTGTGGCCTGGGAACATGACTGAGGTTTGATGGTGGTACCCTGTGGCCTGGCAACATGACTGAGGCTTGATTCTGGAACCCTGTGTCCTGGGAACTTGACTGTGGTTTGATCACAGAAACCTGTTGACTGGCAACATGACTGAGGTTTGATGGTGGAACCCTGTGTACTGGGAACATGACTGAGGCCTGATACTGGAACCCCGTGGCGTGGGAACATGCCATTGGTTTGATTCTTGAACCCTGTTTCCTGGGAGCATGATTGAGGTTTGATGGTTGAACCCTGAGGCCTGGCAACATGACTGAGGTTTGATGGTGGAATCCTGTGGCCTGGCCAGATGACTTAAGTTTGATTCTGGAACACTCTGGCCTGGGAACATGACTGAGGCTTGATGGTGGAACCGTGGCCTGGCAATAGGACTGAGGTTTGATTGTTGAACCCTCTGGCCTGGGAACATGACTGAGGTTTAATTGTGGAACCCTGTGGGCTTGGAACATGAATGGGATTTTATTTTTGAAACCTGTGTCCAGGGAACATGACTGAGGTTTTATTCTGGAACCCTGGGTCCTGGGAACACGACTGGGGTTTGATTCTGGAACCATGTGGCCTGGGAATATGACTGAGGTTTGATTCTGGAAACCTGTGGCCTGGGAAAATGTCTGAGGTTTCAGTGTGGAAACATGTGGCCTGGGATCATGACTGAGGTTTGATGGTGGAACACTCTGGCCTGGCAAAATGACTGAGGCTTGATTCTGGAACCCTTTGGCCTGGGAACTTGACTGAGGTTTGATGGCAGAAACCTGTGGACTGGCAACATGACTGAGGTTTGATTGTGGAACCCTGTGGCTTGGGAACATGACATCGTTTGGATTCTGGAACCCTGTGGCCTGGGAATATGACTGAGGTTTGATTGTGGAAACCTCTGGCCTTTGAACATAACTGTGGATTGAATCTGGAAACCTGTGGCCTGTGAACATGACATCTGTTGGATTCTGGAAGCCTGGGGCCTGGGAACATGACTGAGGTTTGATTGTGGAGCCCTGTGGGCTGGGAACATGACATCGGTTGGATTCTGGAACCCTGTTGCCTGGGAACATGACAGGGATTTTTTTCTGGAAGCCTGTTCCCTGGGACCATGACTGAGGTTTGATTCTGGACACCTGTGGCCTGGGAAAAAGTCTGAGGTTTGATTGTTGAAACCTGTGGCCTGGGAACATGACATCTGTTTAGATTGTGGAATACTATGAACTGGGAACCTGACTGAGCCTTGGTTCTGGAACGCTGTGGACTGGGAACATGACGGAGATTTTATTCTGGAACCCTGTAGCCTGGAACATAACTGAGGATTGATTCTGTAACCCTGTGGCCTGGGAACATGACATCGGTGTATTCTGGAACGCTATGTCCTGGGAACATGAGAACGGTTTGATTCTGGAACCCTGTGGCCTGGGAACATGTCTGAGGTTTGATGGTGGAAACCTGTGGCCTGGCAACATGACTGAGGTTTGATTCTGGAAGACTGTGGCCAGGGAATATGATATCGGGTTGATTCTGGAACCCTGTGATCTGGGAACAAGACTGAGGTTTGCTTCTGGAACCCTGTGGCCTGAGAAAATGACATCGGTTGGATTCTGGAACCCTGTGGCCTGGGAACATGACTGAGGTTTGTTTCTGGAAGCCTGTTCCCTGGGAACATGACTGAGGTTTGATTCTGCACACCTGTGTCCTGGGAACATGACTGAGGTTTGATTTTTGAAACCTGTGGCCTGCGAACATGACTGAGGTTTGATTCTGGAACCATGTGTCCTGGGAATATGACTGAGGTTTGATTCTGGAAACCTGTGGCCTGGGAAAATGACCTAAGTTTCATTGTGGAAACATGTGGCCTGGGATCATGACTGAGGTTTGATGGCAGAACTCTCTGGCCTGGCAACATGACTAAGGCTTGATTCTGGAACCCTGTGGCTTGGGAACTTGACTGAGTTTTGATGGCAGAAACCTGTGGACTGGCAACATGACTGAGGTTTGATTGTGGAACCCTGTGGCCTGGGAAAATGACATCGGTTGCATTCAGGAACCCTGTGGCCTGGGAACATGACTGAGGTTTGATTGTGGAGCCCTGTGCCCTGAGAACATGACATCGGTTGCATTCAGGAACCCGGTGGCCTAGGAATATGACTGAGGTTTGATTCTGGAAACCATTGTCCTGGAAACATGACTGATGTTAGATTGTGGAATCCTGTGGCCTGGGAACATGACATCGGTAAATTCTGGAACCCTGTGGCCTGGAAATATGAGAACGGTTTGATTCTTTAACCCTGTGGCCTGGGAACATGTCTGAGGTTTGATGGTGGAAACTTGTGGCCTGGCAACATGACTGAGATTTGATGCTGGAAGACTCTTGCCACGGAACATGATATCGGGTTGATTGTGGAAACCTGTGTCCCGGGAACAAGACTGAGGTTTTCCTCTGGAACCCTGTGGCCTGGGAACATGACTGAGGTTTTTTTCTGGATGCCTGTTCCCTGGGAACATGACTGAGGTTTGATTCTGGACACCTGTGTCCTGGGAACATGACTGAGATTTGTTTGTTGAAACGTATGGCCTGCGAACATGACTGAGGTTTGATTTTGGAACCGTGTGCCCTGGGAATATGACTGAGGTTTGATTCTGGAAACCATTGGCCTGGGAACATGCATGATGTTAGATTGTGGAATCCTGTGGCCTGGGAACATGACATCGGTTTGGATTCTGGTACCCTGTTGCCTGGGAACATGAAATCGGTTTGATTCTGGAAACCTGTGGCTTGGGAAAATGTCTGAGGTTTCATTGTGGAAACATGTGGCCTGGGATCATGACTGAGGTTTGATGGTGGAACACTCTGGCCTGGCAAAATGACTGAGGCTTAATTCTGGACCCCTGTGGCCTGGACACTTGCCTGAGTTTTGATGGCAGAAACCTGTGGACTGGCAACATGACTGAGGGTTGACTGTGGAACCCTGTACCCTGGAAACATGACTGTGGCCTGGTACTGGAAACCCATGGTCTGGGAACTTGACATTGGTTTGATTCTTGAACCCTGAGTCCTGGGAACATGATTGAGGTTTGATGGAGGAACCCTGTGGCCTGGGAACATGACTGAGGTTTGATGGTGGTACCCTGTGGCCTGGCAACATGACTGAGGCTTGATTCTGGAACCCTGTGTCCTGGGAACTTGACTGTGGTTTGATCACAGAAACCTGTTGACTGGCAACATGACTGAGGTTTGATGGTGGAACCCTGTGTACTGGGAACATGACTGAGGCCTGATACTGGAACCCCGTGGCGTGGGAACATGCCATTGGTTTGATTCTTGAACCCTGTTTCCTGGGAGCATGATTGAGGTTTGACGGTTGAACCCTGAGGCCTGGCAACATGACTGAGGTTTGATGGTGGAATCCTGTGGCCTGGCCAGATGACTTAAGTTTGATTCTGGAACACTCTGGCCTGGGAACATGACTGAGGCTTGATGGTGGAACCGTGGCCTGGCAATAGGACTGAGGTTTGATTGTTGAACCCTCTGGCCTGGGAACATGACTGAGGTTTAATTGTGGAACCCTGTGGCCTTGAAACATGACTGGGATTTTATTTTTGAAACCTGTGTCCAGGGAACATGACTGAGGTTTTATTCTGGAACCCTGGGTCCTGGGAACACGACTGGGGTTTGATTCTGGAACCATGTGGCCTGGGAATATGACTGAGGTTTGATTCTGGAAACCTGTGGCCTGGGAAAATGTCTGAGGTTTCAGTGTGGAAACATGTGGTCTGGGATCATGACTGAGGTTTGATGGTGGAACACTCTTGCCTGGCAAAATGACTGAGGCTTGATTCTGGAACCCTGTGGCCTGGGAACTTGACTGAGGTTTGATGGCAGAAACCTGTGGACTGGCAACATGACTGAGGTTTGATTGTGGAACCCTGTGGCTTGGGAACATGACATCGTTTGGATTCTCGAACCCTGTGGCCTGGGAATATGACTGAGGTTTGATTGTGGAAACCTCTGGCCTTTGAACATAACTGTGGATTGAATCTGGAAACCTGTGGCCTGTGAACATGACATCTGTTGGATTCTGGAAGCCTGGGGCCTGGGAACATGACTGAGGTTTGATTGTGGAGCCCTGTGGCCTGGAAACATGACATCGGTTGGATTCTGGAACCCTGTTGCCTGGGAACATGACAGGGATTTTTTTCTGGAAGCCTGTTCCCTGGGACCATGACTGAGGTTTGATTCTGGACACCTGTGGCCTGGGAAAATGTCTGAGGTTTGATTGTTGAAACCTGTGGCCTGGGAACATGACATCTGTTTAGATTGTGGAATACTATGCCCTGGGAACCTGACTGAGCCTTGGTTCTGGAACACTGTGGACTGGGAACATGACGGAGGTTTTATTCTGGAACCCTGTAGCCTGGAACATAACTGAGGATTGATTCTGTAACCCTGTGGTCTGGGAACATGACATCGGTTTTATCTGGAACGCTATGTCCTGGGAACATGAGAACGGTTTGATTCTGGAACCCTGTGGCCTGGGAACATGTCTGAGGTTTGATGGTGGAAACCTGTGGCCTGGCAACATGACTGAGGTTTGATTCTGGAAGACTGTGGCCAGGGAATATGATATCTGGTTGATTCTGGAACCCTGTGATCTGGGAACAAGACTGAGGTTTGCTTCTGGAACCCTGTGGCCTGAGAAAATGACATCGGTTGGGTTCTGGAACCCTTTGGCCTGGGAACATGACTGAGGTTTTTTTCTGGAAGCCTGTTCCCTGGGAACATGACTGAGGTTTGATTCTGCACACCTGTGTCCTGGGAACATGACTGAGGTTTGATTTTTGAAACCTGTGGCCTGCGAACATGACTGAGGTTTGATTCTGGAACCATGTGTCCTGGGAATATGACTGAGGTTTGATTCTGGAAACCTGTGGCCTGGGAAAATGACCTAAGTTTCATTGTGGAAACATGTGGCCTGGGATCATGACTGAGGTTTGATGGCAGAACTCTCTGGCCTGGCAACATGACTAAGGCTTGATTCTGGAACCCTGTGGCCTGGGAACTTGACTGAGTTTTGATGGCAGAAACCTGTGGACTGGCAACATGACTGAGGTTTGATTGTGGAACCCTGTGGCCTGGGAAAATGACATCGGTTGCATTCAGGAACCCTGTGGCCTGGGAACATGACTGAGGTTTGATTGTGGAGCCCTGTGCCCTGAGAACATGACATCGGTTGCATTCAGGAACCCGGTGGCCTAGGAATATGACTGAGGTTTGATTCTGGAAACCATTGTCCTGGAAACATGACTGATGTTAGATTGTGGAATCCTGTGGCCTGGGAACATGACATCGGTAGATTCTGGAACCCTGTGGCCTGGAAACATGAGAACGGTTTGATTCTTTAACCCTGTGGCCTGGGAAAACGTCTGAGGTTTGATTGTTGAAACCTGTGGCCTGGGAACATGACATCTGTTTAGATTGTGGAATACTGTGCCCTGGGATCCTGACTGAGCCTTGGTTCTGGAACACTGTGGACTGGGAACATGACTGAGGTTTTATTCTGGAACCCTGTAGCCTGGAACATAACTGAGGATTGATTCTGGAACCCTGTGGCCTGGGAACATGACATCGGTGTATTCTGGAATGCTATGTCCTGGGAACATGAGAACGGTTTGATTCTGGAACCCTGTGGCCTGGGAACATGTCTGAGGTTTGATGGTGGAAACCTGTGGCCTGGCAACATGACTGAGGTTTGATTCTGGAAGACTGTGGCCAGGGAATATGATATCGGGTTGATTCTGGAACCCTGTGATCTTGGAACAAGACTGAGGTTTGCTTCTGGAACCCTGTGGCCTGAGAAAATGACATCGGTTGGATTCTGGAGCCCTGTGGCCTGGGAACATGACTGAGGTTTGTTTCTGGAAGCCTGTTCCCTGGGAACATGACTGAGGTTTGATTCTGCACACCTGTGTCCTGGGAACATGACTGAGGTTTGATTTTTGAAACCTGTGGCCTGCGAACATGACTGAGGTTTGATTCTGGAACCATGTGTCCTGGGAATATGACTGAGGTTTGATTCTGGAAACCTGTGGCCTGGGAAAATGAATGAGGTTTCATTGTGGAAACATGTGGCCTGGGATCATGACTGAGGTTTGATGGCAGAACTCTCTGGCCTGGCAACATGACTAAGGCTTGATTCTGGAACCCTGTGGCCTGGGAATTTGACTGAGTTTTGATGGCAGAAACCTGTGGCCTGGCAACATGACTGAGGTTTGATTGTGGAACCCTGTGGCCTGGGAACATGACATCGGTTGCATTCAGGAAACCTGTGGCCTGGGAACATGACTGAGGTTTGATTGTGGAGCCCTGTGCCCTGGGAACATGACATCGGTTGCATTCAGGAACCCTGTGGCCTAGGAATATTACTGAGGTTTGATTCTGGAAACCATTGTCCTGGAAACATGACTGATGTTAGTTTGTGGAATCCTGTGGCCTGGGAACATGACATCGGTAGATTCTGGAACCCTGTGGCCTGGAAACATGAGAACGGTTTGATTCTTTAACCCTGTGGCCTGGGAACATGTCTGAGGTTTGATGGTGGAAACTTGTGGCCTGGCAACCTGACTGAGGTTTGATGCTGGAAGACTCTCGCCACGGAACATGATATCGGGTTGATTGTGGAAACCTGTGTCCCGGGAACAAGACTGAGGTTTTCCTCTGGAACCCTGTGGCCTGGGAACATGACTGAGGTTTTTTTCTGGATGCCTGTTCCCTGGGAACATGACTGAGGTTTGATTCTGGACACCTGTGTCCTGGGAACATGACTGAGATTTGTTTGTTGAAACGTATGGCCTGCGAACATGACTGAGGTTTGATTTTGGAACCGTGTGCCTTGGGAATATGACTGAGGTTTGATTCTGGAAACCATTGGCCTGGGAACATGCATGATGTTAGATTGTGGAATCCTGTGGCCTGGGAACATGACATCGGTTTGGATTCTGGTACCCTGTTGCCTGGGAACATGAAATCGGTTTGATTCTGGAAACCTGTGGCTTGGGAAAATGTCTGAGGTTTCATTGTGGAAACATGTGGCCTGGGATCATGACTGAGGTTTGATGGTGGAACACTCTGGCCTGGCAAAATGACTGAGGCTTAATTCTGGACCCCTGTGGCCTGGACACTTGCCTGAGTTTTGATGGCAGAAACCTGTGGACTGGCAACATGACTGAGGGTTGACTGTGGAACCCTGTACCCTGGAAACATGACTGTGGCCTGGTACTGGAAACCCATGGCCTGGGAACTTGACATTGGTTTGATTCTTGAACCCTGAGTCCTGGGAACATGATTGAGGTTTGATGGAGGAACCCTGTGGCCTGGGAACATGACTGAGGTTTGATGGTGGTACCCTGTGGCCTGGCAACATGACTGAGGCTTGATTCTGGAACCCTGTGTCCTGGGAACTTGACTGTGGTTTGATCACAGAAACCTGTTGACTGGCAACATGACTGAGGTTTGATGGTGGAACCCTGTGTACTGGGAACATGACTGAGGCCTGATACTGGAACCCCGTGGCGTGGGAACATGCCATTGGTTTGATTCTTGAACCCTGTTTCCTGGGAGCATGATTGAGGTTTGATGGTTGAACCCTGAGGCCTGGCAACATGACTGAGGTTTGATGGTGGAATCCTGTGGCCTGGCCAGATGACTTAAGTTTGATTCTGGAACACTCTGGCCTGGGAACATGACTGAGGCTTGATGGTGGAACCGTGGCCTGGCAATAGGACTGAGGTTTGATTGTTGAACCCTCTGGCCTGGGAACATGACTGAGGTTTAATTGTGGAACCCTGTGGGCTTGGAACATGAATGGGATTTTATTTTTGAAACCTGTGTCCAGGGAACATGACTGAGGTTTTATTCTGGAACCCTGGGTCCTGGGAACACGACTGGGGTTTGATTCTGGAACCATGTGGCCTGGGAATATGACTGAGGTTTGATTCTGGAAATCTGTGGCCTGGGAAAATGTCTGAGGTTTCAGTGTGGAAACATGTGGCCTGGGATCATGACTGAGGTTTGATGGTGGAACACTCTGGCCTGGCAAAATGACTGAGGCTTGATTCTGGAACCCTGTGGCCTGGGAACTTGAGTGAGGTTTGATGGCAGAAACCTGTGGACTGCAACATGACTGAGGTTTGATTGTGGAACCCTGTGGCCTGGGAATATGACTGAGGTTTGATTCTGGAAACCTGTGGCCTGGGAAAATGTCTGAGGTTTCATTGTGGAAACATGTGGCCTGGGATCATGACTGAGGTTTGATGGTGGAACACTCTGGCCTGGCAAAATGACTGAGGCTTGATTCTGGAACCCTTTGGCCTGGGAACTTGACTGAGGTTTGATGACAGAAACCTGTGGACTGGCAACATGACTGAGGTTTGATTGTGGAACCCTGTGGCTTGGGAACATGACATCGTTTGGATTCTCGAACCCTGTGGCCTGGGAATATGACTGAGGTTTGATTGTGGAAACCTCTGGCCTTTGAACATAACTGTGGATTGAATCTGGAAACCTGTGGCCTGTGAACATGACATCTGTTGGATTCTGGAAGCCTGGGGCCTGGGAACATGACTGAGGTTTGATTGTGGAGCCCTGTGGGCTGGGAACATGACATCGGTTGGATTCTGGAACCCTGTTGCCTGGGAACATGACAGGGATTTTTTTTCTGGAAGCCTGTTCCCTGGGACCATGACTGAGGTTTGATTCTGGACACCTGTGGCCTGGGAAAAAGTCTGAGGTTTGATTGTTGAAACCTGTGGCCTGGGAACATGACATCTGTTTAGATTGTGGAATACTATGCCCTGGGAACCTGACTGAGCCTTGGTTCTGGAACACTGTGGACTGGGAACATGACGGAGGTTTTATTCTGGAACCCTGTAGCCTGGAACATAACTGAGGATTGATTCTGTAACCCTGTGGTCTGGGAACATGACATCGGTGTATTCTGGAACGCTATGTCCTGGGAATATGAGAACGGTTTGATTCTAGAACCCTGTGGCCTGGGAACATGTCTGAGGTTTGATGGTGGAAACCTGTGGCCTGGCAACATGACTGAGGTTTGATTCTGGAAGACTGTGGCCAGGGAATATGATATCGGGTTGATTCTGGAACCCTGTGATCTGGGAACAAGACTGAGGTTTGCTTCTGGAACCCTGTGGCCTGAGAAAATGACATCGGTTGGATTCTGGAACCCTGTGGCTTGGGAACATGACTGAGGTTTTTTTCTGGAAGCCTGTTCCCTGGGAACATGACTGAGGTTTGATTCTGCACACCTGTGTCCTGGGAACATGACTGAGGTTTGATTTTTGAAACCTGTGGCCTGCGAACATGACTGAGGTTTGATTCTGGAACCATGTGTCCTGGGAATATGACTGAGGTTTGATTCTGGAAACCTGTGGCCTGGGAAAATGACCTAAGTTTCATTGTGGAAACATGTGGCCTGGGATCATGACTGAGGTTTGATGGCAGAACTCTCTGGCCTGGCAACATGACTAAGGCTTGATTCTGGAACCCTGTGGCCTGGGAACTTGACTGAGTTTTGATGGCAGAAACCTGTGGACTGGCAACATGACTGAGGTTTGATTGTGGAACCCTGTGGCCTGGGAAAATGACATCGGTTGCATTCAGGAACCCTGTGGCCTGGGAACATGACTGAGGTTTGATTGTGGAGCCCTGTGCCCTGAGAACATGACATCGGTGCATTCAGGAACCCGGTGGCCTAGGAATATGACTGAGGTTTGATTCTGGAAACCATTGTCCTGGAAACATGACTGATGTTAGATTGTGGAATCCTGTGGCCTGGGAACATGACATCGGTAGATTCTGGAACCCTGTGGCCTGGAAACATGAGAACGGTTTGATTCTTTAACCCTGTGGCCTGGTAAAACGTCTGAGGTTTGATTGTTGAAACCTGTGGCCTGGGAACATGACATCTGTTTAGATTGTGGAATACTGTGCCCTGGGATCCTGACTGAGCCTTGGTTTTGGAACGCTGTGGACTGCGAACATGACTGAGGTTTTATTCTGGAACCCTGTAGCCTGGAACATAACTGAGGATTGATTCTGGAACCCTGTGGCCTGGGAACATGACATCGGTGTATTCTGGAACCCTGTGTCCTGGGAACATGAGAACGGTTTGATTCTTTCACCCTGTGGCCTGGGAACATGTCTGAAGTTTGATGGTGGAAACCTGTGGCCTGGCAACATGACTGAGGTTTGATTCTGGAAGACTGTGGCCAGGGAATATGATATCGGGATGATTCTGGAACCCTGTGAGCTGGGAACAAGACTGACGTTTGCTTCTGGAACCCTGTGGCCTGAGAAAATGACATCGGTTGGATTCTGGAACCCTGTGGCCTGGGAACATGACTGAGGTTTGATTCTGCACACCTGTGTCCTGGGAACATGACTGAGGTTTGATTTTTGAAACCTGTGGCCTGCGAACATGACTGAGGTTTGATTCTGGAACCATGTGTCCTGGGAATATTACTGAGGTTTGATTCTGGAAACCTGTGGCCTGGGAAAATGAATGAGGTTTCATTGTGGAAACATGTGGCCTGGGATCATGACTGAGGTTTGATGGCAGAACTCTCTGGCCTGGCAACATGACTAAGGCTTGATTCTGGAACCCTGTGGCCTGGGAATTTGACTGAGTTTTGATGGCAGAAACCTGTGGCCTGGCAACATGACTGAGGTTTGATTGTGGAACCCTGTGGCCTGGGAACATGACATCGGTTGCATTCAGGAAACCTGTGGCCTGGGAACATGACTGAGGTTTGATTGTGGAGCCCTGTGCCCTGGGAACATGACATCGGTTGCATTCAGGAACCCTGTGGCCTAGGAATATGACTGAGGTTTGATTCTGGAAACCATTGTCCTGGAAACATGACTGATGTTAGTTTGTGGAATCCTGTGGCCTGGGAACATGACATCGGTAGATTCTGGAACCCTGTGGCCTGGAAACATGAGAACGGTTTGATTCTTTAACCCTGTGGCCTGGGAACATGTCTGAGGTTTGATGGTGGAAACTTGTGGCCTGGCAACATGACTGAGGTTTGATGCTGGAAGACTCTTGCCACGGAACATGATATCGGGTTGATTGTGGAAACCTGTGTCCCGGGAACAAGTCTGAGGTTTTCCTCTGGAACCCTGTGGCCTGGGAACATGACTGAGGTTTTTTTCTGGTTGCCTGTTCCCTGGGAACATGACTGAGGTTTGATTCTGGACACCTGTGTCCTGGGAACAGGACTGAGATTTGTTTGTTGAAACGTATGGCCTGCGAACATGACTGAGGTTTGATTTTGGAACCGTGTGCCCTGGGAATATGACTGAGGTTTGATTCTGGAAACCATTGGCCTGGGAACATGCATGATGTTAGATTGTGGAATCCTGTGGCCTGGGAACATGACATCTGTTTGGATTCTGGTACCCTGTTGCCTGGGAACATGAAATCGGTTTGATTCTGGAAACCTGTGGCTTGGGAAAATGTCTGAGGTTTCATTGTGGAAACATGTGGCCTGGGATCATGACTGAGGTTTGATGGTGGAACACTCTGGCCTGGCAAAATGACTGAGGCTTGATTCTGGACCCCTGTGGCCTGGACACTTGCCTGAGTTTTGATGGCAGAAACCTGTGGACTGGCAACATGACTGAGGGTTGACTGTGGAACCCTGTACCCTGGAAACATGACTGTGGCCTGGTACTGGAAACCCATGGCCTGGGAACTTGACATTGGTTTGATTCTTGAACCCTGAGTCCTGGGAACATGATTGAGGTTTGATGGAGGAACCCTGTGGCCTAGGAACATGACTGAGGTTTGATGGTGGTACCCTGTGGCCTGGCAACATGACTAAGGCTTGATTCTGGAACCCTGTGGCCTGGGAACTTGACTGAGTTTTGATGGCAGAAACCTGTGGACTGGCAACATGACTGAGGTTTGATTGTGGAACCCTGTACCCTGGAAACATGACTGTGGCCTGGTACTGGAAACCCATGGCCTGGGAACTTGACATTGGTTTGATTCTTGAACCCTGAGTCCTGGGAACATGATTGAGGTTTGATGGAGGAACCCTGTGGCCTGGGAACATGACTGAGGTTTGATGGTGGTACCCTGTGGCCTGGCAACATGACTGAGGCTTGATTCTGGAACCCTGTGTCCTGGGAACTTGACTGTGGTTTGATCACAGAAACCTGTTGACTGGCAACATGACTGAGGTTTGATGGTGGAACCCTGTGTACTGGGAACATGACTGAGGCCTGATACTGGAACCCCGTGGCGTGGGAACATGCCATTGGTTTGATTCTTGAACCCTGTTTCCTGGGAGCATGATTGAGGTTTGATGGTTGAACCCTGAGGCCTGGCAACATGACTGAGGTTTGATGGTGGAATCCTGTGGCCTGGCCAGATGACTTAAGTTTGATTCTGGAACACTCTGGCCTGGGAACATGACTGAGGCTTGATGGTGGAACCGTGGCCTGGCAATAGGACTGAGGTTTGATTGTTGAACCCTCTGGCCTGGGAACATGACTGAGGTTTAATTGTGGAACCCTGTGGCCTTCGAACATGACTGGGATTTTATTTTTGAAACCTGTGTCCAGGGAACATGACTGAGGTTTTATTCTGGAACCCTGGGTCCTGGGAACACGACTGGGGTTTGATTCTGGAACCATGTGGCCTGGGAATATGACTGAGGTTTGATTCTGGAAACCTGTGGCCTGGGAAAATGTCTGAGGTTTCAGTGTGGAAACATGTGGCCTGGGATCATGACTGAGGTTTGATGGTGGAACACTCTGGCCTGGCAAAATGACTGAGGCTTGATTCTGGAACCCTTTGGCCTGGGAACGTGACTGAGGTTTGATGGCAGAAACCTGTGGACTGGCAACATGACTGAGGTTTGATTGTGGAACCCTGTGGCTTGGGAACATGACATCGTTTGGATTCTGGAACCCTGTGGCCTGGGAATATGACTGAGGTTTGATTGTGGAAACCTCTGGCCTTTGAACATAACTGTGGATTGAATCTGGAAACCTGTGGCCTGTGAACATGACATCTGTTGGATTCTGGAAGCCTGGGGCCTGGGAACATGACTGAGGTTTGATTGTGGAGCCCTGTGGGCTGGGAACATGACATCGGTTGGATTCTGGAACCCTGTTGCCTGGGAACATGACAGGGATTTTTTTCTGGAAGCCTGTTCCCTGGGACCATGACTGAGGTTTGATTCTGGACACCTGTGGCCTGGGAAAAAGTCTGAGGTTTGATTGTTGAAACCTGTGGCCTGGGAACATGACATCTGTTTAGATTGTGGAATACTATGAACTGGGAACCTGACTGAGCCTTGGTTCTGGAACGCTGTGGACTGGGAACATGACGGAGGTTTTATTCTGGAACCCTGTAGCCTGGAACATAACTGAGGATTGATTCTGTAACCCTGTGGTCTGGGAACATGACATCGGTTTTATCTGGAACGCTATGTCCTGGGAACATGAGAACGGTTTGATTCTGGAACCCTGTGGCCTGGGAACATGTCTGAGGTTTGATGGTGGAAACCTGTGGCCTGGCAACATGACTGAGGTTTGATTCTGGAAGACTGTGGCCAGGGAATATGATATCTGGTTGATTCTGGAACCCTGTGATCTGGGAACAAGACTGAGGTTTGCTTCTGGAACCCTGTGGCCTGAGAAAATGACATCGGTTGGGTTCTGGAACCCTTTGGCCTGGGAACATGACTGAGGTTTTTTTCTGGAAGCCTGTTCCCTGGGAACATGACTGAGGTTTGATTCTGCACACCTGTGTCCTGGGAACATGACTGAGGTTTGATTTTTGAAACCTGTGGCCTGCGAACATGACTGAGGTTTGATTCTGGAACCATGTGTCCTGGGAATATGACTGAGGTTTGATTCTGGAAACCTGTGGCCTGGGAAAATGACCTAAGTTTCATTGTGGAAACATGTGGCCTGGGATCATGACTGAGGTTTGATGGCAGAACTCTCTGGCCTGGCAACATGACTAAGGCTTGATTCTGGAACCCTGTGGCCTGGGAACTTGACTGAGTTTTGATGGCAGAAACCTGTGGACTGGCAACATGACTGAGGTTTGATTGTGGAACCCTGTGGCCTGGGAAAATGACATCGGTTGCATTCAGGAACCCTGTGGCCTGGGAACATGACTGAGGTTTGATTGTGGAGCCCTGTGCCCTGAGAACATGACATCGGTTGCATTCAGGAACCCGGTGGCCTAGGAATATGACTGAGGTTTGATTCTGGAAACCATTGTCCTGGAAACATGACTGATGTTAGATTGTGGAATCCTGTGGCCTGGGAACATGACATCGGTAGATTCTGGAACCCTGTGGCCTGGAAACATGAGAACGGTTTGATTCTTTAACCCTGTGGCCTGGGAAAACGTCTGAGGTTTGATTGTTGAAACCTGTGGCCTGGGAACATGACATCTGTTTAGATTGTGGAATACTGTGCCCTGGGATCCTGACTGAGCCTTGGTTCTGGAACACTGTGGACTGGGAACATGACTGAGGTTTTATTCTGGAACCCTGTAGCCTGGAACATAACTGAGGATTGATTCTGGAACCCTGTGGCCTGGGAACATGACATCGGTGTATTCTGGAATGCTATGTCCTGGGAACATGAGAACGGTTTGATTCTGGAACCCTGTGGCCTGGGAACATGTCTGAGGTTTGATGGTGGAAACCTGTGGCCTGGCAACATGACTGAGGTTTGATTCTGGAAGACTGTGGCCAGGGAATATGATATCGGGTTGATTCTGGAACCCTGTGATCTTGGAACAAGACTGAGGTTTGCTTCTGGAACCCTGTGGCCTGAGAAAATGACATCGGTTGGATTCTGGAGCCCTGTGGCCTGGGAACATGACTGAGGTTTGTTTCTGGAAGCCTGTTCCCTGGGAACATGACTGAGGTTTGATTCTGCACACCTGTGTCCTGGGAACATGACTGAGGTTTGATTTTTGAAACCTGTGGCCTGCGAACATGACTGAGGTTTGATTCTGGAACCATGTGTCCTGGGAATATGACTGAGGTTTGATTCTGGAAACCTGTGGCCTGGGAAAATGAATGAGGTTTCATTGTGGAAACATGTGGCCTGGGATCATGACTGAGGTTTGATGGCAGAACTCTCTGGCCTGGCAACATGACTAAGGCTTGATTCTGGAACCCTGTGGCCTGGGAATTTGACTGAGTTTTGATGGCAGAAACCTGTGGCCTGGCAACATGACTGAGGTTTGATTGTGGAACCCTGTGGCCTGGGAACATGACATCGGTTGCATTCAGGAAACCTGTGGCCTGGGAACATGACTGAGGTTTGATTGTGGAGCCCTGTGCCCTGGGAACATGACATCGGTTGCATTCAGGAACCCTGTGGCCTAGGAATATTACTGAGGTTTGATTCTGGAAACCATTGTCCTGGAAACATGACTGATGTTAGTTTGTGGAATCCTGTGGCCTGGGAACATGACATCGGTAGATTCTGGAACCCTGTGGCCTGGAAACATGAGAACGGTTTGATTCTTTAACCCTGTGGCCTGGGAACATGTCTGAGGTTTGATGGTGGAAACTTGTGGCCTGGCAACCTGACTGAGGTTTGATGCTGGAAGACTCTCGCCACGGAACATGATATCGGGTTGATTGTGGAAACCTGTGTCCCGGGAACAAGACTGAGGTTTTCCTCTGGAACCCTGTGGCCTGGGAACATGACTGAGGTTTTTTTCTGGATGCCTGTTCCCTGGGAACATGACTGAGGTTTGATTCTGGACACCTGTGTCCTGGGAACATGACTGAGATTTGTTTGTTGAAACGTATGGCCTGCGAACATGACTGAGGTTTGATTTTGGAACCGTGTGCCCTGGGAATATGACTGAGGTTTGATTCTGGAAACCATTGGCCTGGGAACATGCATGATGTTAGATTGTGGAATCCTGTGGCCTGGGAACATGACATCGGTTTGGATTCTGGTACCCTGTTGCCTGGGAACATGAAATCGGTTTGATTCTGGAAACCTGTGGCTTGGGAAAATGTCTGAGGTTTCATTGTGGAAACATGTGGCCTGGGATCATGACTGAGGTTTGATGGTGGAACACTCTGGCCTGGCAAAATGACTGAGGCTTAATTCTGGACCCCTGTGGCCTGGACACTTGCCTGAGTTTTGATGGCAGAAACCTGTGGACTGGCAACATGACTGAGGGTTGACTGTGGAACCCTGTACCCTGGAAACATGACTGTGGCCTGGTACTGGAAACCCATGGCCTGGGAACTTGACATTGGTTTGATTCTTGAACCCTGAGTCCTGGGAACATGATTGAGGTTTGATGGAGGAACCCTGTGGCCTGGGAACATGACTGAGGTTTGATGGTGGTACCCTGTGGCCTGGCAACATGACTGAGGCTTGATTCTGGAACCCTGTGTCCTGGGAACTTGACTGTGGTTTGATCACAGAAACCTGTTGACTGGCAACATGACTGAGGTTTGATGGTGGAACCCTGTGTACTGGGAACATGACTGAGGCCTGATACTGGAACCCCGTGGCGTGGGAACATGCCATTGGTTTGATTCTTGAACCCTGTTTCCTGGGAGCATGATTGAGGTTTGATGGTTGAACCCTGAGGCCTGGCAACATGACTGAGGTTTGATGGTGGAATCCTGTGGCCTGGCCAGATGACTTAAGTTTGATTCTGGAACACTCTGGCCTGGGAACATGACTGAGGCTTGATGGTGGAACCGTGGCCTGGCAATAGGACTGAGGTTTGATTGTTGAACCCTCTGGCCTGGGAACATGACTGAGGTTTAATTGTGGAACCCTGTGGGCTTGGAACATGAATGGGATTTTATTTTTGAAACCTGTGTCCAGGGAACATGACTGAGGTTTTATTCTGGAACCCTGGGTCCTGGGAACACGACTGGGGTTTGATTCTGGAACCATGTGGCCTGGGAATATGACTGAGGTTTGATTCTGGAAATCTGTGGCCTGGGAAAATGTCTGAGGTTTCAGTGTGGAAACATGTGGCCTGGGATCATGACTGAGGTTTGATGGTGGAACACTCTGGCCTGGCAAAATGACTGAGGCTTGATTCTGGAACCCTGTGGCCTGGGAACTTGAGTGAGGTTTGATGGCAGAAACCTGTGGACTGCAACATGACTGAGGTTTGATTGTGGAACCCTGTGGCCTGGGAATATGACTGAGGTTTGATTCTGGAAACCTGTGGCCTGGGAAAATGTCTGAGGTTTCATTGTGGAAACATGTGGCCTGGGATCATGACTGAGGTTTGATGGTGGAACACTCTGGCCTGGCAAAATGACTGAGGCTTGATTCTGGAACCCTTTGGCCTGGGAACTTGACTGAGGTTTGATGACAGAAACCTGTGGACTGGCAACATGACTGAGGTTTGATTGTGGAACCCTGTGGCTTGGGAACATGACATCGTTTGGATTCTCGAACCCTGTGGCCTGGGAATATGACTGAGGTTTGATTGTGGAAACCTCTGGCCTTTGAACATAACTGTGGATTGAATCTGGAAACCTGTGGCCTGTGAACATGACATCTGTTGGATTCTGGAAGCCTGGGGCCTGGGAACATGACTGAGGTTTGATTGTGGAGCCCTGTGGGCTGGGAACATGACATCGGTTGGATTCTGGAACCCTGTTGCCTGGGAACATGACAGGGATTTTTTTTCTGGAAGCCTGTTCCCTGGGACCATGACTGAGGTTTGATTCTGGACACCTGTGGCCTGGGAAAAAGTCTGAGGTTTGATTGTTGAAACCTGTGGCCTGGGAACATGACATCTGTTTAGATTGTGGAATACTATGCCCTGGGAACCTGACTGAGCCTTGGTTCTGGAACACTGTGGACTGGGAACATGACGGAGGTTTTATTCTGGAACCCTGTAGCCTGGAACATAACTGAGGATTGATTCTGTAACCCTGTGGTCTGGGAACATGACATCGGTGTATTCTGGAACGCTATGTCCTGGGAATATGAGAACGGTTTGATTCTAGAACCCTGTGGCCTGGGAACATGTCTGAGGTTTGATGGTGGAAACCTGTGGCCTGGCAACATGACTGAGGTTTGATTCTGGAAGACTGTGGCCAGGGAATATGATATCGGGTTGATTCTGGAACCCTGTGATCTGGGAACAAGACTGAGGTTTGCTTCTGGAACCCTGTGGCCTGAGAAAATGACATCGGTTGGATTCTGGAACCCTGTGGCTTGGGAACATGACTGAGGTTTTTTTCTGGAAGCCTGTTCCCTGGGAACATGACTGAGGTTTGATTCTGCACACCTGTGTCCTGGGAACATGACTGAGGTTTGATTTTTGAAACCTGTGGCCTGCGAACATGACTGAGGTTTGATTCTGGAACCATGTGTCCTGGGAATATGACTGAGGTTTGATTCTGGAAACCTGTGGCCTGGGAAAATGACCTAAGTTTCATTGTGGAAACATGTGGCCTGGGATCATGACTGAGGTTTGATGGCAGAACTCTCTGGCCTGGCAACATGACTAAGGCTTGATTCTGGAACCCTGTGGCCTGGGAACTTGACTGAGTTTTGATGGCAGAAACCTGTGGACTGGCAACATGACTGAGGTTTGATTGTGGAACCCTGTGGCCTGGGAAAATGACATCGGTTGCATTCAGGAACCCTGTGGCCTGGGAACATGACTGAGGTTTGATTGTGGAGCCCTGTGCCCTGAGAACATGACATCGGTGCATTCAGGAACCCGGTGGCCTAGGAATATGACTGAGGTTTGATTCTGGAAACCATTGTCCTGGAAACATGACTGATGTTAGATTGTGGAATCCTGTGGCCTGGGAACATGACATCGGTAGATTCTGGAACCCTGTGGCCTGGAAACATGAGAACGGTTTGATTCTTTAACCCTGTGGCCTGGTAAAACGTCTGAGGTTTGATTGTTGAAACCTGTGGCCTGGGAACATGACATCTGTTTAGATTGTGGAATACTGTGCCATGGGATCCTGACTGAGCCTTGGTTTTGGAACGCTGTGGACTGCGAACATGACTGAGGTTTTATTCTGGAACCCTGTAGCCTGGAACATAACTGAGGATTGATTCTGGAACCCTGTGGCCTGGGAACATGACATCGGTGTATTCTGGAACCCTGTGTCCTGGGAACATGAGAACGGTTTGATTCTTTCACCCTGTGGCCTGGGAACATGTCTGAAGTTTGATGGTGGAAACCTGTGGCCTGGCAACATGACTGAGGTTTGATTCTGGAAGACTGTGGCCAGGGAATATGATATCGGGATGATTCTGGAACCCTGTGAGCTGGGAACAAGACTGACGTTTGCTTCTGGAACCCTGTGGCCTGAGAAAATGACATCGGTTGGATTCTGGAACCCTGTGGCCTGGGAACATGACTGAGGTTTGATTCTGCACACCTGTGTCCTGGGAACATGACTGAGGTTTGATTTTTGAAACCTGTGGCCTGCGAACATGACTGAGGTTTGATTCTGGAACCATGTGTCCTGGGAATATTACTGAGGTTTGATTCTGGAAACCTGTGGCCTGGGAAAATGAATGAGGTTTCATTGTGGAAACATGTGGCCTGGGATCATGACTGAGGTTTGATGGCAGAACTCTCTGGCCTGGCAACATGACTAAGGCTTGATTCTGGAACCCTGTGGCCTGGGAATTTGACTGAGTTTTGATGGCAGAAACCTGTGGCCTGGCAACATGACTGAGGTTTGATTGTGGAACCCTGTGGCCTGGGAACATGACATCGGTTGCATTCAGGAAACCTGTGGCCTGGGAACATGACTGAGGTTTGATTGTGGAGCCCTGTGCCCTGGGAACATGACATCGGTTGCATTCAGGAACCCTGTGGCCTAGGAATATGACTGAGGTTTGATTCTGGAAACCATTGTCCTGGAAACATGACTGATGTTAGTTTGTGGAATCCTGTGGCCTGGGAACATGACATCGGTAGATTCTGGAACCCTGTGGCCTGGAAACATGAGAACGGTTTGATTCTTTAACCCTGTGGCCTGGGAACATGTCTGAGGTTTGATGGTGGAAACTTGTGGCCTGGCAACATGACTGAGGTTTGATGCTGGAAGACTCTTGCCACGGAACATGATATCGGGTTGATTGTGGAAACCTGTGTCCCGGGAACAAGTCTGAGGTTTTCCTCTGGAACCCTGTGGCCTGGGAACATGACTGAGGTTTTTTTCTGGTTGCCTGTTCCCTGGGAACATGACTGAGGTTTGATTCTGGACACCTGTGTCCTGGGAACAGGACTGAGATTTGTTTGTTGAAACGTATGGCCTGCGAACATGACTGAGGTTTGATTTTGGAACCGTGTGCCCTGGGAATATGACTGAGGTTTGATTCTGGAAACCATTGGCCTGGGAACATGCATGATGTTAGATTGTGGAATCCTGTGGCCTGGGAACATGACATCTGTTTGGATTCTGGTACCCTGTTGCCTGGGAACATGAAATCGGTTTGATTCTGGAAACCTGTGGCTTGGGAAAATGTCTGAGGTTTCATTGTGGAAACATGTGGCCTGGGATCATGACTGAGGTTTGATGGTGGAACACTCTGGCCTGGCAAAATGACTGAGGCTTGATTCTGGACCCCTGTGGCCTGGACACTTGCCTGAGTTTTGATGGCAGAAACCTGTGGACTGGCAACATGACTGAGGGTTGACTGTGGAACCCTGTACCCTGGAAACATGACTGTGGCCTGGTACTGGAAACCCATGGCCTGGGAACTTGACATTGGTTTGATTCTTGAACCCTGAGTCCTGGGAACATGATTGAGGTTTGATGGAGGAACCCTGTGGCCTAGGAACATGACTGAGGTTTGATGGTGGTACCCTGTGGCCTGGCAACATGACTAAGGCTTGATTCTGGAACCCTGTGGCCTGGGAACTTGACTGAGTTTTGATGGCAGAAACCTGTGGACTGGCAACATGACTGAGGTTTGATTGTGGAACCCTGTACCCTGGAAACATGACTGTGGCCTGGTACTGGAAACCCATGGCCTGGGAACTTGACATTGGTTTGATTCTTGAACCCTGAGTCCTGGGAACATGATTGAGGTTTGATGGAGGAACCCTGTGGCCTGGGAACATGACTGAGGTTTGATGGTGGTACCCTGTGGCCTGGCAACATGACTGAGGCTTGATTCTGGAACCCTGTGTCCTGGGAACTTGACTGTGGTTTGATCACAGAAACCTGTTGACTGGCAACATGACTGAGGTTTGATGGTGGAACCCTGTGTACTGGGAACATGACTGAGGCCTGATACTGGAACCCCGTGGCGTGGGAACATGCCATTGGTTTGATTCTTGAACCCTGTTTCCTGGGAGCATGATTGAGGTTTGATGGTTGAACCCTGAGGCCTGGCAACATGACTGAGGTTTGATGGTGGAATCCTGTGGCCTGGCCAGATGACTTAAGTTTGATTCTGGAACACTCTGGCCTGGGAACATGACTGAGGCTTGATGGTGGAACCGTGGCCTGGCAATAGGACTGAGGTTTGATTGTTGAACCCTCTGGCCTGGGAACATGACTGAGGTTTAATTGTGGAACCCTGTGGCCTTCGAACATGACTGGGATTTTATTTTTGAAACCTGTGTCCAGGGAACATGACTGAGGTTTTATTCTGGAACCCTGGGTCCTGGGAACACGACTGGGGTTTGATTCTGGAACCATGTGGCCTGGGAATATGACTGAGGTTTGATTCTGGAAACCTGTGGCCTGGGAAAATGTCTGAGGTTTCAGTGTGGAAACATGTGGCCTGGGATCATGACTGAGGTTTGATGGTGGAACACTCTGGCCTGGCAAAATGACTGAGGCTTGATTCTGGAACCCTTTGGCCTGGGAACGTGACTGAGGTTTGATGGCAGAAACCTGTGGACTGGCAACATGACTGAGGTTTGATTGTGGAACCCTGTGGCTTGGGAACATGACATCGTTTGGATTCTGGAACCCTGTGGCCTGGGAATATGACTGAGGTTTGATTGTGGAAACCTCTGGCCTTTGAACATAACTGTGGATTGAATCTGGAAACCTGTGGCCTGTGAACATGACATCTGTTGGATTCTGGAAGCCTGGGGCCTGGGAACATGACTGAGGTTTGATTGTGGAGCCCTGTGGGCTGGGAACATGACATCGGTTGGATTCTGGAACCCTGTTGCCTGGGAACATGACAGGGATTTTTTTCTGGAAGCCTGTTCCCTGGGACCATGACTGAGGTTTGATTCTGGACACCTGTGGCCTGGGAAAAAGTCTGAGGTTTGATTGTTGAAACCTGTGGCCTGGGAACATGACATCTGTTTAGATTGTGGAATACTATGAACTGGGAACCTGACTGAGCCTTGGTTCTGGAACGCTGTGGACTGGGAACATGACGGAGGTTTTATTCTGGAACCCTGTAGCCTGGAACATAACTGAGGATTGATTCTGTAACCCTGTGGCCTGGGAACATGACATCGGTGTATTCTGGAACGCTATGTCCTGGGAACATGAGAACGGTTTGATTCTGGAACCCTGTGGCCTGGGAACATGTCTGAGGTTTGATGGTGGAAACCTGTGGCCTGGCAACATGACTGAGGTTTGATTCTGGAAGACTGTGGCCAGGGAATATGATATCGGGTTGATTCTGGAACCCTGTGATCTGGGAACAAGACTGAGGTTTGCTTCTGGAACCCTGTGGCCTGAGAAAATGACATCGGTTGGATTCTGGAACCCTGTGGCCTGGGAACATGACTGAGGTTTGTTTCTGGAAGCCTGTTCCCTGGGAACATGACTGAGGTTTGATTCTGCACACCTGTGTCCTGGGAACATGACTGAGGTTTGATTCTGGAACCATGTGTCCTGGGAATATGACTGAGGTTTGATTCTGGAAACCTGTGGCCTGGGAAAATGACCTAAGTTTCATTGTGGAAACATGTGGCCTGGGATCATGACTGAGGTTTGATGGCAGAACTCTCTGGCCTGGCAACATGACTAAGGCTTGATTCTGGAACCCTGTGGCCTGGGAACTTGACTGAGTTTTGATGGCAGAAACCTGTGGACTGGCAACATGACTGAGGTTTGATTGTGGAACCCTGTGGCCTGGGAAAATGACATCGGTTGCATTCAGGAACCCTGTGGCCTGGGAACATGACTGAGATTTAATTGTGGAGCCCTGTGGCCTGAGAACATGGCATCGGTTGCATTCAGGAACCCGGTGGCCTAGGAATATGACTGAGGTTTGATTCTGGAAACCATTGTCCTGGAAACATGACTGATGTTAGATTGTGGAATCCTGTGGCCTGGGAACATGACATCGGTAGATTCTGGAACCCTGTGGCCTGGAAACATGAGAACGGTTTGATTCTTTAACCCTGTGGCCTGGGAAAACGTCTGAGGTTTGATTGTTGAAACCTGTGGCCTGGGAACATGACATCTGTTTAGATTGTGGAATACTGTGCCCTGGGATCCTGACTGAGCCTTGGTTCTGGAACGCTGTGGACTGGGAACATGACTGAGGTTTTATTCTGGAACCCTGTAGCCTGGAACATAACTGAGGATTGATTCTGGAACCCTGTGGCCTGGGAACATGACATCGGTGTATTCTGGAACCCTGTGCCCTGGGAACATGAGAACGGTTTGATTCTTTCACCCTGTGGCCTGGGAACATGTCTGAAGTTTGATGGTGGAAACCTGTGGCCTGGCAACATGACTGAGGTTTGATTCTGGAAGACTGTGGCCAGGGAATATGATATCGGGATGATTCTGGAACCCTGTGATCTGGGAACAAGACTGACGTTTGCTTCTGGAACCCTGTGGCCTGAGAAAATGACATCGGTTGGATTCTGGAACCCTGTGGCCTGGGAACATGACTGAGGTTTGTTTCTGGAAGCCTGTTCCCTGGGAACATGACTGAGGTTTGATTCTGCACACCTGTGTCCTGGGAACATGACTGAGGTTTGATTGTTGAAACCTGTGACCTGCGAACATGACTGAGGTTTGATTCTGGAACCATGTGTCCTGGGAATATGACTGAGGTTTGATTCTGGAAACCTGTGGCCTGGGAAAATGAATGAGGTTTCATTGTGGAAACATGTGGCCTGGGATCATGACTGAGGTTTGATGGCAGAACTCTCTGGCCTGGCAACATGACTAAGGCTTGATTCTGGAACCCTGTGGCCTGGGAATTTGACTGAGTTTTGATGGCAGAAACCTGTGGCCTGGCAACATGACTGAGGTTTGATTGTGGAACCCTGTGGCCTGGGAACATGACATCGGTTGCATTCAGGAAACCTGTGGCCTGGGAACATGACTGAGGTTTGATTGTGGAGCCCTGTGCCCTGGGAACATGACATCGGTTGCATTCAGGAACCCTGTGGCCTAGGAATATGACTGAGGTTTGATTCTGGAAACCATTGTCCTGGAAACATGACTGATGTTAGTTTGTGGAATCCTGTGGCCTGGGAACATGACATCGGTAGATTCTGGAACCCTGTGGCCTGGAAACATGAGAACGGTTTGATTCTTTAACCCTGTGGCCTGGGAACATGTCTGAGGTTTGATGGTGGAAACTTGTGGCCTGGCCACATGACTGAGGTTTGATGCTGGAAGACTCTTGCCACGGAACATGATATCGGGTTGATTGTGGAAACCTGTGTCCCGGGAACAAGACTGAGGTTTTCTTCTGGAACCCTGTGGCCTGGGAACATGACTGAGGTTGTTTTCTGGATGCCTGTTCCCTGGGAACATGACTGAGGTTTGATTCTGGACACCTGTGTCCTGGGAACATGACTGAGATTTGTTTGTTGAAACGTATGGCCTGCGAACATGACTGAGGTTTGATTTTGGAACCGTGTGCACTGGGAATATGACTGAGGTTTGATTCTGGAAACCATTGGCCTGGGAACATGCATGATGTTAGACTGTGGAATCCTGTGGCCTGGGAACATGACATCGGTTTGGATTCTGGTACCCTGTTGCCTGGGAACATGAAATCGGTTTGATTCTGGAAACCTGTGGCTTGGGAAAATGTCTGAGGTTTCATTGTGGAAACATGTGGCCTGGGATCATGACTGAGGTTTGATGGTGGAACACTCTGGCCTGGCAACATGACTGAGGCTTAATTCTGGACCCCTGTGGCCTGGACACTTGCCTGAGTTTTGATGGCAGAAACCTGTGGACTGGCAACATGACTGAGGGTTGACTGTGGAACCCTGTACCCTGGAAACATGACTGTGGCCTGGTACTGGAAACCCATGGCCTGGGAACTTGACATTGGTTTGATTCTTGAACCCTGAGTCCTGGGAACATGATTGAGGTTTGATGGAGGAACCCTGTGGCCTGGGAACATGACTGAGGTTTGATGGTGGTACCCTGTGGCCTGGCAACATGACTGAGGCTTGATTCTGGAACCCTGTGTCCTGGGAACTTGACTGTGGTTTGATCACAGAAACCTGTTGACTGGCAACATGACTGAGGTTTGATGGTGGAACCCTGTGTACTGGGAACATGACTGAGGCCTGATACTGGAACCCCGTGGCGTGGGAACATGCCATTGGTTTGATTCTTGAACCCTGTTTCCTGGGAGCATGATTGAGGTTTGATGGTTGAACCCTGAGGCCTGGCAACATGACTGAGGTTTGATGGTGGAATCCTGTGGCCTGGCCAGATGACTTAAGTTTGATTCTGGAACACTCTGGCCTGGGAACATGACTGAGGCTTGATGGTGGAACCGTGGCCTGGCAATAGGACTGAGGTTTGATTGTTGAACCCTCTGGCCTGGGAACATGACTGAGGTTTAATTGTGGAACCCTGTGGGCTTGGAACATGATTGAGATTTTATTTTTGAAACCTGTGTCCAGGGAACATGACTGAGGTTTTATTCTGGAACCCTGGGTCCTGGGAACACGACTGGGGTTTGATTCTGGAACCATGTGGCCTGGGAATATGACTGAGGTTTGATTCTGGAGACCTGTGGCCTGGGAAAATGTCTGAGGTTTCAGTGTGGAAACATGTGGCCTGGGATCATGACTGAGGTTTGATGGTGGAACACTCTGGCCTGGCAAAATGACTGAGGCTTGATTCTGGAACCCTGTGGCCTGGGAACTTGAGTGAGGTTTGATGGCAGAAACCTGTGGACTGCAACATGACTGAGGTTTGATTGTGGAACCCTGTGGCCTGGGAATATGACTGAGGTTTGATTCTGGAAACCTGTGGCCTGGGAAAATGAATGAGGTTTCAGTGTGGAAACATGTGGCCTGGGATCATGACTGAGGTTTGATGGTGGAACACTCTGGCCTGGCAAAATGACTGAGGCTTGATTCTGGACCCTTTGGCCTGGGAACTTGACTGAGGTTTGATGGCAGAAACCTGTGGACTGGCAACATGACTGAGGTTTGATTGTGGAACCCTGTGGCTTGGGAACATGACATCGTTTGGATTCTGGAACCCTGTGGCCTGGGAATATGACTGAGGTTTGATTGTGGAAACCTCTGGCCTTTGAACATAACTGTGGATTGAATCTGGAAACCTGTGGCCTGTGAACATGACATCTGTTGGATTCTGGAAGCCTGGGGCCTGGGAACATGACTGAGGTTTGATTGTGGAGCCCTGTGCCCTGGGAACATGACATCCGTTGCATTCAGGAACCCTGTGGCCTAGGAATATGACTGAGGTTTGATTCTGGAAACCATTGTCCTGGAAACATGACTGATGTTAGTTTGTGGAATCCTGTGGCCTGGGAACATGACATCGGTAGATTCTGGAACCCTGTGGCCTGGAAACATGAGAACGGTTTGATTCTTTAACCCTGTGGCCTGGGAACATGTCTGAGGTTTGATGGTGGAAACTTGTGGCCTGGCAACATGACTGAGGTTTGATGCTGGAAGACTCTCGCCACGGAACATGATATCGGGTTGATTGTGGAAACCTGTGTCCCGGGAACAAGACTGAGGTTTTCCTCTGGAACCCTGTGGCCTGGGAACATGACTGAGGTTTTTTTCTGGATGCCTGTTCCCTGGGAACATGACTGAGGTTTGATTCTGGACACCTGTGTCCTGGGAACATGACTGAGATTTGTTTGTTGAAACGTATGGCCTGCGAACATGACTGAGGTTTGATTTTGGAACCGTGTGCCCTGGGAATATGACTGAGGTTTGATTCTGGAAACCATTGGCCTGGGAACATGCATGATGTTAGATTGTGGAATCCTGTGGCCTGGGAACATGACATCGGTTTGGATTCTGGTACCCTGTTGCCTGGGAACATGAAATCGGTTTGATTCTGGAAACCTGTGGCTTGGGAAAATGTCTGAGGTTTCATGTGGAAACATGTGGCCTGGGATCATGACTGAGGTTTGATGGTGGAACACTCTGGCCTGGCAAAATGACTGAGGCTTAATTCTGGACCCCTGTGGCCTGGACACTTGCCTGAGTTTTGATGGCAGAAACCTGTGGACTGGCAACATGACTGAGGGTTGACTGTGGAACCCTGTACCCTGGAAACATGACTGTGGCCTGGTACTGGAAACCCATGGCCTGGGAACTTCACATTGGTTTGATTCTTGAACCCTGAGTCCTGGGAACATGATTGAGGTTTGATGGAGGAAGCCTGTGGCCTGGGAACATGACTGAGGTTTGATGGTGGTACCCTGTGGCCTGGCAACATGACTGAGGCTTGATTCTGGAACCCTGTGTCCTGGGAACTTGACTGTGGTTTGATCACAGAAACCTGTTGACTGGCAACATGACTGAGGTTTGATGGTGGAACCCTGTGTACTGGGAACATGACTGAGGCCTGATACTGGAACCCCGTGGCGTGGGAACATGCCATTGGTTTGATTCTTGAACCCTGTTTCCTGGGAGCATGATTGAGGTTTGATGGTTGAACCCTGAGGCCTGGCAACATGACTGAGGTTTGATGGTGGAATCCTGTGGCCTGGCCAGATGACTTAAGTTTGATTCTGGAACACTCTGGCCTGGGAACATGACTGAGGCTTGATGGTGGAACCGTGGCCTGGCAATAGGACTGAGGTTTGATTGTTGAACCCTCTGGCCTGGGAACATGACTGAGGTTTAATTGTGGAACCCTGTGGGCTTGGAACAGGAATGGGATTTTATTTTTGAAACCTGTGTCCAGGGAACATGACTGAGGTTTTATTCTGGAACCCTGGGTCCTGGGAACACGACTGGGGTTTGATTCTGGAACCATGTGGCCTGGGAATATGACTGAGGTTTGATTCTGGAAACCTGTGGCCTGGGAAAATGTCTGAGGTTTCAGTGTGGAAACATGTGGCCTGGGATCATGACTGAGGTTTGATGGTGGAACACTCTGGCCTGGCAAAATGACTGAGGCTTGATTCTGGAACCCTTTGGCCTGGGAACTTGACTGAGGTTTGATGGCAGAAACCTGTGGACTGGCAACATGACTGAGGTTTGATTGTGGAACCCTGTGGCTTGGGAACATGACATCGTTTGGATTCTCGAACCCTGTGGCCTGGGAAT
The DNA here is from genome assembly GCF_965194825.1 of Balaenoptera physalus. NCBI lineage: Eukaryota > Metazoa > Chordata > Mammalia > Artiodactyla > Balaenopteridae > Balaenoptera > Balaenoptera physalus. The sequence continues at coordinate 161,868 of NW_028126308.1, read as the reverse complement.
ATGACTGAGGTTTGATTGTGGAAACCTCTGGCCTTTGAACATAACTGTGGATTGAATCTGGAAACCTGTGGCCTGTGAACATGACATCTGTTGGATTCTGGAAGCCTGGGGCCTGGGAACATGACTGAGGTTTGATTGTGGAGCCCTGTGGCCTGGAAACATGACATCGGTTGGATTCTGGAACCCTGTTGCCTGGGAACATGACAGGGATTTTTTTCTGGAAGCCTGTTCCCTGGGACCATGACTGAGGTTTGATTCTGGACACCTGTGGCCTGGGAAAAAGTCTGAGGTTTGATTGTTGAAACCTGTGGCCTGGGAACATGACATCTGTTTAGATTGTGGAATACTATGCCCTGGGAACCTGACTGAGCCTTGGTTCTGGAACACTGTGGACTGGGAACATGACGGAGGTTTTATTCTGGAACCCTGTAGCCTGGAACATAACTGAGGATTGATTCTGTAACGCTGTGGTCTGGGAACATGACATCGGTGTATTCTGGAACGCTATGTCCTGGGAACATGAGAGCGGTTTGATTCTGGAAGCCTGTGGCCTGGGAACATGTCTGAGGTTTGATGGTGGAAACCTGTGGCCTGGGTTCATGACTGAGGTTTGATTTTTGAAACCTGTGGCCTGCGAACATGACTGAGGTTTGATTCTGGAACCATGTGTCCTGGGAATATGACTGAGGTTTGATTCTGGAAACCTTTGGCCTGGGAAAATGACCTAAGTTTCATTGTGGAAACATGTGGCCTGGGATCATGACTGAGGTTTGATGGCAGAACTCTCTGGCCTGGCAACATGACTAAGGCTTGATTCTGGAACCCTGTGGCCTGGGAACTTGACTGAGTTTTGATGGCAGAAACCTGTGGACTGGCAACATGACTGAGGTTTGATTGTGGAACCCTGTACCCTGGAAACATGACTGTGGCCTGGTACTGGAAACCCATGGCCTGGGAACTTGACATTGGTTTGATTCTTGAACCCTGAGTCCTGGGAACATGATTGAGGTTTGATGGAGGAACCCTGTGGCCTGGGAACATGACTGAGGTTTGATGGTGGTACCCTGTGGCCTGGCAACATGACTGAGGCTTGATTCTGGAACCCTGTGTCCTGGGAACTTGACTGTGGTTTGATCACAGAAACCTGTTGACTGGCAACATGACTGAGGTTTGATGGTGGAACCCTGTGTACTGGGAACATGACTGAGGCCTGATACTGGAACCCCGTGGCGTGGGAACATGCCATTGGTTTGATTCTTGAACCCTGTTTCCTGGGAGCATGATTGAGGTTTGATGGTTGAACCCTGAGGCCTGGCAACATGACTGAGGTTTGATGGTGGAATCCTGTGGCCTGGCCAGATGACTTAAGTTTGATTCTGGAACACTCTGGCCTGGGAACATGACTGAGGCTTGATGGTGGAACCGTGGCCTGGCAATAGGACTGAGGTTTGATTGTTGAACCCTCTGGCCTGGGAACATGACTGAGGTTTAATTGTGGAACCCTGTGGGCTTGGAACATGAATGGGATTTTATTTTTGAAACCTGTGTCCAGGGAACATGACTGAGGTTTTATTCTGGAACCCTGGGTCCTGGGAACACGACTGGGGTTTGATTCTGGAACCATGTGGCCTGGGAATATGACTGAGGTTTGATTCTGGAAACCTGTGGCCTGGGAAAATGTCTGAGGTTTCAGTGTGGAAACATGTGGCCTGGGATCATGACTGAGGTTTGATGGTGGAACACTCTGGCCTGGCAAAATGACTGAGGCTTGATTCTGGAACCCTTTGGCCTGGGAACGTGACTGAGGTTTGATGGCAGAAACCTGTGGACTGGCAACATGACTGAGGTTTGATTGTGGAACCCTGTGTCCTGGGAAAATGACTGAGGTTTAATTGTGGAACCTTGTGGCCTTGGAACATGACTGGGATTTTATTTTTGAAACTTGTGTCCAGGGAACATGACTGAGGTTTTATTCTGGAACCCTGGGTCCTGGGAACACGACTGAGGTTTGATTCTGGAACCATGTAGCCTGGGAATATGACTGAGGTTTGATTCTGGAAACCTGTGGCCTGGGAAAGTGTCTGAGGTTTCATTGTAGAAATATGTGGCCTGGTATCATGACTGAGGTTTGATGGTGGAACACTCTGGCCTGGCAAAATTACTGAGGCTTGATTGTGGAACCCTGTGGCCTGGGAACTTGAGTGAGGTTTGATGGCAGAAACCTGTGGACTGCAACATGACTGAGGTTTGATTGTGGAACCCTATGCCCTGGAAACATGACTGTGGCCTGGTAATGGAAAACCATGGCCTGGGAACTTGACATTGGCTTGATTCTGGAACCCTGTGTCCTGGGAAGATGACTGAGGTTTGATGGAGGAACCCTGTGGCCTGGGAACATGACTGAGGTTTGATGGTGGTACCCTGTGTCCTGGCACGATGACTGAGGCTTGATTCTGGAACCCTGTGGCCTGGGAACTTGACTGTGGTTTGATAGCCGAAAGCTGAGCACTGGCAACATGACTGAGATTTGATGGTGGAACCCGTTGCCCTGGGAACATGACTGAGGCCTGATACTGGAACCCCGTGGGGTGGGAACATGTCATTGGTTTGATTCTGCTATCCTGTTTCCTGGGAACATGACTGAGGTTTGATGGTGGAACCCCGTGGCCTGGCAACATGACTGAGGTTTGATGGTGGAACCGTGGCCTGGCAATAGGACTGAGGTTTGATTGTGGAACCCTCTGGCCTGGGAATCTGACTGAGGTTTAATTGGGGAACCCTTTGGCCTGGGAACATGACTGGGATTTTATTTTTGAAATCTGTGTCCAGGGAACATGTCATTGATTTGATTCTGGTATCCTGTTTCCTGGGAACATGACTGAGGTTTGATGGTTGAACCCAGTGGCCTGGCAAATTGACTGAGGTTTGATGGTGGAATCCTGTGGCCTGGCAAGATGACTTAGGTTTAATTGTGGAACACTCTGGCCTGGGAACATGACTGAGGCTTGATGGTGGAACCGTGGCCTGGCAAAAGGACTGAGGTTTGATTGTGGAACCCTCTGGCGTGGGAATCTGACTGAGGTTTTATTCTGGAACCCTGGGTCCTGGGAACACGACTGAGGTTTGATTCTGGAACCATGTGGCCTGGGAATATGACTGAGGTTTGATTCTGGAAACCATTTGCCTGGGAACATGACTGATGTTAGATTGTGGCATCCTGTGGCCTTGGAAAATAATATCGGTTTGGATTCTAGTACCCTGTTGCCTGGGAACATGAAATCGGTTTGATTCTGGTAACCTGTGCCCTGGGAATATGACTGAGATTTCATTCTGGATCCCTGTGGCCTGGGAACATGACTGCGGCGTGATTCTGGAAACCTGTGACCTGGGAACATGACATCGGTTGTATTCTGGGACCCTGTGTCCTGGGAACATGGCTGAGGTTTGATTGTGGAACCCTGAGGCCTGGGCACATAACATCGGTGGACTCTGGAACCCTTTGGCCTGGGAACATGAGAACGGTTTGATTCTGGAACCCTGTGGCCTGGGAACATGTCTGAGGTTTGATTCTGGAAGACTGTGGCCAGGCAACATAATATCAGGTTGATTTTGGAAACCTGTGTCCTGGGAACAAGACTGAGGTTTGCGTCTGGAAACTTGTGGCCTGGGAACATGACATCGGTTGTATTCTGGGACCCTGTGGCCTGGGAACATGACTGAGGTTGGATTGTGGGACCCTCTGAACTGGGAACATGACTGTGGTTTGAATCTGGAACCCTGTGGCCTGGGAACATGACATCTGTTGTATTCTGGGACCCTGTGGCCTGGGAACATGGCTGAGGTTTGATTGTGGAACTCTCTGGCCTGGGAACATGACTGTGGTTTGATTGTTGAAAGCTGTGGCCTGCGAACATGACTCAGGTTTGATTTTGGAACCATGTGTCCTGGGAACATGACTGAGGTTTGATGGAGGAACGCTGTGGCCTGGGAACATGACTGAGGTTTGATGGTGGTACCCTGTGGCCTGGCAACATGACTGAGGCTTGATTCTGGAACCCTGTGTCCTGGGAACTTGGCTGAGGTTTGATGGTTGAACCCTGTGCACTGGGAACATGACTGAGGCCTGATACTGGAATCTCGTGGCGTGGGAACATGCCATTGGTTTGATTCTTGAACCCTGTTTCCTGGGAACATGACTGAGGTTTGATGGTTGAACACTGTGGCCTGGCAACATGACTGAGGTTTGATGGTGGAAACCTTTTGCCTGGCAAGATGACTTAAGTTTGATTGTGGAACACTCTGGCCTGGGAACATGACTGAGGCTTGATGGTGGAACCGTGGCCTGGCAATAGGACTGAGGTTTGATTGTGGAACCCTGTGTCCTGGGAAAATGACTGAGGTTTAATTGTGGAACCTTGTGGCCTTGGAACATGACTGGGATTTTATTTTTGAAACTTGTGTCCAGGGAACATGACTGAGGTTTTATTCTGGAACCCTGGGTCCTGGGAACACGACTGAGGTTTGATTCTGGAACCATGTAGCCTGGGAATATGACTGAGGTTTGATTCTGGAAACCTGTGGCCTGGGAAAGTGTCTGAGGTTTCATTGTGGAAATATGTGGCCTGGGATCATGACTGAGGTTTGATGGTGGAACACTCTGCCCTGGCAAAATTACTGAGGCTTGATTGTGGAACCCTGTGGCCTGGGAACTTGAGTGAGGTTTGATGGCAGAAACCTGTGGACTGCAACATGACTGAGGTTTGATTGTGGAACCCTATGCCCTGGAAACATGACTGTGGCCTGGTAATGGAAAACCATGGCCTGGGAACTTGACATTGGCTTGATTCTGGAACCCTGTGTCCTGGGAAGATGACTGAGGTTTGATGGAGGAACCCTGTGGCCTGGGAACTTGACTGAGGTTTGATGGTGGTACCCTGTGTCCTGGCACGATGACTGAGGCTTGATTCTGGAGCCCTGTGGCCTGGGAACTTGACTGTGGTTTGATAGCCGAAAGCTGAGCACTGGCAACATGACTGAGGTTTGATGGTGGAACCCGTTGCCCTGGGAAAATGACTGAGGCCTGATACTGGAACCCCGTGGGGTGGGAACATGTCATTGGTTTGATTCTGCTATCCTGTTTCCTGGGAACATGACTGAGGTTTGATGGTTGAACCCCGTGGCCTGGCAACATGACTGAGGTTTGATGGTGGAACCGTGGCCTGGCAATAGGACTGAGGTTTGATTGTGGAACCCTCTGGCCTGGGAATCTGACTGATGTTTAATTGGGGAACCCTTTGGCCTGGGAACATGACTGGGATTTTATTTTTGAAATCTGTGTCCAGGGAACATGTCATTGATTTGATTCTGGTATCCTGTTTCCTGGGAACATGACTGAGGTTTGATGGTTGAACCCAGTGGCCTGGCAAATTGACTGAGGTTTGATGGTGGAATCCTGTGGCCTGGCAAGATGACTTAGGTTTAATTGTGGAACACTCTGGCCTGGGAACATGACTGAGGCTTGATGGTGGAACCGTGGCCTGGCAAAAGGACTGAGGTTTGATTGTGGAACCCTCTGGCGTGGGAATCTGACTGAGGTTTTATTCTGGAACCCTGGGTCCTGGGAACACGACTGAGGTTTGATTCTGGAACCATGTGGCCTGGGAATATGACTGAGGTTTGATTCTGGAAACCATTTGCCTGGGAACATGACTGATGTTAGATTGTGGCATCCTGTGGCCTTGGAAAATAATATCGGTTTGGATTCTAGTACCCTGTTGCCTGGGAACATGAAATCGGTTTGATTCTGGTAACCTGTGCCCTGGGAATATGACTGAGATTTCATTCTGGATCCCTGTGGCCTGGGAACATGACTGCGGCGTGATTCTGGAAACCTGTGACCTGGGAACATGACATCGGTTGTATTCTGGGACCCTGTGTCCTGGGAACATGGCTGAGGTTTGATTGTGGAACCCTGAGGCCTGGGCACATAACATCGGTGGACTCTGGAACCCTTTGGCCTGGGAACATGAGAACGGTTTGATTCTGGAACCCTGTGGCCTGGGAACATGTCTGAGGTTTGATTCTGGAAGACTGTGGCCAGGCAACATAATATCAGGTTGATTTTGGAAACCTGTGTCCTGGGAACAAGACTGAGGTTTGCGTCTGGAAACTTGTGGCCTGGGAACATGACATCGGTTGTATTCTGGGACCCTGTGGCCTGGGAACATGACTGAGGTTGGATTGTGGGACCCTCTGAACTGGGAACATGACTGTGGTTTGAATCTGGAACCCTGTGGCCTGGGAACATGACATCTGTTGTATTCTGGGACCCTGTGGCCTGGGAACATGGCTGAGGTTTGATTGTGGAACTCTCTGGCCTGGGAACATGACTGTGGTTTGATTGTTGAAAGCTGTGGCCTGCGAACATGACTCAGGTTTGATTTTGGAACCATGTGTCCTGGGAACATGACTGAGGTTTGATGGAGGAACGCTGTGGCCTGGGAACATGACTGAGGTTTGATGGTGGTACCCTGTGGCCTGGCAACATGACTGAGGCTTGATTCTGGAACCCTGTGTCCTGGGAACTTGGCTGAGGTTTGATGGTTGAACCCTGTGCACTGGGAACATGACTGAGGCCTGATACTGGAATCTCGTGGCGTGGGAACATGCCATTGGTTTGATTCTTGAACCCTGTTTCCTGGGAACATGACTGAGGTTTGATGGTTGAACACTGTGGCCTGGCAACATGACTGAGGTTTGATGGTGGAAACCTTTTGCCTGGCAAGATGACTTAAGTTTGATTGTGGAACACTCTGGCCTGGGAACATGACTGAGGCTTGATGGTGGAACCGTGGCCTGGCAATAGGACTGAGGTTTGATTGTGGAACCCTGTGTCCTGGGAAAATGACTGAGGTTTAATTGTGGAACCTTGTGGCCTTGGAACATGACTGGGATTTTATTTTTGAAACTTGTGTCCAGGGAACATGACTGAGGTTTTATTCTGGAACCCTGGGTCCTGGGAACACGACTGAGGTTTGATTCTGGAACCATGTAGCCTGGGAATATGACTGAGGTTTGATTCTGGAAACCTGTGGCCTGGGAAAGTGTCTGAGGTTTCATTGTGGAAATATGTGGCCTGGGATCATGACTGAGGTTTGATGGTGGAACACTCTGCCCTGGCAAAATTACTGAGGCTTGATTGTGGAACCCTGTGGCCTGGGAACTTGAGTGAGGTTTGATGGCAGAAACCTGTGGACTGCAACATGACTGAGGTTTGATTGTGGAACCCTATGCCCTGGAAACATGACTGTGGCCTGGTAATGGAAAACCATGGCCTGGGAACTTGACATTGGCTTGATTCTGGAACCCTGTGTCCTGGGAAGATGACTGAGGTTTGATGGAGGAACCCTGTGGCCTGGGAACTTGACTGAGGTTTGATGGTGGTACCCTGTGTCCTGGCACGATGACTGAGGCTTGATTCTGGAGCCCTGTGGCCTGGGAACTTGACTGTGGTTTGATAGCCGAAAGCTGAGCACTGGCAACATGACTGAGGTTTGATGGTGGAACCCGTTGCCCTGGGAAAATGACTGAGGCCTGATACTGGAACCCCGTGGGGTGGGAACATGTCATTGGTTTGATTCTGCTATCCTGTTTCCTGGGAACATGACTGAGGTTTGATGGTGGAACCCCGTGGCCTGGCAACATGACTGAGGTTTGATGGTGGAACCGTGGCCTGGCAATAGGACTGAGGTTTGATTGTGGAACCCTCTGGCCTGGGAATCTGACTGAGGTTTAATTGGGGAACCCTTTGGCCTGGGAACATGACTGGGATTTTATTTTTGAAATCTGTGTCCAGGGAACATGTCATTGATTTGATTCTGGTATCCTGTTTCCTGGGAACATGACTGAGGTTTGATGGTTGAACCCAGTGGCCTGGCAAATTGACTGAGGTTTGATGGTGGAATCCTGTGGCCCGGCAAGATGACTTAGGTTTAATTGTGGAACACTCTGGCCTGGAAACATGACTGAGGCTTGATGGTGGAACCGTGGCCTGGCAATAGGACTGAGGTTTGATTGTGGAACCCTCTGGCCTGGGAATCTGACTGAGGTTTTATTCTGGAACCCTGGGTCCTGGGAACACGACTGAGGTTTGATTCTGGAACCATGTGGCCTGGGAATATGACTGAGGTTTGATTCTGGAAACCATTTGCCTGGGAACATGACTGATGTTCGATTGTGGCATCCTGTGGCCTTGGAAAATAATATCGGTTTGGATTCTAGTACCCTGTTGCCTGGGAACATGAAATCAGTTTGATTCTGGAAACCTGTGCCCTGGGAATGACTGAGATCTCATTCTGGATCCCTGTGGCCTGGGAACATGACTGCGGCGTGATTCTGGAAACCTGTGGCCTGGGAACATGACATCTGTTTAGATTGTGGAATACTGTGCAACGGGAATCGGACTGAGCCGTGGTTCTGGAATCCTGTGGCATGGGAACATGACTGAGGTTTTATTCTGCAACCCTGTAGCCTGGGAACATAACTGAGGATTGATTCTGGAGCCCTGTGGCCTGGGAACATGACATCGGTGGATTCTGGCACCCTTTGGCCTGGGAACATGAGAACGGTTTGATTCTGGAACCCTGTTGGCTGGGAACATGTCTGAGGTTGGATTCTGGAAGACTGTGGCCAGGGAACATGATATCAGGTTGATTCTGGAAACCTGTGTCCTGGGAACATGACTGAGGTTTGCTTCTGGAACCCTGTGGCCTGGGAACATGACATCGGTTGTATTCTGGGACCCTGTGGCCTGGGAACATGGCTGAGGTTTGATTGTGGAACTCTCTGGCCTGGGAACATGACTGTGGTTTGATTGTTGAAAGCTGTGGCCTGCGAACATGACTCAGGTTTGATTTTGGAACCATGTGTCCTGGGAACATGACTGAGGTTTGATGGAGGAACGCTGTGGCCTGGGAACATGACTGAGGTTTGATGGTGGTACCCTGTGGCCTGGCAACATGACTGAGGCTTGATTCTGGAACCCTGTGTCCTGGGAACTTGGCTGAGGTTTGATGATTGAACCCTGTGCACTGGGAACATGACTGAGGCCTGATACTGGAATCTCGTGGCGTGGGAACATGCCATTGGTTTGATTCTTGCACCCTGTTTCCTGGGAACATGACTGAGGTTTGATGGTTGAACACTGTGGCCTGGCAACATGACTGAGGTTTGATGGTGGAAACCTTTTGCCTGGCAAGATGACTTAAGTTTGATTGTGGAACACTCTGGCCTGGGAACATGACTGAGGCTTGATGGTGGAACCGTGGCCTGGCAATAGGACTGAGGTTTGATTGTGGAACCCTGTGTCCTGGGAAAATGACTGAGGTTTAATTGTGGAACCTTGTGGCCTTGGAACATGACTGGGATTTTATTTTTGAAACTTGTGTCCAGGGAACATGACTGAGGTTTTATTCTGGAACCCTGGGTCCTGGGAACACGACTGAGGTTTGATTCTGGAACCATGTAGCCTGGGAATATGACTGAGGTTTGATTCTGGAAACCTGTGGCCTGGGAAAGTGTCTGAGGTTTCATTGTAGAAATATGTGGCCTGGTATCATGACTGAGGTTTGATGGTGGAACACTCTGGCCTGGCAAAATTACTGAGGCTTGATTGTGGAACCCTGTGGCCTGGGAACTTGAGTGAGGTTTGATGGCAGAAACCTGTGGACTGCAACATGACTGAGGTTTGATTGTGGAACCCTATGCCCTGGAAACATGACTGTGGCCTGGTAATGGAAAACCATGGCCTGGGAACTTGACATTGGCTTGATTCTGGAACCCTGTGTCCTGGGAAGATGACTGAGGTTTGATGGAGGAACCCTGTGGCCTGGGAACATGACTGAGGTTTGATGGTGGTACCCTGTGTCCTGGCACGATGACTGAGGCTTGATTCTGGAACCCTGTGGCCTGGGAACTTGACTGTGGTTTGATAGCCGAAAGCTGAGCACTGGCAACATGACTGAGATTTGATGGTGGAACCCGTTGCCCTGGGAACATGACTGAGGCCTGATACTGGAACCCCGTGGGGTGGGAACATGTCATTGGTTTGATTCTGCTATCCTGTTTCCTGGGAACATGACTGAGGTTTGATGGTGGAACCCCGTGGCCTGGCAACATGACTGAGGTTTGATGGTGGAACCGTGGCCTGGCAATAGGACTGAGGTTTGATTGTGGAACCCTCTGGCCTGGGAATCTGACTGAGGTTTAATTGGGGAACCCTTTGGCCTGGGAACATGACTGGGATTTTATTTTTGAAATCTGTGTCCAGGGAACATGTCATTGATTTGATTCTGGTATCCTGTTTCCTGGGAACATGACTGAGGTTTGATGGTTGAACCCAGTGGCCTGGCAAATTGACTGAGGTTTGATGGTGGAATCCTGTGGCCTGGCAAGATGACTTAGGTTTAATTGTGGAACACTCTGGCCTGGGAACATGACTGAGGCTTGATGGTGGAACCGTGGCCTGGCAAAAGGACTGAGGTTTGATTGTGGAACCCTCTGGCGTGGGAATCTGACTGAGGTTTTATTCTGGAACCCTGGGTCCTGGGAACACGACTGAGGTTTGATTCTGGAACCATGTGGCCTGGGAATATGACTGAGGTTTGATTCTGGAAACCATTTGCCTGGGAACATGACTGATGTTAGATTGTGGCATCCTGTGGCCTTGGAAAATAATATCGGTTTGGATTCTAGTACCCTGTTGCCTGGGAACATGAAATCGGTTTGATTCTGGTAACCTGTGCCCTGGGAATATGACTGAGATTTCATTCTGGATCCCTGTGGCCTGGGAACATGACTGCGGCGTGATTCTGGAAACCTGTGACCTGGGAACATGACATCGGTTGTATTCTGGGACCCTGTGTCCTGGGAACATGGCTGAGGTTTGATTGTGGAACCCTGAGGCCTGGGCACATAACATCGGTGGACTCTGGAACCCTTTGGCCTGGGAACATGAGAACGGTTTGATTCTGGAACCCTGTGGCCTGGGAACATGTCTGAGGTTTGATTCTGGAAGACTGTGGCCAGGCAACATAATATCAGGTTGATTTTGGAAACCTGTGTCCTGGGAACAAGACTGAGGTTTGCGTCTGGAAACTTGTGGCCTGGGAACATGACATCGGTTGTATTCTGGGACCCTGTGGCCTGGGAACATGACTGAGGTTGGATTGTGGGACCCTCTGAACTGGGAACATGACTGTGGTTTGAATCTGGAACCCTGTGGCCTGGGAACATGACATCTGTTGTATTCTGGGACCCTGTGGCCTGGGAACATGGCTGAGGTTTGATTGTGGAACTCTCTGGCCTGGGAACATGACTGTGGTTTGATTGTTGAAAGCTGTGGCCTGCGAACATGACTCAGGTTTGATTTTGGAACCATGTGTCCTGGGAACATGACTGAGGTTTGATGGAGGAACGCTGTGGCCTGGGAACATGACTGAGGTTTGATGGTGGTACCCTGTGGCCTGGCAACATGACTGAGGCTTGATTCTGGAACCCTGTGTCCTGGGAACTTGGCTGAGGTTTGATGGTTGAACCCTGTGCACTGGGAACATGACTGAGGCCTGATACTGGAATCTCGTGGCGTGGGAACATGCCATTGGTTTGATTCTTGAACCCTGTTTCCTGGGAACATGACTGAGGTTTGATGGTTGAACACTGTGGCCTGGCAACATGACTGAGGTTTGATGGTGGAAACCTTTTGCCTGGCAAGATGACTTAAGTTTGATTGTGGAACACTCTGGCCTGGGAACATGACTGAGGCTTGATGGTGGAACCGTGGCCTGGCAATAGGACTGAGGTTTGATTGTGGAACCCTGTGTCCTGGGAAAATGACTGAGGTTTAATTGTGGAACCTTGTGGCCTTGGAACATGACTGGGATTTTATTTTTGAAACTTGTGTCCAGGGAACATGACTGAGGTTTTATTCTGGAACCCTGGGTCCTGGGAACACGACTGAGGTTTGATTCTGGAACCATGTAGCCTGGGAATATGACTGAGGTTTGATTCTGGAAACCTGTGGCCTGGGAAAGTGTCTGAGGTTTCATTGTGGAAATATGTGGCCTGGGATCATGACTGAGGTTTGATGGTGGAACACTCTGCCCTGGCAAAATTACTGAGGCTTGATTGTGGAACCCTGTGGCCTGGGAACTTGAGTGAGGTTTGATGGCAGAAACCTGTGGACTGCAACATGACTGAGGTTTGATTGTGGAACCCTATGCCCTGGAAACATGACTGTGGCCTGGTAATGGAAAACCATGGCCTGGGAACTTGACATTGGCTTGATTCTGGAACCCTGTGTCCTGGGAAGATGACTGAGGTTTGATGGAGGAACCCTGTGGCCTGGGAACTTGACTGAGGTTTGATGGTGGTACCCTGTGTCCTGGCACGATGACTGAGGCTTGATTCTGGAGCCCTGTGGCCTGGGAACTTGACTGTGGTTTGATAGCCGAAAGCTGAGCACTGGCAACATGACTGAGGTTTGATGGTGGAACCCGTTGCCCTGGGAAAATGACTGAGGCCTGATACTGGAACCCCGTGGGGTGGGAACATGTCATTGGTTTGATTCTGCTATCCTGTTTCCTGGGAACATGACTGAGGTTTGATGGTTGAACCCCGTGGCCTGGCAACATGACTGAGGTTTGATGGTGGAACCGTGGCCTGGCAATAGGACTGAGGTTTGATTGTGGAACCCTCTGGCCTGGGAATCTGACTGATGTTTAATTGGGGAACCCTTTGGCCTGGGAACATGACTGGGATTTTATTTTTGAAATCTGTGTCCAGGGAACATGTCATTGATTTGATTCTGGTATCCTGTTTCCTGGGAACATGACTGAGGTTTGATGGTTGAACCCAGTGGCCTGGCAAATTGACTGAGGTTTGATGGTGGAATCCTGTGGCCTGGCAAGATGACTTAGGTTTAATTGTGGAACACTCTGGCCTGGGAACATGACTGAGGCTTGATGGTGGAACCGTGGCCTGGCAAAAGGACTGAGGTTTGATTGTGGAACCCTCTGGCGTGGGAATCTGACTGAGGTTTTATTCTGGAACCCTGGGTCCTGGGAACACGACTGAGGTTTGATTCTGGAACCATGTGGCCTGGGAATATGACTGAGGTTTGATTCTGGAAACCATTTGCCTGGGAACATGACTGATGTTAGATTGTGGCATCCTGTGGCCTTGGAAAATAATATCGGTTTGGATTCTAGTACCCTGTTGCCTGGGAACATGAAATCGGTTTGATTCTGGTAACCTGTGCCCTGGGAATATGACTGAGATTTCATTCTGGATCCCTGTGGCCTGGGAACATGACTGCGGCGTGATTCTGGAAACCTGTGACCTGGGAACATGACATCGGTTGTATTCTGGGACCCTGTGTCCTGGGAACATGGCTGAGGTTTGATTGTGGAACCCTGAGGCCTGGGCACATAACATCGGTGGACTCTGGAACCCTTTGGCCTGGGAACATGAGAACGGTTTGATTCTGGAACCCTGTGGCCTGGGAACATGTCTGAGGTTTGATTCTGGAAGACTGTGGCCAGGCAACATAATATCAGGTTGATTTTGGAAACCTGTGTCCTGGGAACAAGACTGAGGTTTGCGTCTGGAAACTTGTGGCCTGGGAACATGACATCGGTTGTATTCTGGGACCCTGTGGCCTGGGAACATGACTGAGGTTGGATTGTGGGACCCTCTGAACTGGGAACATGACTGTGGTTTGAATCTGGAACCCTGTGGCCTGGGAACATGACATCTGTTGTATTCTGGGACCCTGTGGCCTGGGAACATGGCTGAGGTTTGATTGTGGAACTCTCTGGCCTGGGAACATGACTGTGGTTTGATTGTTGAAAGCTGTGGCCTGCGAACATGACTCAGGTTTGATTTTGGAACCATGTGTCCTGGGAACATGACTGAGGTTTGATGGAGGAACGCTGTGGCCTGGGAACATGACTGAGGTTTGATGGTGGTACCCTGTGGCCTGGCAACATGACTGAGGCTTGATTCTGGAACCCTGTGTCCTGGGAACTTGGCTGAGGTTTGATGGTTGAACCCTGTGCACTGGGAACATGACTGAGGCCTGATACTGGAATCTCGTGGCGTGGGAACATGCCATTGGTTTGATTCTTGAACCCTGTTTCCTGGGAACATGACTGAGGTTTGATGGTTGAACACTGTGGCCTGGCAACATGACTGAGGTTTGATGGTGGAAACCTTTTGCCTGGCAAGATGACTTAAGTTTGATTGTGGAACACTCTGGCCTGGGAACATGACTGAGGCTTGATGGTGGAACCGTGGCCTGGCAATAGGACTGAGGTTTGATTGTGGAACCCTGTGTCCTGGGAAAATGACTGAGGTTTAATTGTGGAACCTTGTGGCCTTGGAACATGACTGGGATTTTATTTTTGAAACTTGTGTCCAGGGAACATGACTGAGGTTTTATTCTGGAACCCTGGGTCCTGGGAACACGACTGAGGTTTGATTCTGGAACCATGTAGCCTGGGAATATGACTGAGGTTTGATTCTGGAAACCTGTGGCCTGGGAAAGTGTCTGAGGTTTCATTGTGGAAATATGTGGCCTGGGATCATGACTGAGGTTTGATGGTGGAACACTCTGCCCTGGCAAAATTACTGAGGCTTGATTGTGGAACCCTGTGGCCTGGGAACTTGAGTGAGGTTTGATGGCAGAAACCTGTGGACTGCAACATGACTGAGGTTTGATTGTGGAACCCTATGCCCTGGAAACATGACTGTGGCCTGGTAATGGAAAACCATGGCCTGGGAACTTGACATTGGCTTGATTCTGGAACCCTGTGTCCTGGGAAGATGACTGAGGTTTGATGGAGGAACCCTGTGGCCTGGGAACTTGACTGAGGTTTGATGGTGGTACCCTGTGTCCTGGCACGATGACTGAGGCTTGATTCTGGAGCCCTGTGGCCTGGGAACTTGACTGTGGTTTGATAGCCGAAAGCTGAGCACTGGCAACATGACTGAGGTTTGATGGTGGAACCCGTTGCCCTGGGAAAATGACTGAGGCCTGATACTGGAACCCCGTGGGGTGGGAACATGTCATTGGTTTGATTCTGCTATCCTGTTTCCTGGGAACATGACTGAGGTTTGATGGTTGAACCCCGTGGCCTGGCAACATGACTGAGGTTTGATGGTGGAACCGTGGCCTGGCAATAGGACTGAGGTTTGATTGTGGAACCCTCTGGCCTGGGAATCTGACTGATGTTTAATTGGGGAACCCTTTGGCCTGGGAACATGACTGGGATTTTATTTTTGAAATCTGTGTCCAGGGAACATGTCATTGATTTGATTCTGGTATCCTGTTTCCTGGGAACATGACTGAGGTTTGATGGTTGAACCCAGTGGCCTGGCAAATTGACTGAGGTTTGATGGTGGAATCCTGTGGCCTGGCAAGATGACTTAGGTTTAATTGTGGAACACTCTGGCCTGGGAACATGACTGAGGCTTGATGGTGGAACCGTGGCCTGGCAAAAGGACTGAGGTTTGATTCTGGAACCCTCTGGCGTGGGAATCTGACTGAGGTTTTAGTCTGGAACCCTGGGTCCTGGGAACACGACTGAGGTTTGATTCTGGAACCATGTAGCCTGGGAATATGACTGAGGTTTGATTCTGGAAACCTGTGGCCTGGGAAAGTGTCTGAGGTTTCATTGTGGAAATATGTGGCCTGGGATCATGACTGAGGTTTGATGGTGGAACACTCTGCCCTGGCAAAATTACTGAGGCTTGATTGTGGAACCCTGTGGCCTGGGAACTTGAGTGAGGTTTGATGGCAGAAACCTGTGGACTGGCAACATGACTGAGGTTTGATTGTGGAACCCTATGCCCTGGAAACATGACTGTGGCCTGGTACTGGAAACCCATGGCCTGGGAACTTGACATTGGCTTGATTCTGGAACCCTGTGTCCTGGGAAGATTATTGAGGTTTGATGGAGGAACCCTGTGGCCTGGGAACATGACTGAGGTTTGATGGTGGTTCCCTGTGGCCTGGCAACATGACTGAGGCTTGATTCTGGAACCCTGTGGCCTGGGAACTTGACTCTGGTTTGATAGCAGAAAGCTGTGGACTGGCAACAAGACTGAGGTTTGATGGTGGAACCCTGTGCACTGGGAACATGACTTAGGCCTGATACTGGAACCCCGTGGGGTGGGAACATGTCATTGGTTTGATTCTGGAATCCTGTTTCCTGGGAACATGACTGAGGTTTGATTGTTGAACCTTGTGGCCTGGCAACATGACTGAGGTTTGATGGTGGAACCCTGTGGCCGGGCAAGATGACTTAGGTTTAATTGTGGAACACTCTGGCCTGGGAACATGACTGGAATTTTATTTTTGAAACCTGTGTCCATTGAATATGACTGAGGTTTTATTCTGGAAACCATTGGCCTGGGAACATGACTGATGTTAGATTGTGGCATCCTGTGGCCTTGGAAAATGACATCGGTTTGGATTCTGGTACCCTGTTGCCTGGGAACATGAAATGGGTTTGATTCTGGAAACCTGTGGCCTGGGAATATGACTGAGGTTTGATTCAGGATCCCTGTTGCCTGGGAACATGACTGAGGCGTGATTCTGGAAACCTGTGGCCTGGGAACATGACATCTGTTTAGATTGTGGAATACTGTGCAATGGGAATCGGACTGAGCCGTGGTTCTGGAATCCTGTGGCATGGGAACATGACTGAGGTTTTATTCTGCAACCCTGTAGCCTGGGAACATAACTGAGGATTGATTCTGGAGCCCTGTGACCTGGGAACATGACATCGGTGGATTCTGGAACCCTTTGGCCTGGGAACATGAGAACGGTTTGATTCTGGAACCCTGTTGGCTGGGAACATGTCTGAGGTTGGATTCTGGAAGACTGTGGCCAGGGAACATGATATCAGGTTGATTCTGGAAACCTGTGTCCTGGGAACATGACTGAGGTTTGCTTCTGGAACCCTGTGACCTGGGAACATGACATCGGTTGTATTCTGGGACCCTGTGTCTTGGGAACATGGCTGAGGTTTGATTGTGGAACCCTGAGGCCTGGGAACATAACATCGGTGGACTCTGGAACCCTTTGGCCTGGGAACATGAGAAGGTTTGATTCTGGAACCCTGTGGCCTGGGAACATGTCTGAGGTTGGATTCTGGAAGACTGTGGCCAGGGAACATAATATCAGGTTGATTTTGGAAACCTGTGCCCTGGGAAGAAGACTGAGGTTTTCTTCTGGGACCCTGTGGCCTGGGAACATGACTGAGGTTGGATTGTGGGACCCTCTGGCCTGGGAACATGACTGTGGTTTGAATGTGGAACCCTGTGGCCTGGGAACATGACATCTGTTGTATTCTGGGACCCTGTGTCCTGGGAACATGGCTGAGGTTTGATTGTGGAACCCTCTGGCCTGGGAACTTGACTGTGGTTTGAATGTGGAACCCTGTGGCCTGGGAACATGACTGAGGTTTCTTTCTGGAAGCCTGTTCCCTGGGAACATGACTGAGGTTTGATTCTGCACAACTGTGTCCTGGGAACATGACTGAGGTTTGATTGTTGAAAGCTGTGGCCTGCGAACATGACTCAGGTTTGATTTTGGAACCATGTGTCCTGGGAATATGACTGAGGTTTGATTCTGGAAACCTGTGCCCTCGGAAGATGTCTGAGGTTTCATTGTGGAAACATGTGGCCTGGGATCATGACTGAGGTTTGATGGTGGAACACTCTGTCCTGGCAAAATGACTGAGGCTTAATTCTGGAACCCTGTGGCCTGGGCACTTGCCTGAGGTTTGATGGCAGAAACCTGTGGACTGGCAACATGACTGAGGTTTGATTGTGGAACCCTGTGCCCTGGAAACCTTTCTGTGGCCTGGTACTGGAAACCCATGGCCAGGGAACTTGACATTGGTTTGATTCTGGAACCCTGTGTCCTGGAATCATGACTGAGATTTGATGGAGGAAACTTGTGGTCTGGGAACATGACTGAGGTTTGATGGTGGTACCCTGTCGCCTTTCAACATGACTGAGGCTTGATTTTGGAACTCTGTGGCCTGACAACTTGACTGTGGTTTGATCGCAGAAACCTGTGGACTGGCAACATGCCTGAGGTTTGATGGTGGAACCGTAGCCTGGCAACAGGACTGAGGTTTGATTGGGGAACTCTGTGGCCTGGGAATATGACTGAGATTCAATTGTGGAACCCGGTGGCCTGGGAACATGACTGGGATTTTATTTTTGTAACCTGTGTCCAGGAAACATGACTGAGGTTTTGTTCTGGAACCTTGTGTCCTGGGAACACGACTGAGTTTTGATTCTGGAACCATGTGTCCTGGGAATATGACTGAGGTTTGATTCTGGAAGCCTGTTCCCTGGGATCATGACTGAGGTTTGATGAAGGAACACTCTGGCCTGTCAAAATGACTGAGGCTTGATTCTGGAACCCTGTGGCCTGGGAACTTGATTGAGGTTTCATGGCAGAAACCTGTGGACTGGCAACATGACTGAGGTTTGATTGTGGAACCTGTGCCCTGGAAATATGACTGTGGCCTGGTAATGGAAACCCATGGCCTGGAAACTTGACATTGGTTTGATTCTGGAACCCTGTGTCCTGGGAACATGATTGAGGTTTGATGGAGGAACCCTGTGCCCTGGGAATATGACTCAGGTTTCATGGTGGAAACCTGTGGCCTGGCAACATGCCTGAGGCTTGATTCTGGAGCCCTGTGGCCTGGGATTTTGACTCTGGTTTGATCGCAGAAAGCTTTGGACTGGCAAAATGACTGAGGTTTCATGGTGGAACCCTGTGCACTGGGAACATGACTGAGGCGTGATACTGGAACCTCGTGCGTGGGAACATGCCATTGGTTTGATTCTTGAACCCTTTTTCCTGGGAACATGACTGAGGTTTGATGGTTGAACCCCATGGCCTGGCAACATGATGGAGGTTTGATGGTGGAACCCTGTGGCTTGGCAAGATGACTTACGTTTGATTGTGGAACGCTCTGTCATGGGAACATGACTGAGGCTTGATGGTGGAATCATGGCCTGGCAGTAGGACTGAGGTTTGATTGTGGAACCCTCTGGCCTGGGGATATGACTGAGGTTTAATTGTGGAACCCTGTGGCCTGGGAACATAACTGGAATTTTATTTTTGGAACCTGTGTCCAGGGAACATGACTGAGGTTTTATTCTGGAACCCTGGGTCCTGGGAACACGACTGAGGTTCGATTCTGGAACGCTGTGGCCTGGGAATATGACTGAGGTTTGATTCTGGAAACCATTGGCCTGGGGACATGACTGATGTTAGATTGTGGCATCCTGTGGCCTTGGAACATGACATCGGTTTGGATTCTGGTACCCTGTTGCCTGGGAACAAGAAATCGGTTTGATTCTGGAAACCTGTGTCCTGGGACTATGACTGAGGTTTGATGTTGGTACCCTATGGCCTGGCAACATGACTCAGGTTTGGTTCTGGATCCCTATGGCCTGGGAACATGACTGAGGCGTGATTCTGGAATCCTGTGGCCTGGGAACTTGACTGTGGTTTGATAGCAGAAAGCTGTGGACTGCCAACATGACTGAGGTTTGATGGTGGAACCCTGTGCACTGGGAACATGACTGAGGCCTTATACTGGAACCCCGTGGTTTGGGAACATGTCATTGGTTTGATTCTGGATTCCTGTTTCCTGGGAACATGACTGAGGTTTGATGGTTGAACCTTGTGGCCTGGAAATATGACTGAGGTTTGATGGTGGAACCGTGGCCTGGCAATAGGACTGAGGTTTTATTGTGGAACCCTCTGGTCTGGGAATATGACTGAGGTTTAATTGTGGAACCCTGTGGCCTGGGAATATGACTGAGGCTTGATGGTGGAACCGTGGCCTGGCAATAGGACTGAGGTTTTATTGTGGAACCCTCTGGTCTGGGAATATGACTGAGGTTTAATTGTGGAACCCTGTGGCCTGGGAACATGACTGAGGCTTGATGGTGGAACCGTGGCCTGGCAATAGGACTGAGGTTTTATTGTGGAACCCTCTGGCCTGGGAATATGACTGAGGTTTAATTGTGGAACCCTGTGGCCTGAGAACATGACTGGAATTTTATTTTTGAAACCTGTGTCCAGGGAATATGACTGAGATTTTATTCTGGGACCCTGGGTCCTAGGAACACGACTGAGCTTTGATTCTGGAACCATGTGGCCTGGGAATATGACTGAGGTTTGATTCTGGAAACCTGTTGCCTGGGAACATGACATCGGTTGGATTCTGGAACCCTGTGGCCTGGGAACGTGACTGAGGTTTGTTTCTAGAAGCGTGTTCCCTGGGAACATGACTGAGGTTTGATTATGGAACCATGTGTCCTGGGAATATGACTGAGGTTGGATTCTGGAAACCATTGGCCAGGGAACATGACTGATGTTAGATTGTGGAATCCTGTGGACTGGGAACATGACATCAGTGGATACTGGAAACCTGTGGCCTGGGAACATGAGAACGGTTTGATTATTTAACCCTGTGGCCTGGGAACATGTCTGAGGTTTGATGGTGGAAACCTGTGGCCTGGCAACATGACTGAGGTTTGATTCTGGAAGACTGTGGCCACGGAACATGATATCGGGTTCATTGTGGAAACCTGTGTCCTGGGAACAAGACTGAGGTTTGCGTCTGGAACCCTGTGGCCTGGGAACATGACATCGGTTGGATTCTGGAACCCTGTGGCATGGGAACATGGCTGAGGTTTGATTGTGGAAACCTCTGGTCTGGGAACATGACTGTGGTTTGATTCTGGCACGCTGTGGCCTTGGAACTTGACTGAGGTTTGATGGCACAAATCTGTGGTCCGGCAACATGACTGAGGTTTGATGGTGGAACCCTGTGCACTGGGAATATGACTGAGGTTTGATGGTGGAACCCTGTGGCCTGGGAACATGAGAACGGTTTGATTCTGGAACCGTGTGGCCTGGGAACATGTCTGAGGTTTCATGGTGGAAACTTGTGGCCTGGCAACATTACTGAGGTTTGATTCTGGAAGACTGTGTCCAGGGAACATGATAAACGGTTGATTCTGGAAACCTGTGTCCTGAGAAAAAGACTGAGGTTTGCTTCTGGAACCCTCTGTCTTGGGAACATGACATCGGTGTATTCTGGAACCCTGTGTCCTGGGAACATGAGAACGGTTTGATTCTTTCACCCTGTGGCCTGGGAACATGTCTGAGGTTTGATGGTGGAAACCTGTGGCCTGGCAACATGACTGAGGTTTGATTCTGGAAGACTGTGGCCAGGGAATATCATATCGGGTTGATTCTGGAACCCTGTGATATCGGAACAAGACTGAGGTTTGCTTCTGGAACCCTGTGGCCTGAGAAAATGACATCGGTTGGATTCTGGAACCCTGTGGCCTGGGAACATGACTGAGGTTTTTTTCTGGAAGCCTTTTCCCTGGGAACATGACTGAGGTTTGATTCTGCACACCTGTGTCCTGGGAACATGACTGAG
Source organism: Balaenoptera physalus (assembly GCF_965194825.1). Taxonomy (NCBI): domain Eukaryota; kingdom Metazoa; phylum Chordata; class Mammalia; order Artiodactyla; family Balaenopteridae; genus Balaenoptera; species Balaenoptera physalus. The sequence goes on along the minus strand of NW_028126308.1, from coordinate 140,317 downwards.
GTTTGATTGTTGAAACCTGTGGCCTGCGAACATGACTGAGGTTTGATTCTGGAACCATGTGTCCTGGGAATATGACTGAGGTTTGATTCTGGAAACCTGTGGCCTGGGAAAATGACCTAAGTTTCATTGTGGAAACATGTGGCCTGGGATCATGACTGAGGTTTGATGGCAGAACTCTCTGGCCTGGCAACATGACTAAGGCTTGATTCTGGAACCCTGTGGCCTGGGAACTTGACTGAGTTTTCATGGCAGAAACCTGTGGACTGGCAACATGACTGAGGTTTGATTGTGGAACCCTGTGGCCTGGGAACATGACATCGGTTGCATTCAGGAACCCTGTGGCCTTTGAACATGACAGAGGTTTGACTGTGGAGCCCTGTGCCCTGGGAACATGACATCGGTTGCATTCAAGAACCCTGTGGCCTAGGAACATGACTGGGATTTTATTTTTGAAACCTGTGTCCAGGGAACATGACTGAGGATTTATTCTGGAACCCTGGGTCTTGGAAACATGACTGGGGTTTGATTCTAAAACCGTGTGGCCTGGGAACTTGAGTGAGGTTTGATGGCAGAAACCTGTGGACTGCAACATGACTGAGGTTTGATTGTGGAACCCTGTGGCCTGGGAATATGACTGAGGTTTGATTCTGGAAACCTGTGGCCTGGGAAAATGTCTGAGGTTTCAGTGTGGAAACATGTGGCCTGGGATCATGACTGAGGTTTGATGGTGGAACACTCTGGCCTGGCAAAATGACTGAGGCTTGATTCTGGAACCCTTTGGCCTGGGAACTTGACTGAGGTTTGATGGCAGAAACCTGTGGACTGGCAACATGACTGAGGTTTGATTGTGGAACCCTGTGGCTTGGGAACATGACATCGTTTGGATTCTGGAACCCTGTGGCCTGGGAATATGACTGTGGTTTGATTGTGGAAACCTCTGGTCTTTGAACATAACTGTGGATTGAATCTGGAAACCTGTGGCCTGTGAACATGACATCTGTTGGATTCTGGAAGTCTGGGGCCTGGGAACATGACTGAGGTTTGGTTGTGGAGCCCTGTGGCCTGGGAATATGACATCGGTTGGATTCTGGAACCCTGTGGCCTGGGAACATGACTGAGGTTTGTTTCTGGAAGCCTGTTCCCAGGGAACATGACTGAGGTTTGATTCTGGACACCTGTGTCCTGGGAACATGACTGAGGTTTGATTGTTGAAACCTGTGGCCTTCGAACATGACTCAGGTTGATTCTGGAACCATGTGTCCTGCGAATATGACTGAGGTTTGATTCTGGAAACCTGTGGCTTGGGAAAATGTCTGAGGTTTCATTGTGGAAACATGTGGCCTGGGATCATGACTGAGGTTTGATGGTGGAACACTCTGGCCTGGCAAAATGACTGAGGCTTAATTCTGGACCCCTGTGGCCTGGACACTTGCCTGAGTTTTGATGGCAGAAACCTGTGGACTGGCAACATGACTGAGGGTTGACTGTGGAACCCTGTACCCTGGAAACATGACTGTGGCCTGGTACTGGAAACCCATGGCCTGGGAACTTGACATTGGTTTGATTCTTGAACCCTGAGTCCTGGGAACATGATTGAGGTTTGATGGAGGAACCCTGTGGCCTGGGAACATGACTGAGGTTTGATGGTGGTACCCTGTGGCCTGGCAACATGACTGAGGCTTGATTCTGGAACCCTGTGTCCTGGAAACTTGACTGTGGTTTGATCACAGAAACCTGTTGACTGGCAACATGACTGAGGTTTGATGGTGGAACCCTGTGTACTGGGAACATGACTGAGGCCTGATACTGGAACCCCGTGGCGTGGGAACATGCCATTGGTTTGATTCTTGAACCCTGTTTCCTGGGAGCATGATTGAGGTTTGATGGTTGAACCCTGAGGCCTGGCAACATGACTGAGGTTTGATGGTGGAATCCTGTGGCCTGGCCAGATGACTTAAGTTTGATTCTGGAACACTCTGGCCTGGGAACATGACTGAGGCTTGATGGTGGAACCGTGGCCTGGCAATAGGACTGAGGTTTGATTGTTGAACCCTCTGGCCTGGGAACATGACTGAGGTTTAATTGTGGAACCCTGTGGGCTTGGAACATGAATGGGATTTTATTTTTGAAACCTGTGTCCAGGGAAAATGACTGAGGTTTTATTCTGGAACCCTGGGTCCTGGGAACACGACTGGGGTTTGATTCTGGAACCATGTGGCCTGGGAATATGACTGAGGTTTGATTGTGGAAACCTCTGGCCTTTGAACATAACTGTGGATTGAATCTGGAAACCTGTGGCCTGTGAACATGACATCTGTTGGATTCTGGAAGTCTGGGGCCTGGGAACATGACTGAGGTTTGGTTGTGGAGCCCTGTGGCCTGGAAACATGACATCGGTTGGATTCTGGAACCCTGTTGCCTGGGAACATGACAGGGATTTTTTTCTGGAAGCCTGTTCCCTGGGACCATGACTGAGGTTTGATTCTGGAAACCTGTGGCCTGGGAAAAAGTCTGAGGTTTGATTGTTGAAACCTGTGGCCTGGGAACATGACATCTGTTTAGATTGTGGAATACTGTGCCCTGGGATCCTGACTGAGCCTTGGTTCTGGAACGCTGTGGACTGGGAACATGACTGAGGTTTTATTCTGGAACCCTGTAGCCTGGAACATAACTGAGGATTGATTCTGGAACCCTGTGGCCTGGGAACATGACATCGGTGTATTCTGGAACGCTATGTCCTGGGAACATGAGAACGGTTTGATTCTGGAACCCTGTGGCCTGGGAACATGTCTGAGGTTTGATGGTGGAAACCTGTGGCCTGGCAACATGACTGAGGTTTGATTCTGGAAGACTGTGGCCAGGGAATATGATATCGGGTTGATTCTGGAACCCTGTGATCTGGGAACAAGACTGAGGTTTGCTTCTGGAACCCTGTGGCCTGAGAAAATGACATCGGTTGGATTCTGGAACCCTGTGGCCTGGGAACATGACTGAGGTTTGTTTCTGGAAGCCTGTTCCCTGGGAACATGACTGAGGTTTGATTCTGCACACCTGTGTCCTGGGAACATGACTGAGGTTTGATTGTTGAAACCTGTGGCCTGCGAACATGACTGAGGTTTGATTCTGGAACCATGTGTCCTGGGAATATGACTGAGGTTTGATTCTGGAAACCTGTGGCCTGGGAAAATGACCTAAGTTTCATTGTGGAAACATGTGGCCTGGGATCATGACTGAGGTTTGATGGCAGAACTCTCTGGCCTGGCAACATGACTAAGGCTTGATTCTGGAACCCTGTGGCTTGGGAACTTGACTGAGTTTTGATGGCAGAAACCTGTGGACTGGCAACATGACTGAGGTTTGATTGTGGAACCCTGTGGCCTGGGAAAATGACATCGGTTGCATTCAGGAACCCTGTGGCCTGGGAACATGACTGAGGTTTGATTGTGGAACCCTGTGCCCTGAGAACATGACATCGGTGCATTCAGGAACCCGGTGGCCTAGGAATATGACTGAGGTTTGATTCTGGAAACCATTGTCCTGGAAACATGACTGATGTTAGATTGTGGAATCCTGTGGCCTGGGAACATGACATCGGTAGATTCTGGAACCCTGTGGCCTGGAAACATGAGAACGGTTTGATTCTTTAACCCTGTGGCCTGGTAAAACGTCTGAGGTTTGATTGTTGAAACCTGTGGCCTGGGAACATGACATCTGTTTAGATTGTGGAATACTGTGCCCTGGGATCCTGACTGAGCCTTGGTTTTGGAACGCTGTGGACTGCGAACATGACTGAGGTTTTATTCTGGAACCCTGTAGCCTGGAACATAACTGAGGATTGATTCTGGAACCCTGTGGCCTGGGAACATGACATCGGTGTATTCTGGAACCCTGTGTCCTGGGAACATGAGAACGGTTTGATTCTTTCACCCTGTGGCCTGGGAACATGTCTGAAGTTTGATGGTGGAAACCTGTGGCCTGGCAACATGACTGAGGTTTGATTCTGGAAGACTGTGGCCAGGGAATATGATATCGGGATGATTCTGGAACCCTGTGAGCTGGGAACAAGACTGACGTTTGCTTCTGGAACCCTGTGGCCTGAGAAAATGACATCGGTTGGATTCTGGAACCCTGTGGCCTGGGAACATGACTGAGGTTTGATTCTGCACACCTGTGTCCTGGGAACATGACTGAGGTTTGATTTTTGAAACCTGTGGCCTGCGAACATGACTGAGGTTTGATTCTGGAACCATGTGTCCTGGGAATATTACTGAGGTTTGATTCTGGAAACCTGTGGCCTGGGAAAATGAATGAGGTTTCATTGTGGAAACATGTGGCCTGGGATCATGACTGAGGTTTGATGGCAGAACTCTCTGGCCTGGCAACATGACTAAGGCTTGATTCTGGAACCCTGTGGCCTGGGAATTTGACTGAGTTTTGATGGCAGAAACCTGTGGCCTGGCAACATGACTGAGGTTTGATTGTGGAACCCTGTGGCCTGGGAACATGACATCGGTTGCATTCAGGAAACCTGTGGCCTGGGAACATGACTGAGGTTTGATTGTGGAGCCCTGTGCCCTGGGAACATGACATCGGTTGCATTCAGGAACCCTGTGGCCTAGGAATATGACTGAGGTTTGATTCTGGAAACCATTGTCCTGGAAACATGACTGATGTTAGTTTGTGGAATCCTGTGGCCTGGGAACATGACATCGGTAGATTCTGGAACCCTGTGGCCTGGAAACATGAGAACGGTTTGATTCTTTAACCCTGTGGCCTGGGAACATGTCTGAGGTTTGATGGTGGAAACTTGTGGCCTGGCAACATGACTGAGGTTTGATGCTGGAAGACTCTTGCCACGGAACATGATATCGGGTTGATTGTGGAAACCTGTGTCCCGGGAACAAGTCTGAGGTTTTCCTCTGGAACCCTGTGGCCTGGGAACATGACTGAGGTTTTTTTCTGGTTGCCTGTTCCCTGGGAACATGACTGAGGTTTGATTCTGGACACCTGTGTCCTGGGAACAGGACTGAGATTTGTTTGTTGAAACGTATGGCCTGCGAACATGACTGAGGTTTGATTTTGGAACCGTGTGCCCTGGGAATATGACTGAGGTTTGATTCTGGAAACCATTGGCCTGGGAACATGCATGATGTTAGATTGTGGAATCCTGTGGCCTGGGAACATGACATCTGTTTGGATTCTGGTACCCTGTTGCCTGGGAACATGAAATCGGTTTGATTCTGGAAACCTGTGGCTTGGGAAAATGTCTGAGGTTTCATTGTGGAAACATGTGGCCTGGGATCATGACTGAGGTTTGATGGTGGAACACTCTGGCCTGGCAAAATGACTGAGGCTTGATTCTGGACCCCTGTGGCCTGGACACTTGCCTGAGTTTTGATGGCAGAAACCTGTGGACTGGCAACATGACTGAGGGTTGACTGTGGAACCCTGTACCCTGGAAACATGACTGTGGCCTGGTACTGGAAACCCATGGCCTGGGAACTTGACATTGGTTTGATTCTTGAACCCTGAGTCCTGGGAACATGATTGAGGTTTGATGGAGGAACCCTGTGGCCTAGGAACATGACTGAGGTTTGATGGTGGTACCCTGTGGCCTGGCAACATGACTAAGGCTTGATTCTGGAACCCTGTGGCCTGGGAACTTGACTGAGTTTTGATGGCAGAAACCTGTGGACTGGCAACATGACTGAGGTTTGATTGTGGAACCCTGTACCCTGGAAACATGACTGTGGCCTGGTACTGGAAACCCATGGCCTGGGAACTTGACATTGGTTTGATTCTTGAACCCTGAGTCCTGGGAACATGATTGAGGTTTGATGGAGGAACCCTGTGGCCTGGGAACATGACTGAGGTTTGATGGTGGTACCCTGTGGCCTGGCAACATGACTGAGGCTTGATTCTGGAACCCTGTGTCCTGGGAACTTGACTGTGGTTTGATCACAGAAACCTGTTGACTGGCAACATGACTGAGGTTTGATGGTGGAACCCTGTGTACTGGGAACATGACTGAGGCCTGATACTGGAACCCCGTGGCGTGGGAACATGCCATTGGTTTGATTCTTGAACCCTGTTTCCTGGGAGCATGATTGAGGTTTGATGGTTGAACCCTGAGGCCTGGCAACATGACTGAGGTTTGATGGTGGAATCCTGTGGCCTGGCCAGATGACTTAAGTTTGATTCTGGAACACTCTGGCCTGGGAACATGACTGAGGCTTGATGGTGGAACCGTGGCCTGGCAATAGGACTGAGGTTTGATTGTTGAACCCTCTGGCCTGGGAACATGACTGAGGTTTAATTGTGGAACCCTGTGGCCTTCGAACATGACTGGGATTTTATTTTTGAAACCTGTGTCCAGGGAACATGACTGAGGTTTTATTCTGGAACCCTGGGTCCTGGGAACACGACTGGGGTTTGATTCTGGAACCATGTGGCCTGGGAATATGACTGAGGTTTGATTCTGGAAACCTGTGGCCTGGGAAAATGTCTGAGGTTTCAGTGTGGAAACATGTGGCCTGGGATCATGACTGAGGTTTGATGGTGGAACACTCTGGCCTGGCAAAATGACTGAGGCTTGATTCTGGAACCCTTTGGCCTGGGAACGTGACTGAGGTTTGATGGCAGAAACCTGTGGACTGGCAACATGACTGAGGTTTGATTGTGGAACCCTGTGGCTTGGGAACATGACATCGTTTGGATTCTGGAACCCTGTGGCCTGGGAATATGACTGAGGTTTGATTGTGGAAACCTCTGGCCTTTGAACATAACTGTGGATTGAATCTGGAAACCTGTGGCCTGTGAACATGACATCTGTTGGATTCTGGAAGCCTGGGGCCTGGGAACATGACTGAGGTTTGATTGTGGAGCCCTGTGGGCTGGGAACATGACATCGGTTGGATTCTGGAACCCTGTTGCCTGGGAACATGACAGGGATTTTTTTCTGGAAGCCTGTTCCCTGGGACCATGACTGAGGTTTGATTCTGGACACCTGTGGCCTGGGAAAAAGTCTGAGGTTTGATTGTTGAAACCTGTGGCCTGGGAACATGACATCTGTTTAGATTGTGGAATACTATGAACTGGGAACCTGACTGAGCCTTGGTTCTGGAACGCTGTGGACTGGGAACATGACGGAGGTTTTATTCTGGAACCCTGTAGCCTGGAACATAACTGAGGATTGATTCTGTAACCCTGTGGTCTGGGAACATGACATCGGTTTTATCTGGAACGCTATGTCCTGGGAACATGAGAACGGTTTGATTCTGGAACCCTGTGGCCTGGGAACATGTCTGAGGTTTGATGGTGGAAACCTGTGGCCTGGCAACATGACTGAGGTTTGATTCTGGAAGACTGTGGCCAGGGAATATGATATCTGGTTGATTCTGGAACCCTGTGATCTGGGAACAAGACTGAGGTTTGCTTCTGGAACCCTGTGGCCTGAGAAAATGACATCGGTTGGGTTCTGGAACCCTTTGGCCTGGGAACATGACTGAGGTTTTTTTCTGGAAGCCTGTTCCCTGGGAACATGACTGAGGTTTGATTCTGCACACCTGTGTCCTGGGAACATGACTGAGGTTTGATTTTTGAAACCTGTGGCCTGCGAACATGACTGAGGTTTGATTCTGGAACCATGTGTCCTGGGAATATGACTGAGGTTTGATTCTGGAAACCTGTGGCCTGGGAAAATGACCTAAGTTTCATTGTGGAAACATGTGGCCTGGGATCATGACTGAGGTTTGATGGCAGAACTCTCTGGCCTGGCAACATGACTAAGGCTTGATTCTGGAACCCTGTGGCCTGGGAACTTGACTGAGTTTTGATGGCAGAAACCTGTGGACTGGCAACATGACTGAGGTTTGATTGTGGAACCCTGTGGCCTGGGAAAATGACATCGGTTGCATTCAGGAACCCTGTGGCCTGGGAACATGACTGAGGTTTGATTGTGGAGCCCTGTGCCCTGAGAACATGACATCGGTTGCATTCAGGAACCCGGTGGCCTAGGAATATGACTGAGGTTTGATTCTGGAAACCATTGTCCTGGAAACATGACTGATGTTAGATTGTGGAATCCTGTGGCCTGGGAACATGACATCGGTAGATTCTGGAACCCTGTGGCCTGGAAACATGAGAACGGTTTGATTCTTTAACCCTGTGGCCTGGGAAAACGTCTGAGGTTTGATTGTTGAAACCTGTGGCCTGGGAACATGACATCTGTTTAGATTGTGGAATACTGTGCCCTGGGATCCTGACTGAGCCTTGGTTCTGGAACACTGTGGACTGGGAACATGACTGAGGTTTTATTCTGGAACCCTGTAGCCTGGAACATAACTGAGGATTGATTCTGGAACCCTGTGGCCTGGGAACATGACATCGGTGTATTCTGGAATGCTATGTCCTGGGAACATGAGAACGGTTTGATTCTGGAACCCTGTGGCCTGGGAACATGTCTGAGGTTTGATGGTGGAAACCTGTGGCCTGGCAACATGACTGAGGTTTGATTCTGGAAGACTGTGGCCAGGGAATATGATATCGGGTTGATTCTGGAACCCTGTGATCTTGGAACAAGACTGAGGTTTGCTTCTGGAACCCTGTGGCCTGAGAAAATGACATCGGTTGGATTCTGGAGCCCTGTGGCCTGGGAACATGACTGAGGTTTGTTTCTGGAAGCCTGTTCCCTGGGAACATGACTGAGGTTTGATTCTGCACACCTGTGTCCTGGGAACATGACTGAGGTTTGATTTTTGAAACCTGTGGCCTGCGAACATGACTGAGGTTTGATTCTGGAACCATGTGTCCTGGGAATATGACTGAGGTTTGATTCTGGAAACCTGTGGCCTGGGAAAATGAATGAGGTTTCATTGTGGAAACATGTGGCCTGGGATCATGACTGAGGTTTGATGGCAGAACTCTCTGGCCTGGCAACATGACTAAGGCTTGATTCTGGAACCCTGTGGCCTGGGAATTTGACTGAGTTTTGATGGCAGAAACCTGTGGCCTGGCAACATGACTGAGGTTTGATTGTGGAACCCTGTGGCCTGGGAACATGACATCGGTTGCATTCAGGAAACCTGTGGCCTGGGAACATGACTGAGGTTTGATTGTGGAGCCCTGTGCCCTGGGAACATGACATCGGTTGCATTCAGGAACCCTGTGGCCTAGGAATATTACTGAGGTTTGATTCTGGAAACCATTGTCCTGGAAACATGACTGATGTTAGTTTGTGGAATCCTGTGGCCTGGGAACATGACATCGGTAGATTCTGGAACCCTGTGGCCTGGAAACATGAGAACGGTTTGATTCTTTAACCCTGTGGCCTGGGAACATGTCTGAGGTTTGATGGTGGAAACTTGTGGCCTGGCAACCTGACTGAGGTTTGATGCTGGAAGACTCTCGCCACGGAACATGATATCGGGTTGATTGTGGAAACCTGTGTCCCGGGAACAAGACTGAGGTTTTCCTCTGGAACCCTGTGGCCTGGGAACATGACTGAGGTTTTTTTCTGGATGCCTGTTCCCTGGGAACATGACTGAGGTTTGATTCTGGACACCTGTGTCCTGGGAACATGACTGAGATTTGTTTGTTGAAACGTATGGCCTGCGAACATGACTGAGGTTTGATTTTGGAACCGTGTGCCCTGGGAATATGACTGAGGTTTGATTCTGGAAACCATTGGCCTGGGAACATGCATGATGTTAGATTGTGGAATCCTGTGGCCTGGGAACATGACATCGGTTTGGATTCTGGTACCCTGTTGCCTGGGAACATGAAATCGGTTTGATTCTGGAAACCTGTGGCTTGGGAAAATGTCTGAGGTTTCATTGTGGAAACATGTGGCCTGGGATCATGACTGAGGTTTGATGGTGGAACACTCTGGCCTGGCAAAATGACTGAGGCTTAATTCTGGACCCCTGTGGCCTGGACACTTGCCTGAGTTTTGATGGCAGAAACCTGTGGACTGGCAACATGACTGAGGGTTGACTGTGGAACCCTGTACCCTGGAAACATGACTGTGGCCTGGTACTGGAAACCCATGGCCTGGGAACTTGACATTGGTTTGATTCTTGAACCCTGAGTCCTGGGAACATGATTGAGGTTTGATGGAGGAACCCTGTGGCCTGGGAACATGACTGAGGTTTGATGGTGGTACCCTGTGGCCTGGCAACATGACTGAGGCTTGATTCTGGAACCCTGTGTCCTGGGAACTTGACTGTGGTTTGATCACAGAAACCTGTTGACTGGCAACATGACTGAGGTTTGATGGTGGAACCCTGTGTACTGGGAACATGACTGAGGCCTGATACTGGAACCCCGTGGCGTGGGAACATGCCATTGGTTTGATTCTTGAACCCTGTTTCCTGGGAGCATGATTGAGGTTTGATGGTTGAACCCTGAGGCCTGGCAACATGACTGAGGTTTGATGGTGGAATCCTGTGGCCTGGCCAGATGACTTAAGTTTGATTCTGGAACACTCTGGCCTGGGAACATGACTGAGGCTTGATGGTGGAACCGTGGCCTGGCAATAGGACTGAGGTTTGATTGTTGAACCCTCTGGCCTGGGAACATGACTGAGGTTTAATTGTGGAACCCTGTGGCCTTGGAACATGACTGGGATTTTATTTTTGAAACCTGTGTCCAGGGAACATGACTGAGGTTTTATTCTGGAACCCTGGGTCCTGGGAACACGACTGGGGTTTGATTCTGGAACCATGTGGCCTGGGAATATGACTGAGGTTTGATTCTGGAAACCTGTGGCCTGGGAAAATGTCTGAGGTTTCAGTGTGGAAACATGTGGCCTGGGATCATGACTGAGGTTTGATGGTGGAACACTCTGGCCTGGCAAAATGACTGAGGCTTGATTCTGGAACCCTGTGGCCTGGGAACTTGAGTGAGGTTTGATGGCAGAAACCTGTGGACTGCAACATGACTGAGGTTTGATTGTGGAACCCTGTGGCCTGGGAATATGACTGAGGTTTGATTCTGGAAACCTGTGGCCTGGGAAAATGTCTGAGGTTTCAGTATGGAAACATGTGGCCTGGGATCATGACTGAGGTTTGATGGTGGAACACTCTGGCCTGGCAAAATGACTGAGGCTTGATTCTGGAACCCTTTGGCCTGGGAACTTGACTGAGGTTTGATGGCAGAAACCTGTGGACTGGCAACATGACTGAGGTTTGATTGTGGAACCCTGTGGCTTGGGAACATGACATCGTTTGGATTCTCGAACCCTGTGGCCTGGGAATATGACTGAGGTTTGATTGTGGAAACCTCTGGCCTTTGAACATAACTGTGGATTGAATCTGGAAACCTGTGGCCTGTGAACATGACATCTGTTGGATTCTGGAAGCCTGGGGCCTGGGAACATGACTGAGGTTTGATTGTGGAGCCCTGTGGCCTGGAAACATGACATCGGTTGGATTCTGGAACCCTGTTGCCTGGGAACATGACAGGGATTTTTTTCTGGAAGCCTGTTCCCTGGGACCATGACTGAGGTTTGATTCTGGACACCTGTGGCCTGGGAAAAAGTCTGAGGTTTGATTGTTGAAACCTGTGGCCTGGGAACATGACATCTGTTTAGATTGTGGAATACTATGCCCTGGGAACCTGACTGAGCCTTGGTTCTGGAACGCTGTGTCCTGGGAACATGACTGAGGTTTGATTTTTGAAACCTGTGGCCTGCGAACATGACTGAGGTTTGATTCTGGAACCATGTGTCCTGGGAATATGACTGAGGTTTGATTCTGGAAACCTGTGGCCTGGGAAAAAGACCTAAGTTTCATTGTGGAAACATGTGGCCTGGGATCATGACTGAGGTTTGATGGCAGAACTCTCTGGCCTGGCAACATGACTAAGGCTTGATTCTGGACCCCTGTGGCCTGGACACTTGCCTGAGTTTTGATGGCAGAAACCTGTGGACTGGCAACATGACTGAGGGTTGACTGTGGAACCCTGTACCCTGGAAACATGACTGTGGCCTGGTACTGGAAACCCATGGCCTGGGAACTTGACATTGGTTTGATTCTTGAACCCTGAGTCCTGGGAACATGATTGAGGTTTGATGGAGGAACCCTGTGGCCTGGGAACATGACTGAGGTTTGATTGTGGAACCCTGTGGCTTGGGAACATGACATCGTTTGGATTCTCGAACCCTGTGGCCTGGGAATATGACTGAGGTTTGATTGTGGAAACCTCTGGCCTTTGAACATAACTGTGGATTGAATCTGGAAACCTGTGGCCTGTGAACATGACATCTGTAGGATTCTGGAAGCCTGGGGCCTGGGAACATGACTGAGGTTTGATTGTGGAGCCCTGTGGCCTGGAAACATGACATCGGTTGGATTCTGGAACCCTGTTGCCTGGGAACATGACAGGGATTTTTTTCTGGAAGCCTGTTCCCTGGGACCATGACTGAGGTTTGATTCTGGACACCTGTGGCCTGGGAAAAAGTCTGAGGTTTGATTGTTGAAACCTGTGGCCTGGGAACATGACATCTGTTTAGATTGTGGAATACTATGCCCTGGGAACCTGACTGAGCCTTGGTTCTGGAACACTGTGGACTGGGAACATGACGGAGGTTTTATTCTGGAACCCTGTAGCCTGGAACATAACTGAGGATTGATTCTGTAACCCTGTGGTCTGGGAACATGACATCGGTTTTATCTGGAACGCTATGTCCTGGGAACATGAGAACGGTTTGATTCTGGAACCCTGTGGCCTGGGAACATGTCTGAGGTTTGATGGTGGAAACCTGTGGCCTGGCAACATGACTGAGGTTTGATTCTGGAAGACTGTGGCCAGGGAATATGATATCGGGTTGATTCTGGAACCCTGTGATCTGGGAACAAGACTGAGGTTTGCTTCTGGAACCCTGTGGCCTGAGAAAATGACATCGGTTGGATTCTGGAACCCTGTGGCCTGGGAACATGACTGAGGTTTTTTTCTGGAAGCCTGTTCCCTGGGAACATGACTGAGGTTTGATTCTGCACACCTGTGTCCTGGGAACATGACTGAGGTTTGATTGTTGAAACCTGTGGCCTGCGAACATGACTGAGGTTTGATTCTGGAACCATGTGTCCTGGGAATATGACTGAGGTTTGATTCTGGAAACCTGTGGCCTGGGAAAATGACCTAAGTTTCATTGTGGAAACATGTGGCCTGGGATCATGACTGAGGTTTGATGGCAGAACTCTCTGGCCTGGCAACATGACTAAGGCTTGATTCTGGAACCCTGTGGCCTGGGAACTTGACTGAGTTTTGATGGCAGAAACCTGTGGACTGGCAACATGACTGAGGTTTGATTGTGGAACCCTGTGGCCTGGGAAAATGACATCGGTTGCATTCAGGAACCCTGTGGCCTGGGAACATGACTGAGGTTTGATTGTGGAGCCCTGTGCCCTGAGAACATGACATCGGTTGCATTCAGGAACCCGGTGGCCTAGGAATATGACTGAGGTTTGATTCTGGAAACCATTGTCCTGGAAACATGACTGATGTTAGATTGTGGAATCCTGTGGCCTGGGAACATGACATTGGTAGATTCTGGAACCCTGTGGCCTGGAAACATGAGAACGGTTTGATTCTTTAACCCTGTGGCCTGGGAAAACGTCTGAGGTTTGATTGTTGAAACCTGTGGCCTGGGAACATGACATCTGTTTAGATTGTGGAATACTGTGCCCTGGGATCCTGACTGAGCCTTGGTTCTGGAACGCTGTGGACTGGGAACATGACTGAGGTTTTATTCTGGAACCCTGTAGCCTGGAACATAACTGAGGATTGATTCTGGAACCCTGTGGCCTGGGAACATGACATCGGTGTATTCTGGAACGCTATGTCCTGGGAACATGAGAACGGTTTGATTCTGGAACCCTGTGGCCTGGGAACATGTCTGAGGTTTGATGGTGGAAACCTGTGGCCTGGCAACATGACTGAGGTTTGATTCTGGAAGACTGTGGCCAGGGAATATGATATCGGGTTGATTCTGGAACCCTGTGATCTGGGAACAAGACTGAGGTTTGCTTCTGGAACCCTGTGGCCTGAGAAAATGACATCGGTTGGATTCTGGAGCCCTGTGGCCTGGGAACATGACTGAGGTTTGTTTCTGGAAGCCTGTTCCCTGGGAACATGACTGAGGTTTGATTCTGCACACCTGTGTCCTGGGAACATGACTGAGGTTTGATTGTTGAAACCTGTGGCCTGCGAACATGACTGAGGTTTGATTCTGGAACCATGTGTCCTGGGAATATGACTGAGGTTTGATTCTGGAAACCTGTGGCCTGGGAAAATGACCTAAGTTTCATTGTGGAAACATGTGGCCTGGGATCATGACTGAGGTTTGATGGCAGAACTCTCTGGCCTGGCAACATGACTAAGGCTTGATTCTGGAACCCTGTGGCCTGGGAACTTGACTGAGTTTTGATGGCAGAAACCTGTGGACTGGCAACATGACTGAGGTTTGATTGTGGAACCCTGTGGCCTGGGAAAATGACATCGGTTGCATTCAGGAACCCTGTGGCCTGGGAACATGACTGAGGTTTGATTGTGGAGCCCTGTGCCCTGAGAACATGACATCGGTTGCATTCAGGAACCCGGTGGCCTAGGAATATGACTGAGGTTTGATTCTGGAAACCATTGTCCTGGAAACATGACTGATGTTAGATTGTGGAATCCTGTGGCCTGGGAACATGACATCGGTAAATTCTGGAACCCTGTGGCCTGGAAATATGAGAACGGTTTGATTCTTTAACCCTGTGGCCTGGGAACATGTCTGAGGTTTGATGGTGGAAACTTGTAGCCTGGCAACATGACTGAGGTTTGATGCTGGAAGACTCTTGCCACGGAACATGATATCGGGTTGATTGTGGAAACCTGTGTCCCGGGAACAAGACTGAGGTTTTCCTCTGGAACCCTGTGGCCTGGGAACATGACTGAGGTTTTTTTCTGGATGCCGGTTCCCTGGGAACATGACTGAGGTTTGATTCTGGACACCTGTGTCCTGGGAACATGACTGAGATTTGTTTGTTGAAACGTATGGCCTGCGAACATGACTGAGGTTTGATTTTGGAACCGTGTGCCCTGGGAATATGACTGAGGTTTGATTCTGGAAACCATTGGCCTGGGAACATGCATGATGTTAGATTGTGGAATCCTGTGGCCTGGGAACATGACATCGGTTTGGATTCTGGTACCCTGTTGCCTGGGAACATGAAATCGGTTTGATTCTGGAAACCTGTGGCTTGGGAAAATGTCTGAGGTTTCATTGTGGAATCATGTGGCCTGGGATCATGACTGAGGTTTGATGGTGGAACACTCTGGCCTGGCAAAATGACTGAGGCTTAATTCTGGACCCCTGTGGCCTGGACACTTGCCTGAGTTTTGATGGCAGAAACCTGTGGACTGGCAACATGACTGAGGGTTGACTGTGGAACCCTGTACCCTGGAAACATGACTGTGGCCTGGTACTGGAAACCCATGGTCTGGGAACTTGACATTGGTTTGATTCTTGAACCCTGAGTCCTGGGAACATGATTGAGGTTTGATGGAGGAACCCTGTGGCCTGGGAACATGACTGAGGTTTGATGGTGGTACCCTGTGGCCTGGCAACATGACTGAGGCTTGATTCTGGAACCCTGTGTCCTGGGAACTTGACTGTGGTTTGATCACAGAAACCTGTTGACTGGCAACATGACTGAGGTTTGATGGTGGAACCCTGTGTACTGGGAACATGACTGAGGCCTGATACTGGAACCCCGTGGCGTGGGAACATGCCATTGGTTTGATTCTTGAACCCTGTTTCCTGGGAGCATGATTGAGGTTTGATGGTTGAACCCTGAGGCCTGGCAACATGACTGAGGTTTGATGGTGGAATCCTGTGCCCTGGCCAGATGACTTAAGTTTGATTCCGGAACACTCTGGCCTGGGAACATGACTGAGGCTTGATGGTGGAACCGTGGCCTGGCAATAGGACTGAGGTTTGATTGTTGAACCCTCTGGCCTGGGAACATGACTGAGGTTTAATTGTGGAACCCTGTGGCCTTGGAACATGACTGGGATTTTATTTTTGAAACCTGTGTCCAGGGAACATGACTGAGGTTTTATTCTGGAACCCTGGGTCCTGGGAACACGACTGGGGTTTGATTCTGGAACCATGTGGCCTGGGAATATGACTGAGGTTTGATTCTGGAAACCTGTGGCCTGGGAAAATGTCTGAGGTTTCAGTGTGGAAACATGTGGCCTGGGATCATGACTGAGGTTTGATGGTGGAACACTCTGGCCTGGCAAAATGACTGAGGCTTGATTCTGGAACCCTGTGGCCTGGGAACTTGAGTGAGGTTTGATGGCAGAAACCTGTGGACTGCAACATGACTGAGGTTTGATTGTGGAACCCTGTGGCCTGGGAATATGACTGAGGTTTGATTCTGGAAACCTGTGGCCTGGGAAAATGTCTGAGGTTTCAGTGTGGAAACATGTGGCCTGGGATCATGACTGAGGTTTGATGGTGGAACACTCTGGCCTGGCAAAATGACTGAGGCTTGATTCTGGAACCCTTTGGCCTGGGAACTTGACTGAGGTTTGATGGCAGAAACCTGTGGACTGGCAACATGACTGAGGTTTGATTGTGGAACCCTGTGGCTTGGGAACATGACATCGTTTGGATTCTCGAACCCTGTGGCCTGGGAATATGACTGAGGTTTGATTGTGGAAACCTCTGGCCTTTGAACATAACTGTGGATTGAATCTGGAAACCTGTGGCCTGTGAACATGACATCTGTTGGATTCTGGAAGCCTGGGGCCTGGGAACATGACTGAGGTTTGATTGTGGAGCCCTGTGGCCTGGAAACATGACATCGGTTGGATTCTGGAACCCTGTTGCCTGGGAACATGACAGGGATTTTTTTCTGGAAGCCTGTTCCCTGGGACCATGACTGAGGTTTGATTCTGGACACCTGTGGCCTGGGAAAAAGTCTGAGGTTTGATTGTTGAAACCTGTGGCCTGGGAACATGACATCTGTTTAGATTGTGGAATACTATGCCCTGGGAACCTGACTGAGCCTTGGTTCTGGAACGCTGTGTCCTGGGAACATGACTGAGGTTTGATTTTTGAAACCTGTGGCCTGCGAACATGACTGAGGTTTGATTCTGGAACCATGTGTCCTGGGAATATGACTGAGGTTTGATTCTGGAAACCTGTGGCCTGGGAAAAAGACCTAAGTTTCATTGTGGAAACATGTGGCCTGGGATCATGACTGAGGTTTGATGGCAGAACTCTCTGGCCTGGCAACATGACTAAGGCTTGATTCTGGACCCCTGTGGCCTGGACACTTGCCTGAGTTTTGATGGCAGAAACCTGTGGACTGGCAACATGACTGAGGGTTGACTGTGGAACCCTGTACCCTGGAAACATGACTGTGGCCTGGTACTGGAAACCCATGGCCTGGGAACTTGACATTGGTTTGATTCTTGAACCCTGAGTCCTGGGAACATGATTGAGGTTTGATGGAGGAACCCTGTGGCCTGGGAACATGACTGAGGTTTGATTGTGGAACCCTGTGGCTTGGGAACATGACATCGTTTGGATTCTCGAACCCTGTGGCCTGGGAATATGACTGAGGTTTGATTGTGGAAACCTCTGGCCTTTGAACATAACTGTGGATTGAATCTGGAAACCTGTGGCCTGTGAACATGACATCTGTAGGATTCTGGAAGCCTGGGGCCTGGGAACATGACTGAGGTTTGATTGTGGAGCCCTGTGGCCTGGAAACATGACATCGGTTGGATTCTGGAACCCTGTTGCCTGGGAACATGACAGGGATTTTTTTCTGGAAGCCTGTTCCCTGGGACCATGACTGAGGTTTGATTCTGGACACCTGTGGCCTGGGAAAAAGTCTGAGGTTTGATTGTTGAAACCTGTGGCCTGGGAACATGACATCTGTTTAGATTGTGGAATACTATGCCCTGGGAACCTGACTGAGCCTTGGTTCTGGAACACTGTGGACTGGGAACATGACGGAGGTTTTATTCTGGAACCCTGTAGCCTGGAACATAACTGAGGATTGATTCTGTAACCCTGTGGTCTGGGAACATGACATCGGTTTTATCTGGAACGCTATGTCCTGGGAACATGAGAACGGTTTGATTCTGGAACCCTGTGGCCTGGGAACATGTCTGAGGTTTGATGGTGGAAACCTGTGGCCTGGCAACATGACTGAGGTTTGATTCTGGAAGACTGTGGCCAGGGAATATGATATCGGGTTGATTCTGGAACCCTGTGATCTGGGAACAAGACTGAGGTTTGCTTCTGGAACCCTGTGGCCTGAGAAAATGACATCGGTTGGATTCTGGAACCCTGTGGCCTGGGAACATGACTGAGGTTTTTTTCTGGAAGCCTGTTCCCTGGGAACATGACTGAGGTTTGATTCTGCACACCTGTGTCCTGGGAACATGACTGAGGTTTGATTGTTGAAACCTGTGGCCTGCGAACATGACTGAGGTTTGATTCTGGAACCATGTGTCCTGGGAATATGACTGAGGTTTGATTCTGGAAACCTGTGGCCTGGGAAAATGACCTAAGTTTCATTGTGGAAACATGTGGCCTGGGATCATGACTGAGGTTTGATGGCAGAACTCTCTGGCCTGGCAACATGACTAAGGCTTGATTCTGGAACCCTGTGGCCTGGGAACTTGACTGAGTTTTGATGGCAGAAACCTGTGGACTGGCAACATGACTGAGGTTTGATTGTGGAACCCTGTGTCCTGGGAAAATGACATCGGTTGCATTCAGGAACCCTGTGGCCTGGGAACATGACTGAGGTTTGATTGTGGAGCCCTGTGCCCTGAGAACATGACATCGGTTGCATTCAGGAACCCGGTGGCCTAGGAATATGACTGAGGTTTGATTCTGGAAACCATTGTCCTGGAAACATGACTGATGTTAGATTGTGGAATCCTGTGGCCTGGGAACATGACATCGGTAGATTCTGGAACCCTGTGGCCTGGAAACATGAGAACGGTTTGATTCTTTAACCCTGTGGCCTGGGAAAACGTCTGAGGTTTGATTGTTGAAACCTGTGGCCTGGGAACATGACATCTGTTTAGATTGTGGAATACTGTGCCCTGGGATCCTGACTGAGCCTTGGTTCTGGAACGCTGTGGACTGGGAACATGACTGAGGTTTTATTCTGGAACCCTGTAGCCTGGAACATAACTGAGGATTGATTCTGGAACCCTGTGGCCTGGGAACATGACATCGGTGTATTCTGGAACGCTATGTCCTGGGAACATGAGAACGGTTTGATTCTGGAACCCTGTGGCCTGGGAACATGTCTGAGGTTTGATGGTGGAAACCTGTGGCCTGGCAACATGACTGAGGTTTGATTCTGGAAGACTGTGGCCAGGGAATATGATATCGGGTTGATTCTGGAACCCTGTGATCTGGGAACAAGACTGAGGTTTGCTTCTGGAACCCTGTGGCCTGAGAAAATGACATCGGTTGGATTCTGGAGCCCTGTGGCCTGGGAACATGACTGAGGTTTGTTTCTGGAAGCCTGTTCCCTGGGAACATGACTGAGGTTTGATTCTGCACACCTGTGTCCTGGGAACATGACTGAGGTTTGATTGTTGAAACCTGTGGCCTGCGAACATGACTGCGGTTTGATTCTGGAACCATGTGTCCTGGGAATATGACTGAGGTTTGATTCTGGAAACCTGTGGCCTGGGAAAATGACCTAAGTTTCATTGTGGAAACATGTGGCCTGGGATCATGACTGAGGTTTGATGGCAGAACTCTCTGGCCTGGCAACATGACTAAGGCTTGATTCTGGAACCCTGTGGCCTGGGAACTTGACTGAGTTTTGATGGCAGAAACCTGTGGACTGGCAACATGACTGAGGTTTGATTGTGGAACCCTGTGGCCTGGGAAAATGACATCGGTTGCATTCAGGAACCCTGTGGCCTGGGAACATGACTGAGGTTTGATTGTGGAGCCCTGTGCCCTGAGAACATGACATCGGTTGCATTCAGGAACCCGGTGGCCTAGGAATATGACTGAGGTTTGATTCTGGAAACCATTGTCCTGGAAACATGACTGATGTTAGGTTGTGGAATCCTGTGGCCTGGGAACATGACATCGGTAGATTCTGGAACCCTGTGGCCTGGAAACATGAGAACGGTTTGATTCTTTAACCCTGTGGTCTGGTAAAACGTCTGAGGTTTGATTGTTGAAACCTGTGGCCTGGGAACATGACATCTGTTTAGATTGTGGAATACTGTGCTCTGGGATCCTGACTGAGCCTTGGTTCTGGAACGCTGTGGACTGGGAATATGACTGAGGTTTTATTCTGGAACCCTGTAGCCTGGAACATAACTGAGGATTGATTCTGGAACCCTGTGGCCTGGGAACATGACATCGGTGTATTCTGGAACCCTGTGTCCTGGGAACATGAGAACGGTTTGATTCTTTCACCCTGTGGCCTGGGAACATGTCTGAAGTTTGATGGTGGAAACCTGTGGCCTGGCAACATGACTGAGGTTTGATTCTGGAAGACTGTGGCCAGGGAATATGATATCGGGATGATTCTGGAACCCTGTGATCTGGGAACAAGACTGACGTTTGCTTCTGGAACCCTGTGGCCTGAGAAAATGACATCGGTTGGATTCTGGAACCCTGTGGCCTGGGAACATGACTGAGGTTTGTTTCTGGAAGCCTGTTCCCTGGGAACATGACTGAGGTTTGATTCTGCACACCTGTGTCCTGGGAACATGACTGAGGTTTGATTGTTGAAACCTGTGGCCTGCGAACATGACTGAGGTTTGATTCTGGAACCATGTGTCCTGGGAATATGACTGAGGTTTGATTCTGGAAACCTGTGGCCTGGGAAAATGAATGAGGTTTCATTGTGGAAACATGTGGCCTGGGATCATGACTGAGGTTTGATGGCAGAACTCTCTGGCCTGGCAACATGACTAAGGCTTGATTCTGGAACCCTGTGGCCTGGGAATTTGACTGAGTTTTGATGGCAGAAACCTGTGGCCTGGCAACATGACTGAGGTTTGATTGTGGAACCCTGTGGCCTGGGAACATGACATCGGTTGCATTCAGGAAACCTGTGGCCTGGGAACATGACTGAGGTTTGATTGTGGAGCCCTGTGCCCTGGGAACATGACATCGGTTGCATTCAGGAAACCTGTGGCCTGGGAACATGACTGAGGTTTGATTGTGGAGCCCTGTGCCCTGGGAACATGACATCGGTTGCATTCAGGAACCCTGTGGCCTAGGAATATGACTGAGGTTTGATTCTGGAAACCATTGTCCTGGAAACATGACTGATGTTAGTTTGTGGAATCCTGTGGCCTGGGAACATGACATCGGTAGATTCTGGAACCCTGTGGCCTGGAAACATGAGAACGGTTTGATTCTTTAACCCTGTGGCCTGGGAACATGTCTGAGGTTTGATGGTGGAAACTTGTGGCCTGGCAACCTGACTGAGGTTTGATGCTGGAAGACTCTCGCCACGGAACATGATATCGGGTTGATTGTGGAAACCTGTGTCCCGGGAACAAGACTGAGGTTTTCCTCTGGAACCCTGTGGCCTGGGAACATGACTGAGGTTTTTTTCTGGATGCCTGTTCCCTGGGAACATGACTGAGGTTTGATTCTGGACACCTGTGTCCTGGGAACATGACTGAGATTTGTTTGTTGAAACGTATGGCCTGCGAACATGACTGAGGTTTGATTTTGGAACCGTGTGCCCTGGGAATATGACTGAGGTTTGATTCTGGAAACCATTGGCCTGGGAACATGCATGATGTTAGATTGTGGAATCCTGTGGCCTGGGAACATGACATCGGTTTGGATTCTGGTACCCTGTTGCCTGGGAACATGAAATCGGTTTGATTCTGGAAACCTGTGGCTTGGGAAAATGTCTGAGGTTTCATTGTGGAAACATGTGGCCTGGGATCATGACTGAGGTTTGATGGTGGAACACTCTGGCCTGGCAAAATGACTGAGGCTTAATTCTGGACCCCTGTGGCCTGGACACTTGCCTGAGTTTTGATGGCAGAAACCTGTGGACTGGCAACATGACTGAGGGTTGACTGTGGAACCCTGTACCCTGGAAACATGACTGTGGCCTGGTACTGGAAACCCATGGCCTGGGAACTTGACATTGGTTTGATTCTTGAACCCTGAGTCCTGGGAAAATGATTGAGGTTTGATGGAGGAACCCTGTGGCCTGGGAACATGACTGAGGTTTGATGGTGGTACCCTGTGGCCTGGCAACATGACTGAGGCTTGATTCTGGAACCCTGTGTCCTGGGAACTTGACTGTGGTTTGATCACAGAAACCTGTTGACTGGCAACATGACTGAGGTTTGATGGTGGAACCCTGTGTACTGGGAACATGACTGAGGCCTGATACTGGAACCCCGTGGCGTGGGAACATGCCATTGGTTTGATTCTTGAACCCTGTTTCCTGGGAGCATGATTGAGGTTTGATGGTTGAACCCTGAGGCCTGGCAACATGACTGAGGTTTGATGGTGGAATCCTGTGGCCTGGCCAGATGACTTAAGTTTGATTCTGGAACACTCTGGCCTGGGAACATGACTGAGGCTTGATGGTGGAACCGTGGCCTGGCAATAGGACTGAGGTTTGATTGTTGAACCCTCTGGCCTGGGAACATGACTGAGGTTTAATTGTGGAACCCTGTGGGCTTGGAACATGAATGGGATTTTATTTTTGAAACCTGTGTCCAGGGAACATGACTGAGGTTTTATTCTGGAACCCTGGGTCCTGGGAACACGACTGGGGTTTGATTCTGGAACCATGTGGCCTGGGAATATGACTGAGGTTTGATTCTGGAAACCTGTGGCCTGGGAAAATGTCTGAGGTTTCAGTGTGGAAACATGTGGTCTGGGATCATGACTGAGGTTTGATGGTGGAACACTCTTGCCTGGCAAAATGACTGAGGCTTGATTCTGGAACCCTGTGGCCTGGGAACTTGACTGAGGTTTGATGGCAGAAACCTGTGGACTGGCAACATGACTGAGGTTTGATTGTGGAACCCTGTGGCTTGGGAACATGACATCGTTTGGATTCTCGAACCCTGTGGCCTGGGAATATGACTGAGGTTTGATTGTGGAAACCTCTGGCCTTTGAACATAACTGTGGATTGAATCTGGAAACCTGTGGCCTGTGAACATGACATCTGTTGGATTCTGGAAGCCTGGGGCCTGGGAACATGACTGAGGTTTGATTGTGGAGCCCTGTGGCCTGGAAACATGACATCGGTTGGATTCTGGAACCCTGTTGCCTGGGAACATGACAGGGATTTTTTTCTGGAAGCCTGTTCCCTGGGACCATGACTGAGGTTTGATTCTGGACACCTGTGGCCTGGGAAAATGTCTGAGGTTTGATTGTTGAAACCTGTGGCCTGGGAACATGACATCTGTTTAGATTGTGGAATACTATGCCCTGGGAACCTGACTGAGCCTTGGTTCTGGAACACTGTGGACTGGGAACATGACGGAGGTTTTATTCTGGAACCCTGTAGCCTGGAACATAACTGAGGATTGATTCTGTAACCCTCTGGTCTGGGAACATGACATCGGTTTTATCTGGAACGCTATGTCCTGGGAACATGAGAACGGTTTGATTCTGGAACCCTGTGGCCTGGGAACATGTCTGAGGTTTGATGGTGGAAACCTGTGGCCTGGCAACATGACTGAGGTTTGATTCTGGAAGACTGTGGCCAGGGAATATGATATCTGGTTGATTCTGGAACCCTGTGATCTGGGAACAAGACTGAGGTTTGCTTCTGGAACCCTGTGGCCTGAGAAAATGACATCGGTTGGGTTCTGGAACCCTTTGGCCTGGGAACATGACTGAGGTTTTTTTCTGGAAGCCTGTTCCCTGGGAACATGACTGAGGTTTGATTCTGCACACCTGTGTCCTGGGAACATGACTGAGGTTTGATTTTTGAAACCTGTGGCCTGCGAACATGACTGAGGTTTGATTCTGGAACCATGTGTCCTGGGAATATGACTGAGGTTTGATTCTGGAAACCTGTGGCCTGGGAAAATGACCTAAGTTTCATTG
This sequence comes from Balaenoptera physalus, assembly GCF_965194825.1. NCBI lineage: Eukaryota > Metazoa > Chordata > Mammalia > Artiodactyla > Balaenopteridae > Balaenoptera > Balaenoptera physalus. The sequence continues at coordinate 116,216 of NW_028126308.1, read as the reverse complement.
TGGAAACATGTGGCCTGGGATCATGACTGAGGTTTGATGGCAGAACTCTCTGGCCTGGCAACATGACTAAGGCTTGATTCTGGAACCCTGTGGCCTGGGAACTTGACTGAGTTTTGATGGCAGAAACCTGTGGACTGGCAACATGACTGAGGTTTGATTGTGAAACCCTGTGGCCTGGGAAAATGACATCGGTTGCATTCAGGAACCCTGTGGCCTGGGAACATGACTGAGGTTTGATTGTGGAGCCCTGTGCCCTGAGAACATGACATCGGTTGCATTCAGGAACCCGGTGGCCTAGGAATATGACTGAGGTTTGATTCTGGAAACCATTGTCCTGGAAACATGACTGATGTTAGATTGTGGAATCCTGTGGCCTGGGAACATGACATCGGTAGATTCTGGAACCCTGTGGCCTGGAAACATGAGAACGGTTTGATTCTTTAACCCTGTGGCCTGGGAAAACGTCTGAGGTTTGATTGTTGAAACCTGTGGCCTGGGAACATGACATCTGTTTAGATTGTGGAATACTGTGCCCTGGGATCCTGACTGAGCCTTGGTTCTGGAACACTGTGGACTGGGAACATGACTGAGGTTTTATTCTGGAACCCTGTAGCCTGGAACATAACTGAGGATTGATTCTGGAACCCTGTGGCCTGGGAACATGACATCGGTGTATTCTGGAATGCTATGTCCTGGGAACATGAGAACGGTTTGATTCTGGAACCCTGTGGCCTGGGAACATGTCTGAGGTTTGATGGTGGAAACCTGTGGCCTGGCAACATGACTGAGGTTTGATTCTGGAAGACTGTGGCCAGGGAATATGATATCGGGTTGATTCTGGAACCCTGTGATCTTGGAACAAGACTGAGGTTTGCTTCTGGAACCCTGTGGCCTGAGAAAATGACATCGGTTGGATTCTGGAGCCCTGTGGCCTGGGAACATGACTGAGGTTTGTTTCTGGAAGCCTGTTCCCTGGGAACATGACTGAGGTTTGATTCTGCACACCTGTGTCCTGGGAACATGACTGAGGTTTGATTTTTGAAACCTGTGGCCTGCGAACATGACTGAGGTTTGATTCTGGAACCATGTGTCCTGGGAATATGACTGAGGTTTGATTCTGGAAACCTGTGGCCTGGGAAAATGAATGAGGTTTCATTGTGGAAACATGTGGCCTGGGATCATGACTGAGGTTTGATGGCAGAACTCTCTGGCCTGGCAACATGACTAAGGCTTGATTCTGGAACCCTGTGGCCTGGGAATTTGACTGAGTTTTGATGGCAGAAACCTGTGGCCTGGCAACATGACTGAGGTTTGATTGTGGAACCCTGTGGCCTGGGAACATGACATCGGTTGCATTCAGGAAACCTGTGGCCTGGGAACATGACTGAGGTTTGATTGTGGAGCCCTGTGCCCTGGGAACATGACATCGGTTGCATTCAGGAACCCTGTGGCCTAGGAATATTACTGAGGTTTGATTCTGGAAACCATTGTCCTGGAAACATGACTGATGTTAGTTTGTGGAATCCTGTGGCCTGGGAACATGACATCGGTAGATTCTGGAACCCTGTGGCCTGGAAACATGAGAACGGTTTGATTCTTTAACCCTGTGGCCTGGGAACATGTCTGAGGTTTGATGGTGGAAACTTGTGGCCTGGCAACCTGACTGAGGTTTGATGCTGGAAGACTCTCGCCACGGAACATGATATCGGGTTGATTGTGGAAACCTGTGTCCCGGGAACAAGACTGAGGTTTTCCTCTGGAACCCTGTGGCCTGGGAACATGACTGAGGTTTTTTTCTGGATGCCTGTTCCCTGGGAACATGACTGAGGTTTGATTCTGGACACCTGTGTCCTGGGAACATGACTGAGATTTGTTTGTTGAAACGTATGGCCTGCGAACATGACTGAGGTTTGATTTTGGAACCGTGTGCCTTGGGAATATGACTGAGGTTTGATTCTGGAAACCATTGGCCTGGGAACATGCATGATGTTAGATTGTGGAATCCTGTGGCCTGGGAACATGACATCGGTTTGGATTCTGGTACCCTGTTGCCTGGGAACATGAAATCGGTTTGATTCTGGAAACCTGTGGCTTGGGAAAATGTCTGAGGTTTCATTGTGGAAACATGTGGCCTGGGATCATGACTGAGGTTTGATGGTGGAACACTCTGGCCTGGCAAAATGACTGAGGCTTAATTCTGGACCCCTGTGGCCTGGACACTTGCCTGAGTTTTGATGGCAGAAACCTGTGGACTGGCAACATGACTGAGGGTTGACTGTGGAACCCTGTACCCTGGAAACATGACTGTGGCCTGGTACTGGAAACCCATGGCCTGGGAACTTGACATTGGTTTGATTCTTGAACCCTGAGTCCTGGGAACATGATTGAGGTTTGATGGAGGAACCCTGTGGCCTGGGAACATGACTGAGGTTTGATGGTGGTACCCTGTGGCCTGGCAACATGACTGAGGCTTGATTCTGGAACCCTGTGTCCTGGGAACTTGACTGTGGTTTGATCACAGAAACCTGTTGACTGGCAACATGACTGAGGTTTGATGGTGGAACCCTGTGTACTGGGAACATGACTGAGGCCTGATACTGGAACCCCGTGGCGTGGGAACATGCCATTGGTTTGATTCTTGAACCCTGTTTCCTGGGAGCATGATTGAGGTTTGATGGTTGAACCCTGAGGCCTGGCAACATGACTGAGGTTTGATGGTGGAATCCTGTGGCCTGGCCAGATGACTTAAGTTTGATTCTGGAACACTCTGGCCTGGGAACATGACTGAGGCTTGATGGTGGAACCGTGGCCTGGCAATAGGACTGAGGTTTGATTGTTGAACCCTCTGGCCTGGGAACATGACTGAGGTTTAATTGTGGAACCCTGTGGGCTTGGAACATGAATGGGATTTTATTTTTGAAACCTGTGTCCAGGGAACATGACTGAGGTTTTATTCTGGAACCCTGGGTCCTGGGAACACGACTGGGGTTTGATTCTGGAACCATGTGGCCTGGGAATATGACTGAGGTTTGATTCTGGAAATCTGTGGCCTGGGAAAATGTCTGAGGTTTCAGTGTGGAAACATGTGGCCTGGGATCATGACTGAGGTTTGATGGTGGAACACTCTGGCCTGGCAAAATGACTGAGGCTTGATTCTGGAACCCTGTGGCCTGGGAACTTGAGTGAGGTTTGATGGCAGAAACCTGTGGACTGCAACATGACTGAGGTTTGATTGTGGAACCCTGTGGCCTGGGAATATGACTGAGGTTTGATTCTGGAAACCTGTGGCCTGGGAAAATGTCTGAGGTTTCATTGTGGAAACATGTGGCCTGGGATCATGACTGAGGTTTGATGGTGGAACACTCTGGCCTGGCAAAATGACTGAGGCTTGATTCTGGAACCCTTTGGCCTGGGAACTTGACTGAGGTTTGATGACAGAAACCTGTGGACTGGCAACATGACTGAGGTTTGATTGTGGAACCCTGTGGCTTGGGAACATGACATCGTTTGGATTCTGGAACCCTGTGGCCTGGGAATATGACTGAGGTTTGATTGTGGAAACCTCTGGCCTTTGAACATAACTGTGGATTGAATCTGGAAACCTGTGGCCTGTGAACATGACATCTGTTGGATTCTGGAAGCCTGGGGCCTGGGAACATGACTGAGGTTTGATTGTGGAGCCCTGTGGGCTGGGAACATGACATCGGTTGGATTCTGGAACCCTGTTGCCTGGGAACATGACAGGGATTTTTTTTCTGGAAGCCTGTTCCCTGGGACCATGACTGAGGTTTGATTCTGGACACCTGTGGCCTGGGAAAAAGTCTGAGGTTTGATTGTTGAAACCTGTGGCCTGGGAACATGACATCTGTTTAGATTGTGGAATACTATGCCCTGGGAACCTGACTGAGCCTTGGTTCTGGAACACTGTGGACTGGGAACATGACGGAGGTTTTATTCTGGAACCCTGTAGCCTGGAACATAACTGAGGATTGATTCTGTAACCCTGTGGTCTGGGAACATGACATCGGTGTATTCTGGAACGCTATGTCCTGGGAATATGAGAACGGTTTGATTCTAGAACCCTGTGGCCTGGGAACATGTCTGAGGTTTGATGGTGGAAACCTGTGGCCTGGCAACATGACTGAGGTTTGATTCTGGAAGACTGTGGCCAGGGAATATGATATCGGGTTGATTCTGGAACCCTGTGATCTGGGAACAAGACTGAGGTTTGCTTCTGGAACCCTGTGGCCTGAGAAAATGACATCGGTTGGATTCTGGAACCCTGTGGCTTGGGAACATGACTGAGGTTTTTTTCTGGAAGCCTGTTCCCTGGGAACATGACTGAGGTTTGATTCTGCACACCTGTGTCCTGGGAACATGACTGAGGTTTGATTTTTGAAACCTGTGGCCTGCGAACATGACTGAGGTTTGATTCTGGAACCATGTGTCCTGGGAATATGACTGAGGTTTGATTCTGGAAACCTGTGGCCTGGGAAAATGACCTAAGTTTCATTGTGGAAACATGTGGCCTGGGATCATGACTGAGGTTTGATGGCAGAACTCTCTGGCCTGGCAACATGACTAAGGCTTGATTCTGGAACCCTGTGGCCTGGGAACTTGACTGAGTTTTGATGGCAGAAACCTGTGGACTGGCAACATGACTGAGGTTTGATTGTGGAACCCTGTGGCCTGGGAAAATGACATCGGTTGCATTCAGGAACCCTGTGGCCTGGGAACATGACTGAGGTTTGATTGTGGAGCCCTGTGCCCTGAGAACATGACATCGGTGCATTCAGGAACCCGGTGGCCTAGGAATATGACTGAGGTTTGATTCTGGAAACCATTGTCCTGGAAACATGACTGATGTTAGATTGTGGAATCCTGTGGCCTGGGAACATGACATCGGTAGATTCTGGAACCCTGTGGCCTGGAAACATGAGAACGGTTTGATTCTTTAACCCTGTGGCCTGGTAAAACGTCTGAGGTTTGATTGTTGAAACCTGTGGCCTGGGAACATGACATCTGTTTAGATTGTGGAATACTGTGCCCTGGGATCCTGACTGAGCCTTGGTTTTGGAACGCTGTGGACTGCGAACATGACTGAGGTTTTATTCTGGAACCCTGTAGCCTGGAACATAACTGAGGATTGATTCTGGAACCCTGTGGCCTGGGAACATGACATCGGTGTATTCTGGAACCCTGTGTCCTGGGAACATGAGAACGGTTTGATTCTTTCACCCTGTGGCCTGGGAACATGTCTGAAGTTTGATGGTGGAAACCTGTGGCCTGGCAACATGACTGAGGTTTGATTCTGGAAGACTGTGGCCAGGGAATATGATATCGGGATGATTCTGGAACCCTGTGAGCTGGGAACAAGACTGACGTTTGCTTCTGGAACCCTGTGGCCTGAGAAAATGACATCGGTTGGATTCTGGAACCCTGTGGCCTGGGAACATGACTGAGGTTTGATTCTGCACACCTGTGTCCTGGGAACATGACTGAGGTTTGATTTTTGAAACCTGTGGCCTGCGAACATGACTGAGGTTTGATTCTGGAACCATGTGTCCTGGGAATATTACTGAGGTTTGATTCTGGAAACCTGTGGCCTGGGAAAATGAATGAGGTTTCATTGTGGAAACATGTGGCCTGGGATCATGACTGAGGTTTGATGGCAGAACTCTCTGGCCTGGCAACATGACTAAGGCTTGATTCTGGAACCCTGTGGCCTGGGAATTTGACTGAGTTTTGATGGCAGAAACCTGTGGCCTGGCAACATGACTGAGGTTTGATTGTGGAACCCTGTGGCCTGGGAACATGACATCGGTTGCATTCAGGAAACCTGTGGCCTGGGAACATGACTGAGGTTTGATTGTGGAGCCCTGTGCCCTGGGAACATGACATCGGTTGCATTCAGGAACCCTGTGGCCTAGGAATATGACTGAGGTTTGATTCTGGAAACCATTGTCCTGGAAACATGACTGATGTTAGTTTGTGGAATCCTGTGGCCTGGGAACATGACATCGGTAGATTCTGGAACCCTGTGGCCTGGAAACATGAGAACGGTTTGATTCTTTAACCCTGTGGCCTGGGAACATGTCTGAGGTTTGATGGTGGAAACTTGTGGCCTGGCAACATGACTGAGGTTTGATGCTGGAAGACTCTTGCCACGGAACATGATATCGGGTTGATTGTGGAAACCTGTGTCCCGGGAACAAGTCTGAGGTTTTCCTCTGGAACCCTGTGGCCTGGGAACATGACTGAGGTTTTTTTCTGGTTGCCTGTTCCCTGGGAACATGACTGAGGTTTGATTCTGGACACCTGTGTCCTGGGAACAGGACTGAGATTTGTTTGTTGAAACGTATGGCCTGCGAACATGACTGAGGTTTGATTTTGGAACCGTGTGCCCTGGGAATATGACTGAGGTTTGATTCTGGAAACCATTGGCCTGGGAACATGCATGATGTTAGATTGTGGAATCCTGTGGCCTGGGAACATGACATCTGTTTGGATTCTGGTACCCTGTTGCCTGGGAACATGAAATCGGTTTGATTCTGGAAACCTGTGGCTTGGGAAAATGTCTGAGGTTTCATTGTGGAAACATGTGGCCTGGGATCATGACTGAGGTTTGATGGTGGAACACTCTGGCCTGGCAAAATGACTGAGGCTTGATTCTGGACCCCTGTGGCCTGGACACTTGCCTGAGTTTTGATGGCAGAAACCTGTGGACTGGCAACATGACTGAGGGTTGACTGTGGAACCCTGTACCCTGGAAACATGACTGTGGCCTGGTACTGGAAACCCATGGCCTGGGAACTTGACATTGGTTTGATTCTTGAACCCTGAGTCCTGGGAACATGATTGAGGTTTGATGGAGGAACCCTGTGGCCTAGGAACATGACTGAGGTTTGATGGTGGTACCCTGTGGCCTGGCAACATGACTAAGGCTTGATTCTGGAACCCTGTGGCCTGGGAACTTGACTGAGTTTTGATGGCAGAAACCTGTGGACTGGCAACATGACTGAGGTTTGATTGTGGAACCCTGTACCCTGGAAACATGACTGTGGCCTGGTACTGGAAACCCATGGCCTGGGAACTTGACATTGGTTTGATTCTTGAACCCTGAGTCCTGGGAACATGATTGAGGTTTGATGGAGGAACCCTGTGGCCTGGGAACATGACTGAGGTTTGATGGTGGTACCCTGTGGCCTGGCAACATGACTGAGGCTTGATTCTGGAACCCTGTGTCCTGGGAACTTGACTGTGGTTTGATCACAGAAACCTGTTGACTGGCAACATGACTGAGGTTTGATGGTGGAACCCTGTGTACTGGGAACATGACTGAGGCCTGATACTGGAACCCCGTGGCGTGGGAACATGCCATTGGTTTGATTCTTGAACCCTGTTTCCTGGGAGCATGATTGAGGTTTGATGGTTGAACCCTGAGGCCTGGCAACATGACTGAGGTTTGATGGTGGAATCCTGTGGCCTGGCCAGATGACTTAAGTTTGATTCTGGAACACTCTGGCCTGGGAACATGACTGAGGCTTGATGGTGGAACCGTGGCCTGGCAATAGGACTGAGGTTTGATTGTTGAACCCTCTGGCCTGGGAACATGACTGAGGTTTAATTGTGGAACCCTGTGGCCTTCGAACATGACTGGGATTTTATTTTTGAAACCTGTGTCCAGGGAACATGACTGAGGTTTTATTCTGGAACCCTGGGTCCTGGGAACACGACTGGGGTTTGATTCTGGAACCATGTGGCCTGAGAATATGACTGAGGTTTGATTCTGGAAACCTGTGGCCTGGGAAAATGTCTGAGGTTTCAGTGTGGAAACATGTGGCCTGGGATCATGACTGAGGTTTGATGGTGGAACACTCTGGCCTGGCAAAATGACTGAGGCTTGATTCTGGAACCCTTTGGCCTGGGAACGTGACTGAGGTTTGATGGCAGAAACCTGTGGACTGGCAACATGACTGAGGTTTGATTGTGGAACCCTGTGGCTTGGGAACATGACATCGTTTGGATTCTGGAACCCTGTGGCCTGGGAATATGACTGAGGTTTGATTGTGGAAACCTCTGGCCTTTGAACATAACTGTGGATTGAATCTGGAAACCTGTGGCCTGTGAACATGACATCTGTTGGATTCTGGAAGCCTGGGGCCTGGGAACATGACTGAGGTTTGATTGTGGAGCCCTGTGGGCTGGGAACATGACATCGGTTGGATTCTGGAACCCTGTTGCCTGGGAACATGACAGGGATTTTTTTCTGGAAGCCTGTTCCCTGGGACCATGACTGAGGTTTGATTCTGGACACCTGTGGCCTGGGAAAAAGTCTGAGGTTTGATTGTTGAAACCTGTGGCCTGGGAACATGACATCTGTTTAGATTGTGGAATACTATGAACTGGGAACCTGACTGAGCCTTGGTTCTGGAACGCTGTGGACTGGGAACATGACGGAGGTTTTATTCTGGAACCCTGTAGCCTGGAACATAACTGAGGATTGATTCTGTAACCCTGTGGTCTGGGAACATGACATCGGTTTTATCTGGAACGCTATGTCCTGGGAACATGAGAACGGTTTGATTCTGGAACCCTGTGGCCTGGGAACATGTCTGAGGTTTGATGGTGGAAACCTGTGGCCTGGCAACATGACTGAGGTTTGATTCTGGAAGACTGTGGCCAGGGAATATGATATCTGGTTGATTCTGGAACCCTGTGATCTGGGAACAAGACTGAGGTTTGCTTCTGGAACCCTGTGGCCTGAGAAAATGACATCGGTTGGGTTCTGGAACCCTTTGGCCTGGGAACATGACTGAGGTTTTTTTCTGGAAGCCTGTTCCCTGGGAACATGACTGAGGTTTGATTCTGCACACCTGTGTCCTGGGAACATGACTGAGGTTTGATTTTTGAAACCTGTGGCCTGCGAACATGACTGAGGTTTGATTCTGGAACCATGTGTCCTGGGAATATGACTGAGGTTTGATTCTGGAAACCTGTGGCCTGGGAAAATGACCTAAGTTTCATTGTGGAAACATGTGGCCTGGGATCATGACTGAGGTTTGATGGCAGAACTCTCTGGCCTGGCAACATGACTAAGGCTTGATTCTGGAACCCTGTGGCCTGGGAACTTGACTGAGTTTTGATGGCAGAAACCTGTGGACTGGCAACATGACTGAGGTTTGATTGTGGAACCCTGTGGCCTGGGAAAATGACATCGGTTGCATTCAGGAACCCTGTGGCCTGGGAACATGACTGAGGTTTGATTGTGGAGCCCTGTGCCCTGAGAACATGACATCGGTTGCATTCAGGAACCCGGTGGCCTAGGAATATGACTGAGGTTTGATTCTGGAAACCATTGTCCTGGAAACATGACTGATGTTAGATTGTGGAATCCTGTGGCCTGGGAACATGACATCGGTAGATTCTGGAACCCTGTGGCCTGGAAACATGAGAACGGTTTGATTCTTTAACCCTGTGGCCTGGGAAAACGTCTGAGGTTTGATTGTTGAAACCTGTGGCCTGGGAACATGACATCTGTTTAGATTGTGGAATACTGTGCCCTGGGATCCTGACTGAGCCTTGGTTCTGGAACACTGTGGACTGGGAACATGACTGAGGTTTTATTCTGGAACCCTGTAGCCTGGAACATAACTGAGGATTGATTCTGGAACCCTGTGGCCTGGGAACATGACATCGGTGTATTCTGGAATGCTATGTCCTGGGAACATGAGAACGGTTTGATTCTGGAACCCTGTGGCCTGGGAACATGTCTGAGGTTTGATGGTGGAAACCTGTGGCCTGGCAACATGACTGAGGTTTGATTCTGGAAGACTGTGGCCAGGGAATATGATATCGGGTTGATTCTGGAACCCTGTGATCTTGGAACAAGACTGAGGTTTGCTTCTGGAACCCTGTGGCCTGAGAAAATGACATCGGTTGGATTCTGGAGCCCTGTGGCCTGGGAACATGACTGAGGTTTGTTTCTGGAAGCCTGTTCCCTGGGAACATGACTGAGGTTTGATTCTGCACACCTGTGTCCTGGGAACATGACTGAGGTTTGATTTTTGAAACCTGTGGCCTGCGAACATGACTGAGGTTTGATTCTGGAACCATGTGTCCTGGGAATATGACTGAGGTTTGATTCTGGAAACCTGTGGCCTGGGAAAATGAATGAGGTTTCATTGTGGAAACATGTGGCCTGGGATCATGACTGAGGTTTGATGGCAGAACTCTCTGGCCTGGCAACATGACTAAGGCTTGATTCTGGAACCCTGTGGCCTGGGAATTTGACTGAGTTTTGATGGCAGAAACCTGTGGCCTGGCAACATGACTGAGGTTTGATTGTGGAACCCTGTGGCCTGGGAACATGACATCGGTTGCATTCAGGAAACCTGTGGCCTGGGAACATGACTGAGGTTTGATTGTGGAGCCCTGTGCCCTGGGAACATGACATCGGTTGCATTCAGGAACCCTGTGGCCTAGGAATATTACTGAGGTTTGATTCTGGAAACCATTGTCCTGGAAACATGACTGATGTTAGTTTGTGGAATCCTGTGGCCTGGGAACATGACATCGGTAGATTCTGGAACCCTGTGGCCTGGAAACATGAGAACGGTTTGATTCTTTAACCCTGTGGCCTGGGAACATGTCTGAGGTTTGATGGTGGAAACTTGTGGCCTGGCAACCTGACTGAGGTTTGATGCTGGAAGACTCTCGCCACGGAACATGATATCGGGTTGATTGTGGAAACCTGTGTCCCGGGAACAAGACTGAGGTTTTCCTCTGGAACCCTGTGGCCTGGGAACATGACTGAGGTTTTTTTCTGGATGCCTGTTCCCTGGGAACATGACTGAGGTTTGATTCTGGACACCTGTGTCCTGGGAACATGACTGAGATTTGTTTGTTGAAACGTATGGCCTGCGAACATGACTGAGGTTTGATTTTGGAACCGTGTGCCCTGGGAATATGACTGAGGTTTGATTCTGGAAACCATTGGCCTGGGAACATGCATGATGTTAGATTGTGGAATCCTGTGGCCTGGGAACATGACATCGGTTTGGATTCTGGTACCCTGTTGCCTGGGAACATGAAATCGGTTTGATTCTGGAAACCTGTGGCTTGGGAAAATGTCTGAGGTTTCATTGTGGAAACATGTGGCCTGGGATCATGACTGAGGTTTGATGGTGGAACACTCTGGCCTGGCAAAATGACTGAGGCTTAATTCTGGACCCCTGTGGCCTGGACACTTGCCTGAGTTTTGATGGCAGAAACCTGTGGACTGGCAACATGACTGAGGGTTGACTGTGGAACCCTGTACCCTGGAAACATGACTGTGGCCTGGTACTGGAAACCCATGGCCTGGGAACTTGACATTGGTTTGATTCTTGAACCCTGAGTCCTGGGAACATGATTGAGGTTTGATGGAGGAACCCTGTGGCCTGGGAACATGACTGAGGTTTGATGGTGGTACCCTGTGGCCTGGCAACATGACTGAGGCTTGATTCTGGAACCCTGTGTCCTGGGAACTTGACTGTGGTTTGATCACAGAAACCTGTTGACTGGCAACATGACTGAGGTTTGATGGTGGAACCCTGTGTACTGGGAACATGACTGAGGCCTGATACTGGAACCCCGTGGCGTGGGAACATGCCATTGGTTTGATTCTTGAACCCTGTTTCCTGGGAGCATGATTGAGGTTTGATGGTTGAACCCTGAGGCCTGGCAACATGACTGAGGTTTGATGGTGGAATCCTGTGGCCTGGCCAGATGACTTAAGTTTGATTCTGGAACACTCTGGCCTGGGAACATGACTGAGGCTTGATGGTGGAACCGTGGCCTGGCAATAGGACTGAGGTTTGATTGTTGAACCCTCTGGCCTGGGAACATGACTGAGGTTTAATTGTGGAACCCTGTGGGCTTGGAACATGAATGGGATTTTATTTTTGAAACCTGTGTCCAGGGAACATGACTGAGGTTTTATTCTGGAACCCTGGGTCCTGGGAACACGACTGGGGTTTGATTCTGGAACCATGTGGCCTGGGAATATGACTGAGGTTTGATTCTGGAAATCTGTGGCCTGGGAAAATGTCTGAGGTTTCAGTGTGGAAACATGTGGCCTGGGATCATGACTGAGGTTTGATGGTGGAACACTCTGGCCTGGCAAAATGACTGAGGCTTGATTCTGGAACCCTGTGGCCTGGGAACTTGAGTGAGGTTTGATGGCAGAAACCTGTGGACTGCAACATGACTGAGGTTTGATTGTGGAACCCTGTGGCCTGGGAATATGACTGAGGTTTGATTCTGGAAACCTGTGGCCTGGGAAAATGTCTGAGGTTTCATTGTGGAAACATGTGGCCTGGGATCATGACTGAGGTTTGATGGTGGAACACTCTGGCCTGGCAAAATGACTGAGGCTTGATTCTGGAACCCTTTGGCCTGGGAACTTGACTGAGGTTTGATGACAGAAACCTGTGGACTGGCAACATGACTGAGGTTTGATTGTGGAACCCTGTGGCTTGGGAACATGACATCGTTTGGATTCTCGAACCCTGTGGCCTGGGAATATGACTGAGGTTTGATTGTGGAAACCTCTGGCCTTTGAACATAACTGTGGATTGAATCTGGAAACCTGTGGCCTGTGAACATGACATCTGTTGGATTCTGGAAGCCTGGGGCCTGGGAACATGACTGAGGTTTGATTGTGGAGCCCTGTGGGCTGGGAACATGACATCGGTTGGATTCTGGAACCCTGTTGCCTGGGAACATGACAGGGATTTTTTTTCTGGAAGCCTGTTCCCTGGGACCATGACTGAGGTTTGATTCTGGACACCTGTGGCCTGGGAAAAAGTCTGAGGTTTGATTGTTGAAACCTGTGGCCTGGGAACATGACATCTGTTTAGATTGTGGAATACTATGCCCTGGGAACCTGACTGAGCCTTGGTTCTGGAACACTGTGGACTGGGAACATGACGGAGGTTTTATTCTGGAACCCTGTAGCCTGGAACATAACTGAGGATTGATTCTGTAACCCTGTGGTCTGGGAACATGACATCGGTGTATTCTGGAACGCTATGTCCTGGGAATATGAGAACGGTTTGATTCTAGAACCCTGTGGCCTGGGAACATGTCTGAGGTTTGATGGTGGAAACCTGTGGCCTGGCAACATGACTGAGGTTTGATTCTGGAAGACTGTGGCCAGGGAATATGATATCGGGTTGATTCTGGAACCCTGTGATCTGGGAACAAGACTGAGGTTTGCTTCTGGAACCCTGTGGCCTGAGAAAATGACATCGGTTGGATTCTGGAACCCTGTGGCTTGGGAACATGACTGAGGTTTTTTTCTGGAAGCCTGTTCCCTGGGAACATGACTGAGGTTTGATTCTGCACACCTGTGTCCTGGGAACATGACTGAGGTTTGATTTTTGAAACCTGTGGCCTGCGAACATGACTGAGGTTTGATTCTGGAACCATGTGTCCTGGGAATATGACTGAGGTTTGATTCTGGAAACCTGTGGCCTGGGAAAATGACCTAAGTTTCATTGTGGAAACATGTGGCCTGGGATCATGACTGAGGTTTGATGGCAGAACTCTCTGGCCTGGCAACATGACTAAGGCTTGATTCTGGAACCCTGTGGCCTGGGAACTTGACTGAGTTTTGATGGCAGAAACCTGTGGACTGGCAACATGACTGAGGTTTGATTGTGGAACCCTGTGGCCTGGGAAAATGACATCGGTTGCATTCAGGAACCCTGTGGCCTGGGAACATGACTGAGGTTTGATTGTGGAGCCCTGTGCCCTGAGAACATGACATCGGTGCATTCAGGAACCCGGTGGCCTAGGAATATGACTGAGGTTTGATTCTGGAAACCATTGTCCTGGAAACATGACTGATGTTAGATTGTGGAATCCTGTGGCCTGGGAACATGACATCGGTAGATTCTGGAACCCTGTGGCCTGGAAACATGAGAACGGTTTGATTCTTTAACCCTGTGGCCTGGTAAAACGTCTGAGGTTTGATTGTTGAAACCTGTGGCCTGGGAACATGACATCTGTTTAGATTGTGGAATACTGTGCCATGGGATCCTGACTGAGCCTTGGTTTTGGAACGCTGTGGACTGCGAACATGACTGAGGTTTTATTCTGGAACCCTGTAGCCTGGAACATAACTGAGGATTGATTCTGGAACCCTGTGGCCTGGGAACATGACATCGGTGTATTCTGGAACCCTGTGTCCTGGGAACATGAGAACGGTTTGATTCTTTCACCCTGTGGCCTGGGAACATGTCTGAAGTTTGATGGTGGAAACCTGTGGCCTGGCAACATGACTGAGGTTTGATTCTGGAAGACTGTGGCCAGGGAATATGATATCGGGATGATTCTGGAACCCTGTGAGCTGGGAACAAGACTGACGTTTGCTTCTGGAACCCTGTGGCCTGAGAAAATGACATCGGTTGGATTCTGGAACCCTGTGGCCTGGGAACATGACTGAGGTTTGATTCTGCACACCTGTGTCCTGGGAACATGACTGAGGTTTGATTTTTGAAACCTGTGGCCTGCGAACATGACTGAGGTTTGATTCTGGAACCATGTGTCCTGGGAATATTACTGAGGTTTGATTCTGGAAACCTGTGGCCTGGGAAAATGAATGAGGTTTCATTGTGGAAACATGTGGCCTGGGATCATGACTGAGGTTTGATGGCAGAACTCTCTGGCCTGGCAACATGACTAAGGCTTGATTCTGGAACCCTGTGGCCTGGGAATTTGACTGAGTTTTGATGGCAGAAACCTGTGGCCTGGCAACATGACTGAGGTTTGATTGTGGAACCCTGTGGCCTGGGAACATGACATCGGTTGCATTCAGGAAACCTGTGGCCTGGGAACATGACTGAGGTTTGATTGTGGAGCCCTGTGCCCTGGGAACATGACATCGGTTGCATTCAGGAACCCTGTGGCCTAGGAATATGACTGAGGTTTGATTCTGGAAACCATTGTCCTGGAAACATGACTGATGTTAGTTTGTGGAATCCTGTGGCCTGGGAACATGACATCGGTAGATTCTGGAACCCTGTGGCCTGGAAACATGAGAACGGTTTGATTCTTTAACCCTGTGGCCTGGGAACATGTCTGAGGTTTGATGGTGGAAACTTGTGGCCTGGCAACATGACTGAGGTTTGATGCTGGAAGACTCTTGCCACGGAACATGATATCGGGTTGATTGTGGAAACCTGTGTCCCGGGAACAAGTCTGAGGTTTTCCTCTGGAACCCTGTGGCCTGGGAACATGACTGAGGTTTTTTTCTGGTTGCCTGTTCCCTGGGAACATGACTGAGGTTTGATTCTGGACACCTGTGTCCTGGGAACAGGACTGAGATTTGTTTGTTGAAACGTATGGCCTGCGAACATGACTGAGGTTTGATTTTGGAACCGTGTGCCCTGGGAATATGACTGAGGTTTGATTCTGGAAACCATTGGCCTGGGAACATGCATGATGTTAGATTGTGGAATCCTGTGGCCTGGGAACATGACATCTGTTTGGATTCTGGTACCCTGTTGCCTGGGAACATGAAATCGGTTTGATTCTGGAAACCTGTGGCTTGGGAAAATGTCTGAGGTTTCATTGTGGAAACATGTGGCCTGGGATCATGACTGAGGTTTGATGGTGGAACACTCTGGCCTGGCAAAATGACTGAGGCTTGATTCTGGACCCCTGTGGCCTGGACACTTGCCTGAGTTTTGATGGCAGAAACCTGTGGACTGGCAACATGACTGAGGGTTGACTGTGGAACCCTGTACCCTGGAAACATGACTGTGGCCTGGTACTGGAAACCCATGGCCTGGGAACTTGACATTGGTTTGATTCTTGAACCCTGAGTCCTGGGAACATGATTGAGGTTTGATGGAGGAACCCTGTGGCCTAGGAACATGACTGAGGTTTGATGGTGGTACCCTGTGGCCTGGCAACATGACTAAGGCTTGATTCTGGAACCCTGTGGCCTGGGAACTTGACTGAGTTTTGATGGCAGAAACCTGTGGACTGGCAACATGACTGAGGTTTGATTGTGGAACCCTGTACCCTGGAAACATGACTGTGGCCTGGTACTGGAAACCCATGGCCTGGGAACTTGACATTGGTTTGATTCTTGAACCCTGAGTCCTGGGAACATGATTGAGGTTTGATGGAGGAACCCTGTGGCCTGGGAACATGACTGAGGTTTGATGGTGGTACCCTGTGGCCTGGCAACATGACTGAGGCTTGATTCTGGAACCCTGTGTCCTGGGAACTTGACTGTGGTTTGATCACAGAAACCTGTTGACTGGCAACATGACTGAGGTTTGATGGTGGAACCCTGTGTACTGGGAACATGACTGAGGCCTGATACTGGAACCCCGTGGCGTGGGAACATGCCATTGGTTTGATTCTTGAACCCTGTTTCCTGGGAGCATGATTGAGGTTTGATGGTTGAACCCTGAGGCCTGGCAACATGACTGAGGTTTGATGGTGGAATCCTGTGGCCTGGCCAGATGACTTAAGTTTGATTCTGGAACACTCTGGCCTGGGAACATGACTGAGGCTTGATGGTGGAACCGTGGCCTGGCAATAGGACTGAGGTTTGATTGTTGAACCCTCTGGCCTGGGAACATGACTGAGGTTTAATTGTGGAACCCTGTGGCCTTCGAACATGACTGGGATTTTATTTTTGAAACCTGTGTCCAGGGAACATGACTGAGGTTTTATTCTGGAACCCTGGGTCCTGGGAACACGACTGGGGTTTGATTCTGGAACCATGTGGCCTGGGAATATGACTGAGGTTTGATTCTGGAAACCTGTGGCCTGGGAAAATGTCTGAGGTTTCAGTGTGGAAACATGTGGCCTGGGATCATGACTGAGGTTTGATGGTGGAACACTCTGGCCTGGCAAAATGACTGAGGCTTGATTCTGGAACCCTTTGGCCTGGGAACGTGACTGAGGTTTGATGGCAGAAACCTGTGGACTGGCAACATGACTGAGGTTTGATTGTGGAACCCTGTGGCTTGGGAACATGACATCGTTTGGATTCTGGAACCCTGTGGCCTGGGAATATGACTGAGGTTTGATTGTGGAAACCTCTGGCCTTTGAACATAACTGTGGATTGAATCTGGAAACCTGTGGCCTGTGAACATGACATCTGTTGGATTCTGGAAGCCTGGGGCCTGGGAACATGACTGAGGTTTGATTGTGGAGCCCTGTGGGCTGGGAACATGACATCGGTTGGATTCTGGAACCCTGTTGCCTGGGAACATGACAGGGATTTTTTTCTGGAAGCCTGTTCCCTGGGACCATGACTGAGGTTTGATTCTGGACACCTGTGGCCTGGGAAAAAGTCTGAGGTTTGATTGTTGAAACCTGTGGCCTGGGAACATGACATCTGTTTAGATTGTGGAATACTATGAACTGGGAACCTGACTGAGCCTTGGTTCTGGAACGCTGTGGACTGGGAACATGACGGAGGTTTTATTCTGGAACCCTGTAGCCTGGAACATAACTGAGGATTGATTCTGTAACCCTGTGGCCTGGGAACATGACATCGGTGTATTCTGGAACGCTATGTCCTGGGAACATGAGAACGGTTTGATTCTGGAACCCTGTGGCCTGGGAACATGTCTGAGGTTTGATGGTGGAAACCTGTGGCCTGGCAACATGACTGAGGTTTGATTCTGGAAGACTGTGGCCAGGGAATATGATATCGGGTTGATTCTGGAACCCTGTGATCTGGGAACAAGACTGAGGTTTGCTTCTGGAACCCTGTGGCCTGAGAAAATGACATCGGTTGGATTCTGGAACCCTGTGGCCTGGGAACATGACTGAGGTTTGTTTCTGGAAGCCTGTTCCCTGGGAACATGACTGAGGTTTGATTCTGCACACCTGTGTCCTGGGAACATGACTGAGGTTTGATTCTGGAACCATGTGTCCTGGGAATATGACTGAGGTTTGATTCTGGAAACCTGTGGCCTGGGAAAATGACCTAAGTTTCATTGTGGAAACATGTGGCCTGGGATCATGACTGAGGTTTGATGGCAGAACTCTCTGGCCTGGCAACATGACTAAGGCTTGATTCTGGAACCCTGTGGCCTGGGAACTTGACTGAGTTTTGATGGCAGAAACCTGTGGAGTGGCAACATGACTGAGGTTTGATTGTGGAACCCTGTGGCCTGGGAAAATGACATCGGTTGCATTCAGGAACCCTGTGGCCTGGGAACATGACTGAGATTTAATTGTGGAGCCCTGTGGCCTGAGAACATGGCATCGGTTGCATTCAGGAACCCGGTGGCCTAGGAATATGACTGAGGTTTGATTCTGGAAACCATTGTCCTGGAAACATGACTGATGTTAGATTGTGGAATCCTGTGGCCTGGGAACATGACATCGGTAGATTCTGGAACCCTGTGGCCTGGAAACATGAGAACGGTTTGATTCTTTAACCCTGTGGCCTGGGAAAACGTCTGAGGTTTGATTGTTGAAACCTGTGGCCTGGGAACATGACATCTGTTTAGATTGTGGAATACTGTGCCCTGGGATCCTGACTGAGCCTTGGTTCTGGAACGCTGTGGACTGGGAACGTGACTGAGGTTTTATTCTGGAACCCTGTAGCCTGGAACATAACTGAGGATTGATTCTGGAACCCTGTGGCCTGGGAACATGACATCGGTGTATTCTGGAACCCTGTGCCCTGGGAACATGAGAACGGTTTGATTCTTTCACCCTGTGGCCTGGGAACATGTCTGAAGTTTGATGGTGGAAACCTGTGGCCTGGCAACATGACTGAGGTTTGATTCTGGAAGACTGTGGCCAGGGAATATGATATCGGGATGATTCTGGAACCCTGTGATCTGGGAACAAGACTGACGTTTGCTTCTGGAACCCTGTGGCCTGAGAAAATGACATCGGTTGGATTCTGGAACCCTGTGGCCTGGGAACATGACTGAGGTTTGTTTCTGGAAGCCTGTTCCCTGGGAACATGACTGAGGTTTGATTCTGCACACCTGTGTCCTGGGAACATGACTGAGGTTTGATTGTTGAAACCTGTGACCTGCGAACATGACTGAGGTTTGATTCTGGAACCATGTGTCCTGGGAATATGACTGAGGTTTGATTCTGGAAACCTGTGGCCTGGGAAAATGAATGAGGTTTCATTGTGGAAACATGTGGCCTGGGATCATGACTGAGGTTTGATGGCAGAACTCTCTGGCCTGGCAACATGACTAAGGCTTGATTCTGGAACCCTGTGGCCTGGGAATTTGACTGAGTTTTGATGGCAGAAACCTGTGGCCTGGCAACATGACTGAGGTTTGATTGTGGAACCCTGTGGCCTGGGAACATGACATCGGTTGCATTCAGGAAACCTGTGGCCTGGGAACATGACTGAGGTTTGATTGTGGAGCCCTGTGCCCTGGGAACATGACATCGGTTGCATTCAGGAACCCTGTGGCCTAGGAATATGACTGAGGTTTGATTCTGGAAACCATTGTCCTGGAAACATGACTGATGTTAGTTTGTGGAATCCTGTGGCCTGGGAACATGACATCGGTAGATTCTGGAACCCTGTGGCCTGGAAACATGAGAACGGTTTGATTCTTTAACCCTGTGGCCTGGGAACATGTCTGAGGTTTGATGGTGGAAACTTGTGGCCTGGCCACATGACTGAGGTTTGATGCTGGAAGACTCTTGCCACGGAACATGATATCGGGTTGATTGTGGAAACCTGTGTCCCGGGAACAAGACTGAGGTTTTCTTCTGGAACCCTGTGGCCTGGGAACATGACTGAGGTTGTTTTCTGGATGCCTGTTCCCTGGGAACATGACTGAGGTTTGATTCTGGACACCTGTGTCCTGGGAACATGACTGAGATTTGTTTGTTGAAACGTATGGCCTGCGAACATGACTGAGGTTTGATTTTGGAACCGTGTGCACTGGGAATATGACTGAGGTTTGATTCTGGAAACCATTGGCCTGGGAACATGCATGATGTTAGACTGTGGAATCCTGTGGCCTGGGAACATGACATCGGTTTGGATTCTGGTACCCTGTTGCCTGGGAACATGAAATCGGTTTGATTCTGGAAACCTGTGGCTTGGGAAAATGTCTGAGGTTTCATTGTGGAAACATGTGGCCTGGGATCATGACTGAGGTTTGATGGTGGAACACTCTGGCCTGGCAACATGACTGAGGCTTAATTCTGGACCCCTGTGGCCTGGACACTTGCCTGAGTTTTGATGGCAGAAACCTGTGGACTGGCAACATGACTGAGGGTTGACTGTGGAACCCTGTACCCTGGAAACATGACTGTGGCCTGGTACTGGAAACCCATGGCCTGGGAACTTGACATTGGTTTGATTCTTGAACCCTGAGTCCTGGGAACATGATTGAGGTTTGATGGAGGAACCCTGTGGCCTGGGAACATGACTGAGGTTTGATGGTGGTACCCTGTGGCCTGGCAACATGACTGAGGCTTGATTCTGGAACCCTGTGTCCTGGGAACTTGACTGTGGTTTGATCACAGAAACCTGTTGACTGGCAACATGACTGAGGTTTGATGGTGGAACCCTGTGTACTGGGAACATGACTGAGGCCTGATACTGGAACCCCGTGGCGTGGGAACATGCCATTGGTTTGATTCTTGAACCCTGTTTCCTGGGAGCATGATTGAGGTTTGATGGTTGAACCCTGAGGCCTGGCAACATGACTGAGGTTTGATGGTGGAATCCTGTGGCCTGGCCAGATGACTTAAGTTTGATTCTGGAACACTCTGGCCTGGGAACATGACTGAGGCTTGATGGTGGAACCGTGGCCTGGCAATAGGACTGAGGTTTGATTGTTGAACCCTCTGGCCTGGGAACATGACTGAGGTTTAATTGTGGAACCCTGTGGGCTTGGAACATGATTGAGATTTTATTTTTGAAACCTGTGTCCAGGGAACATGACTGAGGTTTTATTCTGGAACCCTGGGTCCTGGGAACACGACTGGGGTTTGATTCTGGAACCATGTGGCCTGGGAATATGACTGAGGTTTGATTCTGGAGACCTGTGGCCTGGGAAAATGTCTGAGGTTTCAGTGTGGAAACATGTGGCCTGGGATCATGACTGAGGTTTGATGGTGGAACACTCTGGCCTGGCAAAATGACTGAGGCTTGATTCTGGAACCCTGTGGCCTGGGAACTTGAGTGAGGTTTGATGGCAGAAACCTGTGGACTGCAACATGACTGAGGTTTGATTGTGGAACCCTGTGGCCTGGGAATATGACTGAGGTTTGATTCTGGAAACCTGTGGCCTGGGAAAATGAATGAGGTTTCAGTGTGGAAACATGTGGCCTGGGATCATGACTGAGGTTTGATGGTGGAACACTCTGGCCTGGCAAAATGACTGAGGCTTGATTCTGGACCCTTTGGCCTGGGAACTTGACTGAGGTTTGATGGCAGAAACCTGTGGACTGGCAACATGACTGAGGTTTGATTGTGGAACCCTGTGGCTTGGGAACATGACATCGTTTGGATTCTGGAACCCTGTGGCCTGGGAATATGACTGAGGTTTGATTGTGGAAACCTCTGGCCTTTGAACATAACTGTGGATTGAATCTGGAAACCTGTGGCCTGTGAACATGACATCTGTTGGATTCTGGAAGCCTGGGGCCTGGGAACATGACTGAGGTTTGATTGTGGAGCCCTGTGCCCTGGGAACATGACATCCGTTGCATTCAGGAACCCTGTGGCCTAGGAATATGACTGAGGTTTGATTCTGGAAACCATTGTCCTGGAAACATGACTGATGTTAGTTTGTGGAATCCTGTGGCCTGGGAACATGACATCGGTAGATTCTGGAACCCTGTGGCCTGGAAACATGAGAACGGTTTGATTCTTTAACCCTGTGGCCTGGGAACATGTCTGAGGTTTGATGGTGGAAACTTGTGGCCTGGCAACATGACTGAGGTTTGATGCTGGAAGACTCTCGCCACGGAACATGATATCGGGTTGATTGTGGAAACCTGTGTCCCGGGAACAAGACTGAGGTTTTCCTCTGGAACCCTGTGGCCTGGGAACATGACTGAGGTTTTTTTCTGGATGCCTGTTCCCTGGGAACATGACTGAGGTTTGATTCTGGACACCTGTGTCCTGGGAACATGACTGAGATTTGTTTGTTGAAACGTATGGCCTGCGAACATGACTGAGGTTTGATTTTGGAACCGTGTGCCCTGGGAATATGACTGAGGTTTGATTCTGGAAACCATTGGCCTGGGAACATGCATGATGTTAGATTGTGGAATCCTGTGGCCTGGGAACATGACATCGGTTTGGATTCTGGTACCCTGTTGCCTGGGAACATGAAATCGGTTTGATTCTGGAAACCTGTGGCTTGGGAAAATGTCTGAGGTTTCATGTGGAAACATGTGGCCTGGGATCATGACTGAGGTTTGATGGTGGAACACTCTGGCCTGGCAAAATGACTGAGGCTTAATTCTGGACCCCTGTGGCCTG
Source organism: Balaenoptera physalus (assembly GCF_965194825.1). Taxonomy (NCBI): domain Eukaryota; kingdom Metazoa; phylum Chordata; class Mammalia; order Artiodactyla; family Balaenopteridae; genus Balaenoptera; species Balaenoptera physalus. Next base: position 93,708 of record NW_028126308.1, on the reverse strand, counting down.
GACACTTGCCTGAGTTTTGATGGCAGAAACCTGTGGACTGGCAACATGACTGAGGGTTGACTGTGGAACCCTGTACCCTGGAAACATGACTGTGGCCTGGTACTGGAAACCCATGGCCTGGGAACTTCACATTGGTTTGATTCTTGAACCCTGAGTCCTGGGAACATGATTGAGGTTTGATGGAGGAAGCCTGTGGCCTGGGAACATGACTGAGGTTTGATGGTGGTACCCTGTGGCCTGGCAACATGACTGAGGCTTGATTCTGGAACCCTGTGTCCTGGGAACTTGACTGTGGTTTGATCACAGAAACCTGTTGACTGGCAACATGACTGAGGTTTGATGGTGGAACCCTGTGTACTGGGAACATGACTGAGGCCTGATACTGGAACCCCGTGGCGTGGGAACATGCCATTGGTTTGATTCTTGAACCCTGTTTCCTGGGAGCATGATTGAGGTTTGATGGTTGAACCCTGAGGCCTGGCAACATGACTGAGGTTTGATGGTGGAATCCTGTGGCCTGGCCAGATGACTTAAGTTTGATTCTGGAACACTCTGGCCTGGGAACATGACTGAGGCTTGATGGTGGAACCGTGGCCTGGCAATAGGACTGAGGTTTGATTGTTGAACCCTCTGGCCTGGGAACATGACTGAGGTTTAATTGTGGAACCCTGTGGGCTTGGAACAGGAATGGGATTTTATTTTTGAAACCTGTGTCCAGGGAACATGACTGAGGTTTTATTCTGGAACCCTGGGTCCTGGGAACACGACTGGGGTTTGATTCTGGAACCATGTGGCCTGGGAATATGACTGAGGTTTGATTCTGGAAACCTGTGGCCTGGGAAAATGTCTGAGGTTTCAGTGTGGAAACATGTGGCCTGGGATCATGACTGAGGTTTGATGGTGGAACACTCTGGCCTGGCAAAATGACTGAGGCTTGATTCTGGAACCCTTTGGCCTGGGAACTTGACTGAGGTTTGATGGCAGAAACCTGTGGACTGGCAACATGACTGAGGTTTGATTGTGGAACCCTGTGGCTTGGGAACATGACATCGTTTGGATTCTCGAACCCTGTGGCCTGGGAATATGACTGAGGTTTGATTGTGGAAACCTCTGGCCTTTGAACATAACTGTGGATTGAATCTGGAAACCTGTGGCCTGTGAACATGACATCTGTTGGATTCTGGAAGCCTGGGGCCTGGGAACATGACTGAGGTTTGATTGTGGAGCCCTGTGGCCTGGAAACATGACATCGGTTGGATTCTGGAACCCTGTTGCCTGGGAACATGACAGGGATTTTTTTCTGGAAGCCTGTTCCCTGGGACCATGACTGAGGTTTGATTCTGGACACCTGTGGCCTGGGAAAAAGTCTGAGGTTTGATTGTTGAAACCTGTGGCCTGGGAACATGACATCTGTTTAGATTGTGGAATACTATGCCCTGGGAACCTGACTGAGCCTTGGTTCTGGAACACTGTGGACTGGGAACATGACGGAGGTTTTATTCTGGAACCCTGTAGCCTGGAACATAACTGAGGATTGATTCTGTAACGCTGTGGTCTGGGAACATGACATCGGTGTATTCTGGAACGCTATGTCCTGGGAACATGAGAGCGGTTTGATTCTGGAAGCCTGTGGCCTGGGAACATGTCTGAGGTTTGATGGTGGAAACCTGTGGCCTGGGTTCATGACTGAGGTTTGATTTTTGAAACCTGTGGCCTGCGAACATGACTGAGGTTTGATTCTGGAACCATGTGTCCTGGGAATATGACTGAGGTTTGATTCTGGAAACCTTTGGCCTGGGAAAATGACCTAAGTTTCATTGTGGAAACATGTGGCCTGGGATCATGACTGAGGTTTGATGGCAGAACTCTCTGGCCTGGCAACATGACTAAGGCTTGATTCTGGAACCCTGTGGCCTGGGAACTTGACTGAGTTTTGATGGCAGAAACCTGTGGACTGGCAACATGACTGAGGTTTGATTGTGGAACCCTGTACCCTGGAAACATGACTGTGGCCTGGTACTGGAAACCCATGGCCTGGGAACTTGACATTGGTTTGATTCTTGAACCCTGAGTCCTGGGAACATGATTGAGGTTTGATGGAGGAACCCTGTGGCCTGGGAACATGACTGAGGTTTGATGGTGGTACCCTGTGGCCTGGCAACATGACTGAGGCTTGATTCTGGAACCCTGTGTCCTGGGAACTTGACTGTGGTTTGATCACAGAAACCTGTTGACTGGCAACATGACTGAGGTTTGATGGTGGAACCCTGTGTACTGGGAACATGACTGAGGCCTGATACTGGAACCCCGTGGCGTGGGAACATGCCATTGGTTTGATTCTTGAACCCTGTTTCCTGGGAGCATGATTGAGGTTTGATGGTTGAACCCTGAGGCCTGGCAACATGACTGAGGTTTGATGGTGGAATCCTGTGGCCTGGCCAGATGACTTAAGTTTGATTCTGGAACACTCTGGCCTGGGAACATGACTGAGGCTTGATGGTGGAACCGTGGCCTGGCAATAGGACTGAGGTTTGATTGTTGAACCCTCTGGCCTGGGAACATGACTGAGGTTTAATTGTGGAACCCTGTGGGCTTGGAACATGAATGGGATTTTATTTTTGAAACCTGTGTCCAGGGAACATGACTGAGGTTTTATTCTGGAACCCTGGGTCCTGGGAACACGACTGGGGTTTGATTCTGGAACCATGTGGCCTGGGAATATGACTGAGGTTTGATTCTGGAAACCTGTGGCCTGGGAAAATGTCTGAGGTTTCAGTGTGGAAACATGTGGCCTGGGATCATGACTGAGGTTTGATGGTGGAACACTCTGGCCTGGCAAAATGACTGAGGCTTGATTCTGGAACCCTTTGGCCTGGGAACGTGACTGAGGTTTGATGGCAGAAACCTGTGGACTGGCAACATGACTGAGGTTTGATTGTGGAACCCTGTGGCTTGGGAACATGACATCGTTTGGATTCTGGAACCCTGTGGCCTGGGAATATGACTGAGGTTTGATTGTGGAAACCTCTGGCCTTTGAACATAACTGTGGATTGAATCTGGAAACCTGTGGCCTGTGAACATGACATCTGTTGGATTCTGGAAGCCTGGGGCCTGGGAACATGACTGAGGTTTGATTGTGGAGCCCTGTGGGCTGGGAACATGACATCGGTTGGATTCTGGAACCCTGTTGCCTGGGAACATGACAGGGATTTTTTTCTGGAAGCCTGTTCCCTGGGACCATGACTGAGGTTTGATTCTGGACACCTGTGGCCTGGGAAAAAGTCTGAGGTTTGATTGTTGAAACCTGTGGCCTGGGAACATGACATCTGTTTAGATTGTGGAATACTATGAACTGGGAACCTGACTGAGCCTTGGTTCTGGAACGCTGTGGACTGGGAACATGACGGAGGTTTTATTCTGGAACCCTGTAGCCTGGAACATAACTGAGGATTGATTCTGTAACCCTGTGGCCTGGGAACATGACATCGGTGTATTCTGGAACGCTATGTCCTGGGAACATGAGAACGGTTTGATTCTGGAACCCTGTGGCCTGGGAACATGTCTGAGGTTTGATGGTGGAAACTTGTGGCCTGGCAACATGACTGAGGTTTGATGCTGGAAGACTCTTGCCACGGAACATGATATCGGGTTGATTGTGGAAACCTGTGTCCCGGGAACAAGTCTGAGGTTTTCCTCTGGAACCCTGTGGCCTGGGAACATGACTGAGGTTTTTTTCTGGTTGCCTGTTCCCTGGGAACATGACTGAGGTTTGATTCTGGACACCTGTGTCCTGGGAACAGGACTGAGATTTGTTTGTTGAAACGTATGGCCTGCGAACATGACTGAGGTTTGATTTTGGAACCGTGTGCCCTGGGAATATGACTGAGGTTTGATTCTGGAAACCATTGGCCTGGGAACATGCATGATGTTAGATTGTGGAATCCTGTGGCCTGGGAACATGACATCTGTTTGGATTCTGGTACCCTGTTGCCTGGGAACATGAAATCGGTTTGATTCTGGAAACCTGTGGCTTGGGAAAATGTCTGAGGTTTCATTGTGGAAACATGTGGCCTGGGATCATGACTGAGGTTTGATGGTGGAACACTCTGGCCTGGCAAAATGACTGAGGCTTGATTCTGGACCCCTGTGGCCTGGACACTTGCCTGAGTTTTGATGGCAGAAACCTGTGGACTGGCAACATGACTGAGGGTTGACTGTGGAACCCTGTACCCTGGAAACATGACTGTGGCCTGGTACTGGAAACCCATGGCCTGGGAACTTGACATTGGTTTGATTCTTGAACCCTGAGTCCTGGGAACATGATTGAGGTTTGATGGAGGAACCCTGTGGCCTAGGAACATGACTGAGGTTTGATGGTGGTACCCTGTGGCCTGGCAACATGACTAAGGCTTGATTCTGGAACCCTGTGGCCTGGGAACTTGACTGAGTTTTGATGGCAGAAACCTGTGGACTGGCAACATGACTGAGGTTTGATTGTGGAACCCTGTACCCTGGAAACATGACTGTGGCCTGGTACTGGAAACCCATGGCCTGGGAACTTGACATTGGTTTGATTCTTGAACCCTGAGTCCTGGGAACATGATTGAGGTTTGATGGAGGAACCCTGTGGCCTGGGAACATGACTGAGGTTTGATGGTGGTACCCTGTGGCCTGGCAACATGACTGAGGCTTGATTCTGGAACCCTGTGTCCTGGGAACTTGACTGTGGTTTGATCACAGAAACCTGTTGACTGGCAACATGACTGAGGTTTGATGGTGGAACCCTGTGTACTGGGAACATGACTGAGGCCTGATACTGGAACCCCGTGGCGTGGGAACATGCCATTGGTTTGATTCTTGAACCCTGTTTCCTGGGAGCATGATTGAGGTTTGATGGTTGAACCCTGAGGCCTGGCAACATGACTGAGGTTTGATGGTGGAATCCTGTGGCCTGGCCAGATGACTTAAGTTTGATTCTGGAACACTCTGGCCTGGGAACATGACTGAGGCTTGATGGTGGAACCGTGGCCTGGCAATAGGACTGAGGTTTGATTGTTGAACCCTCTGGCCTGGGAACATGACTGAGGTTTAATTGTGGAACCCTGTGGCCTTCGAACAGGAATGGGATTTTATTTTTGAAACCTGTGTCCAGGGAATATGACTGAGGTTTTATTCTGGAACCCTGGGTCCTGGGAACACGACTGGGGTTTGATTCTGGAACCATGTGGCCTGGGAATATGACTGAGGTTTGATTCTGGAAACCTGTGGCCTGGGAAAATGTCTGAGGTTTCAGTGTGGAAACATGTGGCCTGGGATCATGACTGAGGTTTGATGGTGGAACACTCTGGCCTGGCAAAATGACTGAGGCTTGATTCTGGAACCCTTTGGCCTGGGAACTTGACTGAGGTTTGATGGCAGAAACCTGTGGACTGGCAACATGACTGAGGTTTGATTGTGGAACCCTGTGGCTTGGGAACATGACATCGTTTGGATTCTCGAACCCTGTGGCCTGGGAATATGACTGAGGTTTGATTGTGGAAACCTCTGGCCTTTGAACATAACTGTGGATTGAATCTGGAAACCTGTGGCCTGTGAACATGACATCTGTTGGATTCTGGAAGCCTGGGGCCTGGGAACATGACTGAGGTTTGATTGTGGAGCCCTGTGGCCTGGAAACATGACATCGGTTGGATTCTGGAACCCTGTTGCCTGGGAACATGACAGGGATTTTTTTCTGGAAGCCTGTTCCCTGGGACCATGACTGAGGTTTGATTCTGGACACCTGTGGCCTGGGAAAAAGTCTGAGGTTTGATTGTTGAAACCTGTGGCCTGGGAACATGACATCTGTTTAGATTGTGGAATACTATGCCCTGGGAACCTGACTGAGCCTTGGTTCTGGAACACTGTGGACTGGGAACATGACGGAGGTTTTATTCTGGAACCCTGTAGCCTGGAACATAACTGAGGATTGATTCTGTAACGCTGTGGTCTGGGAACATGACATCGGTGTATTCTGGAACGCTATGTCCTGGGAACATGAGAGCGGTTTGATTCTGGAAGCCTGTGGCCTGGGAACATGTCTGAGGTTTGATGGTGGAAACCTGTGGCCTGGGTTCATGACTGAGGTTTGATTTTTGAAACCTGTGGCCTGCGAACATGACTGAGGTTTGATTCTGGAACCATGTGTCCTGGGAATATGACTGAGGTTTGATTCTGGAAACCTTTGGCCTGGGAAAATGACCTAAGTTTCATTGTGGAAACATGTGGCCTGGGATCATGACTGAGGTTTGATGGCAGAACTCTCTGGCCTGGCAACATGACTAAGGCTTGATTCTGGAACCCTGTGGCCTGGGAACTTGACTGAGTTTTGATGGCAGAAACCTGTGGACTGGCAACATGACTGAGGTTTGATTGTGGAACCCTGTACCCTGGAAACATGACTGTGGCCTGGTACTGGAAACCCATGGCCTGGGAACTTGACATTGGTTTGATTCTTGAACCCTGAGTCCTGGGAACATGATTGAGGTTTGATGGAGGAACCCTGTGGCCTGGGAACATGACTGAGGTTTGATGGTGGTACCCTGTGGCCTGGCAACATGACTGAGGCTTGATTCTGGAACCCTGTGTCCTGGGAACTTGACTGTGGTTTGATCACAGAAACCTGTTGACTGGCAACATGACTGAGGTTTGATGGTGGAACCCTGTGTACTGGGAACATGACTGAGGCCTGATACTGGAACCCCGTGGCGTGGGAACATGCCATTGGTTTGATTCTTGAACCCTGTTTCCTGGGAGCATGATTGAGGTTTGATGGTTGAACCCTGAGGCCTGGCAACATGACTGAGGTTTGATGGTGGAATCCTGTGGCCTGGCCAGATGACTTAAGTTTGATTCTGGAACACTCTGGCCTGGGAACATGACTGAGGCTTGATGGTGGAACCGTGGCCTGGCAATAGGACTGAGGTTTGATTGTTGAACCCTCTGGCCTGGGAACATGACTGAGGTTTAATTGTGGAACCCTGTGGGCTTGGAACATGAATGGGATTTTATTTTTGAAACCTGTGTCCAGGGAACATGACTGAGGTTTTATTCTGGAACCCTGGGTCCTGGGAACACGACTGGGGTTTGATTCTGGAACCATGTGGCCTGGGAATATGACTGAGGTTTGATTCTGGAAACCTGTGGCCTGGGAAAATGTCTGAGGTTTCAGTGTGGAAACATGTGGCCTGGGATCATGACTGAGGTTTGATGGTGGAACACTCTGGCCTGGCAAAATGACTGAGGCTTGATTCTGGAACCCTTTGGCCTGGGAACGTGACTGAGGTTTGATGGCAGAAACCTGTGGACTGGCAACATGACTGAGGTTTGATTGTGGAACCCTGTGGCTTGGGAACATGACATCGTTTGGATTCTGGAACCCTGTGGCCTGGGAATATGACTGAGGTTTGATTGTGGAAACCTCTGGCCTTTGAACATAACTGTGGATTGAATCTGGAAACCTGTGGCCTGTGAACATGACATCTGTTGGATTCTGGAAGCCTGGGGCCTGGGAACATGACTGAGGTTTGATTGTGGAGCCCTGTGGGCTGGGAACATGACATCGGTTGGATTCTGGAACCCTGTTGCCTGGGAACATGACAGGGATTTTTTTCTGGAAGCCTGTTCCCTGGGACCATGACTGAGGTTTGATTCTGGACACCTGTGGCCTGGGAAAAAGTCTGAGGTTTGATTGTTGAAACCTGTGGCCTGGGAACATGACATCTGTTTAGATTGTGGAATACTATGAACTGGGAACCTGACTGAGCCTTGGTTCTGGAACGCTGTGGACTGGGAACATGACGGAGGTTTTATTCTGGAACCCTGTAGCCTGGAACATAACTGAGGATTGATTCTGTAACCCTGTGGCCTGGGAACATGACATCGGTGTATTCTGGAACGCTATGTCCTGGGAACATGAGAACGGTTTGATTCTGGAACCCTGTGGCCTGGGAACATGTCTGAGGTTTGATGGTGGAAACTTGTGGCCTGGCAACATGACTGAGGTTTGATGCTGGAAGACTCTTGCCACGGAACATGATATCGGGTTGATTGTGGAAACCTGTGTCCCGGGAACAAGTCTGAGGTTTTCCTCTGGAACCCTGTGGCCTGGGAACATGACTGAGGTTTTTTTCTGGTTGCCTGTTCCCTGGGAACATGACTGAGGTTTGATTCTGGACACCTGTGTCCTGGGAACAGGACTGAGATTTGTTTGTTGAAACGTATGGCCTGCGAACATGACTGAGGTTTGATTTTGGAACCGTGTGCCCTGGGAATATGACTGAGGTTTGATTCTGGAAACCATTGGCCTGGGAACATGCATGATGTTAGATTGTGGAATCCTGTGGCCTGGGAACATGACATCTGTTTGGATTCTGGTACCCTGTTGCCTGGGAACATGAAATCGGTTTGATTCTGGAAACCTGTGGCTTGGGAAAATGTCTGAGGTTTCATTGTGGAAACATGTGGCCTGGGATCATGACTGAGGTTTGATGGTGGAACACTCTGGCCTGGCAAAATGACTGAGGCTTGATTCTGGACCCCTGTGGCCTGGACACTTGCCTGAGTTTTGATGGCAGAAACCTGTGGACTGGCAACATGACTGAGGGTTGACTGTGGAACCCTGTACCCTGGAAACATGACTGTGGCCTGGTACTGGAAACCCATGGCCTGGGAACTTGACATTGGTTTGATTCTTGAACCCTGAGTCCTGGGAACATGATTGAGGTTTGATGGAGGAACCCTGTGGCCTAGGAACATGACTGAGGTTTGATGGTGGTACCCTGTGGCCTGGCAACATGACTAAGGCTTGATTCTGGAACCCTGTGGCCTGGGAACTTGACTGAGTTTTGATGGCAGAAACCTGTGGACTGGCAACATGACTGAGGTTTGATTGTGGAACCCTGTACCCTGGAAACATGACTGTGGCCTGGTACTGGAAACCCATGGCCTGGGAACTTGACATTGGTTTGATTCTTGAACCCTGAGTCCTGGGAACATGATTGAGGTTTGATGGAGGAACCCTGTGGCCTGGGAACATGACTGAGGTTTGATGGTGGTACCCTGTGGCCTGGCAACATGACTGAGGCTTGATTCTGGAACCCTGTGTCCTGGGAACTTGACTGTGGTTTGATCACAGAAACCTGTTGACTGGCAACATGACTGAGGTTTGATGGTGGAACCCTGTGTACTGGGAACATGACTGAGGCCTGATACTGGAACCCCGTGGCGTGGGAACATGCCATTGGTTTGATTCTTGAACCCTGTTTCCTGGGAGCATGATTGAGGTTTGATGGTTGAACCCTGAGGCCTGGCAACATGACTGAGGTTTGATGGTGGAATCCTGTGGCCTGGCCAGATGACTTAAGTTTGATTCTGGAACACTCTGGCCTGGGAACATGACTGAGGCTTGATGGTGGAACCGTGGCCTGGCAATAGGACTGAGGTTTGATTGTTGAACCCTCTGGCCTGGGAACATGACTGAGGTTTAATTGTGGAACCCTGTGGCCTTCGAACATGACTGGGATTTTATTTTTGAAACCTGTGTCCAGGGAACATGACTGAGGTTTTATTCTGGAACCCTGGGTCCTGGGAACACGACTGGGGTTTGATTCTGGAACCATGTGGCCTGGGAATATGACTGAGGTTTGATTCTGGAAACCTGTGGCCTGGGAAAATGTCTGAGGTTTCAGTGTGGAAACATGTGGCCTGGGATCATGACTGAGGTTTGATGGTGGAACACTCTGGCCTGGCAAAATGACTGAGGCTTGATTCTGGAACCCTTTGGCCTGGGAACGTGACTGAGGTTTGATGGCAGAAACCTGTGGACTGGCAACATGACTGAGGTTTGATTGTGGAACCCTGTGGCTTGGGAACATGACATCGTTTGGATTCTGGAACCCTGTGGCCTGGGAATATGACTGAGGTTTGATTGTGGAAACCTCTGGCCTTTGAACATAACTGTGGATTGAATCTGGAAACCTGTGGCCTGTGAACATGACATCTGTTGGATTCTGGAAGCCTGGGGCCTGGGAACATGACTGAGGTTTGATTGTGGAGCCCTGTGGGCTGGGAACATGACATCGGTTGGATTCTGGAACCCTGTTGCCTGGGAACATGACAGGGATTTTTTTCTGGAAGCCTGTTCCCTGGGACCATGACTGAGGTTTGATTCTGGACACCTGTGGCCTGGGAAAAAGTCTGAGGTTTGATTGTTGAAACCTGTGGCCTGGGAACATGACATCTGTTTAGATTGTGGAATACTATGAACTGGGAACCTGACTGAGCCTTGGTTCTGGAACGCTGTGGACTGGGAACATGACGGAGGTTTTATTCTGGAACCCTGTAGCCTGGAACATAACTGAGGATTGATTCTGTAACCCTGTGGCCTGGGAACATGACATCGGTGTATTCTGGAACGCTATGTCCTGGGAACATGAGAACGGTTTGATTCTGGAACCCTGTGGCCTGGGAACATGTCTGAGGTTTGATGGTGGAAACCTGTGGCCTGGCAACATGACTGAGGTTTGATTCTGGAAGACTGTGGCCAGGGAATATGATATCGGGTTGATTCTGGAACCCTGTGATCTGGGAACAAGACTGAGGTTTGCTTCTGGAACCCTGTGGCCTGAGAAAATGACATCGGTTGGATTCTGGAACCCTGTGGCCTGGGAACATGACTGAGGTTTGTTTCTGGAAGCCTGTTCCCTGGGAACATGACTGAGGTTTGATTCTGCACACCTGTGTCCTGGGAACATGACTGAGGTTTGATTGTTGAAACCTGTGGCCTGCGAACATGACTGAGGTTTGATTCTGGAACCATGTGTCCTGGGAATATGACTGAGGTTTGATTCTGGAAACCTGTGGCCTGGGAAAATGACCTAAGTTTCATTGTGGAAACATGTGGCCTGGGATCATGACTGAGGTTTGATGGCAGAACTCTCTGGCCTGGCAACATGACTAAGGCTTGATTCTGGAACCCTGTGGCCTGGGAACTTGACTGAGTTTTGATGGCAGAAACCTGTGGACTGGCAACATGACTGAGGTTTGATTGTGGAACCCTGTGGCCTGGGAAAATGACATCGGTTGCATTCAGGAACCCTGTGGCCTGGGAACATGACTGAGATTTAATTGTGGAGCCCTGTGGCCTGAGAACATGGCATCGGTTGCATTCAGGAACCCGGTGGCCTAGGAATATGACTGAGGTTTGATTCTGGAAACCATTGTCCTGGAAACATGACTGATGTTAGATTGTGGAATCCTGTGGCCTGGGAACATGACATCGGTAGATTCTGGAACCCTGTGGCCTGGAAACATGAGAACGGTTTGATTCTTTAACCCTGTGGCCTGGGAAAACGTCTGAGGCTTGATTGTTGAAACCTGTGGCCTGGGAACATGACATCTGTTTAGATTGTGGAATACTGTGCCCTGGGATCCTGACTGAGCCTTGGTTCTGGAACGCTGTGGACTGGGAACATGACTGAGGTTTTATTCTGGAACCCTGTAGCCTGGAACATAACTGAGGATTGATTCTGGAACCCTGTGGCCTGGGAACATGACATCGGTGTATTCTGGAACCCTGTGCCCTGGGAACATGAGAACGGTTTGATTCTTTCACCCTGTGGCCTGGGAACATGTCTGAAGTTTGATGGTGGAAACCTGTGGCCTGGCAACATGACTGAGGTTTGATTCTGGAAGACTGTGGCCAGGGAATATGATATCGGGATGATTCTGGAACCCTGTGATCTGGGAACAAGACTGACGTTTGCTTCTGGAACCCTGTGGCCTGAGAAAATGACATCGGTTGGATTCTGGAACCCTGTGGCCTGGGAACATGACTGAGGTTTGTTTCTGGAAGCCTGTTCCCTGGGAACATGACTGAGGTTTGATTCTGCACACCTGTGTCCTGGGAACATGACTGAGGTTTGATTGTTGAAACCTGTGACCTGCGAACATGACTGAGGTTTGATTCTGGAACCATGTGTCCTGGGAATATGACTGAGGTTTGATTCTGGAAACCTGTGGCCTGGGAAAATGAATGAGGTTTCATTGTGGAAACATGTGGCCTGGGATCATGACTGAGGTTTGATGGCAGAACTCTCTGGCCTGGCAACATGACTAAGGCTTGATTCTGGAACCCTGTGGCCTGGGAATTTGACTGAGTTTTGATGGCAGAAACCTGTGGCCTGGCAACATGACTGAGGTTTGATTGTGGAACCCTGTGGCCTGGGAACATGACATCGGTTGCATTCAGGAAACCTGTGGCCTGGGAACATGACTGAGGTTTGATTGTGGAGCCCTGTGCCCTGGGAACATGACATCGGTTGCATTCAGGAACCCTGTGGCCTAGGAATATGACTGAGGTTTGATTCTGGAAACCATTGTCCTGGAAACATGACTGATGTTAGTTTGTGGAATCCTGTGGCCTGGGAACATGACATCGGTAGATTCTGGAACCCTGTGGCCTGGAAACATGAGAACGGTTTGATTCTTTAACCCTGTGGCCTGGGAACATGTCTGAGGTTTGATGGTGGAAACTTGTGGCCTGGCCACATGACTGAGGTTTGATGCTGGAAGACTCTTGCCACGGAACATGATATCGGGTTGATTGTGGAAACCTGTGTCCCGGGAACAAGACTGAGGTTTTCTTCTGGAACCCTGTGGCCTGGGAACATGACTGAGGTTGTTTTCTGGATGCCTGTTCCCTGGGAACATGACTGAGGTTTGATTCTGGACACCTGTGTCCTGGGAACATGACTGAGATTTGTTTGTTGAAACGTATGGCCTGCGAACATGACTGAGGTTTGATTTTGGAACCGTGTGCACTGGGAATATGACTGAGGTTTGATTCTGGAAACCATTGGCCTGGGAACATGCATGATGTTAGACTGTGGAATCCTGTGGCCTGGGAACATGACATCGGTTTGGATTCTGGTACCCTGTTGCCTGGGAACATGAAATCGGTTTGATTCTGGAAACCTGTGGCTTGGGAAAATGTCTGAGGTTTCATTGTGGAAACATGTGGCCTGGGATCATGACTGAGGTTTGATGGTGGAACACTCTGGCCTGGCAACATGACTGAGGCTTAATTCTGGACCCCTGTGGCCTGGACACTTGCCTGAGTTTTGATGGCAGAAACCTGTGGACTGGCAACATGACTGAGGGTTGACTGTGGAACCCTGTACCCTGGAAACATGACTGTGGCCTGGTACTGGAAACCCATGGCCTGGGAACTTGACATTGGTTTGATTCTTGAACCCTGAGTCCTGGGAACATGATTGAGGTTTGATGGAGGAACCCTGTGGCCTGGGAACATGACTGAGGTTTGATGGTGGTACCCTGTGGCCTGGCAACATGACTGAGGCTTGATTCTGGAACCCTGTGTCCTGGGAACTTGACTGTGGTTTGATCACAGAAACCTGTTGACTGGCAACATGACTGAGGTTTGATGGTGGAACCCTGTGTACTGGGAACATGACTGAGGCCTGATACTGGAACCCCGTGGCGTGGGAACATGCCATTGGTTTGATTCTTGAACCCTGTTTCCTGGGAGCATGATTGAGGTTTGATGGTTGAACCCTGAGGCCTGGCAACATGACTGAGGTTTGATGGTGGAATCCTGTGGCCTGGCCAGATGACTTAAGTTTGATTCTGGAACACTCTGGCCTGGGAACATGACTGAGGCTTGATGGTGGAACCGTGGCCTGGCAATAGGACTGAGGTTTGATTGTTGAACCCTCTGGCCTGGGAACATGACTGAGGTTTAATTGTGGAACCCTGTGGGCTTGGAACATGATTGAGATTTTATTTTTGAAACCTGTGTCCAGGGAACATGACTGAGGTTTTATTCTGGAACCCTGGGTCCTGGGAACACGACTGGGGTTTGATTCTGGAACCATGTGGCCTGGGAATATGACTGAGGTTTGATTCTGGAGACCTGTGGCCTGGGAAAATGTCTGAGGTTTCAGTGTGGAAACATGTGGCCTGGGATCATGACTGAGGTTTGATGGTGGAACACTCTGGCCTGGCAAAATGACTGAGGCTTGATTCTGGAACCCTGTGGCCTGGGAACTTGAGTGAGGTTTGATGGCAGAAACCTGTGGACTGCAACATGACTGAGGTTTGATTGTGGAACCCTGTGGCCTGGGAATATGACTGAGGTTTGATTCTGGAAACCTGTGGCCTGGGAAAATGAATGAGGTTTCAGTGTGGAAACATGTGGCCTGGGATCATGACTGAGGTTTGATGGTGGAACACTCTGGCCTGGCAAAATGACTGAGGCTTGATTCTGGACCCTTTGGCCTGGGAACTTGACTGAGGTTTGATGGCAGAAACCTGTGGACTGGCAACATGACTGAGGTTTGATTGTGGAACCCTGTGGCTTGGGAACATGACATCGTTTGGATTCTGGAACCCTGTGGCCTGGGAATATGACTGAGGTTTGATTGTGGAAACCTCTGGCCTTTGAACATAACTGTGGATTGAATCTGGAAACCTGTGGCCTGTGAACATGACATCTGTTGGATTCTGGAAGCCTGGGGCCTGGGAACATGACTGAGGTTTGATTGTGGAGCCCTGTGCCCTGGGAACATGACATCCGTTGCATTCAGGAACCCTGTGGCCTAGGAATATGACTGAGGTTTGATTCTGGAAACCATTGTCCTGGAAACATGACTGATGTTAGTTTGTGGAATCCTGTGGCCTGGGAACATGACATCGGTAGATTCTGGAACCCTGTGGCCTGGAAACATGAGAACGGTTTGATTCTTTAACCCTGTGGCCTGGGAACATGTCTGAGGTTTGATGGTGGAAACTTGTGGCCTGGCAACATGACTGAGGTTTGATGCTGGAAGACTCTCGCCACGGAACATGATATCGGGTTGATTGTGGAAACCTGTGTCCCGGGAACAAGACTGAGGTTTTCCTCTGGAACCCTGTGGCCTGGGAACATGACTGAGGTTTTTTTCTGGATGCCTGTTCCCTGGGAACATGACTGAGGTTTGATTCTGGACACCTGTGTCCTGGGAACATGACTGAGATTTGTTTGTTGAAACGTATGGCCTGCGAACATGACTGAGGTTTGATTTTGGAACCGTGTGCCCTGGGAATATGACTGAGGTTTGATTCTGGAAACCATTGGCCTGGGAACATGCATGATGTTAGATTGTGGAATCCTGTGGCCTGGGAACATGACATCGGTTTGGATTCTGGTACCCTGTTGCCTGGGAACATGAAATCGGTTTGATTCTGGAAACCTGTGGCTTGGGAAAATGTCTGAGGTTTCATGTGGAAACATGTGGCCTGGGATCATGACTGAGGTTTGATGGTGGAACACTCTGGCCTGGCAAAATGACTGAGGCTTAATTCTGGACCCCTGTGGCCTGGACACTTGCCTGAGTTTTGATGGCAGAAACCTGTGGACTGGCAACATGACTGAGGGTTGACTGTGGAACCCTGTACCCTGGAAACATGACTGTGGCCTGGTACTGGAAACCCATGGCCTGGGAACTTCACATTGGTTTGATTCTTGAACCCTGAGTCCTGGGAACATGATTGAGGTTTGATGGAGGAAGCCTGTGGCCTGGGAACATGACTGAGGTTTGATGGTGGTACCCTGTGGCCTGGCAACATGACTGAGGCTTGATTCTGGAACCCTGTGTCCTGGGAACTTGACTGTGGTTTGATCACAGAAACCTGTTGACTGGCAACATGACTGAGGTTTGATGGTGGAACCCTGTGTACTGGGAACATGACTGAGGCCTGATACTGGAACCCCGTGGCGTGGGAACATGCCATTGGTTTGATTCTTGAACCCTGTTTCCTGGGAGCATGATTGAGGTTTGATGGTTGAACCCTGAGGCCTGGCAACAAGACTGAGGTTTGATGGTGGAATCCTGTGGCCTGGCCAGATGACTTAAGTTTGATTCTGGAACACTCTGGCCTGGGAACATGACTGAGGCTTGATGGTGGAACCGTGGCCTGGCAATAGGACTGAGGTTTGATTGTTGAACCCTCTGGCCTGGGAACATGACTGAGGTTTAATTGTGGAACCCTGTGGGCTTGGAACAGGAATGGGATTTTATTTTTGAAACCTGTGTCCAGGGAACATGACTGAGGTTTTATTCTGGAACCCTGGGTCCTGGGAACACGACTGGGGTTTGATTCTGGAACCATGTGGCCTGGGAATATGACTGAGGTTTGATTCTGGAAACCTGTGGCCTGGGAAAATGTCTGAGGTTTCAGTGTGGAAACATGTGGCCTGGGATCATGACTGAGGTTTGATGGTGGAACACTCTGGCCTGGCAAAATGACTGAGGCTTGATTCTGGAACCCTTTGGCCTGGGAACTTGACTGAGGTTTGATGGCAGAAACCTGTGGACTGGCAACATGACTGAGGTTTGATTGTGGAACCCTGTGGCTTGGGAACATGACATCGTTTGGATTCTCGAACCCTGTGGCCTGGGAATATGACTGAGGTTTGATTGTGGAAACCTCTGGCCTTTGAACATAACTGTGGATTGAATCTGGAAACCTGTGGCCTGTGAACATGACATCTGTTGGATTCTGGAAGCCTGGGGCCTGGGAACATGACTGAGGTTTGATTGTGGAGCCCTGTGGCCTGGAAACATGACATCGGTTGGATTCTGGAACCCTGTTGCCTGGGAACATGACAGGGATTTTTTTCTGGAAGCCTGTTCCCTGGGACCATGACTGAGGTTTGATTCTGGACACCTGTGGCCTGGGAAAAAGTCTGAGGTTTGATTGTTGAAACCTGTGGCCTGGGAACATGACATCTGTTTAGATTGTGGAATACTATGCCCTGGGAACCTGACTGAGCCTTGGTTCTGGAACACTGTGGACTGGGAACATGACGGAGGTTTTATTCTGGAACCCTGTAGCCTGGAACATAACTGAGGATTGATTCTGTAACGCTGTGGTCTGGGAACATGACATCGGTGTATTCTGGAACGCTATGTCCTGGGAACATGAGAGCGGTTTGATTCTGGAAGCCTGTGGCCTGGGAACATGTCTGAGGTTTGATGGTGGAAACCTGTGGCCTGGGTTCATGACTGAGGTTTGATTTTTGAAACCTGTGGCCTGCGAACATGACTGAGGTTTGATTCTGGAACCATGTGTCCTGGGAATATGACTGAGGTTTGATTCTGGAAACCTTTGGCCTGGGAAAATGACCTAAGTTTCATTGTGGAAACATGTGGCCTGGGATCATGACTGAGGTTTGATGGCAGAACTCTCTGGCCTGGCAACATGACTAAGGCTTGATTCTGGAACCCTGTGGCCTGGGAACTTGACTGAGTTTTGATGGCAGAAACCTGTGGACTGGCAACATGACTGAGGTTTGATTGTGGAACCCTGTACCCTGGAAACATGACTGTGGCCTGGTACTGGAAACCCATGGCCTGGGAACTTGACATTGGTTTGATTCTTGAACCCTGAGTCCTGGGAACATGATTGAGGTTTGATGGAGGAACCCTGTGGCCTGGGAACATGACTGAGGTTTGATGGTGGTACCCTGTGGCCTGGCAACATGACTGAGGCTTGATTCTGGAACCCTGTGTCCTGGGAACTTGACTGTGGTTTGATCACAGAAACCTGTTGACTGGCAACATGACTGAGGTTTGATGGTGGAACCCTGTGTACTGGGAACATGACTGAGGCCTGATACTGGAACCCCGTGGCGTGGGAACATGCCATTGGTTTGATTCTTGAACCCTGTTTCCTGGGAGCATGATTGAGGTTTGATGGTTGAACCCTGAGGCCTGGCAACATGACTGAGGTTTGATGGTGGAATCCTGTGGCCTGGCCAGATGACTTAAGTTTGATTCTGGAACACTCTGGCCTGGGAACATGACTGAGGCTTGATGGTGGAACCGTGGCCTGGCAATAGGACTGAGGTTTGATTGTTGAACCCTCTGGCCTGGGAACATGACTGAGGTTTAATTGTGGAACCCTGTGGGCTTGGAACATGAATGGGATTTTATTTTTGAAACCTGTGTCCAGGGAACATGACTGAGGTTTTATTCTGGAACCCTGGGTCCTGGGAACACGACTGGGGTTTGATTCTGGAACCATGTGGCCTGGGAATATGACTGAGGTTTGATTCTGGAAACCTGTGGCCTGGGAAAATGTCTGAGGTTTCAGTGTGGAAACATGTGGCCTGGGATCATGACTGAGGTTTGATGGTGGAACACTCTGGCCTGGCAAAATGACTGAGGCTTGATTCTGGAACCCTTTGGCCTGGGAACGTGACTGAGGTTTGATGGCAGAAACCTGTGGACTGGCAACATGACTGAGGTTTGATTGTGGAACCCTGTGGCTTGGGAACATGACATCGTTTGGATTCTGGAACCCTGTGGCCTGGGAATATGACTGAGGTTTGATTGTGGAAACCTCTGGCCTTTGAACATAACTGTGGATTGAATCTGGAAACCTGTGGCCTGTGAACATGACATCTGTTGGATTCTGGAAGCCTGGGGCCTGGGAACATGACTGAGGTTTGATTGTGGAGCCCTGTGGGCTGGGAACATGACATCGGTTGGATTCTGGAACCCTGTTGCCTGGGAACATGACAGGGATTTTTTTCTGGAAGCCTGTTCCCTGGGACCATGACTGAGGTTTGATTCTGGACACCTGTGGCCTGGGAAAAAGTCTGAGGTTTGATTGTTGAAACCTGTGGCCTGGGAACATGACATCTGTTTAGATTGTGGAATACTATGAACTGGGAACCTGACTGAGCCTTGGTTCTGGAACGCTGTGGACTGGGAACATGACGGAGGTTTGATTCTGGAACCCTGTGGCCTGGGAACATGTCTGAGGTTTGATGGTGGAAACCTGTGGCCTGGCAACATGACTGAGGTTTGATTCTGGAAGACTGTGGCCAGGGAATATGATATCGGGTTGATTCTGGAACCCTGTGATCTGGGAACAAGACTGAGGTTTGCTTCTGGAACCCTGTGGCCTGAGAAAATGACATCGGTTGGATTCTGGAACCCTGTGGCCTGGGAACATGACTGAGGTTTGTTTCTGGAAGCCTGTTCCCTGGGAACATGACTGAGGTTTGATTCTGCACACCTGTGTCCTGGGAACATGACTGAGGTTTGATTGTTGAAACCTGTGGCCTGCGAACATGACTGAGGTTTGATTCTGGAACCATGTGTCCTGGGAATATGACTGAGGTTTGATTCTGGAAACCTGTGGCCTGGGAAAATGACCTAAGTTTCATTGTGGAAACATGTGGCCTGGGATCATGACTGAAGTTTGATGGCAGAACTCTCTGGCCTGGCAACATGACTAAGGCTTGATTCTGGAACCCTGTGGCCTGGGAACTTGACTGAGTTTTGATGGCAGAAACCTGTGGACTGGCAACATGACTGAGGTTTGATTGTGGAACCCTGTGGCCTGGGAAAATGACATCGGTTGCATTCAGGAACCCTGTGGCCTGGGAACATGACTGAGATTTGATTGTGGAGCCCTGTGGCCTGAGAACATGGCATCGGTTGCATTCAGGAACCCGGTGGCCTAGGAATATGACTGAGGTTTGATTCTGGAAACCATTGTCCTGGAAACATGACTGATGTTAGATTGTGGAATCCTGTGGCCTGGGAACATGACATCGGTAGATTCTGGAACCCTGTGGCCTGGAAACATGAGAACGGTTTGATTCTTTAACCCTGTGGCCTGGGAAAACGTCTGAGGTTTGATTGTTGAAACCTGTGGCCTGGGAACATGACATCTGTTTAGATTGTGGAATACTGTGCCCTGGGATCCTGACTGAGCCTTGGTTCTGGAACGCTGTGGACTGGGAACATGACTGAGGTTTTATTCTGGAACCCTGTGCCCTGGGAACATGACATCGGTGTATTCTGGAACCCTGTGCCCTGGGAACATGAGAACGGTTTGATTCTTTCACCCTGTGGCCTGGGAACATGTCTGAAGTTTGATGGTGGAAACCTGTGGCCTGGCAACATGACTGAGGTTTGATTCTGGAAGACTGTGGCCAGGGAATATGATATCGGGATGATTCTGGAACCCTGTGATCTGGGAACAAGACTGACGTTTGCTTCTGGAACCCTGTTTCCTGAGAAAATGACATCGGTTGGATTCTGGAACCCTGTGGCCTGGGAACATGACTGAGGTTTGTTTCTGGAAGCCTGTTCCCTGGGAACATGACTGAGGTTTGATTCTGCACACCTGTGTCCTGGGAACATGACTGAGGTTTGATTGTTGAAACCTGTGACCTGCGAACATGAATGAGGTTTGATTCTGGAACCATGTGTCCTGGGAATATGACTGAGGTTTGATTCTGGAAACCTGTGGCCTGGGAAAATGAATGAGGTTTCATTGTGGAAACATGTGGCCTGGGATCATGACTGAGGTTTGATGGCAGAACTCTCTGGCCTGGCAACATGACTAAGGCTTGATTCTGGAACCCTGTGGCCTGGGAATTTGACTGAGTTTTGATGGCAGAAACCTGTGGCCTGGCAACATGACTGAGGTTTGATTGTGGAACCCTGTGGCCTGGGAACATGACATCGGTTGCATTCAGGAAACCTGTGGCCTGGGAACATGACTGAGGTTTGATTGTGGAGCCCTGTGCCCTGGGAACATGACATCGGTTGCATTCAGGAACCCTGTGGCCTAGGAATATGACTGAGGTTTGATTCTGGAAACCATTGTCCTGGAAACATGACTGATGCTAGTTTGTGGAATCCTGTGGCCTGGGAACATGACATCGGTAGATTCTGGAACCCTGTGGCCTGGAAACATGAGAACGGTTTGATTCTTTAACCCTGTGGCCTGGGAACATGTCTGAGGTTTGATGGTGGAAACTTGTGGCCTGGCAACATGACTGAGGTTTGATGCTGGAAGACTCTTGCCACGGAACATGATATCGGGTTGATTGTGGAAACCTGTGTCCCGGGAACAAGACTGAGGTTTTCTTCTGGCACCCTGTGGTCTGGGAACATGACTGAGGTTGTTTTCTGGATGCCTGTTCCCTGGGAACATGACTGAGGTTTGATTCTGGACACCTGTGTCCTGGGAACATGACTGAGATTAGTTTGTTGAAACGTATGGCCTGCGAACATGACTGAGGTTTGATTTTGGAACCGTGTGCCCTGGGAATATGACTGAGGTTTGATTCTGGAAACCATTGGCCTGGGAACATGCATGATGTTAGACTGTGGAATCCTGTGGCCTGGGAACATGACATCGGTTTGGATTCTGGTACCCTGTTGCCTGGGAACATGAAATCGGTTTGATTCTGGAAACCTGTGGCTTGGGAAAATGTCTGAGGTTTCATTGTGGAAACATGTGGCCTGGGATCATGACTGAGGTTTGATGGTGGAACACTCTGGCCTGGCAAAATGACTGAGGCTTAATTCTGGACCCCTGTGGCCTGGACACTTGCCTGAGTTTTGATGGCAGAAACCTGTGGACTGGCAACATGACTGAGGGTTGACTGTGGAACCCTGTACCCTGGAAACATGACTGTGGCCTGGTACTGGAAACCCATGGCCTGGGAACTTCACATTGGTTTGATTCTTGAACCCTGAGTCCTGGGAACATGATTGAGGTTTGATGGAGGAAGCCTGTGGCCTGGGAACATGACTGAGGTTTGATGGTGGTACCCTGTGGCCTGGCAACATGACTGAGGCTTGATTCTGGAACCCTGTGTCCTGGGAACTTGACTGTGGTTTGATCACAGAAACCTGTTGACTGGCAACATGACTGAGGTTTGATGGTGGAACCCTGTGTACTGGGAACATGACTGAGGCCTGATACTGGAACCCCGTGGCGTGGGAACATGCCATTGGTTTGATTCTTGAACCCTGTTTCCTGGGAGCATGATTGAGGTTTGATGGTTGAACCCTGAGGCCTGGCAACATGACTGAGGTTTGATGGTGGAATCCTGTGGCCTGGCCAGATGACTTAAGTTTGATTCTGGAACACTCTGGCCTGGGAACATGACTGAGGCTTGATGGTGGAACCGTGGCCTGGCAATAGGACTGAGGTTTGATTGTTGAACCCTCTGGCCTGGGAACATGACTGAGGTTTAATTGTGGAACCCTGTGGGCTTGGAACAGGAATGGGATTTTATTTTTGAAACCTGTGTCCAGGGAACATGACTGAGGTTTTATTCTGGAACCCTGGGTCCTGGGAACACGACTGGGGTTTGATTCTGGAACCATGTGGCCTGGGAATATGACTGAGGTTTGATTCTGGAAACCTGTGGCCTGGGAAAATGTCTGAGGTTTCAGTGTGGAAACATGTGGCCTGGGATCATGACTGAGGTTTGATGGTGGAACACTCTGGCCTGGCAAAATGACTGAGGC
The DNA here is from genome assembly GCF_965194825.1 of Balaenoptera physalus. Classification (NCBI taxonomy): domain Eukaryota; kingdom Metazoa; phylum Chordata; class Mammalia; order Artiodactyla; family Balaenopteridae; genus Balaenoptera; species Balaenoptera physalus. The sequence goes on along the minus strand of NW_028126308.1, from coordinate 71,319 downwards.
TTGATTCTGGAACCCTTTGGCCTGGGAACTTGACTGAGGTTTGATGGCAGAAACCTGTGGACTGGCAACATGACTGAGGTTTGATTGTGGAGCCCTGTGGCCTGGAAACATGACATCGGTTGGATTCTGGAACCCTGTTGCCTGGGAACATGACAGGGATTTTTTTCTGGAAGCCTGTTCCCTGGGACCATGACTGAGGTTTGATTCTGGACACCTGTGGCCTGGGAAAAAGTCTGAGGTTTGATTGTTGAAACCTGTGGCCTGGGAACATGACATCTGTTTAGATTGTGGAATACTATGCCCTGGGAACCTGACTGAGCCTTGGTACTGGAACACTGTGGACTGGGAACATGACGGAGGTTTTATTCTGGAACCCTGTAGCCTGGAACATAACTGAGGATTGATTCTGTAACGCTGTGGTCTGGGAACATGACATCGGTGTATTCTGGAACGCTATGTCCTGGGAACATGAGAGCGGTTTGATTCTGGAAGCCTGTGGCCTGGGAACATGTCTGAGGTTTGATGGTGGAAACCTGTGGCCTGGGTTCATGACTGAGGTTTGATTTTTGAAACCTGTGGCCTGCGAACATGACTGAGGTTTGATTCTGGAACCATGTGTCCTGGGAATATGACTGAGGTTTGATTCTGGAAACCTTTGGCCTGGGAAAATGACCTAAGTTTCATTGTGGAAACATGTGGCCTGGGATCATGACTGAGGTTTGATGGCAGAACTCTCTGGCCTGGCAACATGACTAAGGCTTGATTCTGGAACCCTGTGGCCTGGGAACTTGACTGAGTTTTGATGGCAGAAACCTGTGGACTGGCAACATGACTGAGGTTTGATTGTGGAACCCTGTACCCTCGAAACATGACTGTGGCCTGGTACTGGAAACCCATGGCCTGGGAACTTGACATTGGTTTGATTCTTGAACCCTGAGTCCTGGGAACATGATTGAGGTTTGATGGAGGAACCCTGTGGCCTGGGAACATGACTGAGGTTTGATGGTGGTACCCTGTGGCCTGGCAACATGACTGAGGCTTGATTCTGGAACCCTGTGTCCTGGGAACTTGACTGTGGTTTGATCACAGAAACCTGTTGACTGGCAACATGACTGAGGTTTGATGGTGGAACCCTGTGTACTGGGAACATGACTGAGGCCTGATACTGGAACCCCGTGGCGTGGGAACATGCCATTGGTTTGATTCTTGAACCCTGTTTCCTGGGAGCATGATTGAGGTTTGATGGTTGAACCCTGAGGCCTGGCAACATGACTGAGGTTTGATGGTGGAATCCTGTGGCCTGGCCAGATGACTTAAGTTTGATTCTGGAACACTCTGGCCTGGGAACATGACTGAGGCTTGATGGTGGAACCGTGGCCTGGCAATAGGACTGAGGTTTGATTGTTGAACCCTCTGGCCTGGGAACATGACTGAGGTTTAATTGTGGAACCCTGTGGGCTTGGAACATGAATGGGATTTTATTTTTGAAACCTGTGTCCAGGGAACATGACTGAGGTTTTATTCTGGAACCCTGGGTCCTGGGAACACGACTGGGGTTTGATTCTGGAACCATGTGGCCTGGGAATATGACTGAGGTTTGATTCTGGAAACCTGTGGCCTGGGAAAATGTCTGAGGTTTCAGTGTGGAAACATGTGGCCTGGGATCATGACTGAGGTTTGATGGTGGAACACTCTGGCCTGGCAAAATGACTGAGGCTTGATTCTGGAACCCTTTGGCCTGGGAACGTGACTGAGGTTTGATGGCAGAAACCTGTGGACTGGCAACATGACTGAGGTTTGATTGTGGAACCCTGTGGCTTGGGAACATGACATCGTTTGGATTCTGGAACCCTGTGGCCTGGGAATATGACTGAGGTTTGATTGTGGAAACCTCTGGCCTTTGAACATAACTGTGGATTGAATCTGGAAACCTGTGGCCTGTGAACATGACATCTGTTGGATTCTGGAAGCCTGGGGCCTGGGAACATGACTGAGGTTTGATTGTGGAGCCCTGTGGGCTGGGAACATGACATCGGTTGGATTCTGGAACCCTGTTGCCTGGGAACATGACAGGGATTTTTTTCTGGAAGCCTGTTCCCTGGGACCATGACTGAGGTTTGATTCTGGACACCTGTGGCCTGGGAAAAAGTCTGAGGTTTGATTGTTGAAACCTGTGGCCTGGGAACATGACATCTGTTTAGATTGTGGAATACTATGAACTGGGAACCTGACTGAGCCTTGGTTCTGGAACGCTGTGGACTGGGAACATGACGGAGGTTTTATTCTGGAACCCTGTAGCCTGGAACACAACTGAGGATTGATTCTGTAACCCTGTGGCCTGGGAACATGACATCGGTGTATTCTGGAACGCTATGTCCTGGGAACATGAGAACGGTTTGATTCTGGAACCCTGTGGCCTGGGAACATGTCTGAGGTTTGATGGTGGAAACCTGTGGCCTGGCAACATGACTGAGGTTTGATTCTGGAAGACTGTGGCCAGGGAATATGATATCGGGTTGATTCTGGAACCCTGTGATCTGGGAACAAGACTGAGGTTTGCTTCTGGAACCCTGTGGCCTGAGAAAATGACATCGGTTGGATTCTGGAACCCTGTGGCCTGGGAACATGACTGAGGTTTGTTTCTGGAAGCCTGTTCCCTGGGAACATGACTGAGGTTTGATTCTGCACACCTGTGTCCTGGGAACATGACTGAGGTTTGATTGTTGAAACCTGTGGCCTGCGAACATGACTGAGGTTTGATTCTGGAACCATGTGTCCTGGGAATATGACTGAGGTTTGATTCTGGAAACCTGTGGCCTGGGAAAATGACCTAAGTTTCATTGTGGAAACATGTGGCCTGGGATCATGACTGAGGTTTGATGGCAGAACTCTCTGGCCTGGCAACATGACTAAGGCTTGATTCTGGAACCCTGTGGCCTGGGAACTTGACTGAGTTTTGATGGCAGAAACCTGTGGACTGGCAACATGACTGAGGTTTGATTGTGGAACCCTGTGGCCTGGGAAAATGACATCGGTTGCATTCAGGAACCCTGTGGCCTGGGAACATGACTGAGATTTGATTGTGGAGCCCTGTGGCCTGAGAACATGGCATCGGTTGCATTCAGGAACCCGGTGGCCTAGGAATATGACTGAGGTTTGATTCTGGAAACCATTCTCCTGGAAACATGACTGATGTTAGATTGTGGAATCCTGTGGCCTGGGAACATGACATCGGTAGATTCTGGAACCCTGTGGCCTGGAAACATGAGAACGGTTTGATTCTTTAACCCTGTGGCCTGGGAAAACGTCTGAGGTTTGATTGTTGAAACCTGTGGCCTGGGAACATGACATCTGTTTAGATTGTGGAATACTGTGCCCTGGGATCCTGACTGAGCCTTGGTTCTGGAACGCTGTGGACTGGGAACATGAATGAGGTTTTATTCTGGAACCCTGTAGCCTGGAACATAACTGAGGATTGATTCTGGAACCCTGTGGCCTGGGAACATGACATCGGTGTATTCTGGAACCCTGTGCCCTGGGAAGATGAGAACGGTTTGATTCTTTCACCCTGTGGCCTGGGAACATGTCTGAAGTTTGATGGTGGAAACCTGTGGCCTGGCAACATGACTGAGGTTTGATTCTGGAAGACTGTGGCCAGGGAATATGATATCGGGATGATTCTGGAACCCTGTGATCTGGGAACAAGACTGACGTTTGCTTCTGGAACCCTGTGGCCTGAGAAAATGACATCGGTTGGATTCTGGAACCCTGTGGCCTGGGAACATGACTGAGGTTTGTTTCTGGAAGCCTGTTCCCTGGGAACATGACTGAGGTTTGATTCTGCACACCTGTGTCCTGGGAACATGACTGAGGTTTGATTGTTGAAACCTGTGACCTGCGAACATGACTGAGGTTTGATTCTGGAACCATGTGTCCTGGGAATATGACTGAGGTTTGATTCTGGAAACCTGTGGCCTGGGAAAATGAATGAGGTTTCATTGTGGAAACATGTGGCCTGGGATCATGACTGAGGTTTGATGGCAGAACTGTCTGGCCTGGCAACATGACTAAGGCTTGATTCTGGAACCCTGTGGCCTGGGAATTTGACTGAGTTTTGATGGCAGAAACCTGTGGCCTGGCAACATGACTGAGGTTTGATTGTGGAACCCTGTGGCCTGGGAACATGACATCGGTTGCATTCAGGAAACCTGTGGCCTGGGAACATGACTGAGGTTTGATTGTGGAGCCCTGTGCCCTGGGAACATGACATCGGTTGCATTCAGGAACCCTGTGGCCTAGGAATATGACTGAGGTTTGATTCTGGAAACCATTGTCCTGGAAACATGACTGATGTTAGTTTGTGGAATCCTGTGGCCTGGGAACATGACATCGGTAGATTCTGGAACCCTGTGGCCTGGAAACATGAGAACGGTTTGATTCTTTAACCCTGTGGCCTGGGAACATGTCTGAGGTTTGATGGTGGAAACTTGTGGCCTGGCAACATGACTGAGGTTTGATGCTGGAAGACTCTTGCCACGGAACATGATATCGGGTTGATTGTGGAAACCTGTGTCCCGGGAACAAGACTGAGGTTTTCTTCTGGCACCCTGTGGTCTGGGAACATGACTGAGGTTGTTTTCTGGATGCCTGTTCCCTGGGAACATGACTGAGGTTTGATTCTGGACACCTGTGTCCTGGGAACATGACTGAGATTTGTTTGTTGAAACGTATGGCCTGCGAACATGACTGAGGTTTGATTTTGGAACCGTGTGCACTGGGAATATGACTGAGGTTTGATTCTGGAAACCATTGGCCTGGGAACATGCATGATGTTAGACTGTGGAATCCTGTGGCCTGGGAACATGACATCGGTTTGGATTCTGGTACCCTGTTGCCTGGGAACATGAAATCGGTTTGATTCTGGAAACCTGTGGCTTGGGAAAATGTCTGAGGTTTCATTGTGGAAACATGTGGCCTGGGATCATGACTGAGGTTTGATGGTGGAACACTCTGGCCTGGCAAAATGACTGAGGCTTAATTCTGGACCCCTGTGGCCTGGACACTTGCCTGAGTTTTGATGGCAGAAACCTGTGGACTGGCAACATGACTGAGGGTTGACTGTGGAACCCTGTACCCTGGAAACATGACTGTGGCCTGGTACTGGAAACCCATGGCCTGGGAACTTGACATTGGTTTGATTCTTGAACCCTGAGTCCTGGGAACATGATTGAGGTTTGATGGAGGAACCCTGTGGCCTGGGAACATGACTGAGGTTTGATGGTGGTACCCTGTGGCCTGGCAACATGACTGAGGCTTGATTCTGGAACCCTGTGTCCTGGGAACTTGACTGTGGTTTGATCACAGAAACCTGTTGACTGGCAACATGACTGAGGTTTGATGGTGGAACCCTGTGTACTGGGAACATGACTGAGGCCTGATACTGGAACCCCGTGGCGTGGGAACATGCCATTGGTTTGATTCTTGAACCCTGTTTCCTGGGAGCATGATTGAGGTTTGATGGTTGAACCCTGAGGCCTGGCAACATGACTGAGGTTTGATGGTGGAATCCTGTGGCCTGGCCAGATGACTTAAGTTTGATTCTGGAACACTCTGGCCTGGGAACATGACTGAGGCTTGATGGTGGAACCGTGGCCTGGCAATAGGACTGAGGTTTGATTGTTGAACCCTCTGGCCTGGGAACATGACTGAGGTTTAATTGTGGAACCCTGTGGCCTTCGAACATGACTGGGATTTTATTTTTGAAACCTGTGTCCAGGGAACATGACTGAGGTTTTATTCTGGAACCCTGGGTCCTGGGAACACGACTGGGGTTTGATTCTGGAACCATGTGGCCTGGGAATATGACTGAGGTTTGATTCTGGAAACCTGTGGCCTGGGAAAATGTCTGAGGTTTCAGTGTGGAAACATGTGGCCTGGGATCATGACTGAGGTTTGATGGTGGAACACTCTGGCCTGGCAAAATGACTGAGGCTTGATTCTGGAACCCTGTGGCCTGGGAACTTGAGTGAGGTTTGATGGCAGAAACCTGTGGACTGCAACATGACTGAGGTTTGATTGTGGAACCCTGTGGCCTGGGAATATGACTGAGGTTTGATTCTGGAAACCTGTGGCCTGGGAAAATGAATGAGGTTTCAGTGTGGAAACATGTGGCCTGGGATCATGACTGAGGTTTGATGGTGGAACACTCTGGCCTGGCAAAATGACTGAGGCTTGATTCTGGAACCCTTTGGCCTGGGAACTTGACTGAGGTTTGATGGCAGAAACCTGTGGACTGGCAACATGACTGAGGTTTGATTGTGGAACCCTGTGGCTTGGGAACATGACATCGTTTGGATTCTGGAACCCTGTGGCCTGGGAATATGACTGAGGTTTGATTGTGGAAACCTCTGGCCTTTGAACATAACTGTGGATTGAATCTGGAAACCTGTGGCCTGTGAACATGACATCTGTTGGATTCTGGAACCCTGTGGCCTGGGAACATGACTGAGGTTTGATTCTGCACACCTGTGGCCTGCGAACATGACTGAGGTTTGATTCTGGAACCATGTGTCCTGGGAATATGACTGAGGTTTGATTCTGGAAACCTGTGGCCTGGGAAAATGAATGAGGTTTCATTGTGGAAACATGTGGCCTGGGATCATGACTGAGGTTTGATGGCAGAACTCTCTGGCCTGGCAACATGACTAAGGCTTGATTCTGGAACCCTGTGGCCTGGGAATTTGACTGAGTTTTGATGGCAGAAACCTGTGGCCTGGCAACATGACTGAGGTTTGATTGTGGAACCCTGTGGCCTGGGAACATGACATCGGTTGCATTCAGGAAACCTGTGGCCTGGGAACATGACTGAGGTTTGATTGTGGAGCCCTGTGCCCTGGGAACATGACATCGGTTGCATTCAGGAACCCTGTGGCCTAGGAATATGACTGAGGTTTGATTCTGGAAACCATTGTCCTGGAAACATGACTGATGTTAGTTTGTGGAATCCTGTGGCCTGGGAACATGACATCGGTAGATTCTGGAACCCTGTGGCCTGGAAACATGAGAACGGTTTGATTCTTTAACCCTGTGGCCTGGGAACATGTCTGAGGTTTGATGGTGGAAACTTGTGGCCTGGCAACATGACTGAGGTTTGATGCTGGAAGACTCTCGCCACGGAACATGATATCGGGTTGATTGTGGAAACCTGTGTCCCGGGAACAAGACTGAGGTTTTCCTCTGGAACCCTGTGGCCTGGGAACATGACTGAGGTTTTTTTCTGGATGCCTGTTCCCTGGGAACATGACTGAGGTTTGATTCTGGACACCTGTGTCCTGGGAACATGACTGAGATTTGTTTGTTGAAACGTATGGACTGCGAACATGACTGAGGTTTGATTTTGGAACCGTGTGCCCTGGGAATATGACTGAGGTTTGATTCTGGAAACCATTGGCCTGGGAACATGCATGATGTTAGATTGTGGAATCCTGTGGCCTGGGAACATGACATCGGTTTGGATTCTGGTACCCTGTTGCCTGGGAACATGAAATCGGTTTGATTCTGGAAACCTGTGGCTTGGGAAAATGTCTGAGGTTTCATTGTGGAAACATGTGGCCTGGGATCATGACTGAGGTTTGATGGTGGAACACTCTGGCCTGGCAAAATGACTGAGGCTTGATTCTGGAACCCTTTGGCCTGGGAACGTGTCTGAGGTTTGATGGCAGAAACCTGTGGACTGGCAACATGACTGAGGTTTGATTGTGGAACCCTGTGGCTTGGGAACATGACATCGTTTGGATTCTGGAACCCTGTTGCCTGGGAACATGAAATCGGTTTGATTCTGGAAACCTGTGGCTTGGGAAAATGTCTGAGGTTTCATTGTGGAAACATGTGGCCTGGGATCATGACTGAGGTTTGATGGTGGAACACTCTGGCCTGGCAAAATGACTGAGGCTTAATTCTGGACCCCTGTGGCCTGGACACTTGCCTGAGTTTTGATGGCAGAAACCTGTGGACTGGCAACATGACTGAGGGTTGACTGTGGAACCCTGTACCCTGGAAACATGACTGTGGCCTGGTACTGGAAACCCATGGCCTGGGAACTTGACATTGGTTTGATTCTTGAACCCTGAGTCCTGGGAACATGATTGAGGTTTGATGGAGGAACCCTGTGGCCTGGGAACATGACTGAGGTTTGATGGTGGTACCCTGTGGCCTGGCAACATGACTGAGGCTTGATTCTGGAACCCTGTGTCCTGGGAACTTGACTGTGGTTTGATCACAGAAACCTGTTGACTGGCAACATGACTGAGGTTTGATGGTGGAACCCTGTGTACTGGGAACATGACTGAGGCCTGATACTGGAACCCCGTGGCGTGGGAACATGCCATTGGTTTGATTCTTGAACCCTGTTTCCTGGGAGCATGATTGAGGTTTGATGGTTGAACCCTGAGGCCTGGCAACATGACTGAGGTTTGATGGTGGAATCCTGTGGCCTGGCCAGATGACTTAAGTTTGATTCTGGAACACTCTGGCCTGGGAACATGACTGAGGCTTGATGGTGGAACCGTGGCCTGGCAATAGGACTGAGGTTTGATTGTTGAACCCTCTGGCCTGGGAACATGACTGAGGTTTAATTGTGGAACCCTGTGGCCTTCGAACATGACTGGGATTTTATTTTTGAAACCTGTGTCCAGGGAACATGACTGAGGTTTTATTCTGGAACCCTGGGTCCTGGGAACACGACTGGGGTTTGATTCTGGAACCATGTGGCCTGGGAATATGACTGAGGTTTGATTCTGGAAACCTGTGGCCTGGGAAAATGTCTGAGGTTTCAGTGTGGAAACATGTGGCCTGGGATCATGACTGAGGTTTGATGGTGGAACACTCTGGCCTGGCAAAATGACTGAGGCTTGATTCTGGAACCCTGTGGCCTGGGAACTTGAGTGAGGTTTGATGGCAGAAACCTGTGGACTGCAACATGACTGAGGTTTGATTGTGGAACCCTGTGGCCTGGGAATATGACTGAGGTTTGATTCTGGAAACCTGTGGCCTGGGAAAATGAATGAGGTTTCAGTGTGGAAACATGTGGCCTGGGATCATGACTGAGGTTTGATGGTGGAACACTCTGGCCTGGCAAAATGACTGAGGCTTGATTCTGGAACCCTTTGGCCTGGGAACTTGACTGAGGTTTGATGGCAGAAACCTGTGGACTGGCAACATGACTGAGGTTTGATTGTGGAACCCTGTGGCTTGGGAACATGACATCGTTTGGATTCTCGAACCCTGTGGCCTGGGAATATGACTGAGGTTTGATTGTGGAAACCTCTGGCCTTTGAACATAACTGTGGATTGAATCTGGAAACCTGTGGCCTGTGAACATGACATCTGTTGGATTCTGGAAGCCTGGGGCCTGGGAACATGACTGAGGTTTGATTGTGGAGCCCTGTGGCCTGGAAACATGACATCAGTTGGATTCTGGAACCCTGTTGCCTGGGAACATGAGAGGGATTTTTTTCTGGAAGCCTGTTCCCTGGGACCATGACTGAAGTTTGATTCTGGACACCTGTGGCCTGGGAAAAAGTCTGAGGTTTGATTGTTGAAACCTGTGGCCTAGGAACATGACATCTGTTTAGATTGTGGAATACTATGCCCTGGGAACCTGACTGAGCCTTGGTTCTGGAACGCTGTGTCCTGGGAACATGACTGAGGTTTGATTTTTGAAACCTGTGGCCTGCGAACATGACTGAGGTTTGATTCTGGAACCATGTGTCCTGGGAATATGACTGAGGTTTGATTCTGGAAACCTGTGGCCTGGGAAAATGACCTAAGTTTCATTGTGGAAACATGTGGCCTGGGATCATGACTGAGGTTTGATGGCAGAACTCTCTGGCCTGGCAACATGACTAAGGCTTGATTCTGGAACCCTGTGGCCTGGGAACTTGACTGAGTTTTGATGGCAGAAACCTGTGGACTGGCAACATGACTGAGGTTTGATTGTGGAACCCTGTGGCCTGGGAAAATGACATCGGTTGCATTCAGGAACCCTGTGGCCTGGGAACATGACTGAGATTTGATTGTGGAGCCCTGTGGCCTGAGAACATGGCATCGGTTGCATTCAGGAACCCGGTGGCCTAGGAATATGACTGAGGTTTGATTCTGGAAACCATTGTCCTGGAAACATGACTGATGTTAGATTGTGGAATCCTTTGGCCTGGGAACATGACATCGGTAGATTCTGGAACCCTGTGGCCTGGAAACATGAGAACGGTTTGATTCTTTAACCCTGTGGCCTGGGAAAACGTCTGAGGTTTGATTGTTGAAACCTGTGGCCTGGGAACATGACATCTGTTTAGATTGTGGAATACTGTGCCCTGGGATCCTGACTGAGCCTTGGTTCTGGAACGCTGTGGACTGGGAACATGACTGAGGTTTTATTCTGGAACCCTGTAGCCTGGAACATAACTGAGGATTGATTCTGGAACCCTGTGGCCTGGGAACATGACATCGGTGTATTCTGGAACCCTGTGCCCTGGGAACATGAGAACGGTTTGATTCTTTCACCCTGTGGCCTGGGAACATGTCTGAAGTTTGATGGTGGAAACCTGTGGCCTGGCAACATGACTGAGGTTTGATTCTGGAAGACTGTGGCCAGGGGATATGATATCGGGATGATTCTGGAACCCTGTGATCTGGGAACAAGACTGACGTTTGCTTCTGGAACCCTGTGGCCTGAGAAAATGACATCGGTTGGATTCTGGAACCCTGTGGCCTGGGAACATGACTGAGGTTTGTTTCTGGAAGCCTGTTCCCTGGGAACATGACTGAGGTTTGATTCTGCACACCTGTGTCCTGGGAACATGACTGAGGTTTGATTGTTGAAACCTGTGACCTGCGAACATGACTGAGGTTTGATTCTGGAACCATGTGTCCTGGGAATATGACTGAGGTTTGATTCTGGAAACCTGTGGCCTGGGAAAATGAATGAGGTTTCATTGTGGAAACATGTGGCCTGGGATCATGACTGAGGTTTGATGGCAGAACTCTCTGGCCTGGCAACATGACTAAGGCTTGATTCTGGAACCCTGTGGCCTGGGAATTTGACTGAGTTTTGATGGCAGAAACCTGTGGCCTGGCAACATGACTGAGGTTTGATTGTGGAACCCTGTGGCCTGGGAACATGACATCGGTTGCATTCAGGAAACCTGTGGCCTGGGAACATGACTGAGGTTTGATTGTGGAGCCCTGTGCCCTGGGAACATGACATCGGTTGCATTCAGGAACCCTGTGGCCTAGGAATATGACTGAGGTTTGATTCTGGAAACCATTGTCCTGGAAACATGACTGATGTTAGTTTGTGGAATCCTGTGGCCTGGGAACATGACATCGGTAGATTCTGGAACCCTGTGGCCTGGAAACATGAGAACGGTTTGATTCTTTAACCCTGTGGCCTGGGAACATGTCTGAGGTTTGATGGTGGAAACTTGTGGCCTGGCAACATGACTGAGGTTTGATGCTGGAAGACTCTTGCCACGGAACATGATATCGGGTTGATTGTGGAAACCTGTGTCCCGGGAACAAGACTGAGGTTTTCTTCTGGAACCCTGTGGCCTGGGAACATGACTGAGGTTGTTTTCTGGATGCCTGTTCCCTGGGAACATGACTGAGGTTTGATTCTGGACACCTGTGTCCTGGGAACATGACTGAGATTTGTTTGTTGAAACGTATGGCCTGCGAACATGACTGAGGTTTGATTTTGGAACCGTGTGCACTGGGAATATGACTGAGGTTTGATTCTGGAAACCATTGGCCTGGGAACATGCATGATGTTAGATTGTGGAATCCTGTGGCCTGGGAACATGACATCGGTTTGGATTCTGGTACCCTGTTGCCTGGGAACATGAAATCGGTTTGATTCTGGAAACCTGTGGCTTGGGAAAATGTCTGAGGTTTCATTGTGGAAACATGTGGCCTGGGATCATGACTGAGGTTTGATGGTGGAACACTCTGGCCTGGCAAAATGACTGAGGCTTAATTCTGGACCCCTGTGGCCTGGACACTTGCCTGAGTTTTGATGGCAGAAACCTGTGGACTGGCAACATGACTGAGGGTTGACTGTGGAACCCTGTACCCTGGAAACATGACTGTGGCCTGGTACTGGAAACCCATGGCCTGGGAACTTGACATTGGTTTGATTCTTGAACCCTGAGTCCTGGGAACATGATTGAGGTTTGATGGAGGAACCCTGTGGCCTGGGAACATGACTGAGGTTTGATGGTGGTACCCTGTGGCCTGGCAACATGACTGAGGCTTGATTCTGGAACCCTGTGTCCTGGGAACTTGACTGTGGTTTGATCACAGAAACCTGTTGACTGGCAACATGACTGAGGTTTGATGGTGGAACCCTGTGTACTGGGAACATGACTGAGGCCTGATACTGGAACCCCGTGGCGTGGGAACATGCCATTGGTTTGATTCTTGAACCCTGTTTCCTGGGAGCATGATTGAGGTTTGATGGTTGAACCCTGAGGCCTGGCAACATGACTGAGGTTTGATGGTGGAATCCTGTGGCCTGGCCAGATGACTTAAGTTTGATTCTGGAACACTCTGGCCTGGGAACATGACTGAGGCTTGATGGTGGAACCGTGGCCTGGCAATAGGACTGAGGTTTGATTGTTGAACCCTCTGGCCTGGGAACATGACTGAGGTTTAATTGTGGAACCCTGTGGCCTTCGAACATGACTGGGAATTTATTTTTGAAACCTGTGTCCAGGGAACATGACTGAGGTTTTATTCTGGAACCCTGGGTCCTGGGAACACGACTGGGGTTTGATTCTGGAACCATGTGGCCTGGGAATATGACTGAGGTTTGATTCTGGAAACCTGTGGCCTGGGAAAATGTCTGAGGTTTCAGTGTGGAAACATGTGGCCTGGGATCATGACTGAGGTTTGATGGTGGAACACTCTGGCCTGGCAAAATGACTGAGGCTTGATTCTGGAACCCTGTGGCCTGGGAACTTGAGTGAGGTTTGATGGCAGAAACCTGTGGACTGCAACATGACTGAGGTTTGATTGTGGAACCCTGTGGCCTGGGAATATGACTGAGGTTTGATTCTGGAAACCTGTGGCCTGGGAAAATGAATGAGGTTTCATTGTGGAAACATGTGGCCTGGGATCATGACTGAGGTTTGATGGCAGAACTCTCTGGCCTGGCAACATGACTAAGGCTTGATTCTGGAACCCTGTGGCCTGGGAATTTGACTGAGTTTTGATGGCAGAAACCTGTGGCCTGGCAACATGACTGAGGTTTGATTGTGGAACCCTGTGGCCTGGGAACATGACATCGGTTGCATTCAGGAAACCTGTGGCCTGGGAACATGACTGAGGTTTGATTGTGGAGCCCTGTGCCCTGGGAACATGACATCGGTTGCATTCAGGAACCCTGTGGCCTAGGAATATGACTGAGGTTTGATTCTGGAAACCATTGTCCTGGAAACATGACTGATGTTAGTTTGTGGAATCCTGTGGCCTGGGAACATGACATCGGTAGATTCTGGAACCCTGTGGCCTGGAAACATGAGAACGGTTTGATTCTTTAACCCTGTGGCCTGGGAACATGTCTGAGGTTTGATGGTGGAAACTTGTGGCCTGGCAACATGACTGAGGTTTGATGCTGGAAGACTCTTGCCACGGAACATGATATCGGGTTGATTGTGGAAACCTGTGTCCCGGGAACAAGTCTGAGGTTTTCCTCTGGAACCCTGTGGCCTGGGAACATGACTGAGGTTTTTTTCTGGTTGCCTGTTCCCTGGGAACATGACTGAGGTTTGATTCTGGACACCTGTGTCCTGGGAACAGGACTGAGATTTGTTTGTTGAAACGTATGGCCTGCGAACATGACTGAGGTTTGATTTTGGAACCGTGTGCCCTGGGAATATGACTGAGGTTTGATTCTGGAAACCATTGGCCTGGGAACATGCATGATGTTAGATTGTGGAATCCTGTGGCCTGGGAACATGACATCTGTTTGGATTCTGGTACCCTGTTGCCTGGGAACATGAAATCGGTTTGATTCTGGAAACCTGTGGCTTGGGAAAATGTCTGAGGTTTCATTGTGGAAACATGTGGCCTGGGATCATGACTGAGGTTTGATGGTGGAACACTCTGGCCTGGCAAAATGACTGAGGCTTGATTCTGGAACCCTTTGGCCTGGGAACGTGACTGAGGTTTGATGGCAGAAACCTGTGGACTGGCAACATGACTGAGGTTTGATTGTGGAACCCTGTGGCTTGGGAACATGACATCGTTTGGATTCTGGAACCCTGTTGCCTGGGAACATGAAATCGGTTTGATTCTGGAAACCTGTGGCTTGGGAAAATGTCTGAGGTTTCATTGTGGAAACATGTGGCCTGGGATCATGACTGAGGTTTGATGGTGGAACACTCTGGCCTGGCAAAATGACTGAGGCTTAATTCTGGACCCCTGTGGCCTGGACACTTGCCTGAGTTTTGATGGCAGAAACCTGTGGACTGGCAACATGACTGAGGGTTGACTGTGGAACCCTGTACCCTGGAAACATGACTGTGGCCTGGTACTGGAAACCCATGGCCTGGGAACTTGACATTGGTTTGATTCTTGAACCCTGAGTCCTGGGAACATGATTGAGGTTTGATGGAGGAACCCTGTGGCCTGGGAACATGACTGAGGTTTGATGGTGGTACCCTGTGGCCTGGCAACATGACTGAGGCTTGATTCTGGAACCCTGTGTCCTGGGAACTTGACTGTGGTTTGATCACAGAAACCTGTTGACTGGCAACATGACTGAGGTTTGATGGTGGAACCCTGTGTACTGGGAACATGACTGAGGCCTGATACTGGAACCCCGTGGCGTGGGAACATGCCATTGGTTTGATTCTTGAACCCTGTTTCCTGGGAGCATGATTGAGGTTTGATGGTTGAACCCTGAGGCCTGGCAACATGACTGAGGTTTGATGGTGGAATCCTGTGGCCTGGCCAGATGACTTAAGTTTGATTCTGGAACACTCTGGCCTGGGAACATGACTGAGGCTTGATGGTGGAACCGTGGCCTGGCAATAGGACTGAGGTTTGATTGTTGAACCCTCTGGCCTGGGAACATGACTGAGGTTTAATTGTGGAACCCTGTGGCCTTGGAACATGACTGGGATTTTATTTTTGAAACCTGTGTCCAGGGAACATGACTGAGGTTTTATTCTGGAACCCTGGGTCCTGGGAACACGACTGGGGTTTGATTCTGGAACCATGTGGCCTGGGAATATGACTGAGGTTTGATTCTGGAAACCTGTGGCCTGGGAAAATGTCTGAGGTTTCAGTGTGGAAACATGTGGCCTGGGATCATGACTGAGGTTTGATGGTGGAACACTCTGGCCTGGCAAAATGACTGAGGCTTGATTCTGGAACCCTGTGGCCTGGGAACTTGAGTGAGGTTTGATGGCAGAAACCTGTGGACTGCAACATGACTGAGGTTTGATTGTGGAACCCTGTGGCCTGGGAATATGACTGAGGTTTGATTCTGGAAACCTGTGGCCTGGGAAAATGAATGAGGTTTCAGTGTGGAAACATGTGGCCTGGGATCATGACTGAGGTTTGATGGTGGAACACTCTGGCCTGGCAAAATGACTGAGGCTTGATTCTGGAACCCTTTGGCCTGGGAACTTGACTGAGGTTTGATGGCAGAAACCTGTGGACTGGCAACATGACTGAGGTTTGATTGTGGAACCCTGTGGCTTGGGAACATGACATCGTTTGGATTCTCGAACCCTGTGGCCTGGGAATATGACTGAGGTTTGATTGTGGAAACCTCTGGCCTTTGAACATAACTGTGGATTGAATCTGGAAACCTGTGGCCTGTGAACATGACATCTGTTGGATTCTGGAAGCCTGGGGCCTGGGAACATGACTGAGGTTTGATTGTGGAGCCCTGTGGCCTGGAAACATGACATCAGTTGGATTCTGGAACCCTGTTGCCTGGGAACATGAGAGGGATTTTTTTCTGGAAGCCTGTTCCCTGGGACCATGACTGAAGTTTGATTCTGGACACCTGTGGCCTGGGAAAAAGTCTGAGGTTTGATTGTTGAAACCTGTGGCCTAGGAACATGACATCTGTTTAGATTGTGGAATACTATGCCCTGGGAACCTGACTGAGCCTTGGTTCTGGAACGCTGTGTCCTGGGAACATGACTGAGGTTTGATTTTTGAAACCTGTGGCCTGCGAACATGACTGAGGTTTGATTCTGGAACCATGTGTCCTGGGAATATGACTGAGGTTTGATTCTGGAAACCTGTGGCCTGGGAAAATGACCTAAGTTTCATTGTGGAAACATGTGGCCTGGGATCATGACTGAGGTTTGATGGCAGAACTCTCTGGCCTGGCAACATGACTAAGGCTTGATTCTGGAACCCTGTGGCCTGGGAACTTGACTGAGTTTTGATGGCAGAAACCTGTGGACTGGCAACATGACTGAGGTTTGATTGTGGAACCCTGTGGCCTGGGAAAATGACATCGGTTGCATTCAGGAACCCTGTGGCCTGGGAACATGACTGAGATTTGATTGTGGAGCCCTGTGGCCTGAGAACATGGCATCGGTTGCATTCAGGAACCCGGTGGCCTAGGAATATGACTGAGGTTTGATTCTGGAAACCATTGTCCTGGAAACATGACTGATGTTAGATTGTGGAATCCTTTGGCCTGGGAACATGACATCGGTAGATTCTGGAACCCTGTGGCCTGGAAACATGAGAACGGTTTGATTCTTTAACCCTGTGGCCTGGGAAAACGTCTGAGGTTTGATTGTTGAAACCTGTGGCCTGGGAACATGACATCTGTTTAGATTGTGGAATACTGTGCCCTGGGATCCTGACTGAGCCTTGGTTCTGGAACGCTGTGGACTGGGAACATGACTGAGGTTTTATTCTGGAACCCTGTAGCCTGGAACATAACTGAGGATTGATTCTGGAACCCTGTGGCCTGGGAACATGACATCGGTGTATTCTGGAACCCTGTGCCCTGGGAACATGAGAACGGTTTGATTCTTTCACCCTGTGGCCTGGGAACATGTCTGAAGTTTGATGGTGGAAACCTGTGGCCTGGCAACATGACTGAGGTTTGATTCTGGAAGACTGTGGCCAGGGGATATGATATCGGGATGATTCTGGAACCCTGTGATCTGGGAACAAGACTGACGTTTGCTTCTGGAACCCTGTGGCCTGAGAAAATGACATCGGTTGGATTCTGGAACCCTGTGGCCTGGGAACATGACTGAGGTTTGTTTCTGGAAGCCTGTTCCCTGGGAACATGACTGAGGTTTGATTCTGCACACCTGTGTCCTGGGAACATGACTGAGGTTTGATTGTTGAAACCTGTGACCTGCGAACATGACTGAGGTTTGATTCTGGAACCATGTGTCCTGGGAATATGACTGAGGTTTGATTCTGGAAACCTGTGGCCTGGGAAAATGAATGAGGTTTCATTGTGGAAACATGTGGCCTGGGATCATGACTGAGGTTTGATGGCAGAACTCTCTGGCCTGGCAACATGACTAAGGCTTGATTCTGGAACCCTGTGGCCTGGTAATTTGACTGAGTTTTGATGGCAGAAACCTGTGGCCTGGCAACATGACTGAGGTTTGATTGTGGAACCCTGTGGCCTGGGAACATGACATCGGTTGCATTCAGGAAACCTGTGGCCTGGGAACATGACTGAGGTTTGATTGTGGAGCCCTGTGCCCTGGGAACATGACATCGGTTGCATTCAGGAACCCTGTGGCCTAGGAATATGACTGAGGTTTGATTCTGGAAACCATTGTCCTGGAAACATGACTGATGTTAGTTTGTGGAATCCTGTGGCCTGGGAACATGACATCGGTAGATTCTGGAACCCTGTGGCCTGGAAACATGAGAACGGTTTGATTCTTTAACCCTGTGGCCTGGGAACATGTCTGAGGTTTGATGGTGGAAACTTGTGGCCTGGCAACATGACTGAGGTTTGATGCTGGAAGACTCTTGCCACGGCACATGATATCGGGTTGATTGTGGAAACCTGTGTCCCGGGAACAAGACTGAGGTTTTCTTCTGGAACCCTGTGGCCTGGGAACATGACTGAGGTTGTTTTCTGGATGCCTGTTCCCTGGGAACATGACTGAGGTTTGATTCTGGACACCTGTGTCCTGGGAACATGACTGAGATTTGTTTGTTGAAACGTATGGCCTGCGAACATGACTGAGGTTTGATTTTGGAACCGTGTGCCCTGGGAATATGACTGAGGTTTGATTCTGGAAACCATTGGCCTGGGAACATGCATGATGTTAGATTGTGGAATCCTGTGGCCTGGGAACATGACATCGGTTTGGATTCTGGTACCCTGTTGCCTGGGAACATGAAATCGGTTTGATTCTGGAAACCTGTGGCTTGGGAAAATGTCTGAGGTTTCATTGTGGAAACATGTGGCCTGGGATCATGACTGAGGTTTGATGGTGGAACACTCTGGCCTGGCAAAATGACTGAGGCTTAATTCTGGACCCCTGTGGCCTGGACACTTGCCTGAGTTTTGATGGCAGAAACCTGTGGACTGGCAACATGACTGAGGGTTGACTGTGGAACCCTGTACCCTGGAAACATGACTGTGGCCTGGTACTGGAAACCCATGGCCTGGGAACTTGACATTGGTTTGATTCTTGAACCCTGAGTCCTGGGAACATGATTGAGGTTTGATGGAGGAACCCTGTGGCCTGGGAACATGACTGAGGTTTGATGGTGGTACCCTGTGGCCTGGCAACATGACTGAGGCTTGATTCTGGAACCCTGTGTCCTGGGAACTTGACTGTGGTTTGATCACAGAAACCTGTTGACTGGCAACATGACTGAGGTTTGATGGTGGAACCCTGTGTACTGGGAACATGACTGAGGCCTGATACTGGAACCCCGTGGCGTGGGAACATGCCATTGGTTTGATTCTTGAACCCTGTTTCCTGGGAGCATGATTGAGGTTTGATGGTTGAACCCTGAGGCCTGGCAACATGACTGAGGTTTGATGGTGGAATCCTGTGGCCTGGCCAGATGACTTAAGTTTGATTCTGGAACACTCTGGCCTGGGAACATGACTGAGGCTTGATGGTGGAACCGTGGCCTGGCAATAGGACTGAGGTTTGATTGTTGAACCCTCTGGCCTGGGAACATGACTGAGGTTTAATTGTGGAACCCTGTGGCCTTGGAACATGACTGGGATTTTATTTTTGAAACCTGTGTCCAGGGAACATGACTGAGGTTTTATTCTGGAACCCTGGGTCCTGGGAACACGACTGGGGTTTGATTCTGGAACCATGTGGCCTGGGAATATGACTGAGGTTTGATTCTGGAAACCTGTGGCCTGGGAAAATGTCTGAGGTTTCAGTGTGGAAACATGTGGCCTGGGATCATGACTGAGGTTTGATGGTGGAACACTCTGGCCTGGCAAAATGACTGAGGCTTGATTCTGGAACCCTGTGGCCTGGGAACTTGAGTGAGGTTTGATGGCAGAAACCTGTGGACTGCAACATGACTGAGGTTTGATTGTGGAACCCTGTGGCCTGGGAATATGACTGAGGTTTGATTCTGGAAACCTGTGGCCTGGGAAAATGAATGAGGTTTCAGTGTGGAAACATGTGGCCTGGGATCATGACTGAGGTTTGATGGTGGAACACTCTGGCCTGGCAAAATGACTGAGGCTTGATTCTGGAACCCTTTGGCCTGGGAACTTGACTGAGGTTTGATGACAGAAACCTGTGGACTGGCAACATGACTGAGGTTTGATTGTGGAACCCTGTGGCTTGGGAACATGACATCGTTTGGATTCTCGAACCCTGTGGCCTGGGAATATGACTGAGGTTTGATTGTGGAAACCTCTGGCCTTTGAACATAACTGTGTATTGAATCTGGAAACCTGTGGCCTGTGAACATGACATCTGTTGGATTCTGGAAGCCTGGGGCCTGGGAACATGACTGAGGTTTGATTGTGGAGCCCTGTGGCCTGGAAACATGACATCAGTTGGATTCTGGAACCCTGTTGCCTGGGAACATGACAGGGATTTTTTTCTGGAAGCCTGTTCCCTGGGACCATGACTGAGGTTTGATTCTGGACACCTGTGGCCTGGGAAAAAGTCTGAGGTTTGATTGTTGAAACCTGTGGCCTGGGAACATGACATCTGTTTAGATTGTGGAATACTATGCCCTGGGAACCTGACTGAGCCTTGGTTCTGGAACGCTGTATCCTGGGAACATGACTGAGGTTTGATTTTTGAAACCTGTGGCCTGCGAACATGACTGAGGTTTGATTCTGGAACCATGTGTCCTGGGAATATGACTGAGGTTTGATGGCAGAAACCTGTGGCCTGGCAACATGACTGAGGTTTGATTGTGGAACCCTGTGGCCTGGGAACATGACATCGGTTGCATTCAGGAAACCTGTGGCCTGGGAACATGACTGAGGTTTGATTGTGGAGCCCTGTGCCCTGGGAACATGACATCGGTTGCATTCAGGAACCCTGTGGCCTAGCAATATGACTGAGGTTTGATTCTGGAAACCATTGTCCTGGAAACATGACTGATGTTAGTTTGTGGAATCCTGTGGCCTGGGAACATGACATCGGTAGATTCTGGAACCCTGTGCCCTGGAAACATGAGAACGGTTTGATTCTTTAACCCTGTGGCCTGGGAACATGTCTGAGGTTTGATGGTGGAAACTTGTGGCCTGGCAACATGACTGAGGTTTGATGCTGGAAGACTCTTGCCACGGAACATGATATCGGGTTGATTGTGGAAACCTGTGTCCCGGGAACAAGACTGAGGTTTTCTTCTGGAACCCTGTGGCCTGGGAACATGACTGAGGTTTTTTTCTGGATGCCTGTTCCCTGGGAACATGACTGAGGTTTGATTCTGGACACCTGTGTCCTGGGAACATGACTGAGATTTGTTTGTTGAAACGTATGGCCTGCGAACATGACTGAGGTTTGATTTTGGAACCGTGTGCACTGGGAATATGACTGAGGTTTGATTCTGGAAACCATTGGCCTGGGAACATGCATGATGTTAGATTGTGGAATCCTGTGGCCTGGGAACATGACATCGGTTTGGATTCTGGTACCCTGTTGCCTGGGAACATGACTGAGGCTTGATTCTGGAACCCTGTGTCCTGGGAACTTGACTGTGGTTTGATCACAGAAACCTGTTGACTGGCAACATGACTGAGGTTTGATGGTGGAACCCTGTGTACTGGGAACATGACTGAGGCCTGATACTGGAACCCCGTGGCGTGGGAACATGCCATTGGTTTGATTCTTGAACCCTGTTTCCTGGGAGCATGATTGAGGTTTGATGGTTGAACCCTGAGGCCTGGCAACATGACTGAGGTTTGATGGTGGAATCCTGTGGCCTGGCCAGATGACTTAAGTTTGATTCTGGAACACTCTGGCCTGGGAACATGACTGAGGCTTGATGGTGGAACCGTGGCCTGGCAATAGGACTGAGGTTTGATTGTTGAACCCTCTGGCCTGGGAACATGACTGAGGTTTAATTGTGGAACCCTGTGGCCTTGGAACATGACTGGGATTTTATTTTTGAAACCTGTGTCCAGGGAACATGACTGAGGTTTTATTCTGGAACCCTGGGTCCTGGGAACACGACTGGGGTTTGATTCTGGAACCATGTGGCCTGGGAATATGACTGAGGTTTGATTCTGGAAACCTGTGGCCTGGGAAAATGTCTGAGGTTTCAGTGTGGAAACATGTGGCCTGGGATCATGACTGAGGTTTGATGGTGGAACACTCTGGCCTGGCAAAATGACTGAGGCTTGATTCTGGAACCCTGTGGCCTGGGAACTTGAGTGAGGTTTGATGGCAGAAACCTGTGGACTGCAACATGACTGAGGTTTGATTGTGGAACCCTGTGGCCTGGGAATATGACTGAGGTTTGATTCTGGAAACCTGTGGCCTGGGAAAATGAATGAGGTTTCAGTGTGGAAACATGTGGCCTGGGATCATGACTGAGGTTTGATGGTGGAACACTCTGGCCTGGCAAAATGACTGAGGCTTGATTCTGGAACCCTTTGGCCTGGGAACTTGACTGAGGTTTGATGGCAGAAACCTGTGGACTGGCAACATGACTGAGGTTTGATTGTGGAAGCCTGTGGCTTGGGAACATGACATCGTTTGGATTCTGGAACCCTGTGGCCTGGGAATATGACTGAGGTTTGATTGTGGAAACCTCTGGCCTTTGAACATAACTGTGGATTGAATCTGGAAACCTGTGGCCTGTGAACATGACATCTGTTGGATTCTGGAAGCCTGGGGCCTGGGAACATGACTGAGGTTTGATTGTGGAGCCCTGTGCCCTGGGAACATGACATCCGTTGCATTCAGGAACCCTGTGGCCTAGGAATATGACTGAGGTTTGATTCTGGAAACCATTGTCCTGGAAACATGACTGATGTTAGTTTGTGGAATCCTGTGGCCTGGGAACATGACATCGGTAGATTCTGGAACCCTGTGGCCTGGAAACAGGAGAACGGTTTGATTCTTTAACCCTGTGGCCTGGGAACGTGTCTGAGGTTTGATGGTGGAAACTTGTGGCCTGGCAACATGACTGAGGTTTGATGCTTGAAGACTCTCGCCACGGAACATGATATCGGGTTGATTGTGGAAACCTGTGTCCCGGGAACAAGACTGAGGTTTTCCTCTGGAACCCTGTGGCCTGGGAACATGACTGAGGTTTTTTTCTGGATGCCTGTTCCCTGGGAACATGACTGAGGTTTGATTCTGGACACCTGTGTCCTGGGAACCTGACTGAGATTTGTTTGTTGAAACGTATGGCCTGCGAACATGACTGAGGTTTGATTTTGGAACCGTGTGCCCTGGGAATATGACTGAGGTTTGATTCTGGAAACCATTGGCCTGGGAACATGCATGATGTTAGATTGTGGAATCCTGTGGCCTGGGAACATGACATCGGTTTGGATTCTGGTACCCTGTTGCCTGGGAACATGAAATCGGTTTGATTCTGGAAACCTGTGGCTTGGGAAAATGTCTGAGGTTTCATTGTGGAAACATGTGGCCTGGGATCATGACTGAGGTTTGATGGTGGAACACTCTGGCCTGGCAAAATGACTGAGGCTTAATTCTGGACCCCTGTGGCCTGGACACTTGCCTGAGTTTTGATGGCAGAAACCTGTGGACTGGCAACATGACTGAGGGTTGACTGTGGAACCCTGTACCCTGGAAACATGACTGTGGCCTGGTACTGGAAAACCATGGCCTGGGAACTTGACATTGGTTTGATTCTTGAACCCTGAGTCCTGGGAACATGATTGAGGTTTGATGGAGGAAGCCTGTGGCCTGGGAACATGACTGAGGTTTGATGGTGGTACCCTGTGGCCTGGCAACATGACTGAGGTTTAATTGTGGAACCCTGTGGGCTTGGAACATGAATGGGATTTTATTTTTGAAACCTGTGTCCAGGGAACATGACTGAGGTTTTATTCTGGAACCCTGGGTCCTGGGAACACGACTGGGGTTTGATTCTGGAACCATGTGGCCTGGGAATATGACTGAGGTTTGATTCTGGAAACCTGTGGCCTGGGAAAATGTCTGAGGTTTCAGTGTGGAAACATGTGGCCTGGGATCATGACTGAGGTTTGATGGTGGAACACTCTGGCCTGGCAAAATGACTGAGGCTTGATTCTGGAACCCTGTGGCCTGGGAACTTGAGTGAGGTTTGATGGCAGAAACCTGTGGACTGCAACATGACTGAGGTTTGATTGTGGAACCCTGTGGCCTGGGAATATGACTGAGGTTTGATTCTGGAAACCTGTGGCCTGGGAAAATGAATGAGGTTTCAGTGTGGAAACATGTGGCCTGGGATCATGACTGAGGTTTGATGGTGGAACACTCTGGCCTGGCAAAATGACTGAGGCTTGATTCTGGAACCCTTTGGCCTGGGAACTTGACTGAGGTTTGATGGCAGAAACCTGTGGACTGGCAACATGACTGAGGTTTGCTTCTGGAACCCTGTGGCTTGGGAACATGACATCGTTTGGATTCTGGAACCCTGTGGCCTGGGAATATGACTGAGGTTTGATTGTGGAAACCTCTGGCCTTTGAACATAACTGTGGATTGAATCTGGAAACCTGTGGCCTGTGAACATGACATCTGTTGAATTCTGGAAGCCTGGGGCCTGGGAACATGACTGAGGTTTGATTGTGGAGCCCTGTGGGCTGGGAACATGACATCGGTTGGATTCTGGAACCCTGTTGCCTGGGAACATGACAGGCATTTTTTTCTGGAAGCCTGTTCCCTGGGACCATGACTGAGGTTTGATTCTGGACACCTATGGCCTGGGAAAAAGTCTGAGGTTTGATTGTTGAAACCTGTGGCCTGGGAACATGACATCTGTTTAGATTGTGGAATACTATGCCCTGGGAACCTGACTGAGCCTTGGTTCTGGAACGCTGTGGACTGGGAACATGACTGAGGTTTTATTCTGGAACCCTGTAGCCTGGAACATAACTGAGGATTGATTCTGTAACCCTGTGGCCTGGGAACATGACATCGGTGTATTCTGGAACGCTATGTCCTGGGAACATGAGAACGGTTTGATTCTGGAACCCTGTGGCCTGGGAACATGTCTGAGTTTTCATGGTGGAAACCTGTGGCCTGGCAACATGACTGAGGTTTGATTCTGGAAGACTGTGGCCAGGGAATATGATATCGGGTTGATTCTGGAACCCTGTGATCTGGGAACAAGACTGAGGTTTGCTTCTGGAACCCTGTGGCCTGAGAAAATGACATCGGTTGGATTCTGGAACCCTGTGGCCTGGGAACATGACTGAGGTTTGTTTCTGGAAACCTGTTCCCTGGGAACATGACTGAGGTTTGATTCTGCACACCTGTGTCCTGGGAACATGACTGAGGTTTGATTTTTGAAACCTATGGCCTGCGAACATGACTGAGGTTTGATTCTGGAACCATGTGTCCTGGGAATATGACTGAGGTTTGATTCTGGAAACCTGTGGCCTGGGAAAATGACCTGAGTTTCATTGTGGAAACATGTGGCCTGGGATCATGACTGAGGTTTGATGGCAGAACTCTCTGGCCTGGCAACATGACTAAGGCTTGATTCTGGAACCCTGTGGCCTGGGAACTTGACTGAGTTTTGATGGCAGAAACCTGTGGACTGGCAACATGACTGAGGTTTGATTGTGGAACCCTGTGGCCTGGGAAAATGACATCGGTTGCATTCAGGAACCCTGTGGCCTGGGAACATGACTGAGGTTTGATTGTGGAGCCCTGTGCCCTGAGAACATGACATCGGTTGCATTCAGGAACCCGGTGGCCTAGGAATATGACGGAGGTTTGATTCTGGAAACCATTGTCCTGGAAACATGACTGATGTTAGATTGTGGAATCCTGTGGCCTGGGAACATGACATCGGTAGATTCTGGAACCCTGTGGCCTGGAAACATGAGAACGGTTTGATTCTTTAACCCTGTGGCCTGGGAAAACGTCTGAGGTTTGATTGTTGAAACCTGTGGCCTGGGAACATGACATCTGTTTAGATTGTGGAATACTGTGCTCTGGGATCCTGACTGAGCCTTGGTTCTGGAACGCTGTGGACTGGGAACATGACTGAGGTTTTATTCTGGAACCCTGTAGCCTGGAACATAACTGAGGATTGATTCTGGAACCCTGTGGCCTGGGAACATGACATCGGTGTGTTCTGGAACCCTGTGTCCTGGGAACATGAGAACGGTTTGATTCTTTCACCCTGTGGCCTGGGAACATGTCTGAGGTTTGATGGTGGAAACTTGTGGCCTGGCAACATGACTGAGGTTTGATGCTGGAAGACTCTTGCCACGGAACATGATATCGGGTTGATTGTGGAAACCTGTGTCCCGGGAACAAGACTGAGGTTTTCTTCTGGAACCCTGTGGCCTGGGAACATGACTGAGGTTTTTTTCTGGATGCCTGTTCCCTGGGAACATGACTGAGGTTTGATTCTGGACACCTGTGTCCTGGGAACATGACTGAGATTTGTTTGTTGAAACGTATGGCCTGCGAACATGACTGAGGTTTGATTTTGGAACCGTGTGCCCTGGGAATATGACTGAGGTTTGATTCTGGAAACCATTGGCCTGGGAACATGCATGATGTTAGATTGTGGAATCCTGTGGCCTGGGAACATGACATCGGTTTGGATTCTGGTACCCTGTTGCCTGGGAACATGAAATCGGTTTGATTCTGGAAACCTGTGGCTTGGGAAAATGTCTGAGGTTTCATTGTGGAAACATGTGGCCTGGGATCATGACTGAGGTTTGATGGTGGAACACTCTGGCCTGGCAAAATGACTGAGGCTTAATTCTGGACCCCTGTGGCCTGGACACTTGCCTGAGTTTTGATGGCAGAAACCTGTGGACTGGCAACATGACTGAGGGTTGACTGTGGAACCCTGTACCCTGGAAACATGACTGTGGCCTGGTACTGGAAACCCATGGCCTGGGAACTTGACATTGGTTTGATTCTTGAACCCTGAGTGCTGGGAACATGATTGAGGTTTGATGGAGGAACCCTGTGGCCTGGGAACATGACTGAGGTTTGATGGTGGTACCCTGTGGCCTGGCAACATGACTGAGGCTTGATTCTGGAACCCTGTGTCCTGGGAACTTGACTGTGGTTTGATCACAGAAACCTGTTGACTGGCAACATGACTGAGGTTTGATGGTGGAACCCTGTGTACTGGGAACATGACTGAGGCCTGATACTGGAACCCCGTGGCGTGGGAACATGCCATTGGTTTGATTCTTGAACCCTGTTTCCTGGGAGCATGATTGAGGTTTGATGGTTGAACCCTGAGGCCTGGCAACATGACTGAGGTTTGATGGTGGAATCCTGTGGCCTGGCCAGATGACTTAAGTTTGATTCTGGAACACTCTGGCCTGGGAACATGACTGAGGCTTGATGGTGGAACCGTGGCCTGGCAATAGGACTGAGGTTTGATTGTTGAACCCTCTGGCCTGGGAACATGACTGAGGTTTAATTGTGGAACCCTGTGGCCTTGGAACATGACTGGGATTTTATTTTTGAAACCTGTGTCCAGGGAACATGACTGAGGTTTTATTCTGGAACCCTGGGTCCTGGGAACACGACTGGGGTTTGATTCTGGAACCATGTGGCCTGGGAATATGACTGAGGTTTGATTCTGGAAACCTGTGGCCTGGGAAAATGTCTGAGGTTTCAGTGTGGAAACATGTGGCCTGGGATCATGACTGAGGTTTGATGGTGGAACACTCTGGCCTGGCAAAATGACTGAGGCTTGATTCTGGAACCCTGTGGCCTGGGAACTTGAGTGAGGTTTGATGGCAGAAACCTGTGGACTGCAACATGACTGAGGTTTGATTGTGGAACCCTGTGGCCTGGGAATATGACTGAGGTTTGATTCTGGAAACCTGTGGCCTGGGAAAATGTCTGAGGTTTCAGTGTGGAAACATGTGGCCTGGGATCATGACTGAGGTTTGATGGTGGAACACTCTGGCCTGGCAAAATGACTGAGGCTTGATTCTGGAACCCTTTGGCCTGGGAACTTGACTGAGGTTTGATGGCAGAAACCTGTGGACTGGCAACATGACTGAGGTTTGATTGTGGAACCCTGTGGCTTGGGAACATGACATCGTTTGGATTCTGGAACTCTGTGGCCTGGGAATATGACTGAGGTTTGATTGTGGAAACCTCTGGCCTTTGAACATAACTGTGGATTGAATCTGGAAACCTGTGGCCTGTGAACATGACATCTGTTGGATTCTGGAAGCCTGGGGCCTGGGAACATGACTGAGGTTTGGTTGTGGAGCCCTGTGGCCTGGAAACATGACATCGGTTGGATTCTGGAACCCTGTTGCCTGGGAACATGACAGGGATTTTTTTCTGGAAGCCTGTTCCCTGGGACCATGACTGAGGTTTGATTCTGGACACCTGTGGCCTGGGAAAAAGGTCTGAAGTTTGATTGTTGAAACCTGTGGCCTGGGAACATGACATCTGTTTAGATTGTGGAATACTATGCCCTGGGAACCTGACTGAGCCTTGGTTCTGGAACACTGTGGACTGGGAACATGACGGAGGTTTTATTCTGGAACCCTGTAGCCTGGAACATAACTGAGGATTGATTCTGTAACCCTGTGTTCTGGGAACATGACATCGGTGTATTCTGGAACGCTATGTCCTGGGAACATGAGAACGGTTTGATTCTGGAACCCTGTGGCCTGGGAACATGTCTGAGGTTTGATGGTGGAAACCTGTGGCCTGGCAACATGACTGAGGTTTGATTCTGGAAGACTGTGGCCAGGGAATATGATATCGGGTTGATTCTGGAACCCTGTGATCTGGGAACAAGACTGAGGTTTGCTTCTGGAACCCTGTGGCCTGAGAAAATGACATCGGTTGGATTCTGGAACCCTGTGGCCTGGGAACATGACTGAGGTTTGTTTCTGGAAGCCTGTTCCCTGGGAACATGACTGAGGTTTGATTCTGCACACCTGTGTCCTGGGAACATGACTGAGGTTTGATTTTTGAAACCTGTGGCCTGCGAACATGACTGAGGTTTGATTCTGGAACCATGTGTCCTGGGAATATGACTGAGGTTTGATTCTGGAAACCTGTGGCCTGGGAAAATGACCTAAGTTTCATTGTGGAAACATGTGGCCTGGGATCATGACTGCGGTTTGATGGCAGAACTCTCTGGCCTGGCAACATGACTAAGGCTTGATTCTGGAAACCTGTGGCCTGGGAACTTGACTGAGTTTTGATGGCAGAAACCTGTGGACTGGCAACATGACTGAGGTTTGATTGTGGAACCCTGTGGCCTGGGAAAATGACATCGGTTGCATTCAGGAACCCTGTGGCCTGGGAACATGACTGAGGTTTGATTGTGGAGCCCTGTGCCCTGAGAACATGACATCGGTTGCATTCAGGAACCCGGTGGCCTAGGAATATGACTGAGGTTTGATTCTGGAAACCATTGTCCTGGAAACATGACTGATGTTAGATTGTGGAATCCTGTGGCCTGGGAACATGACATCGGTAGATTCTGGAACCCTGTGGCCTGGAAACATGAGAACGGTTTGATTCTTTAACCCTGTGGCCTGGGAAAACGTGTGAGGTTTGATTGTTGAAACCTGTGGCCTGGGAACATGACATCTGTTTAGATTGTGGAATACTGTGCCCTGGGATCCTGACTGAGCCTTGGTTCTGGAACGCTGTGGACTGGGAACATGACTGAGGTTTTATTCTGGAACCCTGTAGCCTGGAACATAACTGAGGATTGATTCTGGAACCCTGTGTCCTGGGAACTTGACTGTGGTTTGATCACAGAAACCTGTTGACTGGCAACATGACTGAGGTTTGATGGTGGAACCCTGTGTACTGGGAACATGACTGAGGCCTGATACTGGAACCCCGTGGCGTGGGAACATGCCATTGGTTTGATTCTTGAACCCTGTTTCCTGGGAACATGATTGAGGTTTGATGGTTGAACCCTGAGGGCTGGCAACATGACTGAGGTTTGATGGTGGAATCCTGTGGCCTGGCCAGATGACTTAAGTTTGATTCTGGAACACTCTGGCCTGGGAACATGACTGAGGCTTGATGGTGGAACCGTGGCCTGGCAATAGGACTGAGGTTTGATTGTTGAACCCTCTGGCCTGGGAACATGACTGAGGTTTAATTGTGGAACCCTGTGGCCTTGGAACATGACTGGGATTTTATTTTTGAAACCTGTGTCCAGGGAACATGACTGAGGTTTTATTCTGGAACCCTGGGTCCTGGGAACACGACTGGGGTTTGATTCTGGAACCATGTGGCCTGGGAATATGACTGAGGTTTGATTCTGGAAACCTGTGGCCTGGGAAAATGTCTGAGGTTTCAGTGTGGAAACATGTGGCCTGGGATCATGACTGAGGTTTGATGGTGGAACACTCTGGCCTGGCAAAATGACTGAGGCTTGATTCTGGAACCCTGTGGCCTGGGAACTTGAGTGAGGTTTGATGGCAGAAACCTGTGGACTGCAACATGACTGAGGTTTGATTGTGGAACCCTGTGGCCTGGGAATATGACTGAGGTTTGATTCTGGAAACCTGTGGCTTGGGAAAATGTCTGAGGTTTCAGTGTGGAAACATGTGGCCTGGGATCATGACTGAGGTTTGATGGTGGAACACTCTGGCCTGGCAAAATGACTGAGACTTGATTCTGGAACCCTTTGGCCTGGGAACTTGACTGAGGTTTGATGGCAGAAACCTGTGGACTGGCAACATGACTGAGGTTTGATTGTGGAACCCTGTGGCTTGGGAACATGACATCGTTTGGATTCTCGAACCCTGTGGCCTGGGAATATGACTGAGGTTTGATTGTGGAAACCTCTGGCCTTTGAACATAACTGTGGATTGAATCTGGAATCCTGTGGCCTGTGAACATGACATCTGTTGGATTCTGGAAGCCTGGGGCCTGGGAACATGACTGAGGTTTGGTTGTGGAGCCCTGTGGCCTGGAAACATGACATCGGTTGGATTCTGGAACCCTGTTGCCTGGGAACATGACAGGGATTTTTTTCTGGAAGCCTGTTCCCTGGGACCATGACTGAGGTTTGATTCTGGACACCTGTGGCCTGGGAAAAAGTCTGAGGTTTGATTGTTGAAACCTGTGGCCTGGGAACATGACATCTGTTTAGATTGTGGAATACTATGCCCTGGGAACCTGACTGAGCCTTGGTTCTGGAACACTGTGGACTGGGAACATGACGGAGGTTTTATTCTGGAACCCTGTAGCCTGGAACATAACTGAGGATTGATTCTGTAACCCTGTGGTCTGGGAACATGACATCGGTGTATTCTGGAACGCTATGTCCTGGGAACATGAGAACGGTTTGATTCTGGAACCCTGTGGCCTGGGAACATGTCTGAGGTTTGATGGTGGAAACCTGTGGCCTGGCAACATGACTGAGGTTTGATTCTGGAAGACTGTGGCCAGGGAATATGATATCGGGTTGATTCTGGAACCCTGTGATCTGGGAACAAGACTGAGGTTTGCTTCTGGAACTCTGTGGCCTGAGAAAATGACATCGGTTGGATTCTGGAACCCTGTGGCCTGGGAACATGACTGAGGTTTTTTTCTGGAAGCCTGTTCCCTGGGAACATGACTGAGGTTTGATTCTGCACACCTGTGTCCTGGGAACATGACTGAGGTTTGATTTTTGAAACCTGTGGCCTGCGAACATGACTGAGGTTTGATTCTGGAACCATGTGTCCTGGGAATATGACTGAGGTTTGATTCTGGAAACCTGTGGCCTGGGAAAATGACCTAAGTTTCATTGTGGAAACATGTGGCCTGGGATCATGACTGAGGTTTGATGGCAGAACTCTCTGGCCTGGCAACATGACTAAGGCTTGATTCTGGAACCCTGTGGCCTGGGAACTTGACTGAGTTTTGATGGCAGAAACCTGTGGACTGGCAACATGACTGAGGTTTGATTGTGGAACCCTGTGGCCTGGGAAAATGACATCGGTTGCATTCAGGAACCCTGTGGCCTGGGAACATGACTGAGGTTTGATTGTGGAGCCCTGTGCCCTGAGAACATGACATCGGTTGCATTCAGGAACCCGGTGGCCTAGGAATATGACTGAGGTTTGATTCTGGAAACCATTGTCCTGGAAACATGACTGATGTTAGATTGTGGAATCCTGTGGCCTGGGAACATGACATCGGTAGATTCTGGAACCCTGTGGCCTGGAAACATGAGAACGGTTTGATTCTTTAACCCTGTGGCCTGGGAAAACATCTGAGGTTTGATTGTTGAAACCTGTGGCCTGGGAACATGACATCTGTTTAGATTGTGGAATACTGTGCCCTGGGATCCTGACTGAGCCTTGGTTCTGGAACGCTGTGGACTGGGAACATGACTGAGGTTTTATTCTGGAACCCTGTAGCCTGGAACATAACTGAGGATTGATTCTGGAACCCTGTGTCCTGGGAACTTGACTGTGGTTTGATCACAGAAACCTGTTGACTGGCAACATGACTGAGGTTTGATGGTGGAACCCTGTGTACTGGGAACATGACTGAGGCCTGATACTGGAACCCCGTGGCGTGGGAACATGCCATTGGTTTGATTCTTGAACCCTGTTTCCTGGGAACATGATTGAGGTTTGATGGTTGAACCCTGAGGGCTGGAAACATGACTGAGGTTTGATGGTGGAATCCTGTGGCCTGTCCAGATGACTTAAGTTTGATTCTGGAACACTCTGGCCTGGGAACATGACTGAGGCTTGATGGTGGAACCGTGGCCTGGCAATAGGACTGAGGTTTGATTGTTGAACCCTCTGGCCTGGGAACATGACTGAGGTTTAATTGTGGAACCCTGTGGCCTTGGAACATGACTGGGATTTTATTTTTGAAACCTGTGTCCAGGGAACATGACTGAGGTTTTATTCTGGAACCCTGGGTCCTGGGAACACGACTGGGGTTTGATTCTGGAACCATGTGGCCTGGGAATATGACTGAGGTTTGATTCTGGAAACCTGTGGCCTGGGAAAATGTCTGAGGTTTCAGTGTGGAAACATGTGGCCTGGGATCATGACTGAGGTTTGATGGTGGAACACTCTGGCCTGGCAAAATGACTGAGGCTTGATTCTGGAACCCTGTGGCCTGGGAACTTGAGTGAGGTTTGATGGCAGAAACCTGTGGACTGCAACATGACTGAGGTTTGATTGTGGAACCCTGTGGCCTGGGAATATGACTGAGGTTTGATTCTGGAAACCTGTGGCCTGGGAAAATGTCTGAGGTTTCAGTGTGGAAACATGTGGCCTGGGATCATGACTGAGGTTTGATGGTGGAACACTCTGGCCTGGCAAAATGACTGAGGCTTGATTCTGGAACCCTTTGGCCTGGGAACTTGACTGAGGTTTGATGGCAGAAACCTGTGGACTGGCAACATGACTGAGGTTTGATTGTGGAACCCTGTGGCTTGGGAACATGACATCGTTTGGATTCTGGAACCCTGTGGCCTGGGAATATGACTGAGGTTTGATTGTGGAAACCTCTGGCCTTTGAACATAACTGTGGATTGAATCTGGAAACCTGTGGCCTGTGAACATGACATCTGTTGGATTCTGGAAGCCTGGGGCCTGGGAACATGACTGAGGTTTGGTTGTGGAGCCCTGTGGCCTGGAAACATGACATCGGTTGGATTCTGGAACCCTGTTGCCTGGGAACATGACAGGGATTTTTTTCTGGAAGCCTGTTCCCTGGGACCATGACTGAGGTTTGATTCTGGACACCTGTGGCCTGGGAAAAAGTCTGAGGTTTGATTGTTGAAACCTGTGGCCTGGGAACATGACATCTGTTTAGATTGTGGAATACTATGCCCTGGGAACCTGACTGAGCCTTGGTTCTGGAACACTGTGGACTGGGAACATGACGGAGGTTTTATTCTGGAACCCTGTAGCCTGGAACATAACTGAGGATTGATTCTGTAACCCTGTGGTCTGGGAACATGACATCGGTGTATTCTGGAACGCTATGTCCTGGGAACATGAGAACGGTTTGATTCTGGAACCCTGTGGCCTGGGAACATGTCTGAGGTTTGATGGTGGAAACCTGTGGCCTGGCAACATGACTGAGGTTTGATTCTGGAAGACTGTGGCCAGGGAATATGATATCGGGTTGATTCTGGAACCCTGTGATCTGGGAACAAGACTGAGGTTTGCTTCTGGAACCCTGTGGCCGGAGAAAATGACATCGGTTGGATTCTGGAACCCTGTGGCCTGGGAACATGACTGAGGTTTGTTTCTGGAAGCCTGTTCTCTGGGAACATGACTGAGGTTTGATTCTGCACACCTGTGTCCTGGGAACATGACTGAGGTTTGATTGTTGAAACCTGTGGCCTGCGAACATGACTGAGGTTTGATTCTGGAACCATGTGTCCTGGGAATATGACTGAGGTTTGATTCTGGAAACCTGTGGCCTGGGAAAATGACCTAAGTTTCATTGTGGAAACATGTGGCCTGGGATCATGACTGAGGTTTGATGGCAGAACTCTCTGGCCTGGCAACATGACTAAGGCTTGATTCTGGAACCCTGTGGCCTGGGAACTTGACTGAGTTTTGATGGCAGAAACCTGTGGACTGGCAACATGACTGAGGTTTGATTGTGGAACCCTGTGGCCTGGGAAAATGACATCGGTTGCATTCAGGAACCCTGTGGCCTGGGAACATGACTGAGGTTTGATTGTGGAGCCCTGTGCCCTGAGAACATGACATCGGTTGCATTCAGGAACCCGGTGGCCTAGGAATATGACTGAGGTTTGATTCTGGAAACCATTGTCCTGGAAACATGACTGATGTTAGATTGTGGAATCCTGTGGCCTGGGAACATGACATCGGTAGATTCTGGAACCCTGTGGCCTGGAAACATGAGAACGGTTTGATTCTTTAACCCTGTGGCCTGGGAAAACGTCTGAGGTTTGATTGTTGAAACCTGTGGCCTGGGAACATGACATCTGTTTAGATTGTGGAATACTGTGCCCTGGGATCCTGACTGAGCCTTGGTTCTGGAACGCTGTGGACTGGGAACATGACTGAGGTTTTATTCTGGAACCCTGTAGCCTGGAACATAACTGAGGATTGATTCTGGAACCCTGTGTCCTGGGAACTTGACTGTGGTTTGATCACAGAAACCTGTTGACTGGCAACATGACTGAGGTTTGATGGTGGAACCCTGTGTACTGGGAACATGACTGAGGCCTGATACTGGAACCCCGTGGCGTGGGAACATGCCATTGGTTTGATTCTTGAACCCTGTTTCCTGGGAACATGATTGAGGTTTGATGGTTGAACCCTGAGGGCTGGCAACATGACTGAGGTTTGATGGTGGAACCCTGTGGCCTGGCCAGATGACTTAAGTTTGATTCTGGAACACTCTGGCCTGGGAACATGACTGAGGCTTGATGGTGGAACCGTGGCCTGGCAATAGGACTGAGGTTTGATTGTTGAACCCTCTGGCCTGGGAACATGACTGAGGTTTAATTGTGGAACCCTGTGGCCTTGGAACATGACTGGGATTTTATTTTTGAAACCTGTGTCCAGGGAACATGACTGAGGTTTTATTCTGGAACCCTGGGTCCTGGGAACACGACTGGGGTTTGATTCTGGAACCATGTGGCCTGGGAATATGACTGAGGTTTGATTCTGGAAACCTGTGGCCTGGGAAAATGTCTGAGGTTTCAGTGTGGAAACATGTGGCCTGGGATCATGACTGAGGTTTGATGGTGGAACACTCTGGCCTGGCAAAATGACTGAGGCTTGATTCTGGAACCCTGTGGCCTGGGAACTTGAGTGAGGTTTGATGGCAGAAACCTGTGGACTGGCAACATGACTGAGGTTTGATTGTGGAACCCTGTGGCTTGGGAACATGACATCGTTTGGATTCTGGAACCCTGTGGCCTGGGAATATGACTGAGGTTTGATTGTGGAAACCTCTGGCCTTTGAACATAACTGTGGATTGAATCTGGAAACCTGTGGCCTGTGAACATGACATCTGTTGGATTCTGGAAGCCTGGGGCCTGGGAACATGACTGAGGTTTGGTTGTGGAGCCCTGTGGCCTGGAAACATGACATCGGTTGGATTCTGGAACCCTGTTGCCTGGGAACATGACAGGGATTTTTTTCTGGAAGCCTGTTCCCTGGGACCATGACTGAGGTTTGATTCTGGACACCTGTGGCCTGGGAAAAAGTCTGAGGTTTGATTGTTGAAACCTGTGGCCTGGGAACATGACATCTGTTTAGATTGTGGAATACTATGCCCTGGGAACCTGACTGAGCCTTGGTTCTGGAACACTGTGGACTGGGAACATGACGGAGGTTTTATTCTGGAACCCTGTAGCCTGGAACATAACTGAGGATTGATTCTGTAACCCTGTGGTCTGGGAACATGACATCGGTGTATTCTGGAACGCTATGTCCTGGGAACATGAGAACGGTTTGATTCTGGAACCCTGTGGCCTGGGAACATGTCTGAGGTTTGATGGTGGAAACCTGTGGCCTGGCAACATGACTGAGGTTTGATTCT
Organism: Balaenoptera physalus; assembly: GCF_965194825.1. Lineage (NCBI taxonomy): Eukaryota > Metazoa > Chordata > Mammalia > Artiodactyla > Balaenopteridae > Balaenoptera > Balaenoptera physalus. The sequence continues at coordinate 35,156 of NW_028126308.1, read as the reverse complement.
GGAAGACTGTGGCCAGGGAATATGATATCGGGTTGATTCTGGAACCCTGTGATCTGGGAACAAGACTGAGGTTTGCTTCTGGAACCCTGTGGCCGGAGAAAATGACATCGGTTGGATTCTGGAACCCTGTGGCCTGGGAACATGACTGAGGTTTTTTTCTGGAAGCCTGTTCCCTGGGAACATGACTGAGATTTGATTCTGCACACCTGTGTCCTGGGAACATGACTGAGGTTTGATTGTTGAAACCTGTGGCCTGCGAACATGACTGAGGTTTGATTCTGGAACCATGTGTCCTGGGAATATGACTGAGGTTTGATTCTGGAAACCTGTGGCCTGGGAAAATGACCTAAGTTTCATTGTGGAAACATGTGGCCTGGGATCATGACTGAGGTTTGATGGCAGAACTCTCTGGCCTGGCAACATGACTAAGGCTTGATTCTGGAACCCTGTGGCCTGGGAACTTGACTGAGTTTTGATGGCAGAAACCTGTGGACTGGCAACATGACTGAGGTTTGATTGTGGAACCCTGTGGCCTGGGAAAATGACATCGGTTGCATTCAGGAACCCTGTGGCCTGGGAACATGACTGAGGTTTGATTGTGGAGCCCTGTGCCCTGAGAACATGACATCGGTTGCATTCAGGAACCCGGTGGCCTAGGAATATGACTGAGGTTTGATTCTGGAAACCATTGTCCTGGAAACATGACTGATGTTAGATTGTGGAATCCTGTGGCCTGGGAACATGACATCGGTAGATTCTGGAACCCTGTGGCCTGGAAACATGAGAACGGTTTGATTCTTTAACCCTGTGGCCTGGGAAAACGTCTGAGGTTTGATTGTTGAAACCTGTGGCCTGGGAACATGACATCTGTTTAGATTGTGGAATACTGTGCCCTGGGATCCTGACTGAGCCTTGGTTCTGGAACGCTGTGGACTGGGAACATGACTGAGGTTTTATTCTGGAACCCTGTAGCCTGGAACATAACTGAGGATTGATTCTGGAACCCTGTGTCCTGGGAACTTGACTGTGGTTTGATCACAGAAACCTGTTGACTGGCAACATGACTGAGGTTTGATGGTGGAACCCTGTGTACTGGGAACATGACTGAGGCCTGATACTGGAACCCCGTGGCGTGGGAACATGCCATTGGTTTGATTCTTGAACCCTGTTTCCTGGGAACATGATTGAGGTTTGATGGTTGAACCCTGAGGGCTGGCAACATGACTGAGGTTTGATGGTGGAATCCTGTGGCCTGGGCAGATGACTTAAGTTTGATTCTGGAACACTCTGGCCTGGGAACATGACTGAGGCTTGATGGTGGAACCGTGGCCTGGCAATAGGACTGAGGTTTGATTGTTGAACCCTCTGGCCTGGGAACATGACTGAGGTTTAATTGTGGAACCCTGTGGCCTTGGAACATGACTGGGATTTTATTTTTGAAACCTGTGTCCAGGGAACATGACTGAGGTTTTATTCTGGAACCCTGGGTCCTGGGAACACGACTGGGGTTTGATTCTGGAACCATGTGGCCTGGGAATATGACTGAGGTTTGATTCTGGAAACCTGTGGCCTGGGAAAATGTCTGAGGTTTCAGTGTGGAAACATGTGGCCTGGGATCATGACTGAGGTTTGATGGTGGAACACTCTGGCCTGGCAAAATGACTGAGGCTTGATTCTGGAACCCTGTGGCCTGGGAACTTGAGTGAGGTTTGATGGCAGAAACCTGTGGACTGCAACATGACTGAGGTTTGATTGTGGAACCCTGTGGCCTGGGAATATGACTGAGGTTTGATTCTGGAAACCTGTGGCCTGGGAAAATGTCTGAGGTTTCAGTGTGGAAACATGTGGCCTGGGATCATGACTGAGGTTTGATGGTGGAACACTCTGGCCTGGCAAAATGACTGAGGCTTGATTCTGGAACCCTTTGGCCTGGGAACTTGACTGAGGTTTGATGGCAGAAACCTGTGGACTGGCAACATGACTGAGGTTTGATTGTGGAACCCTGTGGCTTGGGAACATGACATCGTTTGGATTCTCGAACCCTGTGGCCTGGGAATATGACTGAGGTGTGATTGTGGAAACCTCTGGCCTTTGAACATAACTGTGGATTGAATCTGGAAACCTGTGGCCTGTGAACATGACATCTGTTGGATTCTGGAAGCCTGGGGCCTGGGAACATGACTGAGGTTTGGTTGTGGAGCCCTGTGGCCTGGAAACATGACATCGGTTGGATTCTGGAACCCTGTTGCCTGGGAACATGACAGGGATTTTTTTCTGGAAGCCTGTTCCCTGGGACCATGACTGAGGTTTGATTCTGGACACCTGTGGCCTGGGAAAAAGTCTGAGGTTTGATTGTTGAAACCTGTGGCCTGGGAACATGACATCTGTTTAGATTGTGGAATACTATGCCCTGGGAACCTGACTGAGCCTTGGTTCTGGAACGCTGTGTCCTGGGAACATGACTGAGGTTTGATTTTTGAAACCTGTGGCCTGCGAACATGACTGAGGTTTGATTCTGGAACCATGTGTCCTGGGAATATGACTGAGGTTTGATTCTGGAAACCTGTGGCCTGGGAAAATGACCTAAGTTTCATTGTGGAAACATGTGGCCTGGGATCATGACTGAGGTTTGATGGCAGAACTCTCTGGCCTGGCAACATGACTAAGACTTAATTCTGGACCCCTGTGGCCTGGACACTTGCCTGAGTTTTGATGGCAGAAACCTGTGGACTGGCAACATGACTGAGGGTTGACTGTGGAATCCTGTACCCTGGAAACATGACTGTGGCCTGGTACTGGAAACCCATGGCCTGGGAACTTGACATTGGTTTGATTCTTGAACCCTGAGTCCTGGGAACATGATTGAGGTTTGATGGAGGAACCCTGTGGCCTGGGAACATGACTGAGGTTTGATGGTGGTACCCTGTGGCCTGGCAACATGACTGAGGCTTGATTCTGGAACCCTGTGTCCTGGGAACTTGACTGTGGTTTGATCACAGAAACCTGTTGACTGGCAACATGACTGAGGTTTGATGGTGGAACCCTGTGTACTGGGAACATGACTGAGGCCTGATACTGGAACCCCGTGGCGTGGGAATATGCCATTGGTTTGATTCTTGTACCCTGTTTCCTGGGAGCATGATTGAGGTTTGATGGTTGAACCCTGAGGCCTGGTAACATGACTGAGGTTTGATGGTGGAATCCTGTGGCCTGGGCAGATGACTTAAGTTTGATTCTGGAACACTCTGGCCTGGGAACATGACTGAGGCTTGATGGTGGAACCGTGGCCTGGCAATAGGACTGAGGTTTGATTGTTGAACCCTCTGGCCTGGGAACATGACTGAGGTTTAATTGTGGAACCCTGTGGGCTTGGAACATGAATGGGATTTTATTTTTGAAACCTGTGTCCAGGGAACATGACTGAGGTTTTATTCTGGAACCCTGGGTCCTGGGAACACGACTGGGGTTTGATTCTGGAACCATGTGGCCTGGGAATATGACTGAGGTTTGATTCTGGAAACCTGTGGCCTGGGAAAAAGTCTGAGGTTTGATTGTTGAAACCTGTGGCCTGGGAACATGACATCTGTTTAGATTGTGGAATACTATGCCCTGGGAACCTGACTGAGCCTTGGTTCTGGAACACTGTGGACTGGGAACATGACGGAGGTTTTATTCTGGAACCCTGTAGCCTGGAACATAACTGAGGATTGATTCTGTAACCCTGTGGTCTGGGAACATGACATCGGTGTATTCTGGAACGCTATGTCCTGGGAACATGAGAACGGTTTGATTCTGGAACCCTGTGGCCTGGGAACATGTCTGAGGTTTGATGGTGGAAACCTGTGGCCTGGCAACATGACTGAGGTTTGATTCTGGAAGACTGTGGCCAGGGAATATGATATCGGGTTGATTCTGGAACCCTGTGATCTGGGAACAAGACTGAGGTTTGCTTCTGGAACCCTGTGGCCTGAGAAAATGACATCGGTTGGATTCTGGAACCCTGTGGCCTGGGAACATGACTGAGGTTTGTTTCTGGAAGCCTGTTCCCTGGGAACATGACTGAGGTTTGATTCTGCACACCTGTGTCCTGGGAACATGACTGAGGTTTGATTGTTGAAACCTGTGGCCTGCGAACATGACTGAGGTTTGATTCTGGAACCATGTGTCCTGGGAATATGACTGAGGTTTGATTCTGGAAACCTGTGGCCTGGGAAAATGACCTAAGTTTCATTGTGGAAACATGTGGCCTGGGATCATGACTGAGGTTTGATGGCAGAACTCTCTGGCCTGGCAACATGACTAAGGCTTGATTCTGGAACCCTGTGGCCTGGGAACTTGACTGAGTTTTGATGGCAGAAACCTGTGGACTGGCAACATGACTGAGGTTTGATTGTGGAACCCTGTGTCCTGGGAAAATGACATCGGTTGCATTCAGGAACCCTGTGGCCTGGGAACATGACTGAGGTTTGATTGTGGAGCCCTGTGCCCTGAGAACATGACATCGGTTGCATTCAGGAACCCGGTGGCCTAGGAATATGACTGAGGTTTGATTCTGGAAACCATTGTCCTGGAAACATGACTGATGTTAGATTGTGGAATCCTGTGGCCTGGGAACATGACATCGGTAGATTCTGGAACCCTGTGGCCTGGAAACATGAGAACGGTTTGATTCTTTAACCCTGTGGCCTGGGAAATCGTCTGAGGTTTGATTGTTGAAACCTGTGGCCTGGGAACATGACATCTGTTTAGATTGTGGAATACTGTGCCCTGGGATCCTGACTGAGCCTTGGTTCTGGAACGCTGTGGACTGGGAACATGACTGAGGTTTTATTCTGGAACCCTGTAGCCTGGAACATAACTGAGGATTGATTCTGGAACCCTGTGTCCTGGGAACTTGACTGTGGTTTGATCACAGAAACCTGTTGACTGGCAACATGACTGAGGTTTGATGGTGGAACCCTGTGTACTGGGAACATGACTGAGGCCTGATACTGGAACCCCGTGGCGTGGGAACATGCCATTGGTTTGATTCTTGAACCCTGTTTCCTGGGAACATGATTGAGGTTTGATGGTTGAACCCTGAGGGCTGGCAACATGACTGAGGTTTGATGGTGGAATCCTGTGGCCTGGGCAGATGACTTAAGTTTGATTCTGGAACACTCTGGCCTGGGAACATGACTGAGGCTTGATGGTGGAACCGTGGCCTGGCAATAGGACTGAGGTTTGATTGTTGAACCCTCTGGCCTGGGAACATGACTGAGGTTTAATTGTGGAACCCTGTGGCCTTGGAACATGACTGGGATTTTATTTTTGAAACCTGTGTCCAGGGAACATGACTGAGGTTTTATTCTGGAACCCTGGGTCCTGGGAACACGACTGGGGTTTGATTCTGGAACCATGTGGCCTGGGAATATGACTGAGGTTTGATTCTGGAAACCTGTGGCCTGGGAAAATGTCTGAGGTTTCAGTGTGGAAACATGTGGCCTGGGATCATGACTGAGGTTTGATGGTGGAACACTCTGGCCTGGCAAAATGACTGAGGCTTGATTCTGGAACCCTGTGGCCTGGGAACTTGAGTGAGGTTTGATGGCAGAAACCTGTGGACTGCAACATGACTGAGGTTTGATTGTGGAACCCTGTGGCTTGGGAACATGACATCGTTTGGATTCTGGAACCCTGTGGCCTGGGAATATGACTGAGGTTTGATTGTGGAAACCTCTGGCCTTTGAACATAACTGTGGATTGAATCTGGAAACCTGTGGCCTGTGAACATGACATCTGTTGGATTCTGGAAGCCTGGGGCCTGGGAACATGACTGAGGTTTGGTTGTGGAGCCCTGTGGCCTGGAAACATGACATCGGTTGGATTCTGGAACCCTGTTGCCTGGGAACATGACAGGGATTTTTTTCTGGAAGCCTGTTCCCTGGGACCATGACTGAGGTTTGATTCTGGACACCTGTGGCCTGGGAAAAAGTCTGAGGTTTGATTGTTGAAACCTGTGGCCTGGGAACATGACATCTGTTTAGATTGTGGAATACTATGCCCTGGGAACCTGACTGAGCCTTGTTTCTGGAACACTGTGGACTGGGAACATGACGGAGGTTTTATTCTGGAACCCTGTAGCCTGGAACATAACTGAGGATTGATTCTGTAACCCTGTGGTCTGGGAACATGACATCGGTGTATTCTGGAACGCTATGTCCTGGGAACATGAGAACGGTTTGATTCTGGAACCCTGTGGCCTGGGAACATGTCTGAGGTTTGATGGTGGAAACCTGTGGCCTGGCAACATGACTGAGGTTTGATTCTGGAAGACTGTGGCCAGGGAATATGATATCGGGTTGATTCTGGAACCCTGTGATCTGGGAACAAGACTGAGGTTTGCTTCTGGAACCCTGTGGCCTGAGAAAATGACATCGGTTGGATTCTGGAACCCTGTGGCCTGGGAACATGACTGAGGTTTGTTTCTGGAAGCCTGTTCCCTGGGAACATGACTGAGGTTTGATTCTGCACACCTGTGTCCTGGGAACATGACTGAGGTTTGATTGTTGAAACCTGTGGCCTGTGAACATGACTGAGGTTTGATTCTGGAACCATGTGTCCTGGGAATATGACTGAGGTTTGATTCTGGAAACCTGTGGCCTGGGAAAATGACCTAAGTTTCATTGTGGAATCATGTGGCCTGGGATCATGACTGAGGTTTGATGGCAGAACTCTCTGGCCTGGCAACATGACTAAGGCTTGATTCTGGAACCCTGTGGCCTGGGAACTTGACTGAGTTTTGATGGCAGAAACCTGTGGACTGGCAACATGACTGAGGTTTGATTGTGGAACCCTGTGTCCTGGGAAAATGACATCGGTTGCATTCAGGAACCCTGTGGCCTGGGAACATGACTGAGGTTTGATTGTGGAGCCCTGTGCCCTGAGAACATGACATCGGTTGCATTCAGGAACCCGGTGGCCTAGGAATATGACTGAGGTTTGATTCTGGAAACCATTGTCCTGGAAACATGACTGATGTTAGATTGTGGAATCCTGTGGCCTGGGAACATGACATCGGTAGATTCTGGAACCCTGTGGCCTGGAAACATGAGAACGGTTTGATTCTTTAACCCTGTGGCCTGGGAAATCGTCTGAGGTTTGATTGTTGAAACCTGTGGCCTGGGAACATGACATCTGTTTAGATTGTGGAATACTGTGCCCTGGGATCCTGACTGAGCCTTGGTTCTGGAACGCTGTGGACTGGGAACATGACTGAGGTTTTATTCTGGAACCCTGTAGCCTGGAACATAACTGAGGATTGATTCTGGAACCCTGTGTCCTGGGAACTTGACTGTGGTTTGATCACAGAAACCTGTTGACTGGCAACATGACTGAGGTTTGATGGTGGAACCCTGTGTACTGGGAACATGACTGAGGCCTGATACTGGAACCCCGTGGCGTGGGAACATGCCATTGGTTTGATTCTTGAACCCTGTTTCCTGGGAACATGATTGAGGTTTGATGGTTGAACCCTGAGGGCTGGCAACATGACTGAGGTTTGATGGTGGAATCCTGTGGCCTGGCCAGATGACTTAAGTTTGATTCTGGAACACTCTGGCCTGGGAACATGACTGAGGCTTGATGGTGGAACCGTGGCCTGGCAATAGGACTGAGGTTTGATTGTTGAACCCTCTGGCCTGGGAACATGACTGAGGTTTAATTGTGGAACCCTGTGGCCTTGGAACATGACTGGGATTTTATTTTTGAAACCTGTGTCCAGGGAACATGACTGAGGTTTTATTCTGGAACCCTGGGTCCTGGGAACACGACTGGGGTTTGATTCTGGAACCATGTGGCCTGGGAATATGACTGAGGTTTGATTCTGGAAACCTGTGGCCTGGGAAAATGTCTGAGGTTTCAGTGTGGAAACATGTGGCCTGGGATCATGACTGAGGTTTGATGGTGGAACACTCTGGCCTGGCAAAATGACTGAGGCTTGATTCTGGAACCCTGTGGCCTGGGAACTTGAGTGAGGTTTGATGGCAGAAACCTGTGGACTGCAACATGACTGAGGTTTGATTGTGGAACCCTGTGGCCTGGGAATATGACTGAGGTTTGATTCTGGAAACCTGTGGCCTGGGAAAATGTCTGAGGTTTCAGTGTGGAAACATGTGGCCTGGGATCATGACTGAGGTTTGATGGCAGAACTCTCTGGCCTGGCAACATGACTGAGGCTTGATTCTGGAACCCTGTGGCCTGGGAACTTGACTGAGTTTTGATGGCAGAAACCTGTGGACTGGCAACATGACTGAGGTTTGATTGTGGAACCCTGTGGCCTGGGAAAATGACATCGGTTGCATTCAGGAACCCTGTGGCCTGGGAACATGACTGAGGTTTGATTGTGGAGCCCTGTGCCCTGAGAACATGACATCGGTTGCATTCAGGAACCCGGTGGCCTAGGAATATGACTGAGGTTTGATTCTGGAAACCATTGTCCTGGAAACATGACTGATGTTAGATTGTGGAATCCTGTGGCCTGGGAACATGACATCGGTAGATTCTGGAACCCTGTGGCCTGGAAACATGAGAATGGTTTGATTCTTTAACCCTGTGGCCTGGGAAAACGTCTGAGGTTTGATTGTTGAAACCTGTGGCCTGGGAATATGACATCTGTTTAGATTGTGGAATACTGTGCCCTGGGATCCTGACTGAGCCTTGGTTCTGGAACGCTGTGGACTGGGAACATGACTGAGGTTTTATTCTGGAACCCTGTAGCCTGGAACATAACTGAGGATTGATTCTGGAACCCTGTGTCCTGGGAACTTGACTGTGGTTTGATCACAGAAACCTGTTGACTGGCAACATGACTGAGGTTTGATGGTGGAACCCTGTGTACTGGGAACATGACTGAGGCCTGATACTGGAACCCCGTGGCGTGGGAACATGCCATTGGTTTGATTCTCGAACCCTGTTTCCTGGGAACATGATTGAGGTTTGATGGTTGAACCCTGAGGGCTGGCAACATGACTGAGGTTTGATGGTGGAATCCTGTGGCCTGGCCAGATGACTTAAGTTTGATTCTGGATCACTCTGGCCTGGGAACATGACTGAGGCTTGATGGTGGAACCGTGGCCTGGCAATAGGACTGAGGTTTGATTGTTGAACCCTCTGGCCTGGGAACATGACTGAGGTTTAATTGTGGAACCCTGTGGCCTTGGAACATGACTGGGATTTTATTTTTGAAACCTGTGTCCAGGGAACATGACTGAGGTTTTATTCTGGAACCCTGGGTCCTGGGAACACGACTGGGGTTTGATTCTGGAACCATGTGGCCTGGGAATATGACTGAGGTTTGATTCTGGAAACCTGTGGCCTGGGAAAATGTCTGAGGTTTCAGTGTGGAAACATGTGGCCTGGGATCATGACTGAGGTTTGATGGTGGAACACTCTGGCCTGGCAAAATGACTGAGGCTTGATTCTGGAACCCTGTGGCCTGGGAACTTGAGTGAGGTTTGATGGCAGAAACCTGTGGACTGCAACATGACTGAGGTTTGATTGTGGAACCCTGTGGCTTGGGAACATGACATCGTTTGGATTCTGGAACCCTGTGGCCTGGGAATATGACTGAGGTTTGATTGTGGAAACCTCTGGCCTTTGAACATAACTGTGGATTGAATCTGGAAACCTGTGGCCTGTGAACATGACATCTGTTGGATTCTGGAAGCCTGGGGCCTGGGAACATGACTGAGGTTTGGTTGTGGAGCCCTGTGGCCTGGAAACATGACATCGGTTGGATTCTGGAACCCTGTTGCCTGGGAACATGACAGGGATTTTTTTCTGGAAGCCTGTTCCCTGGGACCATGACTGAGGTTTGATTCTGGACACCTGTGGCCTGGGAAAAAGTCTGAGGTTTGATTGTTGAAACCTGTGGCCTGGGAACATGACATCTGTTTAGATTGTGGAATACTATGCCCTGGGAACCTGACTGAGCCTTGTTTCTGGAACACTGTGGACTGGGAACATGACGGAGGTTTTATTCTGGAACCCTGTAGCCTGGAACATAACTGAGGATTGATTCTGTAACCCTGTGGTCTGGGAACATGACATCGGTGTATTCTGGAACGCTATGTCCTGGGAACATGAGAACGGTTTGATTCTGGAACCCTGTGGCCTGGGAACATGTCTGAGGTTTGATGGTGGAAACCTGTGGCCTGGCAACATGACTGAGGTTTGATTCTGGAAGACTGTGGCCAGGGAATATGATATCGGGTTGATTCTGGAACCCTGTGATCTGGGAACAAGACTGAGGTTTGCTTCTGGAACCCTGTGGCCTGAGAAAATGACATCGGTTGGATTCTGGAACCCTGTGGCCTGGGAACATGACTGAGGTTTGTTTCTGGAAGCCTGTTCCCTGGGAACATGACTGAGGTTTGATTCTGCACACCTGTGTCCTGGGAACATGACTGAGGTTTGATTGTTGAAACCTGTGACCTGCGAACATGACTGAGGTTTGATTCTGGAACCATGTGTCCTGGGAATATGACTGAGGTTTGATTCTGGAAACCTGTGGCCTGGGAAAATGACCTAAGTTTCATTGTGGAAACATGTGGCCTGGGATCATGACTGAGGTTTGATGGCAGAACTCTCTGGCCTGGCAACATGACTAAGGCTTGATTCTGGAACCCTGTGGCCTGGGAACTTGACTGAGTTTTGATGGCAGAAACCTGTGGACTGGCAACATGACTGAGGTTTGATTGTGGAACCCTGTGGCCTGGGAAAATGACATCGGTTGCATTCAGGAACCCTGTGGCCTGGGAACATGACTGAGGTTTGATTGTGGAGCCCTGTGCCCTGAGAACATGACATCGGTTGCATTCAGGAACCCAGTGGCCTAGGAATATGACTGAGGTTTGATTCTGGAAACCATTGTCCTGGAAACATGACTGATGTTAGATTGTGGAATCCTGTGGCCTGGGAACATGACATCGGTAGATTCTGGAACCCTGTGGCCTGGAAACATGAGAACGGTTTGATTCTTTAACCCTGTGGCCTGGGAAATCGTCTGAGGTTTGATTGTTGAAACCTGTGGCCTGGGAACATGACATCTGTTTAGATTGTGGAATACTGTGCCCTGGGATCCTGACTGAGCCTTGGTTCTGGAACGCTGTGGACTGGGAACATGACTGAGGTTTTATTCTGGAACCCTGTAGCCTGGAACATAACTGAGGATTGATTCTGGAACCCTGTGTCCTGGGAACTTGACTGTGGTTTGATCACAGAAACCTGTTGACTGGCAACATGACTGAGGTTTGATGGTGGAACCCTGTGTACTGGGAACATGACTGAGGCCTGATACTGGAACCCCGTGGCGTGGGAACATGCCATTGGTTTGATTCTTGAACCCTGTTTCCTGGGAACATGATTGAGGTTTGATGGTTGAACCCTGAGGGCTGGCAACATGACTGAGGTTTGATGGTGGAATCCTGTGGCCTGGCCAGATGACTTAAGTTTGATTCTGGAACACTCTGGCCTGGGAACATGACTGAGGCTTGATGGTGGAACCGTGGCCTGGCAATAGGACTGAGGTTTGATTGTTGAACCCTCTGGCCTGGGAACATGACTGAGGTTTAATTGTGGAACCCTGTGGCCTTGGAACATGACTGGGATTTTATTTTTGAAACCTGTGTCCAGGGAACATGACTGAGGTTTTATTCTGGAACCCTGGGTCCTGGGAACACGACTGGGGTTTGATTCTGGAACCATGTGGCCTGGGAATATGACTGAGGTTTGATTCTGGAAACCTGTGGCCTGGGAAAATGTCTGAGGTTTCAGTGTGGAAACATGTGGCCTGGGATCATGACTGAGGTTTGATGGTGGAACACTCTGGCCTGGCAAAATGACTGAGGCTTGATTCTGGAACCCTGTGGCCTGGGAACTTGAGTGAGGTTTGATGGCAGAAACCTGTGGACTGCAACATGACTGAGGTTTGATTGTGGAACCCTGTGGCCTGGGAATATGACTGAGGTTTGATTCTGGAAACCTGTGGCCTGGGAAAATGAATGAGGTTTCAGTGTGGAAACATGTGGCCTGGGATCATGACTGAGGTTTGATGGTGGAACACTCTGGCCTGGCAAAATGACTGAGGCTTGATTCTGGAACCCTTTGGCCTGGGAACTTGACTGAGGTTTGATGGCAGAAACCTGTGGACTGGCAACATGACTGAGGTTTGATTGTGGAAGCCTGTGGCTTGGGAACATGACATCGTTTGGATTCTGGAACCCTGTGGCCTGGGAATATGACTGAGGTTTGATTGTGGAAACCTCTGGCCTTTGAACATAACTGTGGATTGAATCTGGAAACCTGTGGCCTGTGAACATGACATCTGTTGGATTCTGGAAGCCTGGGGCCTGGGAACATGACTGAGGTTTGATTGTGGAGCCCTGTGCCCTGGGAACATGACATCCGTTGCATTCAGGAACCCTGTGGCCTAGGAATATGACTGAGGTTTGATTCTGGAAACCATTGTCCTGGAAACATGACTGATGTTAGTTTGTGGAATCCTGTGGCCTGGGAACATGACATCGGTAGATTCTGGAACCCTGTGGCCTGGAAACAGGAGAACGGTTTGATTCTTTAACCCTGTGGCCTGGGAACGTGTCTGAGGTTTGATGGTGGAAACTTGTGGCCTGGCAACATGACTGAGGTTTGATGCTTGAAGACTCTCGCCACGGAACATGATATCGGGTTGATTGTGGAAACCTGTGTCCCGGGAACAAGACTGAGGTTTTCCTCTGGAACCCTGTGGCCTGGGAACATGACTGAGGTTTTTTTCTGGATGCCTGTTCCCTGGGAACATGACTGAGGTTTGATTCTGGACACCTGTGTCCTGGGAACCTGACTGAGATTTGTTTGTTGAAACGTATGGCCTGCGAACATGACTGAGGTTTGATTTTGGAACCGTGTGCCCTGGGAATATGACTGAGGTTTGATTCTGGAAACCATTGGCCTGGGAACATGCATGATGTTAGATTGTGGAATCCTGTGGCCTGGGAACATGACATCGGTTTGGATTCTGGTACCCTGTTGCCTGGGAACATGAAATCGGTTTGATTCTGGAAACCTGTGGCTTGGGAAAATGTCTGAGGTTTCATTGTGGAAACATGTGGCCTGGGATCATGACTGAGGTTTGATGGTGGAACACTCTGGCCTGGCAAAATGACTGAGGCTTAATTCTGGACCCCTGTGGCCTGGACACTTGCCTGAGTTTTGATGGCAGAAACCTGTGGACTGGCAACATGACTGAGGGTTGACTGTGGAACCCTGTACCCTGGAAACATGACTGTGGCCTGGTACTGGAAAACCATGGCCTGGGAACTTGACATTGGTTTGATTCTTGAACCCTGAGTCCTGGGAACATGATTGAGGTTTGATGGAGGAAGCCTGTGGCCTGGGAACATGACTGAGGTTTGATGGTGGTACCCTGTGGCCTGGCAACATGACTGAGGTTTAATTGTGGAACCCTGTGGGCTTGGAACATGAATGGGATTTTATTTTTGAAACCTGTGTCCAGGGAACATGACTGAGGTTTTATTCTGGAACCCTGGGTCCTGGGAACACGACTGGGGTTTGATTCTGGAACCATGTGGCCTGGGAATATGACTGAGGTTTGATTCTGGAAACCTGTGGCCTGGGAAAATGTCTGAGGTTTCAGTGTGGAAACATGTGGCCTGGGATCATGACTGAGGTTTGATGGTGGAACACTCTGGCCTGGCAAAATGACTGAGGCTTGATTCTGGAACCCTGTGGCCTGGGAACTTGAGTGAGGTTTGATGGCAGAAACCTGTGGACTGCAACATGACTGAGGTTTGATTGTGGAACCCTGTGGCCTGGGAATATGACTGAGGTTTGATTCTGGAAACCTGTGGCCTGGGAAAATGAATGAGGTTTCAGTGTGGAAACATGTGGCCTGGGATCATGACTGAGGTTTGATGGTGGAACACTCTGGCCTGGCAAAATGACTGAGGCTTGATTCTGGAACCCTTTGGCCTGGGAACTTGACTGAGGTTTGATGGCAGAAACCTGTGGACTGGCAACATGACTGAGGTTTGCTTCTGGAACCCTGTGGCTTGGGAACATGACATCGTTTGGATTCTGGAACCCTGTGGCCTGGGAATATGACTGAGGTTTGATTGTGGAAACCTCTGGCCTTTGAACATAACTGTGGATTGAATCTGGAAACCTGTGGCCTGTGAACATGACATCTGTTGAATTCTGGAAGCCTGGGGCCTGGGAACATGACTGAGGTTTGATTGTGGAGCCCTGTGGGCTGGGAACATGACATCGGTTGGATTCTGGAACCCTGTTGCCTGGGAACATGACAGGCATTTTTTTCTGGAAGCCTGTTCCCTGGGACCATGACTGAGGTTTGATTCTGGACACCTATGGCCTGGGAAAAAGTCTGAGGTTTGATTGTTGAAACCTGTGGCCTGGGAACATGACATCTGTTTAGATTGTGGAATACTATGAACTGGGAACCTGACTGAGCCTTGGTTCTGGAACGCTGTGGACTGGGAACATGACGGAGGTTTTATTCTGGAACCCTGTAGCCTGGAACATAACTGAGGATTGATTCTGTAACCCTGTGGCCTGGGAACATGACATCGGTGTATTCTGGAACGCTATGTCCTGGGAACATGAGAACGGTTTGATTCTGGAACCCTGTGGCCTGGGAACATGTCTGAGGTTTCATGGTGGAAACCTGTGGCCTGGCAACATGACTGAGGTTTGATTCTGGAAGACTGTGGCCAGGGAATATGATATCGGGTTGATTCTGGAACCCTGTGATCTGGGAACAAGACTGAGGTTTGCTTCTGGAACCCTGTGGCCTGAGAAAATGACATCGGTTGGATTCTGGAACCCTGTGGCCTGGGAACATGACTGAGGTTTGTTTCTGGAAACCTGTTCCCTGGGAACATGACTGAGGTTTGATTCTGCACACCTGTGTCCTGGGAACATGACTGAGGTTTGATTTTTGAAACCTATGGCCTGCGAACATGACTGAGGTTTGATTCTGGAACCATGTGTCCTGGGAATATGACTGAGGTTTGATTCTGGAAACCTGTGGCCTGGGAAAATGACCTGAGTTTCATTGTGGAAACATGTGGCCTGGGATCATGACTGAGGTTTGATGGCAGAACTCTCTGGCCTGGCAACATGACTAAGGCTTGATTCTGGAACCCTGTGGCCTGGGAACTTGACTGAGTTTTGATGGCAGAAACCTGTGGACTGGCAACATGACTGAGGTTTGATTGTGGAACCCTGTGGCCTGGGAAAATGACATCGGTTGCATTCAGGAACCCTGTGGCCTGGGAACATGACTGAGGTTTGATTGTGGAGCCCTGTGCCCTGAGAACATGACATCGGTTGCATTCAGGAACCCGGTGGCCTAGGAATATGACGGAGGTTTGATTCTGGAAACCATTGTCCTGGAAACATGACTGATGTTAGATTGTGGAATCCTGTGGCCTGGGAACATGACATCGGTAGATTCTGGAACCCTGTGGCCTGGAAACATGAGAACGGTTTGATTCTTTAACCCTGTGGCCTGGGAAAACGTCTGAGGTTTGATTGTTGAAACCTGTGGCCTGGGAACATGACATCTGTTTAGATTGTGGAATACTGTGCTCTGGGATCCTGACTGAGCCTTGGTTCTGGAACGCTGTGGACTGGGAACATGACTGAGGTTTTATTCTGGAACCCTGTAGCCTGGAACATAACTGAGGATTGATTCTGGAACCCTGTGGCCTGGGAACATGACATCGGTGTGTTCTGGAACCCTGTGTCCTGGGAACATGAGAACGGTTTGATTCTTTCACCCTGTGGCCTGGGAACATGTCTGAGGTTTGATGGTGGAAACTTGTGGCCTGGCAACATGACTGAGGTTTGATGCTGGAAGACTCTTGCCACGGAACATGATATCGGGTTGATTGTGGAAACCTGTGTCCCGGGAACAAGACTGAGGTTTTCTTCTGGAACCCTGTGGCCTGGGAACATGACTGAGGTTTTTTTCTGGATGCCTGTTCCCTGGGAACATGACTGAGGTTTGATTCTGGACACCTGTGTCCTGGGAACATGACTGAGATTTGTTTGTTGAAACGTATGGCCTGCGAACATGACTGAGGTTTGATTTTGGAACCGTGTGCCCTGGGAATATGACTGAGGTTTGATTCTGGAAACCATTGGCCTGGGAACATGCATGATGTTAGATTGTGGAATCCTGTGGCCTGGGAACATGACATCGGTTTGGATTCTGGTACCCTGTTGCCTGGGAACATGAAATCGGTTTGATTCTGGAAACCTGTGGCTTGGGAAAATGTCTGAGGTTTCATTGTGGAAACATGTGGCCTGGGATCATGACTGAGGTTTGATGGTGGAACACTCTGGCCTGGCAAAATGACTGAGGCTTAATTCTGGACCCCTGTGGCCTGGACACTTGCCTGAGTTTTGATGGCAGAAACCTGTGGACTGGCAACATGACTGAGGGTTGACTGTGGAACCCTGTACCCTGGAAACATGACTGTGGCCTGGTACTGGAAACCCATGGCCTGGGAACTTGACATTGGTTTGATTCTTGAACCCTGAGTGCTGGGAACATGATTGAGGTTTGATGGAGGAACCCTGTGGCCTGGGAACATGACTGAGGTTTGATGGTGGTACCCTGTGGCCTGGCAACATGACTGAGGCTTGATTCTGGAACCCTGTGTCCTGGGAACTTGACTGTGGTTTGATCACAGAAACCTGTTGACTGGCAACATGACTGAGGTTTGATGGTGGAACCCTGTGTACTGGGAACATGACTGAGGCCTGATACTGGAACCCCGTGGCGTGGGAACATGCCATTGGTTTGATTCTTGAACCCTGTTTCCTGGGAGCATGATTGAGGTTTGATGGTTGAACCCTGAGGCCTGGCAACATGACTGAGGTTTGATGGTGGAATCCTGTGGCCTGGCCAGATGACTTAAGTTTGATTCTGGAACACTCTGGCCTGGGAACATGACTGAGGCTTGATGGTGGAACCGTGGCCTGGCAATAGGACTGAGGTTTGATTGTTGAACCCTCTGGCCTGGGAACATGACTGAGGTTTAATTGTGGAACCCTGTGGCCTTGGAACATGACTGGGATTTTATTTTTGAAACCTGTGTCCAGGGAACATGACTGAGGTTTTATTCTGGAACCCTGGGTCCTGGGAACACGACTGGGGTTTGATTCTGGAACCATGTGGCCTGGGAATATGACTGAGGTTTGATTCTGGAAACCTGTGGCCTGGGAAAATGTCTGAGGTTTCAGTGTGGAAACATGTGGCCTGGGATCATGACTGAGGTTTGATGGTGGAACACTCTGGCCTGGCAAAATGACTGAGGCTTGATTCTGGAACCCTGTGGCCTGGGAACTTGAGTGAGGTTTGATGGCAGAAACCTGTGGACTGCAACATGACTGAGGTTTGATTGTGGAACCCTGTGGCCTGGGAATATGACTGAGGTTTGATTCTGGAAACCTGTGGCCTGGGAAAATGTCTGAGGTTTCAGTGTGGAAACATGTGGCCTGGGATCATGACTGAGGTTTGATGGTGGAACACTCTGGCCTGGCAAAATGACTGAGGCTTGATTCTGGAACCCTTTGGCCTGGGAACTTGACTGAGGTTTGATGGCAGAAACCTGTGGACTGGCAACATGACTGAGGTTTGATTGTGGAACCCTGTGGCTTGGGAACATGACATCGTTTGGATTCTGGAACTCTGTGGCCTGGGAATATGACTGAGGTTTGATTGTGGAAACCTCTGGCCTTTGAACATAACTGTGGATTGAATCTGGAAACCTGTGGCCTGTGAACATGACATCTGTTGGATTCTGGAAGCCTGGGGCCTGGGAACATGACTGAGGTTTGGTTGTGGAGCCCTGTGGCCTGGAAACATGACATCGGTTGGATTCTGGAACCCTGTTGCCTGGGAACATGACAGGGATTTTTTTCTGGAAGCCTGTTCCCTGGGACCATGACTGAGGTTTGATTCTGGACACCTGTGGCCTGGGAAAAAGGTCTGAAGTTTGATTGTTGAAACCTGTGGCCTGGGAACATGACATCTGTTTAGATTGTGGAATACTATGCCCTGGGAACCTGACTGAGCCTTGGTTCTGGAACACTGTGGACTGGGAACATGACGGAGGTTTTATTCTGGAACCCTGTAGCCTGGAACATAACTGAGGATTGATTCTGTAACCCTGTGTTCTGGGAACATGACATCGGTGTATTCTGGAACGCTATGTCCTGGGAACATGAGAACGGTTTGATTCTGGAACCCTGTGGCCTGGGAACATGTCTGAGGTTTGATGGTGGAAACCTGTGGCCTGGCAACATGACTGAGGTTTGATTCTGGAAGACTGTGGCCAGGGAATATGATATCGGGTTGATTCTGGAACCCTGTGATCTGGGAACAAGACTGAGGTTTGCTTCTGGAACCCTGTGGCCTGAGAAAATGACATCGGTTGGATTCTGGAACCCTGTGGCCTGGGAACATGACTGAGGTTTGTTTCTGGAAGCCTGTTCCCTGGGAACATGACTGAGGTTTGATTCTGCACACCTGTGTCCTGGGAACATGACTGAGGTTTGATTTTTGAAACCTGTGGCCTGCGAACATGACTGAGGTTTGATTCTGGAACCATGTGTCCTGGGAATATGACTGAGGTTTGATTCTGGAAACCTGTGGCCTGGGAAAATGACCTAAGTTTCATTGTGGAAACATGTGGCCTGGGATCATGACTGCGGTTTGATGGCAGAACTCTCTGGCCTGGCAACATGACTAAGGCTTGATTCTGGAAACCTGTGGCCTGGGAACTTGACTGAGTTTTGATGGCAGAAACCTGTGGACTGGCAACATGACTGAGGTTTGATTGTGGAACCCTGTGGCCTGGGAAAATGACATCGGTTGCATTCAGGAACCCTGTGGCCTGGGAACATGACTGAGGTTTGATTGTGGAGCCCTGTGCCCTGAGAACATGACATCGGTTGCATTCAGGAACCCGGTGGCCTAGGAATATGACTGAGGTTTGATTCTGGAAACCATTGTCCTGGAAACATGACTGATGTTAGATTGTGGAATCCTGTGGCCTGGGAACATGACATCGGTAGATTCTGGAACCCTGTGGCCTGGAAACATGAGAACGGTTTGATTCTTTAACCCTGTGGCCTGGGAAAACGTGTGAGGTTTGATTGTTGAAACCTGTGGCCTGGGAACATGACATCTGTTTAGATTGTGGAATACTGTGCCCTGGGATCCTGACTGAGCCTTGGTTCTGGAACGCTGTGGACTGGGAACATGACTGAGGTTTTATTCTGGAACCCTGTAGCCTGGAACATAACTGAGGATTGATTCTGGAACCCTGTGTCCTGGGAACTTGACTGTGGTTTGATCACAGAAACCTGTTGACTGGCAACATGACTGAGGTTTGATGGTGGAACCCTGTGTACTGGGAACATGACTGAGGCCTGATACTGGAACCCCGTGGCGTGGGAACATGCCATTGGTTTGATTCTTGAACCCTGTTTCCTGGGAACATGATTGAGGTTTGATGGTTGAACCCTGAGGGCTGGCAACATGACTGAGGTTTGATGGTGGAATCCTGTGGCCTGGCCAGATGACTTAAGTTTGATTCTGGAACACTCTGGCCTGGGAACATGACTGAGGCTTGATGGTGGAACCGTGGCCTGGCAATAGGACTGAGGTTTGATTGTTGAACCCTCTGGCCTGGGAACATGACTGAGGTTTAATTGTGGAACCCTGTGGCCTTGGAACATGACTGGGATTTTATTTTTGAAACCTGTGTCCAGGGAACATGACTGAGGTTTTATTCTGGAACCCTGGGTCCTGGGAACACGACTGGGGTTTGATTCTGGAACCATGTGGCCTGGGAATATGACTGAGGTTTGATTCTGGAAACCTGTGGCCTGGGAAAATGTCTGAGGTTTCAGTGTGGAAACATGTGGCCTGGGATCATGACTGAGGTTTGATGGTGGAACACTCTGGCCTGGCAAAATGACTGAGGCTTGATTCTGGAACCCTGTGGCCTGGGAACTTGAGTGAGGTTTGATGGCAGAAACCTGTGGACTGCAACATGACTGAGGTTTGATTGTGGAACCCTGTGGCCTGGGAATATGACTGAGGTTTGATTCTGGAAACCTGTGGCTTGGGAAAATGTCTGAGGTTTCAGTGTGGAAACATGTGGCCTGGGATCATGACTGAGGTTTGATGGTGGAACACTCTGGCCTGGCAAAATGACTGAGACTTGATTCTGGAACCCTTTGGCCTGGGAACTTGACTGAGGTTTGATGGCAGAAACCTGTGGACTGGCAACATGACTGAGGTTTGATTGTGGAACCCTGTGGCTTGGGAACATGACATCGTTTGGATTCTCGAACCCTGTGGCCTGGGAATATGACTGAGGTTTGATTGTGGAAACCTCTGGCCTTTGAACATAACTGTGGATTGAATCTGGAATCCTGTGGCCTGTGAACATGACATCTGTTGGATTCTGGAAGCCTGGGGCCTGGGAACATGACTGAGGTTTGGTTGTGGAGCCCTGTGGCCTGGAAACATGACATCGGTTGGATTCTGGAACCCTGTTGCCTGGGAACATGACAGGGATTTTTTTCTGGAAGCCTGTTCCCTGGGACCATGACTGAGGTTTGATTCTGGACACCTGTGGCCTGGGAAAAAGTCTGAGGTTTGATTGTTGAAACCTGTGGCCTGGGAACATGACATCTGTTTAGATTGTGGAATACTATGCCCTGGGAACCTGACTGAGCCTTGGTTCTGGAACACTGTGGACTGGGAACATGACGGAGGTTTTATTCTGGAACCCTGTAGCCTGGAACATAACTGAGGATTGATTCTGTAACCCTGTGGTCTGGGAACATGACATCGGTGTATTCTGGAACGCTATGTCCTGGGAACATGAGAACGGTTTGATTCTGGAACCCTGTGGCCTGGGAACATGTCTGAGGTTTGATGGTGGAAACCTGTGGCCTGGCAACATGACTGAGGTTTGATTCTGGAAGACTGTGGCCAGGGAATATGATATCGGGTTGATTCTGGAACCCTGTGATCTGGGAACAAGACTGAGGTTTGCTTCTGGAACTCTGTGGCCTGAGAAAATGACATCGGTTGGATTCTGGAACCCTGTGGCCTGGGAACATGACTGAGGTTTTTTTCTGGAAGCCTGTTCCCTGGGAACATGACTGAGGTTTGATTCTGCACACCTGTGTCCTGGGAACATGACTGAGGTTTGATTTTTGAAACCTGTGGCCTGCGAACATGACTGAGGTTTGATTCTGGAACCATGTGTCCTGGGAATATGACTGAGGTTTGATTCTGGAAACCTGTGGCCTGGGAAAATGACCTAAGTTTCATTGTGGAAACATGTGGCCTGGGATCATGACTGAGGTTTGATGGCAGAACTCTCTGGCCTGGCAACATGACTAAGGCTTGATTCTGGAACCCTGTGGCCTGGGAACTTGACTGAGTTTTGATGGCAGAAACCTGTGGACTGGCAACATGACTGAGGTTTGATTGTGGAACCCTGTGGCCTGGGAAAATGACATCGGTTGCATTCAGGAACCCTGTGGCCTGGGAACATGACTGAGGTTTGATTGTGGAGCCCTGTGCCCTGAGAACATGACATCGGTTGCATTCAGGAACCCGGTGGCCTAGGAATATGACTGAGGTTTGATTCTGGAAACCATTGTCCTGGAAACATGACTGATGTTAGATTGTGGAATCCTGTGGCCTGGGAACATGACATCGGTAGATTCTGGAACCCTGTGGCCTGGAAACATGAGAACGGTTTGATTCTTTAACCCTGTGGCCTGGGAAAACATCTGAGGTTTGATTGTTGAAACCTGTGGCCTGGGAACATGACATCTGTTTAGATTGTGGAATACTGTGCCCTGGGATCCTGACTGAGCCTTGGTTCTGGAACGCTGTGGACTGGGAACATGACTGAGGTTTTATTCTGGAACCCTGTAGCCTGGAACATAACTGAGGATTGATTCTGGAACCCTGTGTCCTGGGAACTTGACTGTGGTTTGATCACAGAAACCTGTTGACTGGCAACATGACTGAGGTTTGATGGTGGAACCCTGTGTACTGGGAACATGACTGAGGCCTGATACTGGAACCCCGTGGCGTGGGAACATGCCATTGGTTTGATTCTTGAACCCTGTTTCCTGGGAACATGATTGAGGTTTGATGGTTGAACCCTGAGGGCTGGAAACATGACTGAGGTTTGATGGTGGAATCCTGTGGCCTGTCCAGATGACTTAAGTTTGATTCTGGAACACTCTGGCCTGGGAACATGACTGAGGCTTGATGGTGGAACCGTGGCCTGGCAATAGGACTGAGGTTTGATTGTTGAACCCTCTGGCCTGGGAACATGACTGAGGTTTAATTGTGGAACCCTGTGGCCTTGGAACATGACTGGGATTTTATTTTTGAAACCTGTGTCCAGGGAACATGACTGAGGTTTTATTCTGGAACCCTGGGTCCTGGGAACACGACTGGGGTTTGATTCTGGAACCATGTGGCCTGGGAATATGACTGAGGTTTGATTCTGGAAACCTGTGGCCTGGGAAAATGTCTGAGGTTTCAGTGTGGAAACATGTGGCCTGGGATCATGACTGAGGTTTGATGGTGGAACACTCTGGCCTGGCAAAATGACTGAGGCTTGATTCTGGAACCCTGTGGCCTGGGAACTTGAGTGAGGTTTGATGGCAGAAACCTGTGGACTGCAACATGACTGAGGTTTGATTGTGGAACCCTGTGGCCTGGGAATATGACTGAGGTTTGATTCTGGAAACCTGTGGCCTGGGAAAATGTCTGAGGTTTCAGTGTGGAAACATGTGGCCTGGGATCATGACTGAGGTTTGATGGTGGAACACTCTGGCCTGGCAAAATGACTGAGGCTTGATTCTGGAACCCTTTGGCCTGGGAACTTGACTGAGGTTTGATGGCAGAAACCTGTGGACTGGCAACATGACTGAGGTTTGATTGTGGAACCCTGTGGCTTGGGAACATGACATCGTTTGGATTCTGGAACCCTGTGGCCTGGGAATATGACTGAGGTTTGATTGTGGAAACCTCTGGCCTTTGAACATAACTGTGGATTGAATCTGGAAACCTGTGGCCTGTGAACATGACATCTGTTGGATTCTGGAAGCCTGGGGCCTGGGAACATGACTGAGGTTTGGTTGTGGAGCCCTGTGGCCTGGAAACATGACATCGGTTGGATTCTGGAACCCTGTTGCCTGGGAACATGACAGGGATTTTTTTCTGGAAGCCTGTTCCCTGGGACCATGACTGAGGTTTGATTCTGGACACCTGTGGCCTGGGAAAAAGTCTGAGGTTTGATTGTTGAAACCTGTGGCCTGGGAACATGACATCTGTTTAGATTGTGGAATACTATGCCCTGGGAACCTGACTGAGCCTTGGTTCTGGAACACTGTGGACTGGGAACATGACGGAGGTTTTATTCTGGAACCCTGTAGCCTGGAACATAACTGAGGATTGATTCTGTAACCCTGTGGTCTGGGAACATGACATCGGTGTATTCTGGAACGCTATGTCCTGGGAACATGAGAACGGTTTGATTCTGGAACCCTGTGGCCTGGGAACATGTCTGAGGTTTGATGGTGGAAACCTGTGGCCTGGCAACATGACTGAGGTTTGATTCTGGAAGACTGTGGCCAGGGAATATGATATCGGGTTGATTCTGGAACCCTGTGATCTGGGAACAAGACTGAGGTTTGCTTCTGGAACCCTGTGGCCGGAGAAAATGACATCGGTTGGATTCTGGAACCCTGTGGCCTGGGAACATGACTGAGGTTTGTTTCTGGAAGCCTGTTCTCTGGGAACATGACTGAGGTTTGATTCTGCACACCTGTGTCCTGGGAACATGACTGAGGTTTGATTGTTGAAACCTGTGGCCTGCGAACATGACTGAGGTTTGATTCTGGAACCATGTGTCCTGGGAATATGACTGAGGTTTGATTCTGGAAACCTGTGGCCTGGGAAAATGACCTAAGTTTCATTGTGGAAACATGTGGCCTGGGATCATGACTGAGGTTTGATGGCAGAACTCTCTGGCCTGGCAACATGACTAAGGCTTGATTCTGGAACCCTGTGGCCTGGGAACTTGACTGAGTTTTGATGGCAGAAACCTGTGGACTGGCAACATGACTGAGGTTTGATTGTGGAACCCTGTGGCCTGGGAAAATGACATCGGTTGCATTCAGGAACCCTGTGGCCTGGGAACATGACTGAGGTTTGATTGTGGAGCCCTGTGCCCTGAGAACATGACATCGGTTGCATTCAGGAACCCGGTGGCCTAGGAATATGACTGAGGTTTGATTCTGGAAACCATTGTCCTGGAAACATGACTGATGTTAGATTGTGGAATCCTGTGGCCTGGGAACATGACATCGGTAGATTCTGGAACCCTGTGGCCTGGAAACATGAGAACGGTTTGATTCTTTAACCCTGTGGCCTGGGAAAACGTCTGAGGTTTGATTGTTGAAACCTGTGGCCTGGGAACATGACATCTGTTTAGATTGTGGAATACTGTGCCCTGGGATCCTGACTGAGCCTTGGTTCTGGAACGCTGTGGACTGGGAACATGACTGAGGTTTTATTCTGGAACCCTGTAGCCTGGAACATAACTGAGGATTGATTCTGGAACCCTGTGTCCTGGGAACTTGACTGTGGTTTGATCACAGAAACCTGTTGACTGGCAACATGACTGAGGTTTGATGGTGGAACCCTGTGTACTGGGAACATGACTGAGGCCTGATACTGGAACCCCGTGGCGTGGGAACATGCCATTGGTTTGATTCTTGAACCCTGTTTCCTGGGAACATGATTGAGGTTTGATGGTTGAACCCTGAGGGCTGGCAACATGACTGAGGTTTGATGGTGGAATCCTGTGGCCTGGGCAGATGACTTAAGTTTGATTCTGGAACACTCTGGCCTGGGAACATGACTGAGGCTTGATGGTGGAACCGTGGCCTGGCAATAGGACTGAGGTTTGATTGTTGAACCCTCTGGCCTGGGAACATGACTGAGGTTTAATTGTGGAACCCTGTGGCCTTGGAACATGACTGGGATTTTATTTTTGAAACCTGTGTCCAGGGAACATGACTGAGGTTTTATTCTGGAACCCTGGGTCCTGGGAACACGACTGGGGTTTGATTCTGGAACCATGTGGCCTGGGAATATGACTGAGGTTTGATTCTGGAAACCTGTGGCCTGGGAAAATGTCTGAGGTTTCAGTGTGGAAACATGTGGCCTGGGATCATGACTGAGGTTTGATGGTGGAACACTCTGGCCTGGCAAAATGACTGAGGCTTGATTCTGGAACCCTGTGGCCTGGGAACTTGAGTGAGGTTTGATGGCAGAAACCTGTGGACTGCAACATGACTGAGGTTTGATTGTGGAACCCTGTGGCCTGGGAATATGACTGAGGTTTGATTCTGGAAACCTGTGGCCTGGGAAAATGTCTGAGGTTTCAGTGTGGAAACATGTGGCCTGGGATCATGACTGAGGTTTGATGGTGGAACACTCTGGCCTGGCAAAATGACTGAGGCTTGATTCTGGAACCCTTTGGCCTGGGAACTTGACTGAGGTTTGATGGCAGAAACCTGTGGACTGGCAACATGACTGAGGTTTGATTGTGGAACCCTGTGGCTTGGGAACATGACATCGTTTGGATTCTCGAACCCTGTGGCCTGGGAATATGACTGAGGTGTGATTGTGGAAACCTCTGGCCTTTGAACATAACTGTGGATTGAATCTGGAAACCTGTGGCCTGTGAACATGACATCTGTTGGATTCTGGAAGCCTGGGGCCTGGGAACATGACTGAGGTTTGGTTGTGGAGCCCTGTGGCCTGGAAACATGACATCGGTTGGATTCTGGAACCCTGTTGCCTGGGAACATGACAGGGATTTTTTTCTGGAAGCCTGTTCCCTGGGACCATGACTGAGGTTTGATTCTGGACACCTGTGGCCTGGGAAAAAGTCTGAGGTTTGATTGTTGAAACCTGTGGCCTGGGAACATGACATCTGTTTAGATTGTGGAATACTATGCCCTGGGAACCTGACTGAGCCTTGGTTCTGGAACGCTGTGTCCTGGGAACATGACTGAGGTTTGATTTTTGAAACCTGTGGCCTGCGAACATGACTGAGGTTTGATTCTGGAACCATGTGTCCTGGGAATATGACTGAGGTTTGATTCTGGAAACCTGTGGCCTGGGAAAATGACCTAAGTTTCATTGTGGAAACATGTGGCCTGGGATCATGACTGAGGTTTGATGGCAGAACTCTCTGGCCTGGCAACATGACTAAGACTTAATTCTGGACCCCTTTGGCCTGGACACTTGCCTGAGTTTTGATGGCAGAAACCTGTGGACTGGCAACATGACTGAGGGTTGACTGTGGAATCCTGTACCCTGGAAACATGACTGTGGCCTGGTACTGGAAACCCATGGCCTGGGAACTTGACATTGGTTTGATTCTTGAACCCTGAGTCCTGGGAACATGATTGAGGTTTGATGGAGGAACCCTGTGGCCTGGGAACATGACTGAGGTTTGATGGTGGTACCCTGTGGCCTGGCAACATGACTGAGGCTTGATTCTGGAACCCTGTGTCCTGGGAACTTGACTGTGGTTTGATCACAGAAACCTGTTGACTGGCAACATGACTGAGGTTTGATGGTGGAACCCTGTGTACTGGGAACATGACTGAGGCCTGATACTGGAACCCCGTGGCGTGGGAACATGCCATTGGTTTGATTCTTGTACCCTGTTTCCTGGGAGCATGATTGAGGTTTGATGGTTGAACCCTGAGGCCTGGTAACATGACTGAGGTTTGATGGTGGAATCCTGTGGCCTGGGCAGATGACTTAAGTTTGATTCTGGAACACTCTGGCCTGGGAACATGACTGAGGCTTGATGGTGGAACCGTGGCCTGGCAATAGGACTGAGGTTTGATTGTTGAACCCTCTGGCCTGGGAACATGACTGAGGTTTAATTGTGGAACCCTGTGGGCTTGGAACATGAATGGGATTTTATTTTTGAAACCTGTGTCCAGGGAACATGACTGAGGTTTTATTCTGGAACCCTGGGTCCTGGGAACACGACTGGGGTTTGATTCTGGAACCATGTGGCCTGGGAATATGACTGAGGTTTGATTCTGGAAACCTGTGGCCTGGGAAAAAGTCTGAGGTTTGATTGTTGAAACCTGTGGCCTGGGAACATGACATCTGTTTAGATTGTGGAATACTATGCCCTGGGAACCTGACTGAGCCTTGGTTCTGGAACACTGTGGACTGGGAACATGACGGAGGTTTTATTCTGGAACCCTGTAGCCTGGAACATAACTGAGGATTGATTCTGTAACCCTGTGGTCTGGGAACATGACATCGGTGTATTCTGGAACGCTATGTCCTGGGAACATGAGAACGGTTTGATTCTGGAACCCTGTGGCCTGGGAACATGTCTGAGGTTTGATGGTGGAAACCTGTGGCCTGGCAACATGACTGAGGTTTGATTCTGGAAGACTGTGGCCAGGGAATATGATATCGGGTTGATTCTGGAACCCTGTGATCTGGGAACAAGACTGAGGTTTGCTTCTGGAACCCTGTGGCCTGAGAAAATGACATCGGTTGGATTCTGGAACCCTGTGGCCTGGGAACATGACTGAGGTTTGTTTCTGGAAGCCTGTTCCCTGGGAACATGACTGAGGTTTGATTCTGCACACCTGTGTCCTGGGAACATGACTGAGGTTTGATTGTTGAAACCTGTGGCCTGCGAACATGACTGAGGTTTGATTCTGGAACCATGTGTCCTGGGAATATGACTGAGGTTTGATTCTGGAAACCTGTGGCCTGGGAAAATGACCTAAGTTTCATTGTGGAAACATGTGGCCTGGGATCATGACTGAGGTTTGATGGCAGAACTCTCTGGCCTGGCAACATGACTAAGGCTTGATTCTGGAACCCTGTGGCCTGGGAACTTGACTGAGTTTTGATGGCAGAAACCTGTGGACTGGCAACATGACTGAGGTTTGATTGTGGAACCCTGTGTCCTGGGAAAATGACATCGGTTGCATTCAGGAACCCTGTGGCCTGGGAACATGACTGAGGTTTGATTGTGGAGCCCTGTGCCCTGAGAACATGACATCGGTTGCATTCAGGAACCCGGTGGCCTAGGAATATGACTGAGGTTTGATTCTGGAAACCATTGTCCTGGAAACATGACTGATGTTAGATTGTGGAATCCTGTGGCCTGGGAACATGACATCGGTAGATTCTGGAACCCTGTGGCCTGGAAACATGAGAACGGTTTGATTCTTTAACCCTGTGGCCTGGGAAATCGTCTGAGGTTTGATTGTTGAAACCTGTGGCCTGGGAACATGACATCTGTTTAGATTGTGGAATACTGTGCCCTGGGATCCTGACTGAGCCTTGGTTCTGGAACGCTGTGGACTGGGAACATGACTGAGGTTTTATTCTGGAACCCTGTAGCCTGGAACATAACTGAGGATTGATTCTGGAACCCTGTGTCCTGGGAACTTGACTGTGGTTTGATCACAGAAACCTGTTGACTGGCAACATGACTGAGGTTTGATGGTGGAACCCTGTGTACTGGGAACATGACTGAGGCCTGATACTGGAACCCCGTGGCGTGGGAACATGCCATTGGTTTGATTCTTGAACCCTGTTTCCTGGGAACATGATTGAGGTTTGATGGTTGAACCCTGAGGGCTGGCAACATGACTGAGGTTTGATGGTGGAATCCTGTGGCCTGGCCAGATGACTTAAGTTTGATTCTGGAACACTCTGGCCTGGGAACATGACTGAGGCTTGATGGTGGAACCGTGGCCTGGCAATAGGACTGAGGTTTGATTGTTGAACCCTCTGGCCTGGGAACATGACTGAGGTTTAATTGTGGAACCCTGTGGCCTTGGAACATGACTGGGATTTTATTTTTGAAACCTGTGTCCAGGGAACATGACTGAGGTTTTATTCTGGAACCCTGGGTCCTGGGAACACGACTGGGGTTTGATTCTGGAACCATGTGGCCTGGGAATATGACTGAGGTTTGATTCTGGAAACCTGTGGCCTGGGAAAATGTCTGAGGTTTCAGTGTGGAAACATGTGGCCTGGGATCATGACTGAGGTTTGATGGTGGAACACTCTGGCCTGGCAAAATGACTGAGGCTTGATTCTGGAACCCTGTGGCCTGGGAACTTGAGTGAGGTTTGATGGCAGAAACCTGTGGACTGCAACATGACTGAGGTTTGATTGTGGAACCCTGTGGCTTGGGAACATGACATCGTTTGGATTCTGGAACCCTGTGGCCTGGGAATATGACTGAGGTTTGATTGTGGAAACCTCTGGCCTTTGAACATAACTGTGGATTGAATCTGGAAACCTGTGGCCTGTGAACATGACATCTGTTGGATTCTGGAAGCCTGGGGCCTGGGAACATGACTGAGGTTTGGTTGTGGAGCCCTGTGGCCTGGAAACATGACATCGGTTGGATTCTGGAACCCTGTTGCCTGGGAACATGACAGGGATTTTTTTCTGGAAGCCTGTTCCCTGGGACCATGACTGAGGTTTGATTCTGGACACCTGTGGCCTGGGAAAAAGTCTGAGGTTTGATTGTTGAAACCTGTGGCCTGGGAACATGACATCTGTTTAGATTGTGGAATACTATGCCCTGGGAACCTGACTGAGCCTTGTTTCTGGAACACTGTGGACTGGGAACATGACGGAGGTTTTATTCTGGAACCCTGTAGCCTGGAACATAACTGAGGATTGATTCTGTAACCCTGTGGTCTGGGAACATGACATCGGTGTATTCTGGAACGCTATGTCCTGGGAACATGAGAACGGTTTGATTCTGGAACCCTGTGGCCTGGGAACATGTCTGAGGTTTGATGGTGGAAACCTGTGGCCTGGCAACATGACTGAGGTTTGATTCTGGAAGACTGTGGCCAGGGAATATGATATCGGGTTGATTCTGGAACCCTGTGATCTGGGAACAAGACTGAGGTTTGCTTCTGGAACCCTGTGGCCTGAGAAAATGACATCGGTTGGATTCTGGAACCCTGTGGCCTGGGAACATGACTGAGGTTTGTTTCTGGAAGCCTGTTCCCTGGGAACATGACTGAGGTTTGATTCTGCACACCTGTGTCCTGGGAACATGACTGAGGTTTGATTGTTGAAACCTGTGGCCTGTGAACATGACTGAGGTTTGATTCTGGAACCATGTGTCCTGGGAATATGACTGAGGTTTGATTCTGGAAACCTGTGGCCTGGGAAAATGACCTAAGTTTCATTGTGGAATCATGTGGCCTGGGATCATGACTGAGGTTTGATGGCAGAACTCTCTGGCCTGGCAACATGACTAAGGCTTGATTCTGGAACCCTGTGGCCTGGGAACTTGACTGAGTTTTGATGGCAGAAACCTGTGGACTGGCAACATGACTGAGGTTTGATTGTGGAACCCTGTGTCCTGGGAAAATGACATCGGTTGCATTCAGGAACCCTGTGGCCTGGGAACATGACTGAGGTTTGATTGTGGAGCCCTGTGCCCTGAGAACATGACATCGGTTGCATTCAGGAACCCGGTGGCCTAGGAATATGACTGAGGTTTGATTCTGGAAACCATTGTCCTGGAAACATGACTGATGTTAGATTGTGGAATCCTGTGGCCTGGGAACATGACATCGGTAGATTCTGGAACCCTGTGGCCTGGAAACATGAGAACGGTTTGATTCTTTAACCCTGTGGCCTGGGAAATCGTCTGAGGTTTGATTGTTGAAACCTGTGGCCTGGGAACATGACATCTGTTTAGATTGTGGAATACTGTGCCCTGGGATCCTGACTGAGCCTTGGTTCTGGAACGCTGTGGACTGGGAACATGACTGAGGTTTTATTCTGGAACCCTGTAGCCTGGAACATAACTGAGGATTGATTCTGGAACCCTGTGTCCTGGGAACTTGACTGTGGTTTGATCACAGAAACCTGTTGACTGGCAACATGACTGAGGTTTGATGGTGGAACCCTGTGTACTGGGAACATGACTGAGGCCTGATACTGGAACCCCGTGGCGTGGGAACATGCCATTGGTTTGATTCTTGAACCCTGTTTCCTGGGAACATGATTGAGGTTTGATGGTTGAACCCTGAGGGCTGGCAACATGACTGAGGTTTGATGGTGGAATCCTGTGGCCTGGCCAGATGACTTAAGTTTGATTCTGGAACACTCTGGCCTGGGAACATGACTGAGGCTTGATGGTGGAACCGTGGCCTGGCAATAGGACTGAGGTTTGATTGTTGAACCCTCTGGCCTGGGAACATGACTGAGGTTTAATTGTGGAACCCTGTGGCCTTGGAACATGACTGGGATTTTATTTTTGAAACCTGTGTCCAGGGAACATGACTGAGGTTTTATTCTGGAACCCTGGGTCCTGGGAACACGACTGGGGTTTGATTCTGGAACCATGTGGCCTGGGAATATGACTGAGGTTTGATTCTGGAAACCTGTGGCCTGGGAAAATGTCTGAGGTTTCAGTGTGGAAACATGTGGCCTGGGATCATGACTGAGGTTTGATGGTGGAACACTCTGGCCTGGCAAAATGACTGAGGCTTGATTCTGGAACCCTGTGGCCTGGGAACTTGAGTGAGGTTTGATGGCAGAAACCTGTGGACTGCAACATGACTGAGGTTTGATTGTGGAACCCTGTGGCCTGGGAATATGACTGAGGTTTGATTCTGGAAACCTGTGGCCTGGGAAAATGTCTGAGGTTTCAGTGTGGAAACATGTGGCCTGGGATCATGACTGAGGTTTGATGGCAGAACTCTCTGGCCTGGCAACATGACTGAGGCTTGATTCTGGAACCCTGTGGCCTGGGAACTTGACTGAGTTTTGATGGCAGAAACCTGTGGACTGGCAACATGACTGAGGTTTGATTGTGGAACCCTGTGGCCTGGGAAAATGACATCGGTTGCATTCAGGAACCCTGTGGCCTGGGAACATGACTGAGGTTTGATTGTGGAGCCCTGTGCCCTGAGAACATGACATCGGTTGCATTCAGGAACCCGGTGGCCTAGGAATATGACTGAGGTTTGATTCTGGAAACCATTGTCCTGGAAACATGACTGATGTTAGATTGTGGAATCCTGTGGCCTGGGAACATGACATCGGTAGATTCTGGAACCCTGTGGCCTGGAAACATGAGAATGGTTTGATTCTTTAACCCTGTGGCCTGGGAAAACGTCTGAGGTTTGATTGTTGAAACCTGTGGCCTGGGAATATGACATCTGTTTAGATTGTGGAATACTGTGCCCTGGGATCCTGACTGAGCCTTGGTTCTGGAACGCTGTGGACTGGGAACATGACTGAGGTTTTATTCTGGAACCCTGTAGCCTGGAACATAACTGAGGATTGATTCTGGAACCCTGTGTCCTGGGAACTTGACTGTGGTTTGATCACAGAAACCTGTTGACTGGCAACATGACTGAGGTTTGATGGTGGAACCCTGTGTACTGGGAACATGACTGAGGCCTGATACTGGAACCCCGTGGCGTGGGAACATGCCATTGGTTTGATTCTCGAACCCTGTTTCCTGGGAACATGATTGAGGTTTGATGGTTGAACCCTGAGGGCTGGCAACATGACTGAGGTTTGATGGTGGAATCCTGTGGCCTGGCCAGATGACTTAAGTTTGATTCTGGAACACTCTGGCCTGGGAACATGACTGAGGCTTGATGGTGGAACCGTGGCCTGGCAATAGGACTGAGGTTTGATTGTTGAACCCTCTGGCCTGGGAACATGACTGAGGTTTAATTGTGGAACCCTGTGGCCTTGGAACATGACTGGGATTTTATTTTTGAAACCTGTGTCCAGGGAACATGACTGAGGTTTTATTCTGGAACCCTGGGTCCTGGGAACACGACTGGGGTTTGATTCTGGAACCATGTGGCCTGGGAATATGACTGAGGTTTGATTCTGGAAACCTGTGGCCTGGGAAAATGTCTGAGGTTTCAGTGTGGAAACATGTGGCCTGGGATCATGACTGAGGTTTGATGGTGGAACACTCTGGCCTGGCAAAATGACTGAGGCTTGATTCTGGAACCCTGTGGCCTGGGAACTTGAGTGAGGTTTGATGGCAGAAACCTGTGGACTGCAACATGACTGAGGTTTGATTGTGGAACCCTGTGGCCTGGGAATATGACTGAGGTTTGATTCTGGAAACCTGTGGCCTGGGAAAATGTCTGAGGTTTCAGTGTGGAAACATGTGGCCTGGGATCATGACTGAGGTTTGATGGCAGAACTCTCTGGCCTGGCAACATGACTGAGGCTTGATTCTGGAACCCTGTGGCCTGGGAACTTGACTGAGTTTTGATGGCAGAAACCTGTGGACTGGCAACATGACTGAGGTTTGATTGTGGAACCCTGTGGCCTGGGAAAATGACATCGGTTGCATTCAGGAACCCTGTGGCCTGGGAACATGACTGAGGTTTGATTGTGGAGCCCTGTGCCCTGAGAACATGACATCGGTTGCATTCAGGAACCCGGTGGCCTAGGAATATGACTGAGGTTTGATTCTGGAAACCATTGTCCTGGAAACATGACTGATGTTAGATTGTGGAATCCTGTGGCCTGGGAACATGACATCGGTAGATTCTGGAACCCTGTGGCCTGGAAACATGAGAATGGTTTGATTCTTT
Organism: Balaenoptera physalus; assembly: GCF_965194825.1. NCBI lineage: Eukaryota > Metazoa > Chordata > Mammalia > Artiodactyla > Balaenopteridae > Balaenoptera > Balaenoptera physalus. Next base: position 1,334 of record NW_028126308.1, on the reverse strand, counting down.
AACCCTGTGGCCTGGGAAAACGTCTGAGGTTTGATTGTTGAAACCTGTGGCCTGGGAATATGACATCTGTTTAGATTGTGGAATACTGTGCCCTGGGATCCTGACTGAGCCTTGGTTCTGGAACGCTGTGGACTGGGAACATGACTGAGGTTTTATTCTGGAACCCTGTAGCCTGGAACATAACTGAGGATTGATTCTGGAACCCTGTGTCCTGGGAACTTGACTGTGGTTTGATCACAGAAACCTGTTGACTGGCAACATGACTGAGGTTTGATGGTGGAACCCTGTGTACTGGGAACATGACTGAGGCCTGATACTGGAACCCCGTGGCGTGGGAACATGCCATTGGTTTGATTCTCGAACCCTGTTTCCTGGGAACATGATTGAGGTTTGATGGTTGAACCCTGAGGGCTGGCAACATGACTGAGGTTTGATGGTGGAATCCTGTGGCCTGGCCAGATGACTTAAGTTTGATTCTGGATCACTCTGGCCTGGGAACATGACTGAGGCTTGATGGTGGAACCGTGGCCTGGCAATAGGACTGAGGTTTGATTGTTGAACCCTCTGGCCTGGGAACATGACTGAGGTTTAATTGTGGAACCCTGTGGCCTTGGAACATGACTGGGATTTTATTTTTGAAACCTGTGTCCAGGGAACATGACTGAGGTTTTATTCTGGAACCCTGGGTCCTGGGAACACGACTGGGGTTTGATTCTGGAACCATGTGGCCTGGGAATATGACTGAGGTTTGATTCTGGAAACCTGTGGCCTGGGAAAATGTCTGAGGTTTCAGTGTGGAAACATGTGGCCTGGGATCATGACTGAGGTTTGATGGTGGAACACTCTGGCCTGGCAAAATGACTGAGGCTTGATTCTGGAACCCTGTGGCCTGGGAACTTGAGTGAGGTTTGATGGCAGAAACCTGTGGACTGCAACATGACTGAGGTTTGATTGTGGAACCCTGTGGCTTGGGAACATGACATCGTTTGGATTCTGGAACCCTGTGGCCTGGGAATATGACTGAGGTTTGATTGTGGAAACCTCTGGCCTTTGAACATAACTGTGGATTGAATCTGGAAACCTGTGGCCTGTGAACATGACATCTGTTGGATTCTGGAAGCCTGGGGCCTGGGAACATGACTGAGGTTTGGTTGTGGAGCCCTGTGGCCTGGAAACATGACATCGGTTGGATTCTGGAACCCTGTTGCCTGGGAACATGACAGGGATTTTTTTCTGGAAGCCTGTTCCCTGGGACCATGACTGAGGTTTGATTCTGGACACCTGTGGCCTGGGAAAAAGTCTGAGGTTTGATTGTTGAAACCTGTGGCCTGGGA